>NC_083453.1:7762472-8362472 GCF_020745735.1 Hemiscyllium ocellatum | reverse complement strand
AAACTGCTCCTGCCCAGTGTTACTTTGGAGTGTTGCACTGTTCCTGCCCAGTGTTTCTGTGGAGTGTTGACACTGTTCCTGCCCAGTGTTACTGTGGAGCATTGATAATGTTCCTTCCCAGTGTTTCTGTGTGGTGTTAATACTGTCCCTGCCCAGTGTTACTGTGGAGTTTTGTCCTGTTCCCGCCCAGTGTCATTGTGGAGTGTTGACACTGTCCGTGCCCTGTGTTACTGTGGAGTGTTGCACTGTTCTTTCCCAGTGTTACTGTCTGGTGTTGATACTGTTCCTGCCCAGTGTTACTGTGGAGTATTGCACTTTTCCTGCCCAGTGTTACTATGGAGTGTTAACACTGTTCCTGCCCAGTGTTACTGTGGAATGTTGACACTATTCCTGCCCAGTGTTACTATGGAGTTTTGCACTGTTCCTGCCCAGTGCTACTGTGGAGTTTTATCCTGTTCCTGCCCAGTGTCCCTGTGGAGTGTTGACACTGTCCGTGCCCTGTGTTACTGTGGAGTGTTGCACTGTTCCTGCCCAGTGTTACTGTCTGATGTTGATACTATTCCGGCCCAGTGTTACTGTGGAGTGTTGATACTATTCCTGCCCAGTGTTAGTGTGTGGTGTTGACACTGTTCCTGCCCACTATTACTGTTTGGTGTTGATGCTGTTCCTGCGCAGTGTTATTGTGTGTTGTTGACACTGACCCTGCCCAGTGTTACTGTGGAGTATTGATAATGTTCCTTCCCAGTGTTACTGTGTGGTGTTAATACTGCCCTTGCCCGGTGTTACTGTGGAGTGTTAACACTGTTCCCACCCACTGTTACTGTGGAGTGTTGACCCTGTTCCTGTCCATTTTTACTGTGGAGTGTTGACCCTGTTCCTGCCCAGTGTTACAGTGGAGTGTTGGCATTGTTCCTGCCCAGTGTTACTGTGGAGTGTTGATACAGTTCGTGCGCAGTGTTACTGTGGAGTTTTGACACTGTTCCTGCCCAGTGTCACTGTGGAGCGTTGAAACTGCTCCTGCCCAGTGTTACTTTGGAGTGTTGCACTGTTCCTGCCCAGTGTTTCTATGGAGTGTTAACACTGTTCTTGCCCAGTGTTACTGTGGAGTGTTGACACTGTTCCTGCCCAGTGTTACTGTGGAGCATTGATAATGTTCCTTCCCAGTGTTTCTGTGTGGTGTTAATACTGTCCCTGCCCAGTGTTACTGTGGAGTTTTGTCCTGTTCCCGCCCAGTGTCATTGTGGAGTGTTGACACTGTCCGTGCCCTGTGTTACTGTGGAGTGTTGCACTGTTCTTTCCCAGTGTTACTGTCTGGTGTTGATACTGTTCCTGCCCAGTGTTACTGTGGAGTATTGCACTTTTCCTGCCCAGTGTTACTATGGAGTGTTAACACTGTTCCTGCCCAGTGTTACTGTGGAGTGTTGACCCTGTTCCTGCCCAGTGTTACAGTGGAGTGTTGACATTGTTCCTGCCCAGTGTTAGAATTGAGTTTTGCACTGTTCCTGCCCAGTGTAACTGTGGAGTGTTGATACTGTTCCTGCCCAGTGTTACTGTGGAGTGATGATACTGTTCCTGCCCAGTGTTACTGTGGAGTGTTGACACTGGTTGTAACAAGTTTTACTGTGTGGTGTTGATACTGTTCCTACCCAGTGTTACTGTGTGGTGTTGACAGTTCCTATCCAGTGTTACTGTGTGGTGTTGATACTGTTCTTCTTAGTGTTAAAGTGGAGTGTTAACACTGTCCATGCCCTATGTTACTGTGGAATTTTGGCACTGTTCCTGCCCAGTGTTACTGTGGAGTGTTGACACTGTTCCTGCCCAGTGTTACTGTGGAGCATTGATAATGTTCCTTCCCAGTGTTTCTATGTGGTGTTAATACTGTCCCTGCCCAGTGTTACTGTGGAGTTTTATCCTGTTCCCGCCCAGTGTCACTGTGGAGTGTTGACACTGTCCGTGCCCTGTGTTACTGTGGAGTGTTGCACTGTTCTTTCCCAGTGTTACTGTGTGGTGTTGATACTGTTCCTGCCCAGTGTTACTGTGGAGTGTTGATACTGTTCCTGCACAGTGTTACTGTGGAGTGTTGATACTGTTCCTACCCAGTGTTACTGTGGAGTGTTGACACTGTTCCTTCCCAGTGTTACTGTGGAGTGTTGCTACTATTCCTGCCCAGTTTTACTGTGTAGTGTTGCTACTGTTCCTGCCCAGTGTTACTCTGCAGTATTGATAATGTTCATTCCTCGTGTTACTGTGTGGTGTTAATACTGTTCCTGCCCAGTGTTACTGTGGAGTTTTGCGCTGTTCCTGCCCAGTGTTACTGTGGAGTGTTGATACTGTTCCAGCCCAGTGTTACTCTGCAGTATTGATCATGTTCATTCCCAGTGTTACTGTGTGGTGTTAATACTGTTCCTGCCCAGTGTTACTGTGGAATGTTGACACTATTCCTGCCCAGTGTTACTATGGAGTTTTGCACTGTTCCTGCCCCATGCTACTGTGGAGTTTTATCCTGTTCCTGCCCAGTGTCCCTGTGGAGTGTTGATACTATTCCTGCCCAGTGTTAGTGTGTGGTATTGACACTCTTCCTGCCCACTGTTACTGTTTGGTGTTGATACTGTTCCTGCGCAGTGTTATTGTGTGTTGTTGACACTGACCCTGCCCAGTGTTACTGTGGTGTGTTGCTACTGTTCCTGCCCAGTATTACTGTGGAGTGTTGCTCCTGTTCCTGCCCAGTGTTACTCTGCAGTATTGATAATGTTCATTCCTAGTGTTACTGTGTGGTGTTAATACTGTTCCTGCCCAGTGTTACTGTGGAATGTTGACACTGTTCCTGCCCAGTGTTACTATGGAGTTTTGCACTGTTCCTGCCCCGTGTTACTGTGGAGTATTGATAATATTCTTTCCCTGTGTCACTGTGGAGTGTTGACACTGTCCGTGCCCAGTGTTACTGTGGAGTGTTGCACTGTTCCTACCCAGTGTTACTGTCTGGTATTGGTACTGTTCCTGCCCAGAGTTACTGTGGAGTGTTGATAATGTTCCTGAACAGTGTTACTGTGGAGTGTTGTTACTGTTCCTGCACAGTGTTCGTGTGTGGTGTTGACACTGTTCCTGCCCAGTGTTATTGTGTGGTGTTGATACTGTTCCTGCGCAGTGTCATTGTGTGTTGTTGACACTCTCCCTGCCCAGTGTTACTGTGGAGTGTTGCAACTGGTCCTGCCCAGTGTTACTGTGCAGTATTGATAATGTTCATTCCTAGTGTTACTGTGTGGTGTTAATACTTTTCTTGCCCAGTGTTACTGTGGAGTTTTGCACTGTTCCTGCCCAGTGTTACTGTGGAGTGTTGATCCTGTTCCTGCCCAGTGTTACAGTGGGGTGTTGGCATTGTTCCTGCCCAGTGTTACTGTACAATATTGATAATGTTCCTTTCCAGTGTTACTGTGTGGTGTTAATGCTGCCTCTGCCCTTTGTTACTCTGGAGTGTTAACACTGTTCCTGCCCAGTGTTACTATCTGGTGTTGATACTGTCCCGGCCCAGTGTTACTGTGGAGTGTTGATACTATTCCTGCCCAGTGTTAGTGTGTGGTGTTGACACTGTTCCTGCCCACTGTTACTGTGTGGTGTTAATACTGTCCCTGCCCAGTGTTACTGTGGAGTTTTGTCCTGTTCCCGCCCAGTGTCATTGTGGAGTGTTGACACTGTCCGTGCCCTGTGTTACTGTGGAGTGTTGCACTGTTCTTTCCCAGTGTTACTGTCTGGTGTTGATACTGTTCCTGCCCAGTGTTACTGTGGAGTATTGCACTTTTCCTGCCCAGTGTTACTATGGAGTGTTAACACTGTTCCTGCCCAGTGTTACTGTGGAATGTTGACACTATTCCTGCCCAGTGTTACTATGGAGTTTTGCACTGTTCCTGCCCAGTGCTACTGTGGAGTTTTATCCTGTTCCTGCCCAGTGTCCCTGTGGAGTGTTGACACTGTCCGTGCCCTGTGTTACTGTGGAGTGTTGCACTGTTCCTGCCCAGTGTTACTGTCTGATGTTGATACTATTCCGGCCCAGTGTTACTGTGGAGTGTTGATACTATTCCTGCCCAGTGTTAGTGTGTGGTGTTGACACTGTTCCTGCCCACTATTACTGTTTGGTGTTGATGCTGTTCCTGCGCAGTGTTATTGTGTGTTGTTGACACTGACCCTGCCCAGTGTTACTGTGGAGTATTGATAATGTTCCTTCCCAGTGTTACTGTGTGGTGTTAATACTGCCCTTGCCCGGTGTTACTGTGGAGTGTTAACACTGTTCCCACCCAGTGTTACTGTGGAGTGTTGACTCTGTTCCTGCCCATTTTTACTGTGGAGTGTTGACACAGTTCCTGCCCAGTGTTACTGTGTGGTGTTGATAATGTTCGTGCGCAGTGTTACTGTGGAATGTTGACACTGTTCCTACTTGACGTTACAGTGGAGTGTTGACACTGTTCCTGCCCAGTGTTAGTGTGTGGTGTTGACACTCTCCCTGCCCAATTTTACTGTGGAGTGTTGCTACTGTTCCTGCCCAGTGTTACTCTGCAGTATTGATAATGTTCATTCCTTGTGTTACTGTGTGGTGTTAATACTATTCCTGCCCAGTGTTACTGTGGAGTTTTGCGCTGTTCCTGCCCAGTGTTACTGTGGAGTGTTGATACTGTACATGCCCAGTGTTACTGTGGAGTGTTGATACTGTTCCAGCCCAGTGTTACTCTGCAGTATTGATCATGTTCATTCCCAGTGTTACTGTGTGGTGCTAATACTGTTCCTGCCCAGTGTTACTGTGGAGTTTTGCGCTGTTCCTGCCCAGTGTTACTGCACAGTATTGATCATGTTCATTCCCAGTGTTACTGTGTGGTGTTAAGAGTGTTCCAGCCCAGTTTTACTGTGTAGTGTTGCTACTGTTCCTGCCCAGTGTTACTCTGCAGTATTGATAATGTTCATTCCTCGTGTTACTGTGTGGTGTTAATACTGTTCCTGCCCAGTGTTACTGTGGAGTTTTGCGCTGTTCCTGCCAAGTGTTACTGTGGAGTGTTGATACTGTTCCAGCCCAGTGTTACTCTGCAGTATTGATCATGTTCATTCCCAGTGTTACTGTGTGGTGTTAATACTGTTCCTGCCCAGTGTTACTGTGGAATGTTGACACTGTTCCTGCCCAGTGTTACTGTGGAGTGTTGCACTGTTCCTGCCCAGTGTTACTGTCTGGTGTTGATACTGTTCCGGCCCAGTGTTACTGTGGAGTGTTGATACTATTCCTGCCCAGTGTTAGTGTGTGGTGTTGATACTGTTCCAGCCCGTTGTGACTGTGGAGTGTTGATACTGTTCCTGCCCAGTGTTACTGTGGAGTGTTGATCCTGTTCCTGCCCAGTGTTACAGTGGGGTGTTGGCATTGTTCCTGCCCAGTGTTACTGTACAATATTGATAATGTTCCTTTCCAGTGTTACTGTGTGGTGTTAATGCTGCCTCTGCCCTTTGTTACTGTGGAGTGTTAACACTGTTCCTGCCCAGTGTTACTATCTGGTGTTGATACTGTCCCGGCCCAGTGTTACTGTGGAGTGTTGATACTATTCCTGCCCAGTGTTAGTGTGTGGTGTTGACACTGTTCCTGCCCACTGTTACTGTGTGGTGTTAATACTGTCCCTGCCCAGTGTTACTGTGGAGTTTTGTCCTGTTCCCGCCCAGTGTCATTGTGGAGTGTTGACACTGTCCGTGCCCTGTGTTACTGTGGAGTGTTGCACTGTTCCTGCCCAGTGTTACTGTCTGGTGTTGGTACTTTTCCTGCCCAGTGTTACTGTGGAGTTTTGCGCTGTTCCTGCCCAGTGTTACTGTGGGGTGTTGATACTGTACGTACCCAGTGTTACTGTGCAGTATTGATCATGTTCATTCCCAGTGTTACGGTGCAGTGTTGATCGTGTTCCTGCCCAGTATTACTGTGGATGCTGACACTGTCCTTGCCCAGTGTTACCGTGTGGTGTTAATACTGTCCCTGTCCAGTGTTACTGTGGAGTTTTATGCTGTTCCTGCCCAGTGTCACTGTGGAGTTTTGACACTGTCCGTGCCCAGTGTTACTGTGGAGTGTTGCACTGTTCCTGCCCAGTGATACTGTGTGGTTTTGATACTGTTCCTGTGCAGTGTTATTGTGTGTTGTTGACACTGTCCCTGCCCAGTGTTACTGTGGAGTGTTGATACTGTTCCAGCCCAGTGTTACTCTGCAGTATTTATCATGTTCATTCCCAGTGTTACTGTGTGGTGTTAATACTGTTCCTGCCCAGTGTTACTGTGGAGTGTTGCTACTGTTCCTGCCCAGTATTACTGTGCAGTATTGATCATGTTCCTTCCCAGTGTTACTGTCTGGTGTTAATACTGTCCCTGCCCAGTGTTACTGTGGAGTGTTGACACTGCCTGTGCCCAGTGTTACTGTGGAATGTTGGCACTGTTCCTGCCCAGTGTTACTTTGGAGTTTTGCACTGTTCCTGCCCAGTGTTACTGTGGAGTGTTGCTACTGTTCCTGCCCAGTGTCACTGTGGAGTGTTGACACTGCCTGTGCCGTGTGTTACTGTGGAGTGTTGCACTGTTCCTGCCCAGTGTTACTGTGGAGTGTTGATACTGTTCCTGCCCAGTGTTACTGCGGAGTGTTGGTACTGTTCCTGCACAGTGTTACTGTGGAGTGTTGATACTATTCCTGCCCAGTATTAGTGTGTGGTGTCGACACTGTTCCTGCCCAGTATTACTGTGTGGTGTTGATACTGTTCCTGTGCAGTGTTATTGTGTGTTGTTGACACTAACCCTGCCCAGTGTTACTGTGGAGTGTTGCTACTGTTCCTGCCCAGTGTTACTGTGGAGTGTTGACACTGTTTCTGCCCAGTATTAGTGTGTGGTGTTGACACTGTTCCTGCCCAGTGTTACTGCATAGTTTTGAGAATGTTCCTGCCCAGTGTTACTGTGTGGTGTTGACACTGTTCCTGCCCGTTGTGACTGTGGAGTATTGATAATGTTCCTGCCCAGTGTTACTGTGGAGTGTTGATACTGTTCCTGCCCCATGTTACTGTGGAGTGTTGATACTGTTCCTGCACAGTGTTACTGTGGAGTGTTGATGCTGTTCCTGCCCAGTGTTACTGTGGAGTGTTGACACTGTCCGTGCCCAGTGTTACTTTGCAGTATTGATCATGTTCCTTCCCAGTGTTACTGTGTGGTGTTAATACTGTCCCTGCCCAATGTTACTGTGGAGTGTTGACACTGTTCCTGCCCAGTGTTACTGTGCGGTGTTGACACTGTTCCTGCCCAGTATTAGTGTGTGGTGTTGAACTTGTCCCTGCCCACTGTTACTGTGGAGTGTTGCTACTGTTCCTGCCAGTGTTACTGTGGAATTTTGCTACTGTTCCTTCCCAATGTTACTGTGTGGTGTTAATACTGTCCCTGCCCAGTGTTACTGTCGAGTGTTGACACTGTTCCTGCCCAGTGTTACTGTGGAGTGTTGACACTGTTTCTGCCCAGTATTAGTGTGTGGTGTTGACACTGTTCCTGCCCAGTGTTACTGCATAGTTTTGAGAATGTTCCTGCCCAGTGTTACTGTGTGGTGTTGACACTGTTCCTGCCCGTTGTGACTGTGGAGTATTGATAATGTTCCTGCCCAGTGTTACTGTGGAGTGTTGATACTGTTCCTGCCCCATGTTACTGTGGAGTGTTGATACTGTTCCTGCACAGTGTTACTGTGGAGTGTTGATGCTGTTCCTGCCCAGTGTTACTGTGGAGTGTTGACACTGTCCGTGCCCAGTGTTACTTTGCAGTATTGATCATGTTCCTTCCCAGTGTTACTGTGTGGTGTTAATACTGTCCCTGCCCAATGTTACTGTGGAGTGTTGACACTGTTCCTGCCCAGTGTTACTGTGCGGTGTTGACACTGTTCCTGCCCAGTATTAGTGTGTGGTGTTGAACTTGTCCCTGCCCACTGTTACTGTGGAGTGTTGCTACTGTTCCTGCCCAGTGTTACTGTGGAATTTTGCTACTGTTCCTTCCCAATGTTACTGTGTGGTGTTAATACTGTCCCTGCCCAGTGTTACTGTCGAGTGTTGACACTGTTCCTGCCCAGTGTTACTGTGGAGTGTTGCTACTGTTGCTGCCCAGTATTACTGTGCAGTATTGATAATTTTCCTTCCCAGTGTTACTGTGGAGTTTTATCCTGTTCCTGCCCAGTGTCACTGTGGAGTGTTGACACTGCCCGTGCCGTGTGTTACTGTGGAGTGTTGCACTGTTCCTGCCCAGTGTTACTGTGGAGTGTTGATACTATTCCTGCCCAGTATTAGTGTGTGGTGTCGACACTGTTCCTGCCCAGTATTACTGTGGAGTGTTGATGCTGTTCCTGCCCAGTGTTACTGTGGAGTGTTGACACTGTTCCTGCCCAGTGTTACTGTGGAGTGTTGCTACTGTTGCTGCCCAGTATTACTGTGCAGTATTGATAATTTTCCTTCCCAGTGTTACTGTGGAGTTTTATCCTGTTCCTGCCCAGTGTCACTGTGGAGTGTTGACACTGCCCGTGCCGTGTGTTACTGTGGAGTGTTGCACTGTTCCTTCCCAGTGTTACTGTGTGGTGTTGATACTGTTCCTGCACAGTGTTACTGTGGAGTGTTGATATTATTCTGCCCAGTATTAGTGTGTGGTGTCGACACTGTTCCTGCCCAGTATTACTGTGTGGTGTTGATACTGTTCCTGTGCAGTGTTGTTGTGTGTTGTTGACACTATCCCTGCCCAGTGTTACTGTGGAGTGTTGCAACTGTTCCTGTCCAGTGTTACTCTGTAGTATTGGTAATGTTAATTCCTAGTATTATTGTACGGTGTTAAGACTGTTCCTGCCCAGTGTTACTGTGGAATGTTGACACTGCTCCTGCCCAGTGTTACTATGGAGTTTTGCACTGTTCCTGCCCAGTGTTACTGTGGAATGTTGCTACTGTTCCTGCCCAGTATTACTGTGCAGTATTGATCATGTTCCTTCCCAGTGTTACTGTGGAGTGTTGACACTGCCTGTGCCCAGTGTTACTGTGGAATGTTGACACTGTTCCTGCCCAGTGTTACTTTGGAGTTTTGTACTGTTCCTGCCCAGTGTTACTGTGGAGTGTTGCTACTGTTCCTGCCCAGTATTACTGTGCAGTATTGATAATTTTCCTTCCCAGTGTTACTGTGGAGTTTTATCCTGTTCCTGCCCAGTGTCACTGTGGAGTGTTGACACTGCCCGTGCCGTGTGTTACTGTGGAGTGTTGCACTGTTCCTGCCCAGTGTTACTGTGGAGTGTTGATACTGTTCCTGCCCAGTGTTACTCTGCAGTATTGATCAGGTTCATTCCCAGTATTACTGTGTGGTGTTAAGACTGTTCCTGCCCTGTGTTACTGTGGAATGTTGACACTGTTCCTGCCCAGTGTTACTATGGAGTTTTGCACTGTTCCTGCCCCGTGTTACTGTGGAATATTGATAATATTCCTTCCCTGTGTCACTGTGGAGTGTTGACACTGCCCGTGCACAGTGTTACTGTGGAGTGTTGCACTGTTCCTGCCCAGTGTTACTGTCTGGTGTTGATACTGTTCCTGCCCAGAGTTACTGTGGAGTGTTGATAATGTTCCTGTACAGTGTTACTGTGGAGTGTTGTTACTGTTCCTACACAGTGTTCGTGTGTGGTGTTGACACTGTTCCTGCCCAGTGTTACTGTGTGGTGTTGATACTGTTCCTGCACAGTGTCATTGTGTGTTGTTGACACTCTCCCTGCCCAGTGTTACTGTGGAGTGTTGCAACTGGTCCTGCCCAGTGTTACTGTGCAGTATTGATAATGTTCATTCCTAGTGTTACTGTGTGGGGAAATACTTTTCCTGCCCAGTGTTACTGTGGAGTTTTGCGCTGTTCCTGCCCAGTGTTACTGTGGGGTGTTGATACTGTACGTACCCAGTGTTACTGTGCAGTATTGATCATGTTCATTCCCAGTGTTACGGTGCAGTGTTGATCGTGTTCCTGCCCAGTATTACTGTGGATGCTGACACTGTCCTTGCCCAGTGTTACCGTGTGGTGTTAATACTGTCCCTGTCCAGTGTTACTGTGGAGTTTTATGCTGTTCCTGCCCAGTGTCACTGTGGAGTTTTGACACTGTCCGTGCCCAGTGTTACTGTGGAGTGTTGCACTGTTCCTGCCCAGTGATACTGTGTGGTTTTGATACTGTTCCTGTGCAGTGTTATTGTGTGTTGTTGACACTGTCCCTGCCCAGTGTTACTGTGGAGTGTTGATACTGTTCCAGCCCAGTGTTACTCTGCAGTATTTATCATGTTCATTCCCAGTGTTACTGTGTGGTGTTAATACTGTTCCTGCCCAGTGTTACTGTGGAGTGTTGCTACTGTTCCTGCCCAGTATTACTGTGCAGTATTGATCATGTTCCTTCCCAGTGTTACTGTCTGGTGTTAATACTGTCCCTGCCCAGTGTTACTGTGGAGTGTTGACACTGCCTGTGCCCAGTGTTACTGTGGAATGTTGGCACTGTTCCTGCCCAGTGTTACTTTGGAGTTTTGCACTGTTCCTGCCCAGTGTTACTGTGGAGTGTTGCTACTGTTCCTGCCCAGTGTCACTGTGGAGTGTTGACACTGCCTGTGCCGTGTGTTACTGTGGAGTGTTGCACTGTTCCTGCCCAGTGTTACTGTGGAGTGTTGATACTGTTCCTGCCCAGTGTTACTGCGGAGTGTTGGTACTGTTCCTGCACAGTGTTACTGTGGAGTGTTGATACTATTCCTGCCCAGTATTAGTGTGTGGTGTCGACACTGTTCCTGCCCAGTATTACTGTGTGGTGTTGATACTGTTCCTGTGCAGTGTTATTGTGTGTTGTTGACACTAACCCTGCCCAGTGTTACTGTGGAGTGTTGCTACTGTTCCTGCCCAGTGTTACTGTGGAGTGTTGACACTGTTTCTGCCCAGTATTAGTGTGTGGTGTTGACACTGTTCCTGCCCAGTGTTACTGCATAGTTTTGAGAATGTTCCTGCCCAGTGTTACTGTGTGGTGTTGACACTGTTCCTGCCCGTTGTGACTGTGGAGTATTGATAATGTTCCTGCCCAGTGTTACTGTGGAGTGTTGATACTGTTCCTGCCCCATGTTACTGTGGAGTGTTGATACTGTTCCTGCACAGTGTTACTGTGGAGTGTTGATGCTGTTCCTGCCCAGTGTTACTGTGGAGTGTTGACACTGTCCGTGCCCAGTGTTACTTTGCAGTATTGATCATGTTCCTTCCCAGTGTTACTGTGTGGTGTTAATACTGTCCCTGCCCAATGTTACTGTGGAGTGTTGACACTGTTCCTGCCCAGTGTTACTGTGCGGTGTTGACACTGTTCCTGCCCAGTATTAGTGTGTGGTGTTGAACTTGTCCCTGCCCACTGTTACTGTGGAGTGTTGCTACTGTTCCTGCCCAGTGTTACTGTGGAATTTTGCTACTGTTCCTTCCCAATGTTACTGTGTGGTGTTAATACTGTCCCTGCCCAGTGTTACTGTTGAGTGTTGACACTGTTCCTGCCCAGTGTTACTGTGGAGTGTTGCTACTGTTCCTGCCCAGTATTACTGTGCAGTATTGATAATTTTCCTTCCCAGTGTTACTGTGGAGTTTTATCCTGTTCCTGCCCAGTGTCACTGTGGAGTGTTGACACTGCCCGTGCCGTGTGTTACTGTGGAGTGTTGCACTGTTCCTGCCCAGTGTTACTGTGGAGTGTTGATACTATTCCTGCCCAGTATTAGTGTGTGGTGTCGACACTGTTCCTGCCCAGTATTACTGTGGAGTGTTGATGCTGTTCCTGCCCAGTGTTACTGTGGAGTGTTGACACTGTTCCTGCCCAGTGTTACTGTGGAGTGTTGCTACTGTTCCTGCCCAGTATTACTGTGCAGTATTGATAATTTTCCTTCCCAGTGTTACTGTGGAGTTTTATCCTGTTCCTGCCCAGTGTCACTGTGGAGTGTTGACACTGCCCGTGCCGTGTGTTACTGTGGAGTGTTGCACTGTTCCTGCCCAGTGTTACTGTGGAGTGTTGATACTATTCCTGCCCAGTATTAGTGTGTGGTGTCGACACTGTTCCTGCCCAGTATTACTGTGTGGTGTTGATACTGTTCCTGTGCAGTGTTATTGTGTGTTGTTGACACTAACCCTGCCCAGTGTTACTGTGGAGTGTTGCTACTGTTCCTGCCCAGTGTTACTGTGGAGTGTTGCTACTGTTCCTGCTCAATGTTACTCTGCAGTATTGATAATGTTCATTCCTAGTGTTACTGTGTGGTGTTAATACTGTTCCTGCCCAGTGTTACTATGGAGTTTTGCGCTGTTCCTGCACAGTGTTACTGTGGAGTGTTGACACTGTCTGTGCCCAGTGTTACTGTGGAGTGTCGATACTGTTCCTGCCCAGTGTTACTGTGGAGTAATGATTCTGTTCCTGCCCAGTGTTACTGTGGAGTGTTGATACTGTTCCTGCCTAGTCTTACTCTGCGGAGTGTTGATACTGTTCCTGCCCAGTGTTACTCTGTGTGGTGTTAATACTGTTCCTGCCCAGTGTTACTGTGGAGTGATGTGTCTGTTCGTGCCTAGTCTTACTGTGGGGTGTTGACGTTGTTCCTGCCCCGTGTTCCTGTGCAATGTTAGTACTGTTCCTTCCCTGTGTTCTTGGAGTAATGATTCTGTTCCTGCCCAGTGTTATTGTGTGTTTTTGACATTGTTCCTGCCCAGTGTTGCTGTGAAGTACTGGCAGATTCTTTCGCAAATTACTTTGCAATTTAGGCACTGTTCCTGTTCACTGTAATGTGGGATGTTGGCAATGTTGCTTCCGATTATCACGCAGAATTATGATACAGCTCTGGCCCATTATTACTATGGGAGGTTGGCACAGTTCCCGTGCAGCTTTCCGTGATGTGTCGGCAACATTTAGGTTCCAGGGAAGGGAGACAAGATTACTCATTAAGCAGGGGAAAATAGGGTATGGGAGGCAGCTTCCAGGGAACATACAAAATTGTAGTCAAGACAAATATTCCCTTCCAGTCTGGAACAGGGGCATTTTATAATGGAGAACAAAGAGATGGCAGACATGTTAAGTACATAGTTTTGTTCTATCTCCACAAAGGACAGCACAATACCATCCCAAAAATATGGGAGGATACAGGACCTAATAGGAAGGAAGATTTGAAAGATATGAGTGGAGAAATTGTGTTGAGGAAGTTAATGGGATTAAAAGCAGATAAATGCTAGGGCCTGATAATTTACTTCCCAGAGTACCTGAAGAAGTGGCCCTCGAAATAGCAGTTGCACTATTGGGCACCTTCAAAATTCTGTAGACTCAGGACCAGTTGCTATGGATTGGAAGTCAAACAATGTATTTCAGAAGGTAGGCAGAGAGAGAGAAAAAAAAGCAAATTTTAGACTGGTTGGCATGACATCGATAGTGGGGAAAATGCTAGAGTCCATTATGAAAGATTTAATAGTAGAGCACTTGGACGATAATGATAAGATAGGACAAACTCAGTATCGATGTATGATGGGGAAGTGGAGCTTGACAAATCTGCTGGAATATTTTCAGGATGTAATTAGGAGAGTGGATAAAGGGAAGTCAGTGGATATGGTTTACTTGGATTTTCAGAAAGTTTTCATATTATGTCTTAAATAAAAGATTAGCATGTGAAATTAAAGCACTTGGGGTCGGAGGTCATGTACTGACATGGATACAGAACTGGTTGGCAGACAGGAAACATCGTAATAATAAACAGGCAAAAATCCAGAGAACTGAGGATGCTGTAAATCAGAAAGAAAAATAGAAATCGCTGGAAAAGCTCAGTAGGTCTGGCAGCACCTATGAAGAAAAATCATAGTTAACGTTTTGGGTTGAATAACCCTTCCTCAGAACTCACAGGTTTTTATCTGAGTTGGGCCCTAGCTAGTCACAATATTTGTTAATGATTTCGATGAAGGAATTAAATAGAATATCTACAGGTCTGCAGATGTCACAAAGATGAACTGAGAGGATGATGCAGAGAAGCTTCAGTATGATTTGGGCAAGTTAACTAAGAGGGCAAATACATGGCAGATGCAGTACAGTGTGGATAAATTTGAGGTTGTCCACTTTTGTAGCAAAGACAAAGCAGGCAGATTGTTATCTGAATGGTGATAGATTGGGAAACATGGAGGTTCGATGAGATGTTGGTGTCCTTGTACATCAGTCACTGAAAGTAAGCCTGCAGGTGCAGCAGGCGAGAAAGGCAGATGGTATGTTAGTCATCATAGTACAGGAACCGGGATGTCTTCCTGCAGTTGTACGAGGCACTGGTAAGACCACACCTGAAGTATTGTATGTAGCTTTGGTCTCATTACCGGAGGAACGATGTTTGGGTTATTGAGGAAGTGTAAAGAAAATCTACCAGACTGATTCCTGGGATGGCGAGGCTGACGTATGAAGAGAGACTGGATCAGTTAAGACTAGATTCACTTGAGTTTCGAAGAATCTCATAGAAACCTATAAAATTCTAACAGGAGTGGAAAAAGTAAATGCAGGAAAGATGTTCTCGATTACCTGAGAGTCCAGAACCAGGGCTGGCAGTCTTAGGATAAGAGTTCAGCCTTTTAGGACAGAGATGAGAATAAATTTCTTCAGTGGTACACCTGTGGAATGTCTTTGCCACAGAAAGTGATTGAGGCCAAAACACTGAATGTTTCAAGAAGGAAGTAAGTCTATTTAGAGTCAGAGGGTCATTATACGTTAGGGCTAAAGGGACCAAATGATGTGGGGAGGAAGCAGGAACAGGGGATTGAGTTGGATGATCATATTGAATGGAGGAGCAAGCTCAAAGGGCCAAATGGCCTACTCCTGCTCCTATATTTTATGTCTCTTATTGCCACTCAAATTTTGATGCTGTTCTGACCCATTGTTACTGTGGAACAAATTTCCTCCCTGTGTTACTGTGGAGTGTTGGCCTTGTTCCTGTAGAGTCCTCATAGGCTTCCTCTTCATTATTACTGTGGGCCCTTGACAATGTTGCTGCCCATTGTTTCTGCAGAGCACTAGCACTTAACCTACAGCATGTTACTGTGGCGCCTTGGCACTGTTCATGCCCAGTGTTGCCGTGAAGTGTTGGCACTACTCCTGCCCATTTTTACTGTGGAACTTTGAGATTCCATCTGCCTATTGTTACTGTGGGTTTTGTCACTTTTGCTCCTCAGTGTTACTGTGCAGTGTTGGCATTTTTCCTGCCCATTGTTTCTGCAGAGTGCTTGCAGTAATCTCCACATTATTACTAAGCACCATTGGCATCGTTCCAGCCCAATATCACTGTGGAATTGTGATACTGTTCTGGCCTATGGTTACTGCAGAGCAGTGTCACTTTTCCTCCTCCAGTGCAGTGTTGGCAGTGTTGCTGCCCACTGTTACATGGGATGTTTGCAATGTTCCTGCGCATTGTCACTGCAGAATTTCTACTCAGTTCTGGCCCCTGTGTTGCTGGAACTTCACTTGCCCAGTGCTACTGTGGAGTGTTGACACTATTCCTCCTGTTGTTACTGTGAGACATTTGCACTGTTCCTGCCCAGTGTTTCTGCGGAGTGATCGAAGGATCCCCCCACATTATTAGCGGGGAATGTTGGCACAGTACTTGCTAAAAATATGTGGGATGGTCACAATGTTTCTGACCATTGTCAATAAAGAATTATTCTGGCCCATTGTTTCTGTGGAGCACTCAGACTGATCCTGTCTGCTGTTATAGTTAGGCAATACCATTTTTTGTGCCAGTATTGATTTGATTTGATTTGATTGATTTATTGTGACGTGTACCCATGTACAATGAAAAGCTTTGTTTACGAGCAGTACAGGTGGATCATAGTGAGCAAGGATGAACAGTGGCATACAGGTTACACCACACAGAGCAGCGCGAGGCAAGATCCACATTTACAAGATCAGTATTATTTGAAGTTAGAGAGTCTAATAATGGCAGGGAAGAAGCTGTTCCTGAACCTGCTGGTCCGTGTGTTCAAGCTTCTGTATCTTCTGCCTGATAGAAGAGGTTGGAGGAGAGCATTACCAAGGTTCGATGGGTGCTTGATGATGTTAGCAGCCTTTCCGTGGCTCCGACCCATGTAAGTGGAGTCCATGGATGGAAGGTTGGCTTCCATGATGGTCTGGGCTGTGCACCCAACCTTCTGTAGTTTCTTACGGTCCTGGGCAGAGCAGTTACCATACCAGACTGTTATGCAGCTGAACAGTACGTTTTCAATGGTACATCTGTAAAAGTTGATGAGGGACTTTGTGGACATGCTGAATTTCCTGAACCACTTGAGGAAGAAGAGGCATTGTTGTATCTTCTTGACCGTCGCACCTACGTGGGAAGTCCAGGACAGGTTGTCATTTATCATCCCTCCTAGGAACTTGACACTGTCTGCCCTCTCAATCTCAGCTTCGTTGATGTAGATAAGGGCATGTCCTCCTCCTCTCTTTCTGACGTCAGTGAGCAGTTCTTCAGTTTTGCCGACATTGAGAAAGAGATTGTTGTCATTGCACCATGTCACCAAGCCCTCTATCAACTTCCTGTATTCTGACTCATGTTTAATATCCAGCCTACCACGGTGGTGTTATCAGCAAACTTGGAGATGGTGTTCATTCTGAAATTGGCAACACAGTTGTGGGTGTAGAGGGAGTATAGTAGGGGGCTGAGAACACATCCTTGGTGGGGGGTTCCAGTATTGAGTGTTATCATGGAGGAGATGCTGTTGTCTATCCTCACTGATTGCGGTCTGTGGATCAGGAAGCTGAGGATCCAGTTGCAGAGGGTGGAGCTGAGACCCAAGTCTGAGTTTTCAGGTCAGCCTCGAGGGGATCATGGTGTTGAAGGTGGAGCTGTAGTCAATGAACAGGAGTCTGATGTAGGTGTCCTTGTTATCCAGATGTTCCAGGGATGAGTATAGGGCAAGGAAAATGGTGTCTGCTGAGGACCTGTTACATCAGTAGGCAAATTAAAGGGGATCAAGATGAGAACTGATGTGGGCCATGACCAGCCTCTTGAAGCACTTCATGATTTTTGGTGGTCAGAGCCACTGGACAGTGGTCATTAGGGCATGTTGCATGTGCTTTCTTAGGTACTGGGATGATGATGGCCTTCTTGAAGCAGGTGGGGACTTCGGCTTGCAGAGGGGGAGGTCGAAGATGTCAGTGACTACCTCTGCCAGTTGGTCTGTAGAGGATCTAAATGCACAGCTGGAGACTGTGTCCAGGCCAGTCACTTTCCCTGGGTTGACTCCTTGGCTGACCAAACTGACGTCAATAGCAGTGAGTGTGGGCACAGGTATGTCCGAGGCTGTCGGGGCAGGTGACACCATGCCACTGGCATTCTGCTCGAACCGGGCATAGAAAGTGTTGAGCACATTAGGGAGGGATGTGTCTTTGCCCGCTATCTTGCTCTGCTTCATTTTGTATTCTGTTATGTTAGTTCGGCCTTACCACAGGCAATGGGTTTCTGTGTGGTTGGTTTGGGCCTCTAACTCGGTCCAGTACTGCCTCTTGGCATCTCTGATGGCTTTGTGGAGGTCATCTCAGGATTTTCTGTATAGGTCTGGGTCGTCCGACTTTGAATGCTGCGTGCCTGGTCTTCAGTAAGGTGTGGATTTCCCGGTTTATGCAAGGTTTCTGATTGGGGAACGCTCGGATTGACCTCTTTGGTACACAGACCTCCATGCATTTGCTAATGAAGTCTGTGATGGTAGTGTCATAGTCGTCTAGGTTTTCCGCTGACTACTTGAACATGGTCCAGTTCACAGATTCCAAGCAGTCCCAGAGACAGTCTTCCACTGTTTTGGACCATCTATCTTTGTGTGAAGGATCCTCCCGTTTCAGCTTCTGCTTGTAAGGTGGGAGGAGGAACATAGCGCCATGATCTAACTTACTGAAGTGCGGCTGGGGGAATGGAGCGGTTTTTACTGTGAAGCATTTACACTGTTCATTCTCATGCTTACTGTTGAGTTTTGTCCCTGCTGATTGTTATTGTGGAGCATTGGCATCGTTCCTGCCCATTGTTACAGTTGGGGACCTCCCACTGTGTGGAGCTTTGGCACTGTTCAGCTGATGGTTACTGAGGAATGTTCACACTGTTTCTGCCTGTCATTACTCTGGGGCACTGGCCCTTTTCCTTTCTGCTGTTTCTGTGCATTGTTGGCACTGTTCCTTCCCATTTTTTTTACTGTGGATTGTTAGCTGGTCCTGCCAATTTTCACTGAGGAGTGTTGACACTGTACTTTCCCATAATCACTGTGACAGATAGGCACTGCCCCTGCTCACTATTACTGAGGACTGGTCGCACTGTTTCTGCCCATTGTTACTGTGAAACATTGGCATTCTTGCTGCCATTGTTGTGAATTGTCTTGGGTTCTGTTCTTTCCCATTATCATTGTGTCACATGGGCACAGTTGCTGTTAATTATTACTGTGCAATGATGGCACTGTTTCTGTTCACTGTTACTGTGGAGTGTTGGCACTGTATCTACCCCGTTACTATTGTGGAGTATTGTCACTGTACCTTCCAATTTTTATTGTGGAGCATTAGCACATTTCCTACCTCTTTTCACTGTGGAAGTTTGACACTGTCCTTGCCCAGTCTCACTTTGGACGACTGGCAGTGTTTCTGCCTGTTGGCATTGTTTGGCACTGGTAATGTTCTTGCTCATTGCTACTGTGTTGCACTGGCAATTCGTCCAGTCTGGTGATACCATAGAATGCTGTAATTGTTCATGCCAATGGTGCTATGAAACACTGGCATTGTTTCTGCCTATGCTTTCTGTGGAGTTGTGGCACTGTTCCTGCCAATTGTATGGTCTACTGTTGGCACTGGCCCTGCCGATTGTTATTGTGGAGTGCTGGCCTTGTTAGTGCCCATTGTCACTCTGGAGCACTGGCACTGTTCCTGCCTGTTGTTACAGTTGCATGCAGGCATTGTTCCTCCCAATATTGCTGTCGAGGACAGGCATTGTTCAGCTGACTGTTATTGAGGAGCACTCACATTGTTTCTGCCTATTGCTACTCGGAGGCACTGACACTGCATTACGTTGTTTCTGTGGAGTGTTGTTACTGTGCCCTCCTATTATTAGTGTGGCAGATGGGCACTGTCCCTGCTAATTGTTACTGAGGAGCGATCACACTGTTCCTGACCATTGTTACAGTGGAGTATTGAAACACTTGGTGCCTGCTGTTACTGTGGAACACTGGCATTCGTGCTGCCATTATTTCTGAGGAGTCTTGGAATTGTTCTTTCCCATTATGACTGTGCTGTGTGGATATAGTCCCTGCGGAACAGTACTGAGGAGCGTTTCCACTGTTCCTGCCTATTTTTGCTGTGGACTGCTAACATTGTTCCTGCCCACTGTTACTGTGCAATGTTGTCACTATTTCTTTCCATTGTTACTGTGTTGCAATGGCATTGTTCCTGCCCATTCTCGCAGTGGAGTTTTGACGTACCTGCTGGTTGTTACTGTGCACTGTTGACACTGTACCTACCCATTGTTAATCCAGAGCACTGCTATTGCTCCTGTTCATTATTGTTGTTGCATGCAGTTTCTTTTTGCTGTATCCCCTTCCTCATTATCCTGCACTGGCCTTGAGAACAGCTGATCATTACTTGGACAGAAATTGCTGGAGAAACTCAGTAGGTCTAGCAACATCCTTCCCTTCCCTTGGAAGGGAAAGCAGAATTAGTGTTTTTGAGTCCAGTAACCCTTCTTCAGTTCAGATGCTGCCAGACCTGCTCAGTTTCTCCCCCAATTTCCATTCTGTTTCAGATCTTCAGCATTTAAAGTTTCTTTTTTATTTTTGACCATTAGTTGAAGGCGTTGCGTAATGTATAGCACTGCACAAGCAGCTCAGTGGTTCTATGTTTAAGAACCACAGTGTGACCCACGCCTAGCCTTTGGCACTGGTTATGACACAGGGAAAGCTAGCAAGAAAAATCAGACTTGATAACACTGGATTTACGACACAATGAAATTAAAGCTTTCAAAGACCCTTAAAATTGCTCAGTTGTTCCTCACCAAAATGTAAGAAATAACAGATGTCAGACACCACATTTATAAATGAAACAGAAATTAACAATTTATTGTTAATATTATAACTGTACTAAGGCAAAGTAAAACAAGGTAATCTAATTAATGTCTATGATTCAAATCTAATCTTCCTTGATCATAACACCCACTGCCACACTGGCAGACAGTTAAGGGATAAATTAGAAAGCAAAAAAGAGTTGTAGTGGGTCATCGTTCCAATGATGACTACCAGGTCTTCATGGAATCCATAAATGGTAAGTTGCATTCCAAGCACATGGGATTGTATCTTGTTTGAATTCCAAAGTCACCAGTCAATGCAAATAACATCCAGCAAACTCCAAGGAATATGCACTTATTTTTAAAAATCTGGGATTCTTTTCTCAAACCGTTGAACAATTCTTTTATTGGATATAAAACTGGAGAGAGTACAACTCAAAAACGCAGCTTTCCTGTCCAGCTGCTTCCAAGTGCACAACCTTCTGCTCAGAAACCATGGTCAAAATCAGTTCAGTCTATGGTTTCTGTTTCTTTGTCCACATTACCAGTGGTTGGCTGGCCTGCACCACCCTCTCCTCGATTGGCTTAGTGATTAGCACTGCTTCCTCACAGAGCCAGGGATCCGGCTTGATTCTAGCCTTAGGTGATTGTGTGGAGTTTGCACGTTCTCCCTGTGTCTGCATGAGTTCCTGCCAGGTGCTCCAGTTTCCTCCCACAGTCACAAGATGTGCAGGTTAGGTGAGTTGGTGGTGCTAAATTGCCTCTAGTGTTCAGGGATGTGCAGGCTTGGTGGATTAGCCATGGGAAATATGGGGATAGGGTCTGGGTGAGATGCTTTTCACAGGGTCACTGTGGTCTTGGGCCAAATGGCCCTTTTCTGCCCTGTAGGGATTCTATGATTCTGTAATTGATGAATGCAGCATTCAACCAGCTGCCAGTCTTTGACCGTAACACATCCTGATGCCATTCGAAGTGTTCTTGGAATAATAATTAACCCGCGATTATTTTTCCAGACCAGGTCCCACATGTAAACATCAGTTTGTTCGTTCTTGTTTGAAAAACACATTGCTGTGCAAAGTTTAGTTCTCAACTTAAGCTCTCAGTTCCAAACCAAAAATGAGAAAAATAAAGAAAAAACAGCAATAGATGGTCTCGACACTCCGCCCCCCCCAACCCCTCAAGAAAAAATAAATGTCCAGGGCTGTTGAAGCAGACAACATGCCAACTTTGTACCGCCTCCTCAGGCACAGCTGAACGCCTAACAGGGTGCAGGGTCAGCTTATCTCCAGTGGTTTGTCCCTTTAAAGGGGAATGGCACTGACTGACAGGAAGCTAGTGAGTCTTCATACAGCAGTTTAGGACAGAGAAAATTGATCAGCCAAGCGTATACAGGTCAGTATGGTCCACAAGATCTTGCTGGAGGCCATCGTTACATAAGTGGGCAGGAAGAGAGAAGCTATGAATCTCCATTGAGGAAAGGGCAAGGCTGTTAAAGAAGATTTGTTGCTATGTTCCTGCTTTATAACTCACACCTCACCATCTTACTGCAGTATGGCACAAGGTCCAAGCCATAGATCTTGTTACTATATATTTCTTGGTATACATCTTCCCCATTCTTTGCCCTTCCCTTCTGATTTTTCTCCTGAAGGAGTCTGGCATCCACAGGGCACAGAGCATGGTGCCAGCTTTGGCGGCCATTATTTCCAGTGTGGAAGTGGTGGGACACTTCCACAGAAACACTGTGCCAGCATGGAGTGTCTGTGTCAGCTTCTAATGCAGCGCTGGTGAGGACTTGCTGTGCCGTGGTCCTGAGACCCATGCTTTGCATTCCAACTTAGACGACTGCTCTCATAGATGTGGATCTCAATGACCAAAAGCGGCTTGTGGGTTCTCTCAGCAGATTGAAGATTATGGATTGGTTGCAGCTCCTTGGAGCACACGCTCTATCTCAAAATGGTGGCATTCTGGTCCCCACCACTACCACTCTGCTAGCAGGTCAGCCCACTGTGCTGGCACCAATGCTAAGATGGTTAAAGCCTGACCTCTTTTATTGTATAGTTTGATACCAGGCTCTGATCTTATAGATTACCTCTTGCCTCTAGTAACTATCTCCTTCATGTGTTCATATCCATTTGCTCTGAAGACTCTCACTCCAGAATTTGGTGTAGCATGTTCTAAGACCACCCACACTCTGTTATTTATGCTCAGTGCTGTGCAGATGTGTGACATTATCGTAAGGTTGCTCTGGGGTCCTGAAGCCCTTACACAACATAGCCTTCTGGGCCCTGTGTTGTCTGATGGTGGCCTGCAAGGTGTTCTGCAGTCTACCCCATCAACACCCCAACTGCCTCCACCCTAAGACAAGCTGGGAAGCATAACTCAAAAAATGAGATTTATTCAGCTGGGTGAGCATTAGGACACTGATTCACCCACGCAGTTCCTGAAATGGAACCTTACAATTGAACCGAAGTTCAAGTGAATTATTTGAATATCCTTTTAATTGGCTCTTTTCACTCCTTTATTAGAGTAACTAAGCTTCTGCACTAAACATATTGAAGTACTTAACCTGCAATCCTTTGCAAACTGGTAGGTGAAGAATGTCGGAATATGCCCACATTTTGGCATCTCACACCATGTTCCACTGAACCTGTCAGGCACAGTGGGGCAACATGCAATGGTTGACATGGTCCTTAGATGGCTGTCTCATTGCAAAGCTAATGACAACTCATCGATACAAAAAAGCACAATCAGCATCTATTAAGAAACCATTTAACACTAGAGGTTTTAACTAATGTTAGTCCTTTCAGGCAAACAAAGAGCATTCATCAAGGAGCTCTTTCTGCTGATGGTTATATTCTTGTTAGCTGAGCAACACAGCTACCCCTGGTGGCCAAATAATACAATATATGGTATTCACACTAAAAACAAGTTGCACAGAGGTAGAGATGATCCTACTCTCTTTCACAGCAATTTTTCAAAATACAGGAAAATCAAAGAAGCAGTTCAGAAGCCCTGAATGGAGCCTCTCCAATTCCCCGTTTTAAATGGATTGAAAGTCAAATTAGCTCCAATGAGCTCCCTTAAGGGTGTGAACTCCTCCTGACCCAATGTTCATAGAATCATGGGAATATATAACACAGAAACAGACCCTATGGTCCAACCCGTCTGCACCAACCAGGTATCCTAAACTGATCTAATCCCATTTGCCAGCATTTCGCTCATATCCCTCAAAACCCTTCCTATTCATATACCCATGCAGATGCCTTTTAAATGTTGTAGTTGTACGAGCCTCCTTCACTTCCTCTGGTGACTTGTTCCATACATGCACCACCCTCTGCGTGAAAATGTTGCCCCTTAGATCCTTTTTAGATCTTTCCCTACTAATCTTAAACCTATGCCCTCTAGTTTTGGACTTCCTTACCCTGAGGCTATTCACCTGATCCATGCCCCTGAGTTGATTTTATAAACTTCTATAAGCCTGTGTCCAGATAGTTGTTTGGTAATGCAGAACCTGAGTATTGCTGAAAAAGGATACATTCTGTCAAAGTTCTTCATCTTGCACTCATCAGGATTTTTCACAAGAATACTAAGACGACCTTGTACCTCAAACATTTGAGCAATGGGTGAAGCTAGTTGTTTCACACAGCTACTATGCTGGAGCAATATGGATAGAGTGCCACTACCAGGTTGGCTATCATCAACCAAAAGCAAATCCTGCCTGTTAACACAAATGAGTAATGTGATACATGAATTTCAGTGCTGATGTGATGCCAGATATGTAGACTATATATCCCAAAGATTCATGATATATCCTTTTGGTTGTTCGCAACAAGTAAGCTACTGACCGTACCCAATGAGCCAGCACTCCCAAAACTCTCAACACTATATCCAACATTACATGTGATTCAGCAAGTGGGAAACATTTGCTGGATAACCTTGAATGTGTGAGGAATTATGCTGAGACGTCATTGCCTTAATTACTCAGACCTTTGAGTATAGGAGTTAGGACGTCATGTTAAGGTTGTACATGATGTTGGCAAGGCCTGCTCTGAAGTACTGTATACCGTTCTGGTCACCCAGTTATAGGAAGGATATTATTAAATTTGAGAAGGTTCAGAAAAGATTTACCAGGATGTTGCTGGGAATGGAGGGTTTGAAATATAAAAATAGACTGGAAAGGCTGGGATTTTTTTCACTGAAGCGTAGGAGGTTGAGGAGTGAACTTAGTGAGGTTTATGAAGTCATGAGGGGCATAGATAATGTGAATAACAAGGATCCTTTCCCAAGTGGGGGGCAATTCAAAACTAGGGGGTATATTTTTAAGATAAGAAGAGAAAGATTTAAAAAGGACATGAGGAGCAATAGTTTTATGCAGAGAGTGGTTAGTGTGCAGAATGAGCTGTCGGAGGAAGTGGTGGATGCAGGTACAGTTACAGTGTTTGGATAAGTTCATGAAGAGGCAAGGTTTGGAGGGATATGGCCCAGGAGCAGGCAGGCCGGAACAGTTTAGTTTGGGAGCATGGTTGGCATGGACTAGTTGGACCAAAGGGTCTGTTTCCATTGTCTATGATTCTATGACAATGACAGCTCACAGTTTGTCAAACTGCATGTATTGGAATCTACATGCATTAATAAACAGGCCCATGTTCTTCACAGAAAAAACATGCACATGCACTAAGTCTGTTTCAATTAAGCTTCGCAGTTAACAGTCAATCATCACGAACTGCTGTTTTCCCCGTGGCAATGCCTTGCCGATCAGAATTCTCTTGCCAAACAACCTGTACTTTCTTCTTATGCGGTCTAAATGTTTTCTCCTCAACTTGGTATTCGTGCGAAATGTCCTGATGAGTGCACGACAGAAAGCTTCAATCAAATGTTTTATTACAGCACGACTTAAAAGTCCCTGTGTCCATTGTACCCAGGCAATTCGAACTGGGAGCTCTATCCCATGGGCACGAAAGCCACTGGTTTAAGAAAGAGTCCTGAAGCTAATTAGTCAAAATTTTAAAATTACCTGTACAATCCACAAAGTGAGATTCTTATCACAAAGTGAATTGCTGATGCAGAGAGCCAGTGCAGATACAATGGGCTAAATAGTCTCCTTCAACCATGTTCCGATTCTGTGATTTAATTATTTTCAAGTTGTTCCAGACGAGCCCAAACTAACATGTTGAACTAAGAATGAATTTTGTTAAATATTATATTCCATTCAAATTAGATCTACTGCCATTTTCCATTCACTGACTTGAATTAGACTGGGTGTTCCCATCCAAGTCTAAAGTGCTCAAATTTGAGAGTTCGCAGTTACCATAGCTTTTCAGTCATTTTTTTTTAAAAAGTAAATTGCAGTTTAATAGTCTTTTTTCATTTAGGCTTCAATCATTATTTCTGTAATTGGCACTTTGATTTTGTTTTCATCCTTTGTGTTGGGGCAATTCTTTACTTTTTTGCATTGTCTAGCAATTTTCCCAGGGCTTCTCTCCCCACTCTATCAGCAAAATATTTGGCAAACATTCAGTGAAAGCTTCCATCATAACAAGTCGACAAAATTGGCACGTTCTCACTGCCAAAATTATGATGGTAGAGCAGGAGGAGCAATTCCGAGTGATCTTATTTCAGTGAGGGTCTCCCTCATGAGCTGCGTCTGCAGGTGTCTGGCAACTGGTGAGACCACATCTGGAATACTGCGCACAGTACTGGTCTCCTTATTTAAATGATGTTGGAGGCAGTTCAGTGAAGGAATACCAAACTAATACCTGGAATGGGTGGGTTGTCTTATAAGGAAAGGTTGTACAGGCTAGGCTTGTATCCTTTGGAGTTCAGATGATTACGGGGCAACTTGATTGAAACATATAAGACCCTGAGGGGACTTAATCAGGTGGATGTGGCTCTTCTGGGAAAATATAGAATGAGGGGCCATAGTTTAAAAATCAGGGGATACCCATTTTTAGCAGAGATGAGGTGAAATTTCACTTCACAGGGTTGTGAATCTTTGAAATACTTGTCCTGAAAAGCTGGTAGAAGCAGAGTACTCGAATATTTTTAAGGCAGAGGTGTGGTCAGTCTCCATCTCAATTGAAAGATTAAAATTGGAAGTGTTTAAACAACCTGCTTTTCGATTGTGCATTTTGATTTTGTTAAAATTTCAAAACTACTCTTTGTGTGTGTTTTTATAGCATTGACAGTGTTCGACAGTTTGTCTTTTGCTTTTACTAGAAAGATATGACGTAAACTGTACATTTGTATTATGTGCATACCATCTGACTCACTGTAATCTGATTCCTTTGTCGTTTTTCTCCTTTGAAAGTGTGAAGTTGCAGATTTGTAGAACTCCACCAATTCCTACGCTGTCCCCTTGAAATACTCTGAGGACAGGGACAGCATGGATTAGATAAATCTCCCTTGACATTGTCTTCCTGAAACACTTCCAAGACAAGCACAGCACAAGGTTAGACACAATGAAGCTCCCTCTACTATTCTAAACTGAAAGTAAAGATCTCTGTACTCTTTCAAACTGAAACAAAGCTCCATTTATTCTTTTAAAAATGAAAGTAAAGTAGATAAGGTGCATTGACACAGTCCCCATCAAAGATACCAGGACTGGTACAGCACAGGCTTAGACACAGAGTAAAGCTTTCTCTCCACTGTCCCTGCAAAACACTCACAGGACAGGTACAGCACGGGTTAGATACAATGTAAAGATCCCTCTACACAGTTCTCATAAAACACTCTGAGGACAGGGACAGCACATTGATAGACACAGAGTAAAGCTCCCCCTACACTCTAGGAAAAAGTGAGGACTGCAGATGCTAGAGATCAGAGCTAAAAAAATGTGTTGTTGGAAAAGCGCAGCAGGTCAGGCAGCATCAAAGGAGCAGGAGAATTGACATTTCGGGCATAAGCCTGAAGAAGGGCTTATGCCCAAAACGTCGATTCCCCTACACTCTCCCCATCAAACACTTCCCCACCCAACTCCCAAGGCAGGTACAGTGCAGTACCCGATAAAGAGTTAGATAAACACTCTCAGGACACCACTGGGTTACAACAGAGTAAAGCTACCACTACACTGTCCCCACCAAACACTACCAGAACAATTACAAAACCAAACTAAGCAGAGAGTAAAGCTCCTTCTGTATAGATCTTTGATTTTTGATCTTTGATCTTCTACATAGATCTTTGAAAGTTGCCACTCAGGTGGATAGAACTTGTAAGAAGGCCTATGGTGTATTAGCGTTCATTAGCAGAGGGATTGAATTCAAGAGTCGTGAGGTGATGTTGCAGCTGTACAGGACCTTGGTAAGGCCACATTTGGAGTACTGTGTGCAGTTCTGGTCGCCTCACTTTAGGAAAGATGTGGAAGATGTGGAAGCTTTGGGGAGGGTGCAGAGGAGATTTACCAGGATGTTGCCTGGAATGGAAAATAGGTCGTATGAGGATAGGTTGAGAGTGCTAGGCCTTTTCTCATTGGAATGGCGAAGGATAAGGGGTGACTTGGTAGAGGTTTATAAGAAGATCAGTGGAATAGATAGAGTAGACAGTCAGAGACTTTTTCCCCGGGTACAACAGATTGTTACAAGGGGACATAAATTTAAGGTGAAGGGTGGAAGGTATGGGGGGATGTCAGGGGTAGGTTCTTTACCCAGAGAGTGGTGGGGGCATGGAATGCGCTGCCTGTGGGAGTGGCAGAGTTAGAATCATTGGTGACCTTTAAGCTGCAATTGGATAGGTACTTGAATAGGTGCTTAAGCTAGGACAAATGTTCGGCACAACATCGTGGGCCGAAGGGCCTGTTCTGTGCTGTATTGTTCTATGTTCTATGTTCTACACTGTCCCCACCAAACGCTACCAGAACAATTACAACACCAAGTTAAGCACAAAGTTCCTTTTATATTGTCCTTATCAAACACTCCAAGTGCAGGTAAAATGCAGGGCATGATAGAGGAAAGAACCCCTGCAGTCTCTTCAAAAAACATTCACAGGACAGGTAAAATATGGGGCTGGAATTGAGTAAATATGTAAATTGAGTAAATTGAGTACCAATTTTGTGAACTATCAGGTTCAAGCACACTTTGTCGCCCAGAATCCACTTCTGTCCAGTGAAGGTTAACAGGTTCCTGACAGTGTCCCTATGTTTTGGGAGGGGCTGTCCCCTGTCCAGCCAGCTGTATTCTCTCTGTGTGGAGCTGTTCCTGTGCCTCTTGTGTAAGCAGGTGTCAGGTTTGGCTTTGTGTGGGCTGGGGCTGGACGTGGTCCTTTCGGCATATGCTGACAACATGCCCCTCATGTTCACAGACCCAGCTGCCTTGCAGAGGTTGCATGCATGTCAGGAGGTCGACTCAATCATCGAATCCCTACAATGTGGAAGCAGGCCATTCAGCCTATCAAGTCCAAAATGATCCTCTGAAGAGTATCCCATCCAGACCCACTTATCCCCGTAACTCTGCATTTCCCATAGCTAATCCACCCAGCCTGCACATCCCTGGATACTATGGGCATTTTAGCATGGCTAATGCACCTGACCTGCACATCTTTGGACTGCGGAAGGAAACCCACAGAGACATGGGGAGAGTTTGCCAACTCCATACGGGCAGTCGCCCATGGTGGAATCGAACTCAGGTCCCTGGCAATGTGAGGCAGTAGTGCTAACCCCTGAACCACCGTGCTGCCTCTGTGACCTCCCCCATGAGGACCCCTTGCCGAAGGAGTTCTAGTGCCTCTGTGGAGTACCACTGGCCTCCTCTACCTGGGAGTCCATCTTCAGCTGACTGAGGAACCCTGGCCAGTTAATTGGCATGAATTGGAAATCAAGGTGACCACTCACCTAGTGCACTGTACAGGACTACTCCAAGTGTTGGGCATGAATTAGCTGGCAGATGCCATGTTGTGGTACTGGCTGGTCACTTTGGTTCCTCCCCCAGGATTTATCATGACTATCCAGTAAAAACTTGTCGGGTTTTCTGGGACAAAAGGCAGCCCTGGGTCACTGTTGCTGTTCTGAAACTCTGACTTGAAGAGGGTGGTCAGGCACTGGTGTGCCTTCACACCCAGAGAGAGACTTGCTGCTTTCAGACCCTGCAGTGATACTGTAGTATCGAGCCTCCTGCAAGGGGGGGTGCAAGGGCACACCCTGATAGTGTATATCTTCCGTCAGGTGTGCAGTCTTCGATATGACAAGCACTTGCCGTTCACGGACTTGCCCAATCCTCGGCGCTTCTTCCAGGAATCGCTCGTCTTTTACTTGGACCTGATCACAGTCTGGAGCTCTCCCACGACAGGAATGACAGCTCGCCTAAGGGAGCCACTGCTCAGGAATGGGTTCCTCCGTCAGCACAGTCTCTGTTGGCTGCTCTGAGGGCTGAGGACTCAGGATGCTGGATGGCGGAGACGTGGGCTGGGTGACGCTGGCGCAGCTCTGACACTTGGCCCTGACGCCTCATGTCAAATCGAGGTCGCCATTACATGCAGTGGGCTTCTGGACAAACTGACTCCTGTGACACAGTGTCCCACAAACTGGACCTTCTCGGGGAAATCCTCCCCATGCCCTTTGTAAAGGCACAGAAGCGTTTTCTGTGCAGGCTGTTGCAACATACTCTCCACCTTCATCCACTGCTCAGATATGCCATGGCATGCTGTTTTGCCCTCTGCTGGTGGAGATTTCCAGTTGGAATCTGGGTGGAGACCACAGGGAGACCACAGGCTGGTCCCATGCAATCATAGGTTCAGTAAGTTCACTGGGTGCCAGGCCACGTGTCGTTTTTGTGGCCTGGAGGAAATGTTTTTTCTACATACATAGAATGTTTTCATTTGTAAACTCTTTTAAGTTTTTGTGAAGGGGCTGCCCCTCGAATTTTGGTTGCATTTCAGCCCCACACTCCTGATCTACAGGCACTTGGTGTAGGAAGGGCGGACAAGTCTATGGGCCTTCACATGGCTCTGGACCTGGACTTGGCCAAGATGGCCGTCAATAAGTCCAGCCAGCGGGCTATGCAGGGGCTCATCAATTCTGACTATTTGCCCCACTTTCATGGTTACATCTGCAGTTGGGAGTCCTTGGACAGGGAGCACATGGTGCTCATCGGCATGGTCAAGGCCTTTCAAAACTAATGGGCACCACAGGAGCTGGGGTGCATCCTCACCCCAAAACTGAGTGAGTTTCTGTTTCTTTCTGCAAGGTTCCATTCAACTGTTACTTTGTGTTTTGATCCAGTGTCTCAGCAAGGAGTGTTCCACTATTTTTTTGACTTTCCATTTAAAAAGGTAGGAGCACCTTTACTCTGTATCTAACCCCGTGCTGTCCCTGTCCTGGGAGTGTTTGATGGGGGACAGTGTAGAGGGAGCTTTACTCTGCATCTAACCCCGTGCTATCCCTGTCCTGGGAGAGTTTGATGGGGGACAGTGTAGAGAGAGCTTTACTCTGTATCTATCCCCGTGCTGTCCCTGTCCCTGGGAGTGTTTGATGGGGACAGTGTGGAAGGAGCTTTACTCTGTAAGGGTTTAAAGGGATATGGGCCAAATGAGAGAAAAAGAAAAGAAAAGAGTTGCTGTTTTTCGTAATCTGGGACCTTCTACCTCAATTACTCACACACAAGCTGTCAACCTGCCCAGGGGCCAATCAAAGAGTTGTTGCCCCATCTTGACTTTGAGATCACCTTTCTTCATCTTTTATGTTTTTCTCAAGTGGTGTGGCGAGATTCCTGCTAGCCCAGCTGCGGGATTCCAGTTGTCAGGGATTAACCCTTGTTAAATGCCTTATTAACACCATAACTCTTGAAAACATGCCATGCATCAGGAAAACTCAACAAGGAAACCAAAACAGGTACCTGACCAGATTAGCTTGCTGTTTGCTCTGAACAACCTTAGTGGTCCCTGCAAACAAACTGCAGCCCAGGGCACAATCAATGGGCATCAGGCAAATGTACCACTCATCCATGGATGATGGCATCTGCTAACTCATCATGACCATCCTGGTACTTCTCTGATAAACTGGCAGTGCATTCTTGAATCACAGACTTGCACTTTATGTTGCAACTAGCATTGAAAGGCTCCAATGGGGACAGTTTGCACCCAAGGGCAGGCACCCAGCTCACAAATCGGACCAGGAAGTGGGTCACATTCAGTCCTGTGGTTCCATTGCAGCCAACCCAGTGAATAGGGTTAAAATAGTCAGGGAGATGTAGAGCCTTCAATCAGGGGTCTGGGCACTTCTTGTCCAGGGCTGTCAGGCCATGTCAGTCGAGGTCATTGGTTCATCCACAGAAACTAAAGGAATGTTGGAGTGAGGAGCAAATACACTGTCATGGGACTGACCCTCAGCAGATTAATCTTGAGGAGTAGGGGAAGGAGAATGTGGGCAGGACACAGTACAGTTGTGAAGGGGACAGCAGGGGCAGCTGGATTTGTAAGAGGGTCATACTGTAAAGCATGACTGGGAAAGTTGTAATGTGGGAGGAGGGGTCATTCACAGTCAGTAGTATTTTGGCTTCAAGGGGTGACCAGTAAATGGCCTCACTTGGTTCTTATCATCTCCTATGCTAGGGGCTGCGTGAGCAAATGCGGGTTCACATAGACAGGTTGGGCGCTGACTTGGGGAGATCTAAGGCCTATGGGGTATCAACAGAAGGATTATTAGGAAGGCAGTGTGAATGTTCAAGGGCTCATCGACATGTAGAGACACGTAGCTGTGGAGCATTCACTCTCCTTCCATCATGCTGGAACTTCAAAGTGTACAATAGAGAAGAAAATAGCTGGCACCACACTCAGAAAAGATGGGGTAAGCAACTCAACCTGTGAGGGAGGAGGCCGCAGCAAACATCAATCATAGGACTTTTAAAGGGAAAGAACATTGGTCACAGGCCCATGCAACACACAGCACACAGGCTGCCTAATCCCTGGCCATTCTACACAAGTGACCATCTCTGTTTGTTGCATCTGTTTGGCACAGCCACTGCTGAACAAGCCTTTGACAGTGAGACCGAACAAAAGTGTCATTGTGACCCAAATCCAAGGGAACCAGTTACATTAATGTTCCTTCAGAACAGCAGGGAAAAGTGTGCAATCTTTCCTTCTGTGGAATGTGACTTATCCAAAAATACCTGGATGTAACCTACCTGGGTAGGACTCACACCTATTGACTTAGTTTCCGAACCAAACTGTGGAACATTTTCCTTATCTACACTTTCACAGGATTTGGGTAGGGCTTGCTCACTTCTTTCAGAGGGCAGCTAAGAATCAACTACATTGTTAAGGGCCTTGAGTCACATGGATGTCAGACCAGGTAAGGGCAGCAGATTGCCTTCCCTAGTGGTAGGTTCTCAGTCACTATTACTGGGATTTGCTCTCAATTCCAGATCTTTAGGAATCAAGTTTAAATTCCACCAGGTGCCACAGTGGGATTTGAATCCAGAGCATCATCCTGGGTCTCTGGATTCGATTTTGACATTACTACAATGCTGTGAGAATTGGGCTGGGTAGTCATACAGGAGAGGTAAAACACTTTGCATTGTAACCAGGCTTTAGAGAAATGTGCTGCAGAAATGCTATCTTGCCTACTTTTCAACAGGGTGACCAAGTCTGGATGAAGAAGTTAAGGGGCACTTCACTGTGGAGGGTTCAACGTGAGACTGGGGATAGGGGAGGGCATAAATGCTGGTGAGCCCTCGGAAGGGCTACTCTGATTATGGTGTGGCCAGCTTGGACCCTACCCCCTGAGCACACCCACAGGAAGCCCCAAAAATGAAAAATCACCCATTGCAACAAGGCCTGAAGAGACAGAAGAAATTCAGCACAAAACTCATTCCAGTGAAGCAGGTGCTGTGATCAAAGACTCAATTATGGGATGATCCCAGAAAATCTGGGATAGTCGGTGCTCCTGTGAGATGAAAACATGAATTGGAAACACTGACCTTTCTATTCGCAAGGCTTGAAATAAACAAGAAATAGAAAATGCAATTGGTCATTCTCAGGAACATCATTAGATATTCAGCTAACTTGGACCAATGGTCTGGTGGATGAAATGGATGACTGGATGCAGCATAAGTGCCAGCACCACATTACAGAGCCAACAGCAAAGGTCTTTGGTTTCAACCTCCCTTCAAGACAGTGAACAAAACTCATCCAAATCCAGACAACAGCATGGGCAATGTGGCTACCTGTTCCACAGTGGAAGCTGAGGGATGATCCAAAATGCAATTATGCCAATAATTTCTTCCCCTTGAAATATATCATGTCAACTTTCACTGAGATCTGTTGAGGGAGATACCTCACTGCTCATCTTAATATCTCCTTAAATGAATAGCCACACTACAATAAACTTGTCTTCTGAGAATATTTGAGGTATTCTTTCATGGCTTTTGGGATTTGCCAGCAAGACCAGTATTTGTTGCCCATTCCTAATCGCCTTTCACCTAAGGATTATGAGAGAGTCTGTTGACACCAACTACCCGATGATAAATTTCAACTACACATGCTCACCTCTGATTTTTCTTTCTATATGCACACATGCAATATAAAACCAACCTTATTTTAAAAATTAAAATCAAAATCCTATTTTACTTAACTTTTTTTCTTACCATCTATTTTTTTCTTATTTTTAAGAGTTTGATTAGATTAGATTAGATTAGATTAGATTACTTACATTGTGGAAACAGGCCCTTCGGCCCAACAAGTCCACACCAACCCGCCGAAGCACAATCCACCCATACCCCTACATTTATCCCTTATCTAACACTACGGACAATTTAGCATGGCCAATTCACCTGACCCGCACATCTTTGTGACTGTGGGAGGAAACCGGAGCACCCAGAGTTTGTTAAGGCTTCTTTTTTTAAATTTCAATTTATTTCACTGCTACTATGTATACTTCTGTCCACAGGACAGTAGCCTGGGTCTCTGGGTTCCTAGCCTGGTGACTGTTACTTCTAGGGAAGGTCCAAGGAGCATAGATTGCATGCAATGAATGTATATCCACTAGGAGCTGGCTTCAACCTGTTTCAGCTTATTTCATGTGAGGAACAACAGTAGAGTGAGTTAAAATCAGAGCGAAAGAGTCTTTGAAATGATTTATGGCATCATCTATCCTGTATTCATTTTCAAGTGTCTGGTCAGTGCGATAAAATCTCGCAGGCTGTAATAAATTTTCATCTTTTATTTCTGCTGAAAACATTCCTTGATGGAATTGTTTCTGGGTTGCTTCTGGGCTTGCAGCTGGAATCCTAAATGAAATTTGAGATCACAGTGGAATTTCGGACATTGGAATCCTCATGTTTTAAATTAAACCTACATTACTGCACGTCCAAACGTATTTAAGACTTTCTTTTAAGTGCGCTAAGATGCCACATCACAGCCGAGAGATACAAACCAACCTGAATAATTCCTCAGCTTGAGTCCTCAAGTCCGGCACTGCGGAGCTGAGGTGTCCATGAGGTGCTACCACAGAGAAAGGAATATGGATTGTGATCAGTGGCCTGCAGTTGATGAAAAAGCGACATCAGTAATGTCCGTGGAGTACGCTGCCAACTTTGTGCTGCCAGCTAGCACTCACTGTCAGTGTTTAACAACTGGTACGAAGAGTACCCATAAAAGGAGAAGCATAAATTAAAATGTGAAAAGTTTCTCTGAAAGGAATAATGGAGCAAACTTACAATGTGAAACAGATTACACATATTTAGTGTAACCAGATACCATTTTAAAAATTATTTTAACAAAGGTGTGTTATGCAGGGCACATGTTTCCTGTGTATTCTTGGCATTTGAGTGATTCCTCAGATGATTCCTTCCTCCTGTGTGACAGTGCACAGTCCAGTAAAGCAGCAGACTTGTGGAGCTCCTGAAACTACAGCAAGTTAACATTTTTTTTAACAGCAGAGCAAAATAGCACACTATAATGTTGACTTTTTAAGAAAGTCTGAACATATGATGGCAGGGATGGTTGTGATTGTTTAAAATGACTTTTGCGATTTTGGTGACACAACTGAAGCATGAACATTATGGCATCAAGACCTGCTCTAGATCACTATTAGCTCTCAAAATCCACAATAACAAATGCTACAGAAAAATGGCAGCAGTTCAAGCAAGCCTGGGAAAATGACTCTCTTGTGATGGAGCTGAACCAAATTGTGGTACAAATTCTTTACTGTTACTATGACCCCTTTGTAACAAAAGCATAATTCCATTTGCTTTCTATTTGCTTGCTGTATTTGTATGTTAACTTTCTGTGATTCATATACAGGGACACCCAGGTTCCTCTGTGTGTAAACATTTCTCAGTCTTTCATTATTCAAAAATACTTTGTTTTTTTTTAAAGCTTATTGTGCTTAAATGGATAACTGCAGTCTTTGCCACATTATTATCCATTGGCTATGTACCCAACCTGCCTATATGCAGCCTCTTTGCATCTTCCTCACTGGTTCAGAGTGATTCCTGGGATGACAGGATTGTTGTATGAGGAAAGGTTGGCCCTGTATTCCCTGAAGTTTGGAAATCTAGAGTAAGTGGTCATAGTCTCAGGATATGGGGTGAGCCTTTTCAAAATGAGATAAGGAGAAAATATTTTCATTCAGAGGGTGGTGTATCTGTGGAACTCTCTAATACATAAGGCGCTAGAGGCCAGGTCATCAAATATATTTAAGAAAGGAGTGGATAGATTTTGAAAGGCTAAAGATGCTGAGGGTATGGGAAGACAGAGCAGGAGGATAGTGTAGAGATAGAGAATCAGCCATGGCTGTTCTGAATGGTGGAACAGGCTTGATGGGTCAAATGGCCGACATCTATTTTCTATATTTCTATTTTTCTGCTTTCCCACACAACTTAGTTTCATCAGCAGACTCAAATATGTTACACTTGGTTTCTTCGTCTAATTTATGAATATAGATCCCAAATGGCTAAGGCCCCGAAGCACTGATCCTTCTGATACTACAATAGTTTCAGCTGGTCAACCTGAAAATGTCCCACTTATTCCTATACAAACTTGAAAAGGAGAAAACCTTTTGTCTAGCTGGATTGCATCTACATATTTTAATACAATCTAGGGAAAAGAAAGCAGAGATCTTACTAATCATATTTAATACATTGTTCAAAAAAGAAGTACTAACAGGGGAGTTACAGATAGTTAATATAGTTTTTTATATTTAGGAAGGGCAACAAAATCCAGGAAATTATAGGACAGTTTAACGCCAGTGGGAGAAAAATAATTGAATTCCTACAAACAGAGGAACATCTTGACCTGAAGAATATTAGAATGAATTGTCAAGGTGGATTTCAAAAAGGTAAGCTTTCCTTCACTAACCTTACTGAATTTTTTGAGGAACTAACAGAGCAGACAATCATGCCACAAGAATTCGATGAGTTCCTTTTGTCTCTGCTTTCTCTTATGTGTCTGTGTGCTGATTGCCTTCACCTTCCAGCTCGCTGATCTACTTAAAAACAGTAACTTTGTTTTATCTGTGTCTAATGACACAGTCTATGTATCCTAACTCCCTTCCTGTTGATATTGCTTCCAGATCAAGGGTAACTAGTTCATATGGATCTTCATTTCTTCTTAACCAAGAAAATTAGAATTAATCCTTCCACAATTGATTCTATTATGGACCAGGGTAAAAAGTGAGGTCTGCAGATGCTGGAGATCACAGCTGAAAATGTGTTGCTGGTTAAAGCACAGCAGGTTAGGCAGCATCCAAGGAACAGGAAATTCGACGTTTCGGGCATAAGCCCTTCATCAGGAATGAGGAGAGGGTGCCAGGCAGGCTAAGATAAAAGGTAGGGAGGAGGAACTTGGGGGAGGGGCGATGGAGATGTGATAGGTGGAAGGAGGTCAAGGTGAGGGTGATAGGCCGGAGTGGGGTGGGGGCGGAGAGGTTAGGAAGAAGATTGCAGGTTAAGAGGGCGGTGCTGAGTTGAGGGAACCGACTGAGACAAGGTGGGGGGAGGGGAAATGAGGAAACTGGAGAAATCTGAGTTCATCCCTTGTGGTTGGAGGGTTCCCAGGCGGAAGATGAGGCGCTCTTCCTCCAACCGTCGTGTTGTTATGTTTTGCCGGTGGAGGAGTCCAAGGACCTGCATGTCCTCGGTGGAGTGGGAGGGAGAGTTAAAGTGTTGAGCCACGGGGTGGTTGGGTTGGTTGGTCCGGGCGTCCCTGAGATGTTCTCTGAAGCGTTCCGCAAGTAAGCGGCCCGTCTCCCCAATGTAGAGGACGCCACATCGGGTGCAGCGGATGCAATAGATGATGTGTGTGGAGGTACAGGTGAACTTGTGGCAGATATGGAAGGATCCCTTGGGGCGTTGGAGGGAAGTGAGGGAGGAGGTGTGGGCGCAAGTTTTACATTTCCTGCGGTTGCAGGGGAAGGTGCCGGGAGTGGAGGTTGGGTTGGTGGGGGGTGTGGACCTGACGAGGGAGTCACGAAGGGAGTGGTCTTTGCGGAATGCTGATAGGGGAGGGGAGGGAAATATATCCCTGGTGGTGGGGTCCGTTTGGAGGTGGCGGAAATGACGGCGGATGATACGTTGTATACGGAGGTTGGTGGGGTGGTAGGTGAGAACCAGTGGGGTTCTGTCTTGGTGGCGGTTGGAGGAGCGGGGCTCAAGGGCGGAGGAGCGGGAAGTGCATCTCCTCCACTTCCCGCTCCTCCGCCCTTGAGCCCCGCTCCTCCAACCGCCACCAAGACAGAACCCCACTGGTTCTCACCTACCACCCCACCAACCTCCGCATACAACGTATCATCCGCCGTCATTTCCGCCACCTCCAAACGGACCCCACCACCAGGGATTTATTTCCCTCCCCTCCCCTATCAGCGTTCCGCAAAGACCACTCCCTTCGTGACTCCCTCGTCAGGTCCACACCCCCCACCAACCCAACCTCCACTCCCGGCACCTTCCCCTGCAACTGCAGGAAATGTAAAACTTGCGCCCACACCTCCTCCCTCACTTCACTCCAAGGCCCCAAGGGATCCTTCCATATCCGCCACAAGTTCACCTGTACCTCCACACACATCATCTATTGCATCCGCTGCACCCGATGTGGCGTCCTCTACATTGGGGAGACGGGCCGCTTACTTGCGGAACGCTTCAGAGAACTCCTCAGGGACGCCCGGACCAACCAACCCAACCACCCCGTGGCTCAACACTTTAACTCTCCCTCCCACTCCACCGAGGACATGCAGGTCCTTGGACTCCTCCACCGGCAAAACATAACAACACGACGCCTCATCTTCCGCCTGGGAACCCTCCAACCACAAGGGATGAACTCAGATTTCTCCAGTTTCCTCATTTCCTCTCCCCCCACCTTGTCTCAGTCGGTTCCCTCAACTCAGCACCGCCCTCTTAACCTGCAATCTTCTTCCTAACCTCTCCGCCCCCACCCCACTCCGGCCTATCACCCTCACCTTGACCTCCTTCCACCTATCACATCTCCATCGCCCCTCCCCCAAGTCCCTCCTCCCTATCTTTTATCTTAGTCTGCCTGGCACCCTCTCCTCATTCCTGATGAAGGGCTTATGCCCGAAACGTCAAATTTCCTGTTCCTTGGATGCTGCCTAACCTGCTGTGCTTTAACCAGCAACACGTTTTCATCTATTATGGACCAGGCCAGATCCTCTCAAAACATTTTAAGAAGGTAACCGAGACCCTAACTTTTTTTGTTGTTTTAGGCAGAGGTAAGGTGGATATCTCAGGAGTGTTGCAACTGCTCAAACCACTCAGTTTTAAACAAAACAGAATTTATTTACAGACTACCAAATAAGACGCGAACAAAAGAGAACAGAATATAGAATAACTTAACCTATCTGAAAACCCAACTGACTGTATCGTAACTTAATGATGCTGTTCCAATTTCCTGCAACATCTCCATAAACACACCCCTTGGCAAAAAAGATAAAATCAAACACAGGTTCCTACAGGTGAGATGTCAGAGAGAGAGAGAGAGAGAGAGGGAGAAAGGAACAGCTAGGGATCATTTGTTGAAGCATGGACCTTCTTTCCACTGAGCTGCTTCTCAGTCCCCAGCTGTTTCTAAACCAAACTAGGAAAGTCCCGGAACTGGGAGAACTGACCACTCCCCTTTCATTGTACAACTCTTTTAAAGTAAAATCTAAACAGCTTTTCCCTGATTGTTGCCTTGGACAGTATCTGTTAGATCGCTCTCCCAGACATATCGGAACCTCTGCCTTTTACAACCCCACTTGAAAAAACCAAGGACAACATAACCTTGTTAAAGGAGCAGCATCATCACAATGCAAACACGTAAAAGCCATTTCAAACAATTTAAAACAATGATGTGTTCTACACACAGGTCATTCTGCTTTCACATGCATTTCATTGACACAAATTCACAATGACACGATTGACAAATTGGGAACACCTTCTAAAGCGCAAAGTTTCAAAGCATGTATTAGTTATAACATGATAGTTCCCCAATAGTTCAAATGGTGCTGCTATTACACAATTTTCTTATAACATGGGGTTGCACGAGAAAGGAACTACCACGTTATAGCAGAATTGACTGTACTTCTTTTTCTTATTGTAATGCTTCTGAATCAACAGTTGCTGAGGTTAGTTTTAGGATTAATAAATAATAGTCAGATAACTTCCTTAAAGTCTGGTGCAAGAGCCTTCTTTTCAACTATATATAGCGAAATTGAATCTTGGAATTTAGTGTAAAACTTGAAAATTTGCCAGTGATGCCAAACATGGGTGGGTGGCAAAAAAAGGGGATACAAATTTCCAGCAGCTATCCAGTAGGAGAAAGTGAGGACTGCAGATGCTGGAGATCAGAGTTGAAGAGTGTGGTGTTGGAAAAGTGCAGACAGGTAGCATCCAAGGAGCAGGAGAATTGATGTTGCGAGCATAAGCCCTTCATTGAAAGGGCTAATGTTTGAAACGTCGATTCTCCTGCTCCTCGGATGCTGCCTGACCGGCTGTGCTTTTCCAACATCACACTCTTCAACTCTGCAGCTATCCAGTGGTAGGCTAGCAGAATGGGCAGATGAGTGGCAGATGAGGTTTAATACATAGAAGTGTGAGCTGATGCATTTTGTTGGAAGGGATGGGGAGAGGCAATATAGCCTTAAGGCACCGTTCTAAAGAGTGTGCAGGGACAGCCCATATTGAGGGTGTGGTTAGCAAATCATGTGGGCTTTATAAATAGAGGCATTGAATATAGAAGGAAGTGTTGCTGAACCTTTATCGAACTCTGGTGAGACACCCCCCAATGAGAGAACTATATCCAGTTCTGGTCACCTCACTTTAGGAAGGAGATGAGGGTCCTCGAGACAGTGCAGAGAAAATTTACCAGAATGGTTCCAAAATTGGTGTGTTTTTGCTACAAGATTAAGGTAGAGAAACTGGGTGTTGTTTATGCCTTTAGACTAAAGACTTTGAGAGGAGACAGATTGACAGGTGTACAAACTGATGACAGGTTTTGATTCATTAGACAAGGAAAAGCTGTTCTCACTTGCTGATGGCAGGAGGACGAGAGCAGATTCTCGAGGAATTGGGCTGGGCAACCCTAGAATAAGTGCAGAGGTGGGCTGGCTGGAATGCCTGCCTCAAAACTCTAGCAATGTGGTGAAGTTTTAAACAAAACAAAATAAGTCATCCACACATCCCTCGCCATCTTACGTCCTCATTCACACCCTACCAAACATGGTCCACATTCCCTGTTCTGTTTGTTCTTTTGGAAGAATGATTGAATTAACTGCTCAACATTGTATTTCCTCAGCATTCTTTATCTGAATGATGCCAGAGTAAACTGTGTATAATTTGTGACTTAGCATCCTGGAAAACATGAGCAACAGGATTCAGAATATTCTACCTTTGATCTTTTTGTCTTCAAGAATAACCCATTGGTCAAAATGATTTTTCAGAAAGCTAATCTTTGCAGGCAAGTCATTTTTTAAAATCTTCTCCTGAAGTGTGTCATAGAGTCATAGAGATGTACAGCATGGAAACAGACCCTTTGGTCCAACCCATCCATGCCAACCAGATATCCCAACCCAATCTAGTCCCACCTACCAGCACCCGGCCCATATCCCTCCAAACCCTTCCTATTCATATACCCATCCAAATTCCTCTTAAATGTTGCAATTGTACCAGCCTCCTCCACATCCTCTGGCAGCTCATTCCATACACGTACCACCCTCTGCGTGAAAAAGTTGCCCCTTTGGTCTCTTATATCTTTCCCCTCTCACCCTAAACCTATGCCCTCTAGTTCTGGACTCCCCGACCCCAGGGAAAAGACTTTGTCTATTTACCCTATCCATGCCCCTCATGATTTTTTAAACCTCTATAAGGTCACCCCTCAGCCTCTGACGCCCCAGGGAAAACAGCCAGCCAGTTCAGCCTCTCCCTATAGCTCAAATCCTCCAACCCTGGCAACATGCTTGTAAATCTTTTCTGAACCTTTTCAAGTTTCACAACATCCTTCCGATAGAAAGGAGACCAGAATTGCATGCAATATTCCAACAGCCGCAACATGACCTCCCAACCCCTGTACTCAATACTCTGACCAATAAAGGAAAGTATACCAAATGCCTTTTCACTATCCTATCTACCTGCAACTCCACTTTCAAGGAGCTATGAACCTGCACTCCAATGTCTCTTTGTTCAGCAACACTCCCGAGTACCTTACCATTAAGTGTATAAGTCCTGCTAAGATTTGCTTTCCCAAAATGCAGCACCTTGCATTTATCTGAATTAAACTCCATCTGCTACTTCTCAGCCCATTGGCCCATCTGGTCAAGATCCTTCACTGTCCACTATACCTCCAATTTTGGTGTCATCTGCAAACATATTAACTGTACCTCTTATGCTCGCATCCAAATCATTGATGTAAATGACAAAAAGTAGAGGACCCAGCACTGATCCTTGTGACACTCCACTGGTCACAGGCCTCCAGTCTGAAAAACATCCCTCCACCACCACCCTCTGTCTTCTACCTTTGAGCCAGTTCTGTATCCAAATGGCTAGTTCTCCCCGTATTCCATGAGATCTAACCTTGATATGGGGAACCTTGTCGAATGCCTTACTGAAGTCACATCTACCGCTCTGCCCTCATCAATCCTCTTTGTTACTTCCTCAAAAAACTCAATCAAGTTTGTGAGACATGATTTCCCACGCACAAACCATTTGTTGATTATCCTTAATCAGTTCTTGCCTTTCCAAATACACGTACATCCTGTCCCTCAGGATTCCCTCCAACAACTTGCCCACCACCGACATCAGGCTCACCGGTCTATAGTTCCCTGGCTTGTCCTTATCACCCTTCTTAAACAGTGGCACCATGTTAGCCAACCTCCAGTCTTCAGGCACCTCACCTGTGACTATCGATGATACAAATATCTCAGCAATGTGTTCTTCCATGTTTGTTTTTGGGATATAAGAGAGATAAACAGTATTACTTCTTTATAACTGACTGTGTATGTTAAAAAGTTGTTGCATCTGTATTGAATATTTCTGGTTTGATTAAAAAAAATGTTTATTAAATGACCAACTGTCTCCACAGAAATAGACCTTTGGAATTCCTGGTGTCTGGAATGTGGAGAATAGACCAGGTAAGAGTAGACATGTTTTTAGCACTTTTTGTTTTGGACAACCAGAGTACTCCTTTGGAGAGCTGTGATACCCTTGCAGATAGGTTTCCAAGAAGGTTGACTTTCAGGGATCCTTTGGGAAGGTATCCTGTATCCTCTTGGGATGGGATCAAGGATCCTTTTGTGGGGGTGGGAGCAGGTCAGGCACCCTTGGGAACAGGTAAAGCCACATCCAGTTCTGAATGTTGGTGGACAATTAAACAACTCACTGGAGGAGGAGGCTCCACAAATAATGGAAGAGCCCAAAATTTCAGTGCAAAATATAAGGATGAAGCATTCGCAACAACAATCTTCAACAAGAACTGCTGAGTGGATGATCCAACTTGGCTTCCTCCAGTGGTCTCCAACATCACAGATGCCAGTCTTTGCCCAATTTGATTCACTCCATGTGATATCAAGAAATGGTTGGTGATACTGAATACTGCAAAGGCAACATTCCAGCAATAGGACTGAAGACTTGTGCTCCAGAACTTGCCGCTTCCCTAGCCAAGCTGTTCCAGCGCAGTTACAACACTGGTATCTATCCAACAAAATTGAAACTGGTCTGGGCATGTCATGTACATGAAAAGCAGGTCAATTCCAACCTGGCCAATTACCACCCCATCAGTCTACTCTCGATCATCAGTTAACTGTTCGAAGGTGTCACCAACAGTGCTATCAAGCAGCACCTGCTCAGTGACGCCCAGTTTGGGTCCCACCAGGGTCACTCAGCTCCTGACCTCATTACAGCCTTGGTTCAAACATGGACAAAAGAGCTGAATTCCAGAGGGGAGGGGAGAGTGACAGGCCTTGTCAAAAAGGCTAGATTTGATGGAGTGCGGTATCAAGGACCCCCGGAAAACCTGGAATCAATGGGATGCAGGGGGCAAACTCTCCAGTGGTCAGTCATACCTGGTACATAGGAAGATGGTCAGGGTTGTTGGAGTTCAGTTATCTCAGCTCCAGGACATCTCTGCAGGCGTTCCTCAGGGTAGTGTCCTAGGCCCAAGCTGCTTCATCACTGACTTGCCCTCCATCACAACATCAGAAGTTGGGAAGTTCACTGACAATGTTTCCACTAGCGGAAGAATCTCAAACTAGGGATATAGTTCCAGAACAAAGGGACACTCATTTAAGATAAAGATGCGAATGAATTTCTTCTCTCTGAGGATAGTATATGAATGAAAATCTCTACCTCAGAGAGTTGTGGCGACTAGATCACTGAAAGTACTGAAAGATGAGTTTTGAGTTTTGAACTATTGGAGTGGATACCTACATGCCTGGAAAATATGAAAAGCTGACCCCAAAGAAGAGTTGAGGCCTGTGGCAGATCAGCCATGATCTTGCTGGACGGCCTTCTCCTGTTCCAATTTCTTAAGTTCTTATATACTAGAGAGAACTGGTTTTCACTGTTTACTGCATCAAACATCATCTTGAAAAGCTCAATTTCATCAGCTCTTCCCTTTTTCTGTGCCAAGGAGAGCATGCCAGATTTTTCTAACCACCTGTCATAATGCTGAGGTCCCTTAGCACTGATTTTTCAGCAAACCTAGTCAAAACTTTCATCATCTTAATTCACCTCCTGTCAAATGCCTCCCAAAAGTGCAGATTTGCAACATCTACTGCACTACCTTGAGTTACCTGCTGTGTTGCCCCAACAAAGAATTCAATTAAGTGTGACATAATTTTTGTTGCACAAATCCATGCTGATTATGCTCAATTAATTCGTTATTTTCTGAATGAAAGTTTATTTTGTTCCAAATAATGATTTCCAATGACTTTCCTCCCATTGATGTGATGCTTACTGGCATGTCATTACCTGATTTATTCTGCTTGCTTCAATGGTGATATAACATGAGCAATCCTCCTCTCTTCCAGCGCTGCTCTTGATTCCAATAAGGCCTGAAAGGTTGTGACCAGTGCCTCTGTGCTGTCTACCTTTGCTTCTTTTCGGAGCCTGGGATGCATTCCATTCAGACCAGGTGGCATTCCAACGTTCAGTAATAGGCATTTTAGTACACCTTCTGTCTCTATTATTATCTTGTCCAAAACTTGCCCCCCTCTTTTCATGTAAACTTTTTATCATCCACTTACTTTGTGAAAACTTATGCAAAACATTAATTTAATATCTTTACCACAGCCTCTACCATTATATCTGAGATTCTAAATAGGTCCAACATTCTCTCCAGTTAACTGCTTGCATTTTCATTTTTGGAAAATGTCACAGAGTTATAGAGATGTACAGCATAGAATCAGACCTTTTGGTCCAACATATCCATGCTGACCAGACATCCTAAATTAATCTAGCCCCATTTGCCAGCATTTGGCCCATATCCCTCTAAACCCTTCCAATTCATGTACCCATCCAGATGCCTTTTCAATGTTGTAATTGTAAAGGGCAAAATTTGTTAGGTATTATTGAAAGATAGAGGTACACGTGAAGCTTTCTATCTTTGACTCAACAGGGCAGAATCACAAGAATGCCAAATCTCAGGGAACAACAATTTATAGTACCTGGGAAGAAAGTATTGATTGGTTAGCAAGTGGCAAATGTTTTAGGGTTCAGTTTAATGTTGCCTGCTAATCTTTTCTCATACTCTCTCTGCTTCCTCTATTAACTTCTTCAATTCCCTCTAACATGTTCAAAATGTTGCTTTTTTTTAGTAACTGAATCTTGCTGCTGGCAAACATCATCAGCCTTCTTTTTCAATTTTACTTTCAATTTTGTTGCCTGTTTTGCAACAGAAAAACTGAACCAATCAAAAAATGTTGCCATGACAATGAACTTACTATAAATCAACAGTATTATGACAAGAAGGGTTACGTTTTGTGACAGTGATAATCATGTTTGCTATATGTGATGAGTTGGTTAAATCATATGGTTGGATGATCATATGCACAAAATCTCTTCAGGAGCTTTTGCAGGTGGATTGGAAAATCTATTTAATTTTCCACCTTGCTGTCATGTTGGCCCCTCTATCCTCAGCCTGTGTGTTTCAATGAAGCTCAACACAAGCTTAAGGGAGAACATCTCATCTTGGACTTAGACTCTACAGCCTTCCAGTCTCAGCACCGAGTTCAAACATTTTGCTTCCTTTTCCTTTCCAGGTTTTACTCTTGTTCTGCTTTAGCTTTCAGATGGCAGCCTCCTGAGGAGACATCATTTGTTTCTTGTCCCTTTACCACTCCGTTGGGCTTGGCACCTTCTGTCATTTAATCTCTTCTGCCCTCCATCACAGACCTTCCTTTTGTTTATTTTACCTTCGCTTTGAAATGACTGCATCTTTCACTTTTCAAAGTTCTAAGCAAGAGTCATATTAGACTCGAGATATTAATTCTTCCTCTCACCACAAGTGGTACCAGATCTTCTGAGCTTCTCCAGCATTTTCAGTTTTGTTTAAAATGTGGGGGCTGAGTTCTAGTAGATGAAATTCAGTCTTTCTGTGATTACAATATCCATTGTATCTCCTTTTGTTTTGAATCTTCCTAAAGGGCCCTGTTTATCAATCAACATTAATTTCTCATAAAGGGTTGTTATTGTAAAAACATTTAAATATATTTTTTTCTCATTGCAGGTGTGTTGTGTTGCTTTTTTGTTGTAGTTTCAATCTTTATTATGAACTCGATTAATTATTTGTCAATTCCTCCATTCTAAACTGTAAAGCTTGACCCTAAAAATGTGAGAATCTTTCTCACCCTCACACAAACTTTCTCTCACCCTGTCAGTATCTCTGCCTCTCTCTTTTTCTCATTGTCTCTGTATTCCTCTATCTGTCTCTCCTCCCACTCTGTCTTCCAGTATCTGTCACTCTCTCTTTCCCTTTATGTCTCTCTCCATCCCTCTGTCCCTGTCACTCTCTCTTTCCCTTTATGTCTCTCCTCATCTCTCTGTCTCTGTCAATCTTCGTTTTCTGTTTCCTTATTCTGTCTCTATCTCCTTTCCTCATTCTATGTCTGTCTCTCTCCCCCCACCCTCCGCGGCTCTCTCATTATTTTTCGCTTCTGTTAATTTCCTGCAATCTCCTCTCGGTCTCCCACTTTCGCTCTGTCCGTTGCATGTCACAACTGCCTCTATTTTGCTAGTTGGACCAATCACGTCAGGACACTGGAACCCTCGGGCGCCCATTGGTTGAAATGCCACCGGCACTGTCCCATCAAGAGGTTGCTTTTTCTATGTGACTGACAGCTGTCAATCATCCCCACCCCAACTGGACAAAACTCCCCAGCATGGAGATAATGGGGACAGGCTTATACTCCGGGGTTAAAAAAAGACATCCCATTCTCACAGAACCAAACACCCCCACGACATCGGTCCCGAGCGAGGGAAAGCTGCCACTCACTCAGACAAATGCTTGCGGCGAGCATGAGCCTGGCCGGAAGAACTTGCAGAGGGCTCCGTTACCCTGAGATTGTGATGGAGTTGAGAAGGGGATTGATTGGCAGGCCTCACGCAGTACACTGCCTTCTGGAGAGAGAAACATGCAGAGGTGAAAAGACCCACAATCTCCAACGAGCAGCGAGTGCTTTCTCTCCACAGTTGCTGGCAGACCTGCTGAGGCTTCAATGTGTGTGTGTGTGTGTGACCCCGAGCAGCCCAGGACAGGCTGGTGCTACGGAGCGCCCTGAGCAAGCGGCGGGCAACGCGGAGCTGTCTCCCCCAGGAGACCATGCATCTCCGCGGCTGTCCCGGAGCTGAGCAGTCCCCCCACTCCCTGGAAATTAACCCCCCCCCCCCCCCCCCCCCCCCCCACACACACACACACCATAGCTAGAAAAAAAAGCACACTCTGCGCCAGGCGAATGAAGCAGTAAACCCGGACTCTTTCCTGGGGAGGGTTCCTCCAAGTTGGAGCAAGGGAGCCCTTCACACTCAGAGAAGCGGAACTGCCCGACAGCACACTTCCAAGAAATGTCTTTGAATAGCCCCGACTCAGAAATTGGGGCTTTGTGTGTGTGTGTGTGTGTGTTGGGGGGAGGGGGGAGTGTGCACAAAAAGTAATTCTGGCTGTTAAAACCAACTCAAAAAAAATCAAATAAACCGGACATCGTTTAGCTTTTGAACGCGACAAACTTCACAATTTCCGAAGGAAACTGCCCCAAGTGTCGCAATCGATTCTGTAAAAGAGGGAGAGAGAGAGAACCCCGAGCTGCAACATTAACTCACCACGACAGAATAGAGACATGCAACTTATGAAGCTGAGTGGGACTACTGAATTAATCGTTTGGGTTTGACTCGGACTGTCGTCGCTTGAGAAGACATTCCTGTTCAATATGACAAAGACTTGTGCAGAGAGCCCAGGGAATCGAACCTCTTCAGGCGAGAATTCCCCCCCTCTACCAACCCCATCCACGGAAGGTACAGCGTGCCGCTACTTGTGCTAAACTGATACCCTTTCAGGGGGTGCTGGTGGAAGGTCAAACTAACTCCGCAACGTGGCTATCTCGAGGCATTCATATAAACTTGCCCCCTTAACCGCAAGGTGTCTATATTCAAAAGAAAATAAGCACAATCGCAACCTTCAGGCTGAATTTTCTTTCACCGAACTTTGTGAAGAAAGGGGACAGTATTTGGGAAGGGGGTGGGGGTTGGAGATCTGGCTGGCCAGGAAGGAGGGGCTCTGGTGAATGGGGAGAGCTAGCTGGGGAGGGAGAGGAGGGCGGGTTCCCAGCTTGGCTGGGGGGTGGGCAAAGGGGGTGGAGATCTCCTGGCGGTGGGGATATACGCAGTCACTGTAGGGAGAGCGGACTTAAAACCTGCGGTACCAGGGCCAGAGAACAGAGCGCTACTGGATACCTGATTGCCCTTCGCCCGGTCCGAGCTTGACTTTATGACGGCGCCGTAACTGCGGGATTCCTTCTCCACATTAACACATTCTGCATGTCTAATATTTAGACATGTTCAGGCTTCTGGATTCGCGGACATTATTACTGCTTGTTGCAGTGCAAGCACTCCTCGTTGCTGTTGGCAGATGTCAAGACAGAGATATCCGTAAGTCTAATCTTTCTGTTATCATTCTTTCAGCCCCTCCACACACACACACCCCACCACCACCCTCCCAAGACAGCTGGGCTTGTGAGGTGAACGCTTGCACAGTAACTCCGGGTGCAAACCGAACCTGGAGTAGAGTAGGACTGGAGGCGAGAGGAGAGAGATTTTGCACTGTCTCTGAAATAATCTTCAGGTCAAATTCTTCATGCTCAGTGTTTGCGGGAGTGAAAGTCATGTGTGTGTGTGTGGGAGGGAGGGGGAATCTGTGTTGGTTTGAAGGCTTCTGAAAGTTTAGAAATTCAATCCGCCCCCCCACCCCACTCCCTTTGATGGGATGCTGGGGTTTAGGTGGAGAGAAGGGGAGGACTTCTGAAGGAGCAGGATTTGCCCAGTTCGATGTCGGGGGGGGGGGGAGGGGGCGGCAGGCATATGCAGATTAGTAAATGAGCCTTCCCCGACCTAGTAAGGATTTCACCATCCACATTTCTCCAAATTCACCTCAGGCCATGGAAAGGTTGGGCTTGACCCCAAATTGGTATTCTTGCGAAGCGTCCTGATGGGCTGGGAAGCCCAAACCCGTTGGTAAAATATGCTTTTTCAGCAAATTCACTTGGAGCGAATTTCTTCAGCTTCACCACTGAGAGTAAAGGGAGCTGGACGGTCCTGCTGTAACCTGAGCAGAAAAGATACAGGCATTTGGATCTTTGCACGTTCAAGTGTACCAGAGGGAGCTGGGAAAGTAGTTCCTATTGCCCGGGGTGGGGGGTCTTTGAAGTCAAGCAATTGCTCCTCGCTTGGCACCCATCCTGGTAAGAGATAGAAAAGCAAGGGGGGTTGGGGGGTGGAGGGAAAGCCCAAACTTTCCCACTGGGATGGCGAGTGAGCAGAGAGAGCATTTGTAAAGAGAGATTGATGGCTGGCTGGAATGGAGGGGACGGGGGGAGGGGATGGTGGCGAGGCACCTCCTCTAGAGAGGCCCTGACGAGGGATCAAACACTCCTGGCTGGCACGGTGCACAGGGAAGCCGAGACAATCCGAGTCCGCCACTAGGCTCTGTCAGTATTACGCCTGAAGAGCATGGGCGCAAGTTGAATGTTATTGTAAAATTCCGCAGGGTTTACGGTGAAATGTTACGGCTTTATTTTATAGAGAAGTTAGAGTTTTGAAGGGAAGAAACAACCTGAGATAGAGAGAGAGAATATTCAGTCTCAACCACACTAAATTGTGCGGTTCCTCTGATGAGTTTCTCTTTTTACCGCATAATTGTCCCTGTTAGTCCGATTGGGGTATTTAGACTAATCCACCACTCATTATTCGTCTTGAAATGTGCTCTGAAACAGTCCCAGCCGAGATCAACAATACAAAGCCCGCTAACAAGAAAGGACAAGTTTCAGTGTCACTCGATATTGTCTGGTCTCTCTCTCCTGACTGTCTTCGGTCTTCAAGGGGAGCCTATCACTCTCTCTTCGATCATCTTACAACCAGAACAGTCCACACTCACGAGGCTCCAGCCACCAATATTCCAGCCGCCCCCACCCCCTTACTTGAGGAAGTTTGAAAGCCCCCTCAAGACACTGAACCGAGTGCAGTGTCTGATTGTGAGATCAAAGACTTGAATTTGGGAGCGTAAATGAAACTGAATTCAAAGAGAAGTGTGTGTATGTTTGGGATTGGCGGGGGGAGGGGAACTTGTTTGTAAATTTGAGCCTTATAGTTCTCTGCAAAACTGCAATTCAGGTGGGTTTGAAAACACCTTAAAGTGGCGTTCCACTTTTTCAAACCCGTTTGGTTGTGTTGGAAGTGCGGTGAGAAGACACTGGCTTCCTGATCAGACCTTTCTCTGCTGAGTCCCACCACACAAAGGAGGGCTTCAGTTGGGAAAACTGCGAGAGGAAAAAACTTCAAAGCTGTCCCACCGTCAGAATTAGTGCCCACCCTCTTCAAACCGTTCCAAACTGACACCCAGAGATTCTGACAGTGTGAGCTGGTCTTTTACCCCAAGTCAGCATGGGTATTCAGAACAAATAAACCTCTCACTGCCTTTCCAGACACAGTGAAAGGAACTTCCAGTTACAGAGAGATAGTTGAAAAAATGGTATAGAAATGTCAACAGTTGGAAATAGAGGTTCATTGAAGGTGTCTTCAGAATGCCAGGTTAACTGTGAGTCCTGTCTTTCTGAAATGTTGGAATGTAAGCAGGAGCTGGATGGAAGCAGGTTCTGAATGATGCTTTTGTATCCTTGCTGTTTGCCCGGAGAGACTGTGTGTGTATGTGGATTGATTGCAATCCCCTTATTATTTACTTAACCTGGTTCCGACAGTGGGCTGTGAATCAGCCGCTGTGTGTGTGTGTCAATTGAGAATGAGATCTATTCATTCAATCTGAGGGTCTACCGGGCTCACACAGGGCTGGGACGCGGATCCCAAATCAGCAACTGGGTCCACTCCAGAAGCCAGACAGCCTCTTCCATACTTGTCATTGCAATTCATTACCTAATATTGGCATGTCTTAAAAATTGTAAGATACGGTTTCAGGAAGGGTCCTCCGTTTAAAACATTTTGCACTGTCAATCCACATTTAATATTCTTTAACAAACCACTTCCCCAGTTTTGATAACAGCACCGTTTATTCGATTTTTAAGTTCCTACTTTGTAGTCAGGTTTAGTAAATGTAATCCAGTAGTTTTAACAATGGAATTGCAAAGTCTGATTTTTATGGTCGCGATTTTATTGGGTTTTTTATCTGCGGAGTTTCAATGTAATTGGAGTAATACAATAGTGCCATCTGCTGGCAATTTTCTGCGTATACTCCTATTTTATACATTTTTGATTGAAAGTTACAGAGTAGCTAATCCAGGGCAAAGAAGTACCTAATAAGCTCATGGATTTTAAATCAGTTGTTCTAGCCATTGATAATCTATTGTGTCTATTTTCATTTAGAAGTTGTGAACTTAACATATGAACATTTGGATATTGAATATTATGCATCAGTAAGATAATCGATTGCTAACAATTTGTTTTTAAATGCATGTATGTAATGTTTTATATATGTGTAAACACATCAATATTTAATCATATTTATAAATTCCTGTGGTGCAACCATATTGTTTTATTGCAATGTGACTATCTTGAAAAGTGTGGACAAAGAATACATGGTTTTGACATTGAAATCTTTAAATCCAATAGAGATGCAGAGAAACTCATGAATGTTCTGTCCTGTGTGTCAGTCTGTTATTCATGACTAAAAGATTTCTTGCCCTCTCTTTCTCTCCTCTCCGCCCGCCCTTCACTTACAGAGGACCTGAAAGTGAACTGTTTACAAGATGGGCACATGTACAGTGACAAAGATGTGTGGAAACCCGAGCCTTGTAGAATCTGTGTCTGTGATTCTGGGATTATCCTTTGTGACGAGATAATCTGCGAAGATCTTAAAGATTGCCCTAATCCCGAGATTCCTTCTGGAGAATGCTGCCCTGTCTGTCTGAAAGACCGTCCTGCTCTCAGCGATCGTAATTTATTTATTTTTTTCTGTATATAAATAAATTACTATATAAAAGGTCCCATTCATGGGCACAACCACAGTGGTCCCCCATGGGAAGGTTTGCCCATCAATGGTTGCTGTGTTTTCAAAGCGAAAGGTGAAATCTGTATTTTTCTTGCACTTTCTCTATTGCTGTCATTTTATTCATTGCTGCAGTAAATTCAAAGATATCCAGATCAGCTTTCGCAAGCTTGCCCTGCTCATTTTAATCAAATCAGAAATTGACATGCTTGCAATTCATTGGGAATTTTCCTACTCTGTGCATCACATCTGCTGATTATCTAATAAGCAGCAGATCACAAGTGGGTTGCAGGTACCAGCTGAGTGTTACCACTTTGCAATCCCTGTCTTCATGTCAGAAAGCTGATTGAAGCAAATTTCAAGTGATCACTACTTTGGGTCAGGTTATAAAGACAGAGAGAACTCTCTTTGTTCCACAACTTCTGATCCATCCATTTAAAGCTTCCACCACCAAAAACACAAGTTATTCAGTAGCTGACTTCAGCAGATGCATTGTGCATCTCCCCTGCTGATCTTGTTTCATTTGACAGGCAAGTTCAATGTAATCTGGTGATTCAGAACATTGAAACAAAAATCTCCAGATATTTCCATTCTCTTGGGAACAGATTGGACTGTAAACACAGTAACATCTGTACATCAATGCTACTTGCAAACGATTGGCCAAATTCCACACAGCCAAACATTTCCATGATACTCTGCTAATTGGGTATCAAGGTAAAAATTCGGAATTTATTTCCCCTCTTTTTCCAATGTGTACAAATCGGAAAGTTTTGCACCATTGAGTCCTGCTGCTGCTACTTGGAATTTCGCACCAGTGAACTGCACTTTTTTGATTTTATGGGCAAAACATCTTTGAATCTTTCTTACTGCTGTTGCCAGTGAATAAAAGAGTTAAGAGAGGAGTGTGGGATTTTCTGAAATCGGATTATGCCTTTTTAAAAGAAATATTTGCTGCAAATGTGTAATGTTTCATATTCAATTCTGCTTATTATCCAGCCAAACCTTAATACCGACTGAGCTATTTTATTTATTTTGCCAAAACAAGCGCTGATTTAAGAAGCTTTTCTCAGAAAAGAAAGACACTCTGCTGGAGGAATAATGATTCCTGAATAATTTGCTTTTAACAGGTTGTCATGCTTGCAGTTTTTTGTTTTCATTCCAACATGTGCTTGCTGGTTTTATTATACTAAATCATGAGCACTTGACAGACGATTCCCTGCTGATTACAGAGTTATTTGGACCCACATTGCAGCCATAGTTTAGTGCCAGTGCAGGCACATGCCAGGCTCTCTGTGCTTGGCATTGCCCCCGTCTGGTGCTGGAAACAAAGGCTGGGATTTTAATTGAGTACCTCGACCCCAATAAGTAGCCCCTGTTAGCCTGTGAAAGATGTATCTTTAAATGTCGATAGAGCTCTTATGAAAATCACTATGTAAACTTTATTCCTTTTTCTTCCCCTCACATACAGGGCAGAGAGGTCCGAAGGTAAGATCTCATTTTCAATGACTTCTGTGTTGACATGTACTGAAATGTAAAGCAGAATAATAGAATCCCTACAGTATGGGAGCAGACCATTCAGCTCATCGAGTCTACACTGACTCTCCTGAGAGCATCCCACCCAGACCCATCCCCCTACCCTATCCCCGTAAGCCTGCATTTCCTATGACTAACCCACCTAGCCTGCACATCCCTGGATGCTGGGCAATTTAGCACAGCCAATCCACCTAACCTGCATGTCTTTGGACTGCAGGAGGAAATCGGAGCACCTGGAGGAACCCACACAGAGAACGTGCAAACTCCACACAGACAGTCGCCTGAATTGATCCCGGGTCCCTGGCGCTGTGAGGCAGCAGTGCTAACCACTTAGCCCCAAAGTGTTCAAGTTATGGAGAGTTAAGAATGACAGAAGCCCCACCAGATAGAATAATAGCCCCTTTCCTTGGGTCAGGCCTTTTAAAATGTGTAAAGCTGATGATTAAGTGTGTATGATCTTATGAAGAAAGTTCCTGTTAGCCACTCCACCGCAAAACTTTAGAGATGAAATGATTTTCATATCTTGGTTGTTATGATCTAGATTGATGCCAATTCATTCTCATTACTGGTGATCATACCCAATTCATATTTTACAATTTGCAAACAGGAGTTGAGGAACAGGTTTATTCTATCCAGCTCTATGGAGGGATGTGTAGTCAGAATGAATTAAATGTTCAGGTGACTAATGAAATGTTAGCCTGAGGGACTTTGCAGTGCAAAAGACAGACTGTAACATTATCCACAGTCAGTGCACCTGGAACAATCCCAATGTACACCACGTGAAGATTACCTTCATTCAGTATTGTTCATTTTCAACATTTTCTGAAATCATGAGAAATTTCCGGTTCATGCACAATATAATTCCAAGAAAAATGTCCTAAACTGTGGTGAGACACGGCTTTGAGCAAAGTCCCTGAAAACACCCCAAGGACAATCACTGCCCCTGATTTCAGCACAAAGCACAAAGATTAAATGCTGGCTAGACAGAGTTCCGTCATATACTTTTCTAGTTGGAGTATCCTTTCTAGTTGACACACCACAAATTCGAATACCATTGATTTACTTGCTCCTCATACCTATACACACAGTTTTTACTCCATTAAACCTTATTTAATATATCTCTCTCTCCCCTAATCTCCGGTGTATTTATGCATCCCTTCAGACCCTATAGAGAGCAACAGATTCCCTCTTTTAAATAAATCAATACATACACATTTAAAAAGAACTAAACTTGAATTTCTTTGCACATTGAAATTCCAAGCATTTCAAAACACAATGCTCCCTTTTTAAAATGTTTTCAATAGTTTCTTCACTTAGATAATATCTTCCACCATGGGGTAGACTTACATTCCCAACCAGTTGTTCCTTACAAAGCCAAGAAAATCTTCAAACTTGCCTTTTCTGCTATTGGTGAATCTGCCCTTCTATCTTGGCCCACTGTTTTTTTTCAAAACGTTTACGCCATGAGCTTGGCTTTGGCCTGAGACATTCCTTCAGGTGACACCTTTTCTGATCCTATCATTGCTGTGGTGGAACTGACTGCCCCCTATCTAGTACCCCTGTGTCACGCTGAATTCTCTCCAGCTTGTTCATTCTTATTGTTTGGCAGGTTTTATGAATTTGTCTTATAGTATGTTCTTGGCCACTAAGACTTCTTGATTACATGGGTTTCTACTCCTGATGGTATTCCTGGTTTCTACTATATGCCATGACCTTGTTAAGTCACTTCTTTACCTTGCCTTCTCTCAAGTTCTGGACTGCTACTGTTTGACCTCCCCTCCCCCTATAATTCTAATTCCTTTCAACAGTTTGTGGTCTCTTTCTAGGAGCATCTTTGCTCCTGGAACCTCTTTTTGAGTTTAAACTGTATGTTTTTGCCTTCCATCTTTGTCCTTCACGTTTCCAAACTTCCGGCCTAATGTCCTGCCTCTCATCTTGTCCACTCATCCAGCATTTATACTCACAAAGGCCTTCCCTGATCTACTTAAAATAGTCACATTTCTCCATTGACTGACTCCTTCTGGGAAATGGTTGACTTCTGTCCTTGGGACCTGATGACCTTATATTGACTGTCCAATCTGATCTGTCCATTGTCGCAAACTGTTAATGTGACAATCTAATCCTTGTAGCTGTGCAACATTTGGTTCTGAAAAGTACCTGACTCCTCTAACTGTCAAAACTACATTTTTATAAGTCTAATTCCTTCAACGCAGACACAAGAGCGATTCCCAGCTGCAGTCTCTAATCTTTGAGACAATCTACTGAATTCTGTTCTGCAATCCTCTACACTCTTTCTAAATTTGTCAATATATGGCCATGTTTCATAAGCAGTTAGCAAATCAACTGTTTGATAAAACTTATTCATGCAAGTTAGTCATTTATCCAAATGTTCCTTTGTTCAAATCATCAGGCTCTGATTCTTAGACAAAAATCATTTTTACTTCCGACCTAAACTGATCTGTCCATTGTCGCAAACTGTCAATGTGACAATCTAATCCTTGTAGCTGTGCAACATTTGGTTTTGAAAAGTACCTGACTCCTCTTTACTTACTTTAATTCTTTTTAAATTTGCAAATTTATAATAAGCGTGTAGCCACACAGTCCTTCTCCTGTGCTGTACACAGTTATTATTTTTCTGTCTTTGCCGGTAATTTGTCCCCAGGCCTCTCCATTCTTCAAACCCCTCTCTTTCTAATAAACCATATCTCCCTGATTGAAATCGATTTCTGCTCACCTCTGAAAGTTCACCAAATTCTTTCTGAGATTTTGGTTTTAATAAAAGCATTTAGATGTGCAAGCAATGCAGTCAAATGCTCTGAAAAAGTTGAGTGAATTGTAGCCCTTTGCCCAGCTGGGGGCTCATTACTTATTACCAATAGGACGTTAGGATTCCTACAAGAAACAAACTGATCTGCATTACATCCTCCCACCATCTACAGCAAATTCTTAGCACAAACAACCCACACTTGTGCGGATGGTAATGTACAGTTGGGCTGATCTGACAAAGCTTTAAGGACCATTTTGTCTATTACTGCGTGGTTCCCTTCACATGCCCCATTGCTAGCAGAGTGTCCTGCTCCTTGCCCATCCCTTTTCTGTTTGTATTTGCGCAATATCTGTCTGCATCATTAACAAACACCTCCCCATTATCAGTGAGATATTTGTCTGGGGATCCAAGTCTGGTCCCAACCTACTTTTCAATTTCTTTATCCACAATAGTTTTGTTACCTTTTCTGTACATTATTATTAACTTAGGAAACCTGGTTTCCAAATTTTCAAAATTTTTTCTTTTTATATTCCACATTTTCACATCTCAGCCACCACTGTATTAAAATCTCTTGCTAAGGGCAGACTTACTAAAGGCTGTGACAGTGTTCCTCAGTACTGCTTACAAATTTCACATCTATCACATAGCCTTTCCTTTTCATACTCCATCTGCCTTATTTCTGCATCCATTGCGAAAGGCTTTATCTTTCTAGAAGGTGGATAGAATAAACTGCCTGTGTAATTTTAAGGTAATTGACGTTTTATCTTCTACATTTCTACCACCTGATGTCACCAACATTTCTTTATATTCCTCGGTGGAGCTGCTATGTTCCATTAAAGGAATACAGTAGTGTCCTGATTGTGTGAATTACACATTCACTAATTTTCCAAATATTTCCAAATGCTTTGGCATTTTCAATAACCAGTTCCATCTGCACTTCCTTCATTAATGGCTGACTTAAAGATATTAGTGTGTTATCACCCCTAAGCCTTATTCTGGTGGAACTGACAAATTCCTTCACTTTGCTCTAATGCCTTGTACTTGGAGTCTAGGTAGCATTTTGGCCAATATCTTCCGACACTGTCGATGTGAATTCACGGTCTAACACTACACATTTAAATGATGCTGATGCCAACACATTCACCACTGCGCTGAAACTTCTCATGAACAATACAATGACCTGTCTTTATCCATATCTCGATTTCCTTCATCTGAATCCTCCATCTTATATTTAGTTTAGAATATTATCTTATACTGTTTGGGACAGTTCATGATTTAACATATTTTGAATCATCACCTAAAGCATCAATTGACCACATTCTGGATACTTGTGGGATTCATTTTCTCATTATATGGCACATGTTCTCTACACTTCTTCAGATTTTCAACAGCATTTCTTTCTAATTCCTCTTGATTAAAACCTTTCATTCATACTGTCTGCTGTAACCACTATCTCAATAGACTCTCTCATCCACACGTCGATTTTGTGTCCTCTAGTTTATATTGTAACTAATAATCCTATTTACACCATGAACACTGCTGGAGTGGAATGCTTTACAAGGAATTACTTTTGGTGCCTCCAACATTTGTTCAAGCAGTGTGTGTTTATTGCAAATCTAACTGTCAAAACTACATTTTTATAAGTCTAATTCCTTCAACGCAGACACAAGAGCGATTCCCAGCTGCAGTCTCTAATCTTTGAGACAATCTACTGAATTCTGTTCTGCAATCCTCTACACTCTTTCTAAATTTGTCAATATATGGCCATGTTTCATAAGCAGTTAGCAAATCAACTGTTTGATAAAACTTATTCATGCAAGTTAGTCATTTATCCAAATGTTCCTTTGTTCAAATCATCAGGCTCTGATTCTTAGACAAAAATCATTTTTACTTCCGACCTAAACTGATCTGTCCATTGTCGCAAACTGTCAATGTGACAATCTAATCCTTGTAGCTGTGCAACATTTGGTTTTGAAAAGTACCTGACTCCTCTTTACTTACTTTAATTCTTTTTAAATTTGCAAATTTATAATAAGCGTGTAGCCACACAGTCCTTCTCCTGTGCTGTACACAGTTATTATTTTTCTGTCTTTGCCGGTAATTTGTCCCCAGGCCTCTCCATTCTTCAAACCCCTCTCTTTCTAATAAACCATATCTCCCTGATTGAAATCGATTTCTGCTCACCTCTGAAAGTTCACCAAATTCTTTCTGAGATTTTGGTTTTAATAAAAGCATTTAGATGTGCAAGCAATGCAGTCAAATGCTCTGAAAAAGTTGAGTGAATTGTAGCCCTTTGCCCAGCTGGGGGCTCATTACTTATTACCAATAGGACGTTAGGATTCCTACAAGAAACAAACTGATCTGCATTACATCCTCCCACCATCTACAGCAAATTCTTAGCACAAACAACCCACACTTGTGCGGATGGTAATGTACAGTTGGGCTGATCTGACAAAGCTTTAAGGACCATTTTGTCTATTACTGCGTGGTTCCCTTCACATGCCCCATTGCTAGCAGAGTGTCCTGCTCCTTGCCCATCCCTTTTCTGTTTGTATTTGCGCAATATCTGTCTGCATCATTAACAAACACCTCCCCATTATCAGTGAGATATTTGTCTGGGGATCCAAGTCTGGTCCCAACCTACTTTTCAATTTCTTTATCCACAATAGTTTTGTTACCTTTTCTGTACATTATTATTAACTTATGAAACCTGGTTTCCAAATTTTCAATTTTTTTTTATATTCCACATTTTCACATCTCAGCCACCACTGTATTAAAATCTCTTGCTAAGGGCAGACTTACTAAAGGCTGTGACAGTATTCCTCAGTACTGCTTGCAAATTTCACATCTATCACATAGCCTTTCCTTTTCATACTCCATCTGCCTTATTTCTGCATCCATTGCGAAAGGCTTTATCTTTCTAGAAGGTGGATAGAATAAACTGCCTGTGTAATTTTAAAGTAATTGACGTTTTATCTTCTACATTTCTACCACCTGATGTCACCAACATTTCTTTAATTTCTTCATTGGCGATGTTCTTTTCTCGTTTTTATTCATTTGTGGGATGTGGGTGTTGCTGACAGACCAGCATTTAATGCCCTTCCCTAGTTTCCCCTGGAGATAGGGGTGGTGAGCTGCCTGCTTGAACTGCTGCAGTCTATATGTTGCAAATTGTCCCACAGTACTGTTAGAGAAGGAATGATATGTTCTATTAAAGGAATACAGCAGTGTTCCGATCATGTGAATTACAAATTTGCTAATTTTCCAAATACAAAATCTTTAACATTTTCCATGTCCAGTTTTGTTCTCACTTTCTTCACTGATGGCTGACTTAAGGATATTAATATGTTATCATCTCCAAGCCTTATTCTGGTGGTCCTTACAAATTCTTCACTTTGTTGTAATCCCTATTGCCCAGAGTCTAGGTAGCATTTTGACCAGTCAATTCTGAGCACTGTAGATGTGCATTCACTGTCTAACACTGTACAATTAAAAGATACTGACACCAACACATTCATCACTCACTGAAACTTCTTGTGACCAATATGATCTCCTTTATCCATATCTCCATCTTCTTCCTCTGAATCTTGCACTTCATGTTTAGTGTTAAATGCTCTATTATACCATTTGGGACAGTTCATGGCTTAATAGTATTTTGAATCACATCTAAACCATCAAATGACCACACTCTCTGCACTCATGGAGTTCAGTCTTTTACTATAACTCCTAAATTCTCTTCACTTTTTACAATTTTCAAAAGCATTTCTTTCTCATTTCTCTTGATTAAAGTTTGTCTTTGATATTGTCTCCTGTGAACCGTGTTTAGCTGGTCTCACCAGCTCATTGGCCCTTTTCTGTTGTCTGGCCAATTTCCCATTTTCACCTTGAATGATTTTCATGGATATTTTTTATTGCTTCCGAAATTTGTCCAAGCAATGTGTGTCTTTCTACAAATTTAACTCCCATCAAAACTAGAAGGCTACATTTGCTACTTTAGCATAGTGTAATAATTTAAATAGCAACACAGACTGAGAAATTCCCAGCTGCAGTCTTGTATACAATCTACTGAATTCCATTCTGCATTCCTCTATGGAACTATCTTCACTGTATATAAGTTTATCAATATATGTCCACACTTCACAAGTCAACTGTTTGATCACTGTTATTCACAAAAGTTGATCATTTATCCAAACATTCTTCTGTGTTCAAATCATCAGACTCCAATTCTTACAAAAAAAAACTTTGTTACTTATCTTCCTATTGTATAGTAGTAAAAGTGTCATCCTTTGTTTCTTCTGCACATGGTTACCTTATTCTTCCATAGGTCACAAGATTCAACTTGTGAAAACAGGACTGGCTGATCATACCCCAATAGTTTCCAATTCAGCTTCATCCATCTTTCTGAAACCTTCTCCAAATCATCCTTTGGTTAGCATATTGCATAGTTTTCAATCCTCATCTTGTCAACAGTGAACCTGTGATACTGATATGAATTCCACAGGTGAAAGTGCTGGTTAGACAGTCCAATGTATAAACTTTGACCGTGTTCCTACATACATACACACTGTTCAGTGCTCATGAAGAAATAAGATTGAAGCTGTTTCACATTGTTTCTACTCACCAGATTAAAGACTAATGCTCTTTTCTTCTTTCAAATCAATTTAGGGACAAAAAGGTGAACCAGGGGACATTAAAGATGTAAGTTGCAATTATGCTTTTAACTATCACTGGAAATTCTGTTAACTTCTCTGCTTAAACCTGGGGCCCAGCCTTTCACCTTACCATCAAGGTGAAAAGAATAGGCATGTTCAGGCTGTGGTTGCTTCAGCATTTATCAGATCCCTACATTGACTAAAGTGCTACACATTAAGCTGCTGAAGACTTGGCTCAACATCCTTGGAATAGTTTCACCTTTGGTATTAAGCACTAATATTGATTTTAAGTATTTGAATGTTTGATTTTTAAGGACTTTATTTACTGCTGAAATACTACTCCCTCAGTCTCAATAAGATTGCAAACATTGAATTCCTATATATTCATTTACCTTTTCTTTCTTTGTCCCAGGTTGTAGGACCAAGGGGACCTCCAGGCCCACAGGTAAGCACTTCATGTGGAAAGGCTCCCTCTTCTACTCTTTGATGATGTTAGCATTTTAGACTGTGTTCTAAACCTCAATTTTTGTGCATTGTTTTTCTGTTAGGGACCATCTGGAGAGCAAGGCTTAAGGGGACCACGTGGAGAGAAGGGTGAAGCCGTGAGTGAACTTAATACACTTATTTTTCATCGTCTCTGACTCTATGGTTCTGCGCAAGTAACTTTAGGCTTTAACTGGGTGTCTTTAGCAAGATGTGTTCCAGCATTCAGACTGCAACAGGAATCAGAAAAACGTGTCTCTAGAGCAGCTGCTGAGAGCTGAACCGAGATGATTTGTATGTGTAAAGGACGCATTTCTCCAACTGGGTGTCGGTCGTGAGAAGTTTGCTGTTTGTTGTGCATGATTTTAATTTTGTCTTCTATTTCATTCTCATTGCAGGGTGCGCCTGGTCCCCGTGGTAGAGATGGGGAACCTGGAACTCCTGGAAACCCTGGCCCACCCGGACCACCTGGATCTTCCGGCATGTCTGACTTTGGCGGAGTAAGTATCACTGAACTGACAGGAGTTTCATTTGCTCCTTGCACAATTTATTCTACTTCTCGAGTTTGAATCGTATCCCTTTTTCATATAAGTTTCAATTGTCTCCACTCCATGACTTTTTAAGATGTAGGTGACAGTGATTCCAATAACATGGACACTCTGCAGTGTGTAGCCATCATTAACAGTTAAGCTGTCTCATTCACTAAAGTAATGTATGTACAAACACACGGGTATCTGCAAACGCACAGAAGCAGAGAAGCTCCTGATCTTTAAAACTTTGTTTCGCGATCAAAACATAACAAGCCAATGTTGAGTTCTAAGCTCTCAGTCTGAATCTGAGTCAGGAGATGCAGGATTGAATTCAGGCAGGAGCATAATCTTCATGTTGGCTGATCTGATTTTTTAAAACATTAATCACGTCATGGCCATTTTAGTTCAAATTGATGTTGGCATGATGGCGATGCTACAAGATGGTTGGCAGCCATTCCCAAACTGTGGATCCTGATTGTAATGTCATTTTAAAATCTGAGATCCAAAAATATCAAAGCTGTCCAAATTCGTGCAACAAAAAAAACTCATAAACAAATCCCCAGCATTTCTACTTGGATTAATGCAAGATGATGATAACACAAAATATCAGAGAGTTTCAACCCTGGTTAGTCAATAGTAACTGTCTCCATGAGTTAGTGTTATCAAATCAATTGGGGAAGGTGTCCATAGGATGCAAAAGTAGATTTGTTATTTCTCTTGGTAAAGTGACTCAGATATATCAGTTCTAGAAATATGAATTACCTTGGCTTGTGACAGCCTTACAATGAGTCAGCAGAAGTTAGCTTCTGGATTGTGCAGAAAAAATGTCAAACATTTACAGATGACACAAAACTTGGAAGCCTTGTGAACTGTGAGGAGGTAGTTTCCTTCAAGAGGAAAAGGTTAGGAAGGTGCAATGGCACAAAGAGGCAGCAGATGAAAGTTAATGTCGATCAATGTGAAGTGATTCATTTGGGTTGGAAGAATGAGGAGAAGCAATATGAAACAAAGATACAATGCTAATATGGGGACAGTTACAAAGGGTGGAGGACGCGATTTTGTGGGAAGGTGCCCTTGATGAGCACAAGGTAATCTCCCAAAGATGGTTGACCATAGGCCTTTGTGTCCAGAATTGAGTACTTGCAGGGACAGGAAGGCAGTGGGATTCAGAGTACACTTCCACCTGCCTAGTCAAATTGCCTTTCCACCTCCAAGCTTTCAATCAGCAAGTGCAGCAGACTCCAACTTTAGTGAGCAAAGCAGTCGGAACTAACTAGTGTATTTTACAGAAAATCTGTAGAAAAGAAAGGTTAGATGGAGTTCACAACCTGTACCAAAACTCAGAGCAGTCACAGTCTCCCAATTTGTCTTCCATTTTAGTCTTCTTAGCTGCTAAAGTTAGTTATGCTGGAATAAGGGGAAGGGAAGCATTTGATAACTGCAACAAGAAAGTATCTTTGCGTTAGGTACACTTATTGCTTGTTGTTCTGCTTGTGCTATATCAGATCCAGCTTAGCTCAGAGCTAAAGAGGCTTCAAATACAGTATCATAAAATTAATAGCAGCCAAGGCAGACTGATTAGAGGCAAGACTTCAATGGCAAGGCAAAAGCTCCTTGTAATTGCCATTTGTAATCCAATAGAATAAACAAACTTCAATGACAGCACATTATCATAGGTTGTTATTTGATCCCACATCAATGGGGCTAATACCTGCATCTATGCACTGACAATTTAAATAAAAGTCATAGTGATCTTGTAAAGAAAGTTACACTTCAGTTAAGAGGAGATTTGGTTGACGTGTTCAAAACAATGAGGCGTCTGGACAGTGTAGATACGGAGAAACTGTTTCCATTGGGAGAAGGACTGAGAAACAGAGATCATAAATTTAAGATACCTGGCAAAAGCTTTTTCACACAGCAAGTGCTTAGGGTCTAGAATACACTGTCTGAATGGAGGAAGCACATTCAATCAAGGCTTTCAGAAGAGAATTGGATCATTAGCTGAAGAGTGAAAATTTACAGGGAGGCAGGAGAAAGGCAGGGGAGTTGGAATAGCTGCTCTTGCTAAGAGACGGTATGGACAGGATAGGCCAAATGGCCTCCTTCTGTGTGTCACGACTGTATGGTTTGTAGCAAATTAAAATAACACCTCTCTTTGTTGTGCCAAATAACGTGCCTCAGTCTCCATTTTCTATTTTCCAATTCCAGTGGTGAGGTTGTCCATTGTTCCCACTGAATGGCTTGGCTTACAGTGTAGGTATCTTTAGTCTATCTGTTTGCACGTGTTATGACACACCTCTAGAGCAGGTGGGACTTGAGCCCAGGCCTCCTGGTGCAGAGCTAGGGACACGAGCACTGTTCCACACAATGTAGGCCCACATGAAACAACATCAAGACAGTAGGACTGTCAACTTCAACAGAGGGAGAAGACTTGTTCCAATTAACTGAATTTGAAGCCAGGCCCCCCAGAGAATGAAATACAAGAGTGTAACATCATGCAGAGCTCCTGATTAGACCAACAGTAATGACTTGAGACTTTGTAATATTATGCATCTGGATGTTGGATATTGTTCTTGCTCGAGTTTCCAGCACAGATGATACATGTTTTGACAGTGAATCATGGTGATTTTAATCTTTGTTGTACTTCAACAGAACTTTGCTTCGCAAATGGCACGAGGGTTTGATGAGAAGGCAGGAGGTGCTCAGATGGGTGTCATGCAAGGACCAATGGTAAGATAGGCTTTTATTTCCCAGCAATATTCCAGCCTCTGACACCTTTGATTGCAATGCAATGAACTTGCTTTCATCAAACAATTTAAAAAAGTCATATACTTTACATTTTGTGTCTAAATCCTGCTGTAATTCTTTTAGGATATATTGTGTGCAGTGTTAAATTAATCCTAATGAAAACCCTGTGCAATTCCTAGCCCTCTATGTCCTTCAAATATAGCCTTCATATTTACTATGAATGCACACATCCTGCCATTGCTACTCCATCACAGATAGTCCTCATATCATAAACATAGCCTTCATCATTTATCTGTCCACATATGTTCTATAGGAGTCTGGAACATGCTGCCAGGGGTGATGGTGGAGGCAGATACAATAGGGGCGTTTGAGGGACATTTAGATAAGCTCATGAATATGAAGAATTGGAGGGACAAGGACCAAGGACAGGCAGAAGGGATTTGTTTCATTTGGCGTCATGTTTGGCACAACATCATGGGCCAAAGGGCCCATTCCTGCGCTGTACCATTCTGTGATCTATACTCCAAACAAATTATACCTATTTATAAGCCCCAAAACTGACAAAGCTATGCAGATCCAGCCATCGATTATCTTCTCTGTGATCTCCTCACCCTTGAAGTTTGGGCCATTCTCTCCAGTCACTGTTGAGTAAACTGTAACAGGCTGTCCTATTATACCTGTCTAATCCATTACATTAACCAAATCACATTCTATTGCTTTCAACCTTCTCAGGCTGCAGCAGCCCAACACCTTCCACTATGGTCACTTCTCATCGATAGCCTTATCATTTTTCTTTTGCAGCATGATTAGAGAGCCGCTTTATCACTCCTCCCTGTTTAGTGAGTATAATTCCCATAAGTAGCAAGGAGCTCAAGTGCAGACAGTCCATTTATATTACCAAAGACTCCAGTTTTCATACTTGCATGATGCTTTTAGCCACAGAAAACACAAGAGTGTGGCATTTCCTCTTGATTGTGTTGCTTATTGAGCTAAATGTAAAAGAAAAACAAGGGATTTCAAGCACAAATTAATGTGACATGACTCAAAATTCCTCAGTCTTTTATGCTAGTTTAGTCAGAAACACACTAGAAGCTGCACCCTGCCATAAAACTAGGCTTACAGCAATATCCCACTGGGATCACAGGATTGATTTACATTGATATCCCATTGGGATCACAGGATCGGCATTCGGTGACATTCCACAATGAACATGGACTATTGAATTGACCCTATACTCTTTGGAAGACTGATATAATTTACTCTTAAATCAATTTTTGCTACCAATCTTGATTCTAAACTATCTCTCCTTCTCATTCTTTCTTATTCACTGTCATTTTCAGAACATGGCTCATGATATTGATTTTTTAATCCCATTCTCAATTTGCCCAGTGGAGATTTGACTACGTCCTTGGTTGGAAATCCTTTTACACAATTAAGTCATTTTCTGTAGACCACTCTCCTATATGTTAGGATATAATCTTTTTTTTAAAACCTGTCTTTCCTTTGATGTCTTATTTATATCATTTTGTTTGTTTTTAATGTGCTTTTCTTTGTCTCTATGAGTGCCTTTGGTGTTGTAACCAGAGTTCTTTCAAAGTTGTTTCAACATGTTTCTCTCTATACATTCCTTTCAAGCTCTTTGAATCAACACCACAACAATCTCTTTTGTGTGCTGACCGTTTTAAACCATCAGTGTTAATCCTGAACAAAGTTGTTGCTCACTGTCTTGAGTTTTTTCTTGTTGCTTTTATAAGCTGCAGTCTGCCTCAGACATTCCATTCCAAAAGCTTTTCAATCACAATGTAATATTTCCTAATTCTTAGAATTTGCTCTGCTTCATCTTCAGATTTTATTTTCCATCTTTAGAACCACCTTCGACAATCTTTGATTCTATCATATTCTCCTGTCTTCCTGATCCTACTTTAATATTCTCACCATTAATAACCCTGTGGCCTTTTACAACTTTCTGTACAAACTCCATCTCAGGATAACAGTCCAATTCTCACATCTTCATGGTCTGTCATCAGTGCATACAACTGACTTATATTTCTGTTGAATAATTAACTTACAGTTTCACAATAAAATTCCTGTCAGATAAACGAGGATAATTTTTCAACTTTTCATTACAAGTTTTCAGGACCTAACCATGCACACCAACCCAATGTTTTTCCCTTTTCCTGTGTCATATTGCCCAAAACCCTTTCAGGGGAGCAGCTTGGATTTCATGCTCAAACTCTTAAGTATTCTCACTGGATTTGAGAGACATTAATCTTTTAAAAATGAAACTATTTGTCCATTGAATGATTTGGTCTGTCAAATCACATTCACATCTTCCACATCCCGTGTTCGAAGCTCCTTCTGTGTCCATCATCAGAATTATTTGTGGAACACATTTTTGCCAGTTCTGCTTCATTTGTCTTCCACGCTGGAAAGTAGATATTCCTCACCACCAGTAACAATCATTGAAGTAGGCTGGATCAAGTAAAAGGGCTAGAATCATGACTACCTATTTCCACACCTCTATATATCCCTCTTTTAACAGTTAGACCTATATCCTCTTGATACTAATTTAGAATATCTATACTAATATATACCTGCCTATAACTAGTTATACCCACATTCCCTTCAGCACACAAACATCCAAAAATACTTAACTTCTTATGCATGCATGAAGCTTCTTACAAATCCATTCTTAATAACATGAATTTGCAAGTCGAGCTTTCATCTCCCTGTCCTTATGTTGATCCTTACGACTGAGTAAATCTCGATGACATTTTCAGCAATCAGCTCCATACACTGTTGAGGTGCAACCTCTATCTAATATGATACAGTTAGATGAATCCGTGACTACAAGAATAAAGCTTCCAGTGATTTATGTTATTCTTGCAGACTGCTGATTATCATAGTTTTCTGCGTTCAGTTCTCTGCTTCATGTGCCACTTCACGAACCTTTCTGTTTTACTTTGGACAGTTTGTCGCATAATAACATTTAGACTCACATCTGAAACACCTGTAAATGGTTCCCCAGGTACCCATGGAGGTCCTCCTTCTGCACACACTTGATCTTATTTTGTACAACGAACATCATACATCATACATATTGAACCTCTGATCCAACTTATAACTAGCATCATGTCTATGGGTACCTCACGTCCAAATCAATATGCCATCACCCATCCCAAAGTACTGTGGTGTGCATAAGAAATCATGTGTTGATAATTATAGGTTCATACCACCTCTCACTGGCTCTCTTTTCTATTTCCAGGGCCCCATGGGACCCAGAGGACCCCCAGGACCCACAGGCGCTCCCGTAAGTATTGACTGCTTGACCCTCTTTATTGTGGTTAATATTTAAGGATTAAATCTAATGAGTATAGCACAGGACTGACTGAAAAGAGTTACATATAAGATAAAAGAATTTACTGTAACGTGAGGTACTAAGTCCTGAGAGTTGTCAATAATGGCTTTGTTCTCTTGACAGGGCCCTCAAGGATTCCAAGGATCTCCTGGAGAACCTGGCGAATCTGGTGCTGCTGTAAGTACCCAGCACAGCATGACTAAACCCATTTCATCCGGACTCTTCATAAAAGCCCAGTCGTAATTCAAAACCTGTTCCACTAACACAGGTAAAACTGGGTCTTAACAGTGAATCTGAGATTCTCAACTCCAGATAGACAGAAAGGACAATAACCCAGTATATTCTTGATTGTGGTATAGGTTTGAAAATGTAAATGCTGTAATATACTAAAAGAAGGTAGTGGGATTAGGATTGAAGTAGTGACAGTAGTTAGGAACAAACAATTGATAGCACCTGAACAGGTATAATGGGGAAGTTGTATTTGCTATCCCTTTCTGTGGCTATTCACTGAACTTGGGGGCCATCATTCACCAGAGTGTTTGATAGTTTTTATTTGGGCAAGGGTAGGGGAAAGGGTAACATTTCTTCCTGGTCCTAGACTCAATGGACCTTTGTGATTCTCTGTTATAAACGATCATTTCTCTGTTGCAGGGTCCCATGGGTCCTCGTGGTCCTCCTGGACCTGCTGGTAAACCTGGTTCTGATGTAAGTTCTCTTTAGTCACTGACAACCTTTTAATTCTCATGGTTTTTAACTCGATTTAGACAATGCTGCATGGTAACACAGGTAGGGCTAACAGGTGATTCTATCTATCCCACAGGGCGAGGCTGGAAAATCTGGAAAACCCGGTGAACGCGGACCCCCAGGGCCACAGGTACAGCAATGTTCAAGCTGAAGTAATACAATCATCTCTGGATTAAACATTCCTAACTGAAATTGGCATTATGTTAACTCACAGCAAATTTGCCTGTATGGTCAGTATTTTACTCCCAAAGTAGAACGCAGTGAATAAATATACAGATGCTTAAAAGAAAACAAGAAATATAGAAAACAAGAAAGAGGAATGATACATAAGGATAGAAAGACATGACATTCCGTTGAGCTACGGCCAATCCAACCCTGTAGATTAGAAATTAGCAAGTAACTTCAGTTTTCTAAAGAAGACTTTCAAATGGGTCTAATTCTGGAATTAGCAGGGTCTCCAAGGATGTGAAGACTGAACTGAGTCAGGTTTCTAACACCACTGTCCAATAATCCAGGTGAAGATTTCTATTCCACACGTGGTCTCTGTCTCACAAGCCAATGCCTTCACAATAATTACAAATCAGAGTTGGAGCACTTACACTATGAATGAATACTGACCAGTATTACAAAATTCACACAAGTAGTCTCTCAGCAGCTTCAGAACAGTTTTTACATGAAAGCATCTTTAACTACAAGCCACTACATGTTGCATTGCACGAAATGCCCAGCAATCAGTACAGGCCTGAGCAATTCTGTTATGACAAATGTCGAACGTTTCGCTGCAAAAAAAATCCATAACTTTATGGCATAAACGCAGATTATTTTCTTTCGCATTTTGTACAAAATAAAAACCAAAACTGCATCTTGGCCCTGTGCAGAAGTGAAAGAAGCATTCAGTGCCTTTATGAAATAGAATGGTTATCCTGATAATTGATGATAATTTTGCTGAATTTATACCTCAGTCACCTTTTCTCCTTTATTTTCCCAGGGTGCTCGTGGTTTCCCAGGAACCCCAGGTCTTCCAGGTGTCAAAGGTCACAGGGTCAGTATCAGACTAGTTTGGATATCTGAGGCTAAAATGTGACACATAAAGCTGATGTTAACAAATATTCAATGTTAAACAGCAAAGGCCATTCTTCAGGGCTGTATGATTTACTACCTATGTTTAATTAAATAAAAGTGATTTTAACCTGATTCATTGTTTTGTTTTTACTTCACAGGGTTACCCAGGTCTTGATGGTGCTAAAGGTGAAGCTGGTGCTGTAGGTGCAAAGGTACAGAAAATAATTTAATACTTCATTGGAGTGTAACTGTGCAGTCAAGCCCAGGACTTTTAAAGTTTCTGTTTATTGGGAGTCTTCACTGAACAAATGTACTGCAGTTTGAGATAGGCCTGTCCAGAAATGTACCGGGTTGGAAAATAGAACGCAGAGAAATATTGGAGCTCAGGCCAGGCTTATCTAGAGATTTTACAGTCTGTGTGAAAAGTAAATCAGTCTGGAATAGTACTATGTTGAAATATCCCAATCAGGGATAAACCTGTTATTCTTTAGTCTGGGATAGACCTATGCAAAAATGTCTGTGAGGGATGTTCCTCCATTGAAACATTCAGTCTAAATTGTTCTGGCCCATATTTAAGTCTGTGTTTAAAATTGACACCGGCAAATAATGTGGGTCTGAGTTTTCTTCCTTGAGGCTGCTTGTTTTCGAGTAATTCCCAAAGCAGTACATATAGTGAGGTGTTCTGCTGAATTCACACCCCCAAGGATGGGATCTTAACTTCTTTTCCTACCCTCCCCCCCCCCCCCCCACCCCCCAACTCACTCCTCCACAATGGATGTGAGTTGCCATCACTGCTATAAATGACAGTGAGGAGGTGAGGCTGAGCACCTTAGAAGGTTTCAGTTCCCATCCATTGTTAATGCACCAATAACAAGGCTGGTAATTGTGGAGATTGTAATGGAACAGGAGGACGCTGTTGTATTATAGCACAGATCTTAGTAAGGGACTACACCTTAGCAATATAACCCAACGTATAAACTCTGACCATACATGGAAGTGTGCGATTTCATATCATTTACATAGTTAGCTGTTAATAAACTTCCAGATATCTGTTTCGATATGAACCTGATGTTGTATGTTCTGTGAACTAACATATCGAAAACACAATCACATTTGAGGCAAGAGGAGGGCGAGGATGTATATTTGGTCACCTCTTTAAAGCAGCCATCCTCAGTGTCTAGTTCAGTATCACAAGGACTCACTCCGAACAATCTACCAGTGCACCTTGCTGCATATTACAGGCCTCTTGCCCAATTCAGCAGTGGACTCAACATTCTTTGTGCAGCACCATAATATTTTCCTCCTGGACTTCCAGAAGAGCTCAAGTAGTTTTTAGAATGCTCCAGAATAACGAACTGATGGAAGTTTATGACATGGGGCTCTGTTCTTGCCGATTTAATCTGTAGCCCCAAGCCATAAGTAAAGATCATTGTTTAAAATTAGCATATTTTTTGGACTTTGTCCAACAGAAAATAAATTTCCTTTCAATGGATTAATTAAATGAGAATTCACTAGACTGAGGAATCTCCATCCCTGAATATTCACAGCTATCTCAGATAAAGTATCAAACACTCAACATGATGTTTTGAAGGTCTTTTGAGGCAGATGCTACACCTTGACCTTTAAGGTCAATACATAAGGGTGGGGTTAACATATATTGGTGTTGGTCCCAAGCAACAATAAGAGAGGGGTTTCATAACAAAAAGGAAGATGAGAAAACTTGGACCAGTCTTGTCTTTAGAAGTTGTTACAGGGGTTCGTCTGGGGATTGACGTTGTTTCACGTTGAAATGGCAGTTGAGAAGAAGTCAGAAATCACAAAGGAAGCAGTTGAAAATGTTAAACTTAAGGTCAGATATTCACTTGATCATGGAGGGATTATCGTTAATGGCTGTTGCTGACCTTTTTATTCTTTAGTTGCACTTTGGCCGCTGACCATTCTCAAAATGATAGCCCCTCTGCTCTCTCTAAACAGGGTGAAGCAGGTGCTGCTGGAGAGAATGGAGCTCCTGGTCCTATGGTGAGTAGGAATTTCCCCATATAGCTGCAAGCATTGGTCCTCATAAAGTGACAAAAGCATACTGTCATTTCTTATTGTTATAATTATAATTGTATTGATTCAAGATTTTGATTGTCATGTTGGAACATTTTATATATTGCATCAACTTTAAAACAGCATCTGTTGTTATGATAACCATAATCATTTATTTGTGAGACTCAGAGGGGTTGCTATCTTTCCTTTGCAGGGTCCACGTGGTCTGCCTGGTGAGAGAGGTCGTCCTGGAGCTCCTGGTTCAGCTGTAAGTAAATCCCCAACTTTCAAACTACTTTCATGTAAATGGCAAGCATCGACATCAAACGTACACAGCAAGCTGATATCATCCAATAGGTGGCATTCATTTCACATTCACACAGAATCTCAGATTTAAATTGGCTTAGAAGCTTTGGGCTGAGTCTTATGTTTTCTTGACTGTGTCGAAATTGCATGGAGTTTTCTGGAAGGTTTCTCACTGCAAGGCTTTACTGAGAATCTCACCATGCCACCTGTGAGAAGCATAAACAATGGAGTGAGATGCTGCCAGTGCTGAGGTGGGTCTTCTTGCCTGATTCTGCCTCACATCTCGCCATAGCACATGTTACTTGGACCCCTGTAAGAATTTGCCCCACATTTTAAAACCAGGACAGATGAAGTTTAAATGGGCCAAAAAAAAGTCACGAAAGTCAGAATAAGGCAAAAGTTCTTTGAGAGAACTGACAGAGGTGCAATGGGATAGATAGGAAAGGGGAGTCGATTGAATTCGACAGAAAGATCTTTCAGAGAGCTAGCATAGGAATGATGGGCTGAATAGGCCTCCTTCAGTGCTCTACAATTCGACTAAAACAGAGAATACAGTAGATTATCTCTCTCCTCATCACTCCTGGTTCAGATTCTTACTGCATCTATTGCACAATGACACAGTCACATTTTGTGCTTATTTTACAGTTAAGTTGTTCTTCAAAGTAATCAGACAATGCTAGTTTGCATGAAAACTGAGATGTCACACTGATACCCTGCCCATTTATTTCACAGGGTGCCCGTGGTAACGATGGTCTGCCTGGTCCAGCCGGTCCTCCAGTAAGTATCGCTAGTTAAATATAGGTTTTGCACACATTGCCAGGTGTGGAAATCCCGTCTGGTTCAACCAAAAAAGTACATCTCCTGTTTTGTACTCACTCACCACTGCATTCAATTATAATCTGGTTAGTTCTCAATATATTTACTTATTTTGCAAAGACAATATTTAACACTGTTAAATCAAATTATTTAGTTAATTGTTAATTTTGCTTGTCATAATATAATTTGAAATATTTATTGACACTTTATCCAGCTCAGATAATAAGGCATTGTGGTTCAAAATGCAGAGATTAAAGCAAAGATTTTTAATATGTTCTCCTCACAGATTTTTGTCGATGGGAGTACTATACTCCACTGGTCTTTTGGATTGTAAAAGATAGAAATATTTTTTCTCTGTTGTTTCTTAACATTGGCTAATTCTTTTCAGATGTTGGCTTTATGTTCTATTTCACAGTGTTGATTAAATCTCTGCCATGTCTTTTCTTCCCCCTCAGGGTCCAGTCGGTCCTGCTGGTGCTCCCGGTTTCCCAGGTGCTCCAGGCGCGAAGGTGAGTGAAGGCAGTTGGTGGTAATTGCTAAAGCTGTTCTGGACTGTTAACAGCCTGAATGAGCAGCAGTGTGATGGCATTCCTCTCCGAGTCTGCTCTGAATGTGAAGAGATGTAGAGGCCCCTTCCTACCCCGCACCCACCCTCTCCTGTGAAGTACAGGGGAGAGAGAGAGAGAAAGAAAGAGAGACTTGGCGGGATAACAAGCAGGGCAGGAATCCCAGCTTCTGAAAGCCACAAGCTGATTAAATAAAGCAAGCCTTTGAGCCTGGAGTTCACTGACAAATGTACACAGCAAATTGAGGCCACAGGCAACATTCTTTCATTAGTCCATGAAGTGTAGCAGAGGCACCGAGTGAGAGATACCGATGAACAACTGGTATTCATTTATATTCCACCTGCAATATAAGCATTGAGGTGGCTTAACTAGATCTCATTCATTGTTTGAACCCCCATGCTGCTTGAAGGCCATACTCATAAAATGTTGTTTTTCTGAAAGAATGATCAAACTGACAGTTTTGAAACCGAAAAGGTTAATTAGTTTACTGGGTAGCTTGGCCATTATCCTTTTAACCTGATTCAGGTGATGCATGGTGGGGGCTGGAAGGCCCTTTACCACAATATTATCTCACAGTTTGTGTTTTGTTTAGTTCAAGCATAATCCCTGTCCTTGCCATTTTTATTTTAGTCTTGTCTCTTTAATTAAAAAGACATCTTCTGATGTCTTAATTGAAACAGAAATTATATAAAATGTCATTTGATCTGAATAGAAATGCATCCTATGCATAAAGCTTAACATAGTAATTTCGGTTTATATAGCACCTTTAAAGTAATAAACCATTCTAAAGTGCTTGACAGGAAGGATATAAAGCAAACAGAATATGATACAAAGTCACATAGGAGGTATTTTGTTAAATGAATGGTAAAATGTCGGAGAACAGCCTTGAGTCTGTTGAAATAGATGAATCTAGAGAGAGCAAGGGCATGAATGAGAGCTTCAGCAGTGGAGAAGCTGAGATAGGGACAAAGTCAGGAGATCTTTTGAGGGTGCTGGGTGGTGGCGCAAATATGTGGTTAGAAACTCATATCAAGGTCAGATATTGACTCCAAGGTTGCAGTTGGCTTGGGACTGTTCATAGAATGATAGAATCCCTAGAGTGTGAAGCAGGCTATTTGGTCCATCAAGTCTGTACTGACCCCACCCTCCCTCCAAAAAGCATCCCACGCAGACCCACCCCCCCATATCCATATCCACCAGAGGGCAGCATGGTGGCTCAATGGTTCGCGCTGTTGCCTCACAGCGCCAGGGTTTGGTTCCCACCTCGGGTGACTGTCTGTGTGGAGTTTGCACCCGTCTCTGCATGGGTTTCCTCCGGGTGCTCCAGATTCCTCCCACAATCCAAAGATGTGTAGGTTAGGTGGATTGGCCATGCTGAATTGCCCATAGTGTTCAGGGATGTGTAGGTTAGGTGCATTAGTCAGGGGTAAATGTAGAGTAATAGGGGAATGCGTCTGGGTGGGTTAATCTTTGAAGGGTCAGTGTGGACTTGTTGGGCCAAAGCAGTCTGTTTCCACACTGTAGGGATTCTATGATTCTATAGCCAACCCACCCATCCCTGGACACTTAGCATGGCCAATCCACCTAAACTGTGGGAGGAATCCAGAGCACCCAGAAGAAACCCACACAGCCAGTTGCTTAAAGCTAGAATTGAGCCCAGGTCCCTGATGCTGTGAGGCAGCAGTGCTAACCACTGAATCATCATGCCACCCCTGTTGCCAGGGAGAGGCACGAAGTCTGTAGCTAAGAAACAAAATTCCAATAAAAAACTCCTGTAAAGCTCTTCTGTAAAAAATGTGTTGGTTCTGATTTTTGAAGGCCAAGTCAGATTAAAGTGGTGTAGCAATAATGAACAGACAATTTGATTTGATATCTAACTTTTTTTATGGAAGGAAGCGTAAAAAGTGTGTTAATTTTGGCTTAAAGCTCTTCATTCTTAGTGTATTCATCGAGAAACTGACAGTTTTCTAAAGGGTCAGGTAGTGTTCTGGTGAACTGGATAACATGAAACCAAGACCAAAAAACAGAAGCAGATAGCTCCCCAGACATGAAGAATAATACTGCAAAGGGAACCGGATCTCCCATTCTCTCTCTCTCTCTCTCTCTCTCCCCCCATCCTTCCCACCTTACATTATAATGGAGTTAAAAAGCTGCCTGAGTGCATTCTGTCACATGTCTCACCATAATATGCTTCATGCTGCTGGGACAGATTTTATGTGTCTGGGAAAGTTATTAAAAGCAGGCATCAGACAAGAGACAAAAACAGACAAGCGAGAGGAAAGTGAAAAATAGAGGAAATGCAGCAAACCCACAGATAAAAGCTGAGCTGAAAAGACAAATTCTATAGTATAAAATGAACCTGAATTTACATATCTTTAATATCCATTGTTTCAACCTAATTGTTAAAATTGGTCCAATTGTATCATTTCAATTGTACTGTCAACTAACATTGCCAATTTACCACAGTGAGCACACTCAGATATCACTTCCTAGTGATCCAAAAGTCCCAATATAACATTGCTAACAAGTCAGGCCCATCACTGCTGTTTACTTCAGCTCCCACTGAACAACTGGGTTCAAAGTTTGCTATTGTATTAGTGATTTTTTTGTCTTCATAGATAAACATCTTGCACCATCCAACCCCATTAAATGATTCATCATATTTGATTGTTAGCCAATGTTCCTCCCTCAATTAATAATAATGATAAAATCAGTTTACTTGGTTGGTCATCTCATTGTTATTTTCTGTATGACATTGCCAGAACAGAATGGCACTACACTTCAAAAGTGATTTCCTTGTGCTTCTGATAGTGTGATGGGCTGCTGTATAAATTCAATTTTTTTTAAACTTTTGGTCTTGTGATTCTGGGTTATGATGTATTTATTGCCTGGCCTCGAGTTGCTCTGAGGGCATTAAGAGTTAATTTCAGTGGGGGACTGCAGTCTCAAATAGGCCAGTCTGGGCAGGTTCCATTCCCTGAAGGAGATCAGTGAAAAAATTGGATTGTGGTGACAATTTAGCAGCTTTATGGCCATTGTTTTCTGATGCTAGCCCACTGATTATCCAAAATGTTTTTAATTCCGCAATTTGCCAAAGTGGAATTTGAACCTATGACCTTTGAGTCAGTTGTCCTTAACCATAACCTGAATAGCTTTCTCTAATATTGTTTTGGATATTTTTGGGAAAAACTCAAATTCATCTTTGTCTGTGGCTCAGAGGTACACTTCCAACACAATTAGCTGTGATCCTTGATCTGAATTCAAAAATTAAGTTGAAAAGTTCCTTTTTACCTGGAGCTACTTCATAGTAAATGATCCAGAAATGCAGCACAGATTAAAGAAGAGAGTTTGTCCAATAAGGCAGACTGAGTCTGAATATTCTTAATTTAAATTCAGTATTCTCATGCTGCCCAAGAGCAAAGTTGATCCAGGAATATATTTGATTCAATATTCTTACTTAAATGTAACTAGTAAGAGATTCAGAAATGTCTTGAGTTACTGCTTTGTTCAGACTTGATGCAGGTGTTTGTGTTTTTTCCTTAACTAAAGCTTGGCTAATGCATCTCTGGCTCTGTAACTTGCCAGCTATACCCCACCTAATTCATTGTGGGTCATTCTTAGCACACAGAATCATATCACATGATCACAGAGTAGGCAGTATTGCCTCTAAAAAGATGCAAAGACCATCACAAAGGTAATTTTGAGTATCGGGAATTTACCTTACCGGAAAATGTAAAGGAAGTTGGGATTTCTGGGGGCAGGTAATTAACTGGAGGATAGCCAATTTCAGTTGGCTGAGAACAGATCTGCCCTGGATAAAATAGAATCAAAAGACTGGCAGGCCATAATTGTAACTGAACAATGGGCTGCCTTTCAAGAGAAGATAGATCGGGTGCAGTCAAGGTACATTCCCACAAGTGAGAAGGCTGGGGCAACAAGAGCCAGAACTACAAGAGGATATATGCCCATTTGGTAGCAAAAGTGCAAACCTGTGAAAAGTTCAATGGGAAGAGAAATAAGAGGCAAAGATAGAGTATGTAAAGACACTGGCAGCTAGTATAAAAGGAAATCCAGAAGTCTTTAATAGGGATATAAATAGTAAAAGGGTTCATAAAGGAAGGGGTGGAGTCAATTAACATCTACACATGGAGGTAGAAGGCAGGGCTAAGGTATTAAATGAGAACTTTGCAGACACTGGATGGGTAAAACGTTAATAAAGAGGAGCTATTGGAAAATCTGACTGAACTTAATGTTGATAAATCATCAGGACTGGATGGGGTGTATCCATAGATTGTGAGGGGCGTAAGGGTGGAAATTGCCAAGACACTGGCCATAATCTTCCAATCCAACTCAAACTCAGGGTAGTGCCTGAAGACTGGAGAATTGCAAATGATACATCCTCATTCAAAAGGAGAGGTAGAAAGATAAGCCCAGCAGCTGCAATCCCAATAGTGTAACCTGAGAGGTGGAAAAGCTTTAAGAAACAACAGTCCAGGGCAAAATTAACGTGTGTGGATGCATTGATTTGTTGAAAAAAATCACGTTTGCCAAACTTGAGTGACTTTTTCAAGGAGGTAATAGACAGAGTTGGTGAAGGAATGCAATCTCTGTGCACTTCCAGAAGGGATATGATAAACAAACCTAGAATCCATGGAATAAACAGAACAGTGGTAGGACAGTACAAAGCATCTGAGTGGCATGAAATTTAGAGCAGGAGGAAATTTCTCAAGGATCAGTATTTGGACCCTTGCTTTTCTTGATCTATATTAATGTAGATGTATAGGACACAATGTTAAAATTGTGACAGAGACAGGTTGATACATTTTCCTGTGTCTGCCCATTGTAACACAGAGAAGTGTGATATGATTCATTTGGTCAGGAAAACCGCAAAGAGTCAATAGAAAGTAAAGGACATAATTCTAAGATGCATGCAAGAGCAGAGGGTTGTGGGTGTATATGTGCACCAGTAGTTAAGGCTGATAGGACGGTTGAGAAATTAGTTGACAAATGAGATCAGGACTTGATGAATTGAGACACAGCATGCAAAAGCAAGGAATTTATGATAAATCTGTTGTAAACACTGGGTCATCCTGAATTGGTAAATCAAGTTCAGTTCTAGGCATCACAGTGTAGAAGGCTGTGAAAGTTTTAAAGAGAATGCAGAAAAGATTCTCAGAAATAGTTTCAAGGATAAGAAGGTTCATTTGTGAGGGTCAATTGGAAATGTTGGGATACTTTCCTTACAGAAAGGAAATTTGGGAAGAGTATTACAAGGAAAATGCTATGGGTTCTGGAGATCTGAAATAAAAACTGTGAATGCTGGAGAAACTCAATAGGGTTGGCAGCATCTGTGTAGAGAGAGAGAGCAGTTAATGTTTTGACTCCACTATGACTCTTCTTTGGAACTGAGTTCTGAGAAGATTGGGAAGAGATTTGACAGAGATATTCAAAGTCATCAGGACTCTGCCCAAAGTGGAGGGAGAGAGAGAGAGAGAGTGAAAAAGTGTTCCTGCTGATGGGAGAGCTAAGACCCAGACGACACCAGTCTAAACTGAATGGCAAAAGAAGCGGAGGTTATATGAAGTGAAGCTTTTCTTATGAAGGGATTGGTCAGGATGTCCAACGTGCTGCTAGAGAGTGTGGTGAAGGCAACGTGAATCAAGTTCTCTTTAAAATTTAGATAAGCGGTTGAAGGGAACAGTTGTAGGTCTACAGGGAAAGGCAGAGTGGAGCTTGTGGGTTGCTCTTCTGGAGAGCTGGCGCAAACATGGCAGGCTGAATGACTTCCTTCTGTGTTGTAACCATTCTATAATTCTATGAAAAGAGGAGACATTGGGATGACCTAAGTTAAGTTTTCAAAATTATCAAAACAAATTGCTAAACTTAGTCCAGGAATTTTATTCAGATATCAAAGTTGGGATAACAAGGACATTCAATCAGAGCTTTCAGCCAAAGGGTAATTGAATTGTGAAAGAAAGCTTCCAGGGACTTGCATTGACAATGCCACTGAGTCCAACAGGCACCACCATTTCCAGGGCAATTAGAAATGGGCAACAGATACTGACCTTGCCAGTTACACTCACATCCTGTGAACAAATGGGCATAACTATATCAATAGAAGTACACTTTATTAACATCACTTGGCATAACCATATCTAACTCATCACGCATACTCCACACAAATATGACTATCCATAATCATGCCCAATCACAGGAGGCATCCAAGCCCAAAACTAGTAGGCATTTGCACCCAAATACCTGGATGTACCTCATACCAATGCCACTGGGCACAGACATGCCCAAATCACTGAAAACATTGGATGCCAATACATCTGAGCATAGCCTAATCAAAATAACTAGACATTCTCAAACCAACATCGCTGAATATTGCAATACCTCTGGTTACGGTCATGTCACAGTTCATGCTCCCTTGCCCTGGTCATAACCTGTGCTTGTATCACTAGGTATGGGTCATAAATGTATAATTAAAAAGTCTTTAGCTAGATCAATTGACATGACTTGCACCCATTCACTGGTGGTACTCCATATCCTATTCACTGGACATGTCCCTTCCAATGCCATTGGCCATGACCTTGCTCTTCTAACTGGTCAAGGCTTGTTATAATCAACCAGGAGAAAGTGAGGATTTTCTCCCCACCTTCATCTACCTATTGAACTCTCAGCGACCTTCCCCCCAGCTCCCCCCCTTCCCATTTATCTCTCAGCCCCCCTAGTCCACAAGCCTCATTCCTGATGAAGGGCTCATGCCAGAAACATTGAATATTCTGCTTCTCGGATGCTGCCTGACATGCTGTGCTTTTCTAGCACCACGCTCAAGACTTGTTGTAACCATAGATATAGTCATGGTTCTGAAGAGTATCAATGGAAGTGGCCTATACTTTGGCATGTAGCCATGCCATGAATCATATCCACTTCTTTATCACCAAGTACAGTTCATACCAATACCATTGGACATCCTTTGTCCATATTACTGGTTGTGTGTCACTAAGGATGTCGCTATGCTGTTGGGCTTACTGGTTTGGGACATTATCATATTTAAGGGTGTTGTAAATCTATTGTATTTAATTTATACTACTTCATTGGCTCTGGATGTCATCCATTAAACCTTAATGAGTGGTGCTGCTCATCATTGCACCTAACCCATAACCTAAGGATTTTCCCTTTGTCATGAAGACTGGAGAAACAACTGCTTCATTTTCTAAAGCAGCTTTCATGATGCAAAGTTCAACAATCCTTTCAAATTGTTGAAGCAGCCAACCAGCTATAACATGCAACCAGATTGGTCAAGACAATTTATTAAATTATTGGATTGTGCACACTGCCCTAATGCCTGTTTGCTTTCTCATTCCACCCAGGGAGAAGCTGGTCCAACTGGTGCTCGTGGTCCTGAGGGCGCTCAGGGTTCAAGAGGAGAGTCAGGAAGCCCCGGATCCCCAGGCCCTGCTGGAGCTCCTGTAAGTTACTGAATCCATCGCCAGACTTGCATTTTGTAATTTCTCACCAAAGGACAGTCCTCACATAACTTTACAGGCTGCTGCTAAATGCAGACTGAATAACAAGTAGCCACCTTTCATGTGTTGTATGTCTTCAGGCTATGTGACTGTAGTAGTTTGATCATGCGCTCACACTGAGTGACTCGACTTTTCCCAGTGTAGCCTAGAGGTACTTAGCCCAGGTGTAGCTGTCTACATTCCTGAGTACATTTGTTCTGTACTTACATCCAATTACATCTGTCAATTTCTGATCCTTAATATTGTGAATGCAGATCAACAAAATATGGAATTCAAATCATGAATGTGCAACTATATTCTTCAATTAAGCACATAAGCATTATTTTTAAGAAATATTTTAGAAATGTAAACATTATTTGTGCCTTACTGTTTCGATGTTGATGCATGACATTGATTTATGTGTCTTCTGTCTCTTCTGACAGGGTAACCCTGGTACTGACGGTATTCCTGGAGCCAAAGGTTCTGCTGTAAGTATAACTTAAATATAAACTTGGTGTTAGCACTTACTAAAATTATCTATGAACTGTCAAGATAGGTTTGAATTTTCTCATCTGACAGCCATTTAATTGTAAGTGATTTTAAAATGCTGGGGAATTCTAGACCCATGATACTTATTATAAGGATGGCATTCATGTTATGATTTACAACAGTAGGCGGGTGTTGGTGTAGGGGTGAGGGGTCTTGTAAGATGCACCATCTGCCCTACCTACTACCTAGCTGCCCACCCTGACCTCTCTCCTAATTTACTGGGCCGACGAGGTGTTGAGTGGCTTGCCCCCACCTTGAGACTCTTAAGGACTTAAGTCCCATAGCTTTCCCCTACTGCTATTTTGCCCATGGCAAGTGGAGATCACACCAAATGGGCAGCTTGGCATCTTTAATTGTGGAGGCCTGATATTGGGTAAGTTGGGGGAGTGCAGTAGGCATGGTGTCTGTGCCCACTGGAGGCATTCCCCCCCCTCCATTCCCCAAGGTTATACCAACTTCCTACCCCTCCAACCTTGAACCCTCAACCCGTCTCCTCTGAAACAGGACCCGATCAGCCAGGACTCACCGAATCCCAGGCTATCTCTTCACTTTGGCCTCCATTTACTTTTCCTCTTGGGGACTGACTATAGTTCCAACAGTGGCCACTGCTGGCACTTGACATTGCCAGGACTACAGAGCAGCCTAGCTTCTGATTGTCTGGTAGCTGTCCAGCTCTGTAAGGCAGGGCATGCTCCCCTGCTGGATGCCTTGCCCTTAGCCAATTCACAGCCATCAAACACTTAAAGCTACTCAGTATGTTTGGGGCTGATCCTCTATCTTAAAGCTTCTTTCCCACACTATCCTTATCTCCTTTCACTCACTCAGCACCGCAAAAAATCTTTTGAACTCTCCCTTAAATATACTTAATGGCTGAGCATCCAGAGTGGCAGAGAATTTCAAGGATTTGCAAGATTTTAAGTCTCAACACCACAGAACCCTTTACTATCTTCAGTGTCCCCATCGTTACATCGTCAGTGATTTTTTAAAACCAAAACTAGCCATCACCCAGCCACTTGAATCCTTTCTGGTTCATTTCTATTCCTTGGACCCTTGCTTGCCAACCTAATCCATTGGCCTTGGTTCCTCCACTAGATGTTTAGATAATGCACTTTAACCAAACCAGTATAATGCCTGTATGGTATTGTCCACCATCTTAGAGTAAGGGAACATGAGAATGAAGCCTATATTTGCTATTTATTTCACTTAAAAGTTACAGTTGTCAAGGCCTGGTACCTTCCTACTCATCCCCAATCTATCAGTTAATGCTAATTTATTTCCTTCTTCTCCTAGGGCGCTCCTGGCATTGCTGGTGCACCCGGTTTCCCTGGTCCACGTGGTCCTCCAGGTCCACAAGGTGCTACCGGCCCTCTTGGTCCTAAAGGTCAACAAGTAAGTAAAAATATTCAGCATTCAAGAATATAATTTCATTTTGAAATCTCCTCAATTGGAAACTTCTGGAATGTCCATTACTGTCAGTGGAGTGTTGTGGTCAATTTTAACAGATAAACATAAATCAAGCTATGCCAGTTTTCATAATGTCAACCTATAAATAATGCCAACCTTCACCACACAAATTTACATCAAACTGCACCAGGCCATAATCACACCAACATTTTCACATCTTCCACACCAAATGGTGACAAGCTAGTCCTGACATTGACTGTTAACCAGAAGTATTGATGGTCACTAACAGGAAAGCACCAACCATTTTTATCGCAACCTAGTCCTGGACATATATAAGCGCAGACAACATCAGCTGTGGCTAAGGCTTAGAATTCTCAGAGCTGGGAGACACATTAAACAATGCTTTTGCCAAGTTTGCCTGATGACTGTAAGACAATGTGCTCACAACTGAGTACCGATGCAAATGTCTCCACACATTCCACTTTCATAATACCAGCGTCAAGCGGAACTGAACATTACCTTGAATGGCAAGAGACTGAAGCCCGAGCCTGGCCACTTGCCTGGTTTATCTCGGCATCACCCGTGACACATCCTTCACATACAGATAGCGCCTCCTCAATGTTGTACTCCAATATATCAAGAGGCTAATTGCAACAGACAAGCTCCTAGCAGAGGCTAACCTCCAATCCTCATCCAGCGACCACATCCCCTCACTGGCAGTATGCCTTCCCTTATTTCACCCCATATGGATTAATCCACCAACGCTAAGGGGTAACAGCTGAGGATCCATGGCAGGAGGTTTAGCTGGAGAAAATATCCCAACAGATATCACTCTGCCTCTCCACCCAATTTTGATCTCCCAGAGCAACAGTGATCCTTTTTAAACTGTTGCCAGATTGGCCAAGGCCTCTGTGCTACATCATAGATTAATGGAGCAGAGGCCTAATTAGACTGAAGCATGAACGAATACACTTTTGTATTATGTGATATATTTGTGTGATACTTTTGCTTAATCCCCTTAAGTTATGTATAACCATTAGTACTTCAACCAGGTGCTACAGAGCTTAGAATGCTGTCTTCAAACAACAAAATACTTCCGACACAAACAAGTTTAGAAGGATTGCATGTAGAATATTTCTCCTTGGTGTTTCCAATTCCTGTGGACAGTGAAAATTTCTCTCAGCCAGCAATGTACTGTATTAAACAGCGGTGGCAACAGTGAGAAAAGGCAGCAACCCTGAATGTTAGGTTTTCATCCTTTAACTGGACAGGCCTTGAATGGAGTCTCAGAACTAGATGGAGCAGCTAGTCTGTCAAAGGCTACTGTTTATGAGCACCACTAGTCTAGATTATGCTCTCAATCCCCAATGTGTAATGCTAACAATTGTTTTGTCTCACAGGGTGAGCCTGGTGTACCAGGATTCAAGGGAGAAGCAGGCCCAAAAGGAGAACTTGTAAGTATTAAGAAAATTGTGTCTTTTTACTTCAGCGTTGAAAGTATAGGTAATTCTTTTGATTCAAATAATCATAAATACTGCCTAAGAAAACAGGGCAATCAACTTAAAAATGAAGAAGATTAGCAAGTATATCTGGAAATCAGGCAGAACGTTTGTGTTCAAAGGATAATCAAATGATTAGATAATGACATTGATGCATGACTGAAGAGATGAATAGCTGTATGTCCAAAAAGCAAAACGGTTGCTGGATATGGTGACGTTAAGTAGGTATCAGGAATAGATGGCTTGTTGGGCCGAATGATTTTCTACTTCTGAAACAAACTGCCTATTTTTGTACATGACTTAAACCTTAAATGTTTTAGATTATGTTTTAAATCCGCTCTATTGTTTTTAATTTCTCTGTGAATGTAATTAGAAAGTGCTCACCCTTTTCCTGATGCTTCCTTTAGGGTCCTGCTGGTCCTCAAGGTGCTCCTGGCCCTGCTGGTGAAGAAGGCAAGAGAGGCCCTCGTGGTGAGCCAGGGGCTGCTGGTCCGAATGGTCCTCCTGGCGAGAGAGTGAGTTTCCTCCAATCACAGTCTGCTTCTTAGGAGGTGCACATTAGCTCCGCCAATGACTAGAAGAGTACAAAAGATGAATGTTTTGCTTTTGTGTCAGATTTTAAACATAGATTCTAAAGAAAAATAACGTAACGTTAATGACTAGATGGAGAACTTTTGTCTTCGACAGTGTGACTTGGATGAAGATGATGTTGTTATACGGACTCTCTGTTGTATTTATGTGTTCCATCTCAGTTGTGACAACTTGTTTTATTAATATTTTATTGTGGCCTCTAACCTCAGTTCTTTTCTTTCCATTGCTAGGGTGCTCCTGGTAACCGTGGTTTCCCAGGTCAGGATGGTCTTGCTGGTCCTAAGGTAGGTACCATAGTTCAGAAAGTGATGCTGTTTAAAGGCTGAATTGCATTTTGTTCACATTTTTAAAAAAAAATCAATTTATTAATTATTTTTAAAAGCGCGCTTAGAATTCAGACTGATTGGATCCTGGCCCTAAGCTTCCTGATTAGTTGGTTCTCTGATAATGTTAGTGTTTATTGGACAACTGAAAATCAACAACCTCTCAGCAAATGCTGGAAATTTAATTTTGCTGGAGCTAAATCTGTATTGATTTATAATGTGTGTGAGACACCATTTTAAAAGATAATAAAAATTACTTGAAATGGGATAAATCTTATCCAGAAGAGCAGTTAAAGTGTACGATAATATCAATCTTGCAAATAGTTAAAAGACACAAAGCATTCAACTTAAACTTTCAGGAACTGAGAGAAAACAACATTTTTTTGTGCTATTCTATCAATCCCCTGCTGTAACTTTGACAGGAAATGAGCAGAGTTGCTAGCGGTAGGGCTATACCCTGGTAGAGAATCCCTAGGTTGAGCCCACTTGAATAACACTCCTTGAACCACCTCCAACATTCACTCCTTCCACCACTGATGCTCAGTCAAACAGGGTGTACTATCTACAAGATGCACTGCAGGCATTCACTTCGGCTCATGACTCACTTCCATCTAGAAGGACAAGGGCAGCAGATATATGGGTACACCGCTACCTACAACTTCCTCTCTAAGCCCCTCACCATCCTGACTTGGAAATATATCGCCGTTCCTTCAATGTCACTGGGACAGAATCCTGGAATTCCCTCCCTCAGGGCATTGTGGGTCAACCCACAGCACATGGACTGCAGCGGTTCAAGATGGCAGCTCACCCCAAGGGGCAACTAGGGACGGGGCAATAAATGACCAGTGACCCCACATTCCATGGGCAAACAAGAAAAAGTCCCAAGTGATAATTACTAGTTGGCTTTAAGTGTTTCTCTGATTGAGATTTTATGTCAAAAGGCAAAAACTGGAAAGATGATTGCCAGAGTGCAGAGCACTACTGAAGCTGAAAGAGTTCAGAGAGGTAACTAGGTTAAGAGAGAAGTTCGAGTCAAATGACACCAAATCAGGAGTTTTAAAGCCAAAAGGTTGTTGAAGGAAGGGAAGATTTTAAAAGGACAAAGCAATTTCAATCTCTGGGAGCGAATGAGTTAGGATAGAAGGCAGTAAACTTGAAGTTAATTTCAGCACAGTGGGGATGAGCAGTAGTTTATATGATTGTATACTTGGAGCTGATTAGGATAAGAGCGAGGAGTAATGGCCTTTGTTCTGAAGAGCGGTGATCAGATGGAACAAGACAAGAAAGGCTGCAACATGGAGAGGGAGAGTTTGAAGATCAGAGGAAGAGGAGGATTGTTTATTAGAAGACAGACTTCCTGTGTCTTATCCAATTGATCATTTCAAATGTTAACAACAAACTAATCGTTTCTTTTTGGTTTCCATCACAGGGTGCCCCTGGTGAGCGTGGTGCTCCTGGTGTTCATGGTCCTAAAGGTGCTAATGGAGATCCCGGTCGCCCTGGTGAACCTGGTCTGCCAGGCGCAAGAGTAAGCAAGATTTTTTCAAAAACAATCTCTGTTTATTCAAAGTATACGTACAGCTCCAGATACCTTCTACTCTGTTAATTAGAATGTTCTGAGGAAGCATTTGCCACATTCAAGACATAACATAACATTTACTCATTTGTTTAAAACCTCTTCTTCAAACATACAGTAAAAAGTGAATCACATAACCATCAAATAACTACTTTGTAAACAGAGTAGAGCCTGTCACATCAAGGGCCTAGGTGTGGTGCAGGAATGGAGCTGTGTGTCCAAATCAGGTTCCTGAGCTAAGAAATGTTTAGTTCCACAATGTTTCATATTCCTCAACTTGGATATCCGATGAGGCATTCATGCTGAGTCTGTGGAGCTAACGGTGTGGAAATCTGCCATCCTTGCCTGGGCAGGCCTAAGTATGACACCAACCTATAGACATGTGAATTGGCTTTTACCTGCCCTCTGCACCACAAATGCTGGCCTAGATGGTGATGCCCACATCCCATGAATTAATATAAAAATAAATGAGTCTTCTGGAAGACAACTGCCCTGTCTGCCGTGCCTCTCACACCCTTACAGATTGCACATTAACAATCTCTTCCATCCCATTACTTTGCTGAAATCAAACAATCTCCATTGAACTGTGATGATACCAGCCAATATTACCTGCCCACATGGCATGCCTAAAGTTGGAACAGTATCCTGTGTAAAGAGCTACTGTTAATATGGTACCTATCCTGCATTCAGATTATTCTAAAGCAACTTGAGCAATGCCAGATTGTGTAAATTAGCTGGTGGTAAAGTCCTCTCACTTGCTGTCAAGATTCTGCAATTGTCCCACCTCCAAAGAGCATTACACCTTATTTTGTCACTGAATAGCAAGAGAAGCAGGATGCTTCATTTCAGCTCTGGTGAAGGCATTCAGTTTCTGATCAAAGGACCCAACATCAGGCAGGGGAAGCCCAGGTGTAGTGCCAGGGATAGCCAGCACCTCCCCAGAGGCGCTGCTGAGTACAGAAGAGTTGCTGGCCTCTGGTTTGGGCCCTTAAACCCAGAGGAAGTTCTGTCACTGGCCTATCAAGTGACTGCACAGCACAAGGCATTGTGGGACTGCCCAAAACGAGAGAATGTGGGCAAGGAATCACAGCGGTTCTTTAGCCAGTGGCCAAGATCCCCATCTCCTCCACAAGAATCAACTCATGGCTTGCACTAAAGAGAAACGTTTATACATGGTAATTGTAGCCAATATGTGCAGAACCACTGTGTTTGCTTCATTGATTTAGACAATTGCAGAATCCTTATGTTCTACAGTAGAAGACAAGCTGCAGCATCAGATAGAAAGCGTAACTTGAGGCATTGCACAAGGATTTATTTGGTTAAAACAAAAAATAAAGAACTACAGGTGCTGAAAATCTGTAAGAAAAATACAAATTGCTGGAGAAACTCAGCAGGTCTGGCAGCATCTGTGGAGAGAAAGCAGAGTCAACGTTTGGATCCAGCGACGCTTCTTCAGATTGACTTGGTTCAATTTGGTTCAGTTCATTCAACTTTTCTTGGGTAATCACCATCCTTATAGAATGTTGAAACCTTTTGATGTTTCTAAACCCAGTGGACATTTGCAATAAAAGAGGAACGCTGCACCATTCAAAACATGAAAGTCTTGTAAATATGCTTTTGTACTCCAGACAGTCAAGAAAGGTTCTGTCTAAGTCAAAAATTAAATCAAATATCATAGGTCAAAACTAAGCAACTGCAGCTGAGGACCCCTGTTTATTCAGAGGACATAGGTGTTGCTGGTTAGGTCCAGCATCTATTGCCCATTCATCATTGGACACAGGCAACTAAGAATTAGCCACGTTTTTGTCGGTCTGGAAGTCACATGTAGGCTGGACCAGGAAAGGTTGGCAGATTTCCTTCCCTAAAGGAGTTTGGTGAACCAGATGAACATTTGCAACAATAGGCAATGGTTACATTGTAACCATTAGGGAAACAATTTATTGAAGCCAAGTATCTCCACTTTCTATGTTGGGTATTTTTTTTTATTCCTTTATGGATGAGGGCATCACTGGCCAGGCCAGCATTTATTGCCCATCCCTAATTGCCCAGAGGGCAATTAAGAGTCAACCACACTGCTGTGGGTTTGGAATCACATGGAGGCCAGACAAGGTAAGGATGGCAGTTTCCTTCTGTTAAGGACATTAGTGACCCAGGTGGGTTTTTCCAACAATTGACAATGATTCTAGATATTTATTGAATTCAAATTCCACCATCTGTTGTGGCGGGATTCAAACCCAGGTCTCCAGAACATTTCCTGGGTCTCTGGATTAACGGTCCAGCAATAAAACTGCTAGGCCATTGTCTCCCCGTATCCACAGAATATTAGCCTAAAGCTATGGATTTGAGTCTAGTGATTATCACCATGATGCCATCACCTTCCCTTTAGATAGAACATACCAAATTAAATAGCAATCTTTAATGCGGTCTATTTGATGGACTATGCAAATCAAAATTCCCTTTCAACTGGATGAGTGAAATTTTCATTATGTAGAGTCCTGGAAACTGTTTAAACATATTTAATAGCCCCTAGTTTTTACTGTTGCTGAGTGTACTCCCTTTAAAACAAATAGATCAGTAAACTATTAAAACCAGAACCTCACCTCTATCACCTAACCCCAAAGGGAACTTTGGAAAAGTGTCAAAGACGATAATCACTTCTTAAGCAGTTATCAGTGATTAATGATTACATTCAAAGCAAAAAGCTCCTTATGATGAATGAAGAATGTGGATGTTCTTAACTTGCAGATTTTTGACTCATTTCATTTTGTTTCTTGTTCAGGGTCTTACAGGTCGTCCTGGAGATGCTGGTCCCCAAGGCAAAGTTGGAGCTACTGTAAGTTGAGCCAAAGGTTTCCTGTTTTTACTGTCCTTTCTTTGAATCTGTCCTGGTAGTGCCAGGCTACGGGAACCCAGGCTATCTCCAGAAAGGGGTGGGGGTAAGAAAATGATTGGCCAAGTCACCCTGATTAAATCATAGTCTGTTCTGTGCACATCAACGCACTGACTGTGCTACTCCCTCAACTAAAGGAAGAGATCTGACAATGGAGATTATGCTGCCCTCAGAGGCAGGGGGCATGGGATGGAAAAGGATTCAGATCATCCCACTGGATGCTTGATATGGGTGCCAAGTCATTCAAACCATCTCATTCACCAAGGCAGAGACAAGTGTGAGCCTGGTCCATTATCCTTGTAAAGGAGAGTATGATTGCCAAAGGATTGAGACCATTTTCCTGGGTAAAGGAGTCAGACCTGTTCACACTCCTTCGTAGTGAAGGATACAAGTAACGTGCAGCCACCAAGAAAATCTTCTCGGATGAAACCAAATTCAAAGAATGGTTTCTCTCCTTCTCTCAGGAACCCTTTTTGTTTTTATGATCCAATGGATATTTAACTTTAAGCTAGAGGTAATAAAAATGACCTACTGTATAGAGATGCTGAGTAAAGTTCACGGTTATCTGTTTTGTGTGTAGGGTGCCCCTGGTGAAGATGGCCGCCCTGGCCCACCTGGTCCACAGGGTGCTCGGGGACAGCCTGGCGTGATGGGTTTCCCAGGACCAAAGGGTGCGACTGTAAGTAAACCATGTAGTTTACTCTGATTTCCTTGTGTGTTCTTCTGCAGTACAGGTGATACTGTACTTGCTGTTTTCTGCATGTGTTGTACCATGCTCTGGTCACAGCATTGCTCAAATACACTTACTAATAATTTTAATGGATTTTCCTTGTGACAATAAGGCAAAACTATTTGACCCAACATTGAATATTTTCTTTTTGTTGACTAGGGTGAGGCTGGCAAGGCTGGTGAGAAGGGTCTCATGGGCGCTCCTGGGTTGAGGGTAAGTAACCTGATCTTTTTCTGAATAATTGTAATTCAATAATTGGTAGCTATTGTTTAAAAGACCTGTGTTATACCATAGTCAGCATTGATGTACACCTCAACTGGCCTAAAGCAGCTCGATATGAGATGTTCATCATATAATGTTTTGTTGTATCTGATACAAGATATTGAACACAGTTGGGAATGGCAAGACACACTGTTCATTGCAAAGGACCACTCACAATGGGTTCTAAAGGGCTTGGTGATTAATAAATAGACTGAGTTAGTCTATACTTATTATTGCAATCCGCTTTTCATAGAGAATTAAATAGCAGGATCAGTAAACGTCTAACAGAACCTCATTATAAAATCATCTTCTGACTTTGGTTCCATCTCCTATAGTGTCATAGGACAAACCCAAATGTAGTGGTTTCATTGATCCCAATAAGCATGGAGGTGCAAAAACCTTATTGACAGTGCAATATGATATAAGTTCACATACGCTGTAAGGTATGTATGAACAATATCAAATAACCCAATAAAGCAAAATGCTTCATGCTGCTGTCTATCTATATTACTCCACATACACTGCAGTATATGACAATTTTAAGTGCTCTACATTTAATGTAGTATAGTGTACACATTGCAAGTGTTCCACATTATATATAGTACTGTACAAGTACATTGTTGGCATTCCACATTATAGTTCATAATAAGGAAAGTACAAGAGACCTAAATTGTGCACATCGCAATCTGTACACTATAAATTCTTGTGACTGTTTGAAATTTAGCATTTTTGTGTCTGCGCTGATAAATGCAAGATAACAAGTTTCAGCAACATGTTGGTGTTTTCATCAATGCAAGTCCACCACATTATATATAACACAATATGCCTATACGTGACAAATACTGTCCATTGTTTACAGTGCAGTATATGGACATCATGAGAACATCCAGAACATAATCTAGAATCTAATAAAGCAGAGGATCGTGGTATAGTACTTAGTATTACAATATGATTTGATACAGCATGGAGCAACACAATGCACAGCTTAATGTAAAATATGTGACATACATTGCATACACAGGACAGAACATTCCAGAATACCAGAGAATGTGCAGTATATGTTAAATTACAATCTAGTAATATACAGATATGCCCAGCATGGTATTATATGACATATACATAGCAGTATATGCACAGTATATACTGATGGCACAGTATATAATATATGGATGGTATGATATAGTATAAAGTGATACACAGTATGTATGGTACACTATAATGCCACATGAGTACTCCATAGTAATGATATAGTAATAGAATATTATAGTGACAGGATCGTTTAATATGGTAAGTCACAGTATACTCTATGACCAGTGACTGAGTCGGAATGGCTATTGCACAAGTGCAGCCCCCACAGGGTTAACAGAGAACGGCAAAATCTGTTTGTCTGTTAAGATATTACAACTTTGATTCCATTATTCTACACTGAACACCAACTCTCTTTTCTCCTCCATAGGGTCTGCCTGGCAAAGATGGCGAAACAGGTGCTCAAGGTCCTCCTGGTCCATCAGTGAGTTTGAATATCTTGGATGATCTAACATTTAATTTTTACTTTGTCAGATCAGACTGTTAAATTCGAACTGTTTAATACATTTTAAGAATGTTTATTATCTTTATTGCCATTTCCATGACCCTTCATATTGACAATGCTCCAATTAATGTCAGATTTTAATCTAATTTGTAACACTTTATTAACATCTATTTAAATAACATGATGGATGAATCAAAGACATTTTGAATTGTTACAAGAACTTAGTGGGATCTCTCACATTGTGCTGTTTTCATCAGCACACTTCAAAATGACCTTCGATGCTGACCTGAAAAATATGGTGCATTAACAGCTGAGATGTTTAACCACCTTTGACACTGCTGCTGTTTTACAGGGTCTTGCTGGTGAGAGAGGTGAACAAGGTCCTCCTGGTCCTCCTGGCTTCCAGGTTTGTAAGACAAAACCTTTACAATCTTACTAAAACAAGCTTCTGTAATGCAGACTGACTTTGTTTTAAATTTTTGGTGCATTATTAGTAAAGTGGTTCATTTAGCTCGGGATTAACATAGAACACTGCAGCACAGTAACAGGCCCTTCAGCCCACCATGTCTGTGCTGACCATAATGCCATTCTCAACTAATCCCATCTGCTTTCTCATGGTCTGTACCCCACCCCCATGTCATTGCAAGCGTGCTTCATCTTTAAGGGGGTTAATCTTTAAGGACTCCATGTATTTATATGATGTTACAACTCTGTCAGATAAAGTGTGGGTCTGTACCATTTAGTTGGTTTGCTATAATGACTGTTTCATAACTTGGAATGTGTTTTACTGTTTTAGATAAATTAATCTGCAGAGCTAAACAATCCCCAATGAGCAACTGACTATTAGATCATCATCATTAACATGACAGGGATCATTCCTGTTATTTTTAAATTCTAAATCTTTTCATATTAAAGCAGCTTACTTCTGTTACACACCTAAAGCATTTGATGCTTGATATTGTGCTAATTTATTAGAATTGTCACTCACTTATAAACCTGTTGAATTTATTCAACAAAGCCTCTAGTTAACATCAATCTACTCCACACAGATTCTGTTGCTTCTTGTTCTCGAGTTCCATATTTCATTTTATGTTAATCACATTGTTTCGCTGCTATTGCAGGGTCTGCCTGGTCCTCCAGGTCCTCCAGGTGAAGGTGGCAAGCCAGGTGACCAGGTAAGTAATTCATTAATCACAGGCAACACGTCCTTTCATGCTAAAGTTGTTCAGTTTTCAACACTTCATATTAAATTAAAGTCACATGTATCTGGCACAATGTGAAGGGGCAAGACCTGCAGGGTCGGACACCAGTGTGGTATGAAAGAACAGTCAAAGTAAACAACCTGAGTATTATGACATGTCCAAACATGTCTATGTTTTAGACAGAGAAATATTTTTGAAATGCAGTACCTGTTATGTAGGTTCTGATTGGGGGCACCAAATTTGGCCTTTATTGACAGACTACAGGAAGAAAGGAAGTCTGGAGTGAGGTGAGGTGTTCCACAGTTTGGGGTCTCAAACAGATGTACATTTGACCTTATACACAGTCTAATTGACGATCAGTTTGACACCTTTCCTTTTCAAGGGAAGAGAAAATCAGCCAAGCAATAAAACAGGTTGTCAAGTCTGATCATCTGGTTTTCAATCCACTGTAAAAGTTTAAAGGATCGTAAATTAATCAAAGTAAGAGACTGAATACAGTTACAATACAGGGAGGAGGAGGAGAGTGAGCAATGACATGTTTGGAGATTATAAGGAACAGCAAAAGAATATTCAGAGAGACAATTCCCAGTCTCAATAAAATAGAGGTAATAAAGTTTTGAACAGTGCATGAGCATTAGAGGCCAGGGAGAAACAGATAAGTTACTTCTTGTATCCTGTTCTGGAGTGGAATAGAGCTATTTATTAGAGCTTCCACATGTAGTGTCTGTGGCGAAAGAGAAATTTAACTTGCTGTAAGCTAATTGCATTGGTCCTTATCTTAGGGGAACTGTATTGGTGATGAACAAAGAGCTGCAAAAGGAATACAGTTGAAATAGTGCTGGATAGACTTACACAGGCTGCTGTAGTGTGGAAATGGCTGGATTTCTCCACTTCTCTATGCAGTGTCATGTCTGTGCAATCTTTCACTGACTGGTGCTTTCTTCTTCTCGAACAGGGTGTTCCAGGTGAGGCTGGTGCCGCAGGCCCGACAGGTCCACGAGTAAGTAATCAGATAAATGGAGTATAAATCTAAACTTGTTCATGAATAACAAAAGTTTTCCATTGAAAATTCAACCACCTTTCAGATTGCCAGTATTTACTTTGAACACCGTACAGTCACACAGCCATAAATGATACAGACACATATGCCTATAAAGTAACAGAAAACTATCCTGTCAGGTCCCCCTGCAATGTAACAGACACCAATAGTAGAACAGATTCCATACTGTTGCAGGCAAATATCCTGTTGCGTAGCCCTATACAGTTACAGACTTCTGTCATTTTTACAAACTTCTTATCACTATTGTATAACACATCATTATCATACACACTGTATACATCCCCTTGCTGTTGCATATCTCTCTTGCTATATAACCTTCAGAATTTCCATATCCTCTGCTGTTCTATATCTCTGTTAATATATAACCTTCAGAATTTCTGTATCCCCCTGCTGTTCCATATCCCACTGCCTATTATATAACCCTCAGAATTTCCAAATTCCTCTGCTGTTTCATGTCCCTCTGCTGATTCATAACCATCAGATTTCCATATTCCTCTGCTGTTACATAAACCTTGGAATTTCTATATCCTGCTGCTGTTCCATATGTTTTTGCTGTTAGACACCCCTATAATTTAGTATTTATATCACTTTTGTACAGTTACACACCCCTACGTTACAGATCCCTATATGTGATATATAGAAATGCCTATATGATCAGAGACTCCCTATCATGTTACACATGACTATTTTTATACGAAGTGTAATTCATTTGTGTGTGCTGAAAGCACCATATATTCACACATTTTGCAGGCAAAAGGAATTTGTCAGTACATTGCAGCTTTTTCACTGAGGAAGGACCTGTGGAGACTGCCAGGTCCTTCTGCATTCTGCATGGCAATGCCCTGATTAATCAGATCAACCTGCTTGGTCTGTAGTTGAATCAGCTAACTTGGATTAACAGTTAACACTTCCTGCTATATCTCCATGTTGAGCATTGTCCAACCTATTTAGTATCCTGTTCTCATGTTATTGCCTTCCTAAGTTTGGTATCTTGTGACCCAGTTCTGATGAGTGCAGCATTAAAAGCTTTGACTTTGTGTCTCTCTTTAGCAATGTTCAGTTATGTGTCCCCTTTCTGCAATCCCTACTCTGTTACATACCCCTATAATGTTCCAGGCACTGAAGTTGTTGCAAACCCTGATGCTGTTGCAGTTCCCTACACCATTACAGACCCCTGTTGTATTATGACTGATCATGCAGTCTCAGTATCCCACTCCTGCTTTCTCTCCATACCCCTTGACCTCTTTAGTGACAAAGGTCATGTCCAGCTCCCTCTTAAATATATCGAACAAACTGGCCCCAACAGCTTTCTGTGAGAAAGAATTCCATAGCTTCCCAACTCTCTGAGTGGAGGAATTCTTCCTCACTCTAGTCCTGAATGGCTTACCCCTTATTCTTAGATTGTGACCCTTAGTTCTGGACTTTCCCAACATTGGGAACATTCTTCCTGTGTCTAGCTTGTCCAGTCCCATCAGGATTTTATATGTTTCTATGAGACCCCCACTCAGTTTTCTACATCCTAGCGAGTACAAGCCCAGTCTATCCAGTCTTTCCTCATCTGTCAGTCCTGCCATCCCAGGAATCAGTCTGGTGAACCTTCCCTGGACTCCCTCAATAGCAAAAATGCTATCATTCTATTATACTATTACAGCCCTCTGTACATCGACATTTTAAGGTACTGCTACCAGGCCTATATCTCTACATATCACTTTACAGTAATGCACTCTAAGCTGTTACCCTTCCAATACTGTCAAATATTATTATCCCATTAGCAATTCCACTCCTTCATCCATAAATTTACATAGCAGTATAGTCCTACACATCCCAATCCACAGCCATGCTGTTACAAAACTCTTAATATTTCCTACAGAAGTAAAACATTGCCAATAGTGGATCTCTGAAATTAAAAAAAAACAGAAATTGCTCAGCAGGTCTGGCAGTATCTGTGAGAGGAACAGAGTCCACATTTCAGGTTGATGATCTTTCATCAGAACCCAAGCCTCCAAGCAGATAAGCGATAAAAATGTAGACATTTGGAGTAAGCTGTTTGGCCCTTTCAGGCAAAAGTGAGTACTGCAGATGCTGGAAACCGGTATTTGGTTTTCCGGCATTCGGCCCTTTCAGGCTGCTGTACCATTCAATCTGATCATGGCTGATCCTCTATCTCAATGCCATAATCCTGCTTTCTCCCCCTACCCTGTCATTGCTTTAAGGCCTAAACATTTATCTTTCTGTTTCCTGAATAGTGCCATGGCCTCTACACCCTTCTATGGTAGAAAATTCCACAGGTTCACGATCTTTTGAGTGAAGAAATCTTTCTTCGTCTCAGTATTACATGGCCTAACATGTATCCTGGGCTGTGTCCCCTGGTTCTAGACTCCTCTCTCCAACATTTGATCACCTACATTTGATCTGTCCAGCCCTGTTAGAATTTTATACGTTTCAATCAGGTCCCCTCTCATCCTTCGAAACTCCAGTAAGTACAGATCCAATCAAACCAATCTCTTCTCATGGGGCAGTCCTGCCATCCCCAGTGTCAGCCTAGTGAAACTTCACTGCACTTCCTCTCTGGCAAGTATATCCTGTCTTAGGTAGGGAGTTCAAACACTGAATGACATATTCTCAACAAGTCCCACTTATATACCAATATAGACATTGCCCCTATTCTATTGGACACTCTATCTTATTACACTTCCATTAATTTTGCAAAGACAGAATGTAATTTAACCTATTATCCATATACACTTCATATCTGCTTTATTTGCTGATGTGCCTATGTAAATATCCCAGTGATGTGGCAATGACAGGGGTTTTGATCCCACAAGTGACATGGATCTCATTATCCTCAGGGTGAACGAGGTTTCCCAGGTGAACGTGGATCTCCAGGCTCTCAGGGACTCCAGGGTCCACGTGGTCTCCCAGGTACTCCTGGTGCTGATGGTCCTAAGGTAGGATTCTCCCTTTACTCGTACAAACGTGATCCTTACGTAAACGTTGTGAAACATGTATCTCTGATGTGAGCCTTTGCTTCATTTTGCAGGGTGCAGCTGGTGCTCCCGGCCCCAATGGTGCTCAAGGTCCTCCCGGTCTCCAGGGTATGCCAGGCGAGAGAGGTGCCGCTGGAATTCCCGGTCCAAAAGGCGACAGAGTAAGGTTTCTCTTTTGTCCCTTCCCATTTCTAAATTCTAGCCAATTGTAGAAGATTAATAATCCACAAGGATGTCTTGTGGCACAGTGGTAGCATCTGTGATCAAATCCCAATTTTGGACTTGAGGACCATTGAAGCTGTGTCATAACGCAGCCCAAACAGGTTGATGATCAATCTGTAAATCCTACTGATAAACCGATGGCAGGCAGTAAGAGCAGGAGAGTTTCCTGGTCAGCCAGAACCATGTGGGAACTGCAGCATAACAACCTCTCCACGTTACACACAGGTTCTTGCCATGGGCAAGCACTTGCTCTGAGGAGTTACCACAAACACACAACAGTCACCATTTACTGTGAGCAAGCCTGTCAGATTTAGCACTATCTGCAATTGTCACTGTTAGTACAGTTTTTATTATTTTAAGCTTGAGCTACCCCATCTTTTCTGCAGGAAAGATAAAATTCTCAGGTAAGCTGGCTGAGGGTTCCATGATTAAGGAAAGAGCTAACCAAACCGATTTGGCAAATTGCTCAGTATGGAACACAAATTCAAAGTTAGGAAGTTAAGCTGAAAAAGTTCAGCAGAACTTTTTCATTCAAAAGATAATGTTATCAGAGAAGATAGGCAACTGGATGTGTCGTATGAAAGAATGTTGGTTTTGTGGGTATCACTGGCTGGATCAGCATTTATAGCCCATCCCTAGTTGCCCTTGAGAAGATGATGGTAAGCTACCTACTTGAACCGCTGCACTCCCACAATCATAGACCCACAATGCCCTTAGGGAGGGGATTCCAGGATTTTGCCCCAGCAACAGTGAAGGAAAGGTGACATATTTTCAAGGCAGGATAGTGAGTGGCTTGATGGGGAACTTCTTGCCTTTGTCCTTCTAGATGGGAGTGGCTAAGCATTTAGAAGGTGCTGCCTAAGAAGTCTTCGTGAATTAAGAAGGCAACAAGTAGTTAAGGTTGATGAGCTATTAAGCTCAGCATTTCTTGGATCTAATGGCCTTTTCCTGTATCTAAGGTTTCTTCTATTTTTGATCCCTTGTTGAACATAAATCATGCATGAAAGAGGATAGATCAAAATTCTTCTCTAATTCACAGAAAAATTAAGAGAATAAGTCAGTCATTATCCACGTGATGTCATTTGTGTCAGGTTTTGAGGAGAGATAAAGCAACTGACATGTCTCAGATTCTCTGGAAGATACAGGACTAATTTTTCTCCCCTTCTCATTTATCTCTTAGGGTGATAATGGTGAGAAAGGACCTGAGGGCGCTCCTGGCAAAGATGGCGGACGAGTAAGTGAAATGCTGCCCACTCGGGCTTTCCATAATCAAGTTTCCGATTTGCCTGTTTACACATGGGCTGCTAATAGGAGTTAGTTAGTCAGCAACATGCTGCAGACATTGTAAGTTCAAGAGCACTTAACTTGTATTTACAACCTGGATCTGATTGTGCTGATGTGCAAAATCATGTGAGGACTCTGGAAGAAGTAGCCCACAAGTTGATAATCCATCGATGTAGCTACCTACCTGTCTACATATAATAACAAGTTTGCAATGAGTGTGTCGTCACACTGTCCAGTTTAATACATGCAAAGTCTGTGTTACAGTTGCATCTAATTAGCTATCGTCAATAGTTTACGTCACAACAATTCATCACAGATGAACACAAGGTTTCAGACAATAAAATAGTATCTTGCAACTGTCAATATATAGAGAAACAATTACTCGCTAATAGATGCCCAGTTATTAACTAACACACATGCACATTTGCTCAATTAAAATCCCTTGCTTCGAGTGAAGCAATAGTCTGATGACAGAACTGTGTTGCTATGACTATATAGAGCCTTGGTGAGACCACACTTTGAGTATTTTATACGTTTTTGGTCTCCATAACCTACCGAAAAATATACTTGTCAAGGAGGGAGTGCAATGAAAGTTCACTAAATGGATTTCTGGTATGGTGGGATTGCCCTGCGAGGGAAGATTCAATGGATTGAGCCTGTATTCTCTGGAATTTAGAAGGACAAGAGGCAATTTCATTGAATATTATAACATAACTCCACCGGGTGGATTCAGTATGAATGTTTTCCCCCGGGCTGGAGAGGATCGAGAACCAGGGACACAGTCTCAGAATAAGGGGGAAGCCATTTGGGATGGAAATGAGGAAGCATTCCTTCATTCAGAGTATGCTGAATCTTTGGAATTCTGTATTGCAGATGGCTGGTCTTTAGCTGGTGTCTTATAGATGGTTGTAGGGCTTGGGGTGGGGACAGAATAGGTGGAAGTCACCATTGTGCTTCAGCCCAATCTCTACACATGGACATTTCCCAGTGGGTAATGATCAGGAGCAGAAACCCTGCATAAACTCACCAATCCCACAAACCAAAGTTACTGGTGTCACTTGTAATGCCCTTTCTTTCCAAAGAGTGGGAATAGAAGTTGTTCCTCGTGGGTAAGCATCAAGCTAACAGTTGAGGTGACAGAATGCCTTCAGATATTCGTGGCTGTAATGGCACAAATGGATGGAATAGCTCTACTGTTGTAACTGACATTACAAAGCAAACAGCAAACAAAGGAATTTCTTACCACCATGTTTGTTGCAGTGAGATATCACTGCAGTTTTAGATTAGGTTAGATTACCTACAGTGTGGAAACAGGCCCTTCGGCCCAACAAGTCCACACCGACCTGCCGAAGCGTAACCCACCCAGACCCATTCCCCTACATTTACCCTTTCACCTAACTTGTCCATCTGTTACGTATATCTCTGAAATAGGTGGTAAAATACTCCTTTTTAACATTTCTCAGAAATCAGATTCTGATTATTGTAAAGTTGGCTGTATTTGAATAGCTTTCTTTTCCGGGCTCTCCAGTAACAGTACCATTGACTTAGTGATGCTCCTGTAAGCAATGCAGCCAGTGACAGTGCACATGTGAGTCAGTGCCCACTGCAGCCTCAACTTGAGATTGTATCTGACATGAGGTCTTTCTCTTTCTATTCTAGGGTTTAACTGGTCCAATTGGTCCCCCTGGCCCAGCTGGTCCCAACGGAGAGAAGGTAAAGAGGATGATGAGGTTTATATTTGTGTAAAATATAGAGAACATTTTGGATAATTGATAAAAATGAAAGCATATTAACAACGAGATTAGCCTGATTGGTACAGGAGGTGCATCTCATTTTAGGAAATAAATATATTTGGTGAAATGTCTTGGAGATTAAAATCTCAGCACTTCCTTACTGTAGCTGGTCCGTGTATCTCAGTAACTCCTTTTCTCTTGTCTCTCCTTTAGGGTGAAGCAGGTCCTCGTGGGCCGACAGGTGCTGCTGGAGCTCGCGGTGCCCCTGTAAGTGGGATCAGTTGAATTCTTGAGTTTCTGTTAAAACTAGAAGAAAATGCAAATCCAAACCTAGCTATACGGCTGGGTTTACCAGAACTCAATCTGAGCAGTTAAGATGGCCAAACATAACTTGTTGAGCATCTACTCGCTCTGATAAAGTTCTGTGCTGCAGGTTGAACATTAATAGTTCGTGAGTTGGTGACAAGGGAGCCAGATGCTTCTGGTTCGAAGTCAACCTGGATTTGGACAAATAGCCTGGATTGATTACGATGAGCTGATCCGGGAGATTGAGCAAAGTGGTGCAACTTGACAGCTCACTCTCAGGTTGACCAGAGCAAGACTGCAATGTGATTGGATCACACTTGAACTGGGGCAACTGGAATAGTGGACATTCTATAACAATCTGCCCTTTGGATTCAAAAGTCTATTGTTGTATTGCCCACTCAATACAGGAACTTGTATTACAGCAACATCTAACGAACCCCCAGGGAGAAATTGACTCCAGTAGTTTGTATCAGTAGAGTCTAGCCAGTATCTGAGACATTTGAGACATGGCCATTGCGAATGTTTTTGTAGCTATTGACATATATTCTTTAACATTATTGTTTATAATTTCTCAGAAATGAAATACATTATGCTTCAGATTACATCAACAATCTATAAAAAAGCTTAGGGCCTTCATTCCTGATTTGCCCAAAACATTGATTTTCCTGCTCCTCAGATGCTGCCTGACTTGCTGCGCTTTTCCAGCACCACTCTAATCCAGACTCTGATTTCCAGCATCTGCAGTCCTCACTTTTGCCTATAAAAACACTTAGCTATGTACTCACTTGTAATTAACAGTGCAGTTATGATGCCTATGTAAACCAGTCATGTTGTAATTACACCCTTCCTTCCACTGTGACACAAACTCTGGTGAACATATTTAATCAAAGCATGACCAAGAAGCATAAACTGTTTCCCTGGCAATTATAGACAGCAGAATTTATGTCAAGAATATATGTCTTTAAAACATGAGCTAACTGCCATTTCCTTCACCTGTTGAAGACTCCTGTAATGCACAATGCCACAGGAGATTGACTAGTTTACAATGAAATTTGTTTGGTAGTAACTACAGAGTATTTCAACCTGGGCTTACCTAGTTGTCTCATCTGTGATGCTATTTGGGATTTCTCAGTTCTTGCAGGTGTGAAAATGTCAGTTACTCAATTCAATTGATGCAAGTAGAAACAGGCCTCATAGAAAATCTGGAGGTATATGTGTATCAATCAATGAAGGGGGCAGGGCAGATTGAAAAAGTGATAAATAAGGGAGGAGCAAATCACTGCTGAAGCTGGAATCTGTACTGAAAACAGTAAGGGAAAAGGGATCCTGAGCTTTTAAACAGAGGCACAGAATACAAAAGCAAGCATGTTATTGTGAACCTTCATAAACATTGCTCCAGCCTTCGTGGTGGCCAGTTCCAGTATCGCACTTTAGGAATAGTGGAAGGCTTGAGAGAAAATGAAGAAAGATTCATGAGAATGGTTTGAAAGGTGAGGAATTTCAGTTATGAAGATAAATTGGAGAAGCTGGGACAAAGGATTTGAGGGGATTTGATATGAGGTGTTCAAAATCGTGAGGGATCTGGACAGAGTAGATCAGGAGAAATTGTTTTCATTGGTGGAAGGATTGAGAGTAAAAGTGCACAGATTGAAGGTGGTTGACAAAAGAAGCAATAGTGACATGAGAAAAAAACATTCTCATGCAGTGAGTGGCTAGTTTCCAGAATGTGCTGCCTGAGTGTGTGGTGGAAACTGGTTCAATTAAGGCTTTCAGAAGAATCATCGGAAGTGAGATAACTGTGGTAGAAGGACGGAGAAGTGGGGCTCGCTGCATAGCTCTTGCAGAAGGGATGCATGGACAAGACCAGCCAACTGGCTTCCTTGTGTGCTGTATTTCTTATTTGGTGGAATATGAGGAATAATGCTTTGATATGTGACACCCCCACCCCAACATTGTCAGTTTATTCAGTGCTGCCACTGATGTCTGTGTGTAACCTTGCCATCTTTGTGTTTCAGGGTGAGCGTGGTGAGACAGGTCCTCCTGGCCCTGCTGGCTTTGCTGGTCCTCCTGTAAGTATTGACTTCAGAAAGTAACAGTCACAGTAAATTCAAGATGCACACAAGCTAGTCAAGTTCTACCCAGCAAAGGTGAATGGTTCTACGTAACAGGACTTTCTTTGCACAAGTTAATCCAAGCATTGTTCTATTCAGACTAGTGGCCACTGATCTGGTCAACAAGCTCCCCTCAGAAACCACCAATCCCATTGTCTCATCAGTGCTCCTCTGCCACTGGGAGATATAAGCCTACCTCAACAGCCGAGGTGATCGAGGTGGTGGTATAATAGTTATATTGCTGCGTTAGCATTTCAGAGTGACAGGCTAATGTTCTGGAGCATGGGTTTGAATCCCATTACAGCAGATAGTGAAGTTTGAATTTGATTTTTTTTGGAATTAAAATCTAATGGTGACCACATAATCATTATCATAAATACCCATCTGATTCACTAAAGTCCTTCAAGAGAAGAAAATCCGCCATCCTTACCTAAGTGACTCGACTGACAGCAATGTGGCTGACTCTTAACTGTCCACTGAAGTGGCTGAGCAAGCCACTCAGTTCAAAGGCAACTCGAAATGGGCAAATGCTTGAAATGCTGGCCTTGCCAGTAACACCCACATCTCATGAAGGAATGAGAAAAATGGATCCCATCTGTCTCAGCAGCTGAAAGGTAGACTTACTTGTCTAAGATCTCCTGCAGCCTGGATGCCTCCCATCCAGATCCTCTTTCAGGATCAGTCCCCTGGCTGTTGAAGAGTAGATTCCCAATGCAGGAAGGTGAATATTTGATGATGCATTTGTTTTTTATTTCTTCCTAGCAACTAGAGATGGTGGGTCTGCCCAGAGTCTTTGCTCTGACTGATAAAGGATACAATATTTTCTGCCTCATGGGATCATCCATCTCCTACAGCCCCTAGGATGATGGAAGCCCAATCGCCCTCTCGGATCCCTGCCTTGCCTGTTGAGGATCATGATCTCCCTGATGTCCAGATCTCAATCCAGGGTCCCTATGGCTGATGAGGGTCAGGAACTACCCCAATAGGTGGCTAGGTCTCCCTCTGGGCTTCATGCTCTGGTTGGTGACAACATTATCCTTCTGGGAACCACCTAGTCAATGAGTGATAGTCTTCTACCCCAACCAACATGCCAGTTAACGGAGGCAAGATCTCTCTCTCTCTAAGGTTTAATTTCCAGACTCATGCAGGAGAAAACTCCTTCTGAAACTAGGGGGTCACTGTTAAAATTCTTTCTCACAGAGGGTCAGGAGTCTTTGGAGTGAAAACAGAGTCCTTGGATATTTTTAAGCCAGAGGAAGATAGATTCCTGATAAGCAAGAGAGTGGAAGGTTATCTGGGTTTAGGAAGGAATGCGAAGGAATCAAATCAACCATGATCTTGTTGAGTGGTGGAGCAGGCTGCAGGAGCTGAATGGCCTATTCCTCCTAGTCTGTCTGTATGTATGTCATCGCTGCCCTCGCTGGTGGAGGCCAGTTCTTGTCTTGGTCAACTGTCTTGGCTGATGAAGGCAAGATCTTGTCCTAGCCTGCTGCTTGTTGTCTTTTGAGTTTGCTAAGGTTGCATTTTCCCAGTGGTAGGACTCTACAGTGTACTGAATGCTGACAAGAACACTCCTGCACCTCCTTTCCTCTAGGGTTCAGATGGTCAGGCTGGTCCCAAGGGCGAACCTGGTGAGGCTGGACAAAAAGGTGATGCTGGTGCTCCTGGTCCTCAAGGTCCATCAGGTGCTCCCGGTCCACAGGTAAGACACAAATACATTATGAATAGTTCTGTAAATGCAGTGGATTTCACTAACAGAGACATTATGTTGACATAGATTCACAGAGAGATCCCTTTCTCTTTTCAGGGTCCAACAGGTGTTACTGGGCCGAAAGGAGCTCGTGGTGCCCAGGGTCCCCCTGTGAGTATGGTTTATTCATCTAAAGTTTTGAAACAAAATGTTCCCCTTGATAGCTAACATGCTTTAAGACTGTTGCATTAAGCTCAGGTGAGGAATTCTCGTCCTCTGTTTGCAAGTGTTTTTCAGGCATTAGCTTACAGTGACTGCCTTGTCCTGAAAACGTGTGCAGCTTATTTGATATCCAAACATTAGTCCAGAGTTTATGTACAGGGATCTCTTCATCACCCAATTGGATTCTGCAGATGGGATCCAGAAGCCAGCTAGCTGGAGTCAGAAACTGGTTGCTCTATGCTAGGGATGGTTAGGAACCTGACACTGGGAGCCAGAAGCCAGTTGGAATCTAGCAGCCTGCAAGGGGGACTGCTGGGAACATAATCTAGTAGCCCCTCCACTAATTGGGAGGTGAAAATCTGGAGTTTGGGATCCGGAGTCTCAAAGCCTGAATCCAGGAGATTTCAACCAAAGAAGCCAGGAGCCAAGAGCTGACAACTGGAATCTGGGGACAAGTAGCTGGAAATGCTGAAAAACAGGATCTAACTTTGGAATTTAGAACAAAGGAGCTCCTGGAATGTGAGCGAATGTGACCAATTGCAAGGTGGAGGCTGCAAAACAGTTGAGAATCAGAAACAAGGCTCTTCAACTTGTAAAAACCTTTAGCTAGTTATTGGTTTTGCCTCTTTAAACATAGTTGTCCAGCAGCATTCACCAATAGTGCAGAGCAGCTGTGTGTGTGTGGAGCTGCGAGACTTAAATATGTTGAAATGGTATTTGGACTCTCTGCACCCACATTGAAGTGCACCACATTCAGTCTAAACTTTTGTCCTTTTCCCATTATTTTAATGTTCACCAGGTTATTCTAAATGACACAAGACATTTTCGAACTGTTTCTGACATCAATCGGTGACAGATATCATGAAAATCCAGTTGGCATTGCATTCAGTATTTTCACTGACTCTACCTGCTTTCCATCTCCCACTGACAGCCTGTGGACACTCCTCATCCCTCCACACATTACTGACTATCCACCCATTTAATCCCCTCCCACAGCCCCATATAAACACATCCCCCATCACTGACCCTCCCCACCCATTTAATCCCCCTCGCACATCCCCATATAAACACATCATCCATCACTGACCCTCCCCACCCATTTAATCCCCCTCCCACAGCCCCATTTAAACACATCCCCCATCACTGACCCTCCCCACCCATTTAATCCCCCTCCCACAGCCCCATATAAACACACACCCCATGACTGACCCTCTCCACGCATTTAATCCTCCTCCCACAGCCCCATATAAACACATACCCCATCACTGACCCTCCCCACCCATTTAATCCCCCTCCCACAGCCCCATATAAACACACACCCCATCACTGACCCTCCCCACCCATTTAATCCCCCTCCCACAGCCCCATATAAACACATCCCCCATCACTGACCATTCCCACCCATTTAATCCCCCTCCCACAGCCCCATATAAACACATCCCCCATCACTGACCATTCCCACCCATTTAATCCCCCTCCCACAGCCCCATATAAACATGTCCCCCATCACTGACCCACCCCACCCATTTAATCCCCCTCCCACAGCCCCATATAAACACATACCCCAACACTGACCCTCCCCACGCATTTAACCACCCTCCCACAGCCCCTATAAACACACACCCCATCACTGACCCTCCCCACCCATTTAATCCCGTCCCACAGCCCTATATAAACACATTCCCCATCACTAACCCTCCACACCCATTTAATACCCCTCCCACAGCCCCATATAAACACACACCCCATCACTGACCCTCTCCACGCATTTAATCCTCCTCCCACAGCCCCATATAAACACACACCCCATCACTGACCTAACCCACCCATTTAATCCCTCTCCCACATCCCCATATAAACACATCCCCCATCACTGACCCTCCCCACCCATTTAATCCCCCTCCCACAGCCCCATATAAACACATCATCCATTACTGACCCTCCCCACCCATTTAATCCTCCTCCCACAGCCCCATATAAACATATCCCCCATCACTGACTCTATCCACCCATTTAATCCCCTCCCACAGCCCCATATAAACACACACCCCATCACTGACCCTCCCCACCCATTTAATCCCCCTCCCACAGCCCCATATAAACACATACCCCATCACTGACCCTCCCCACCCATTTAATCCCCTCCCACATCCCCATATAAACACACACCCCATCACTGATCCTCCCCACCCATTTAGTCCCCCTCCCACAGCCCCATATAAACACATCCTCATCACTGACCCTCCCCACCCATTTAATCCCCTCCCACATCCCCATATAAACACACACCCCATCACTGACCCTCTCCACCCATTTAATCCACCTCCCACAGCCCCATATAAACACATCCTCATCACTGACCCTCCCCACCCATTTAATCCCCTCCCACAGCCCCATATAAACACATACCCCATCACTGACCCTCCCCACCCATTTAATGCCCCTCCCACAGCCCCGTATAAACATGTCCCCCATCACTGACCCTCCCCATCCATTTCGTCCCCCTCCCACAGCCCCATATAAACACACACCCCATCACTGACCCTCCCCACCCATTTAATCCCCTCCCACAACCCCATATAAACACATCCCCATCACTGACCCTCCCCATCCATTTAATCCCCCTCCCACAGCCCCATATAAACACACACCCCATCACTGACCCTCCCCACCCATTTAATCCCCTCCCATAGCCCCATATAAACACATCCTCATCACTGACCTCCCCATCCATTTAATCCCCCTCCCACACCCCCATCACTGACCCTCCCCACCCATTTAATCCCCTCCCACAGCCCCATATAAACACACACCCCATCACTGACTCTATCCACCCATTTAATGCCCCTCCCACAGCCCCGTATAAACATGTCCCCCATCACTGACCCTCCCCATCCATTTAATCCCCCTCCCATAGCCCTGTGTCCTCTCCCCCTATCATTGGCTTTGCTCAATCATGAAATCCCAAATTAGAACCCATGTACCCTCTGCCTATTGTGGGTGCTATTGCATGCATCTAAGGTCATCCCCTCTCCTGGCCCACATCACACTGGAGTATCATGTTGATAATCTCAGTCCATGCCAATCCCATTGATTTCAAACTGGTTTCTGAGCCCATCATTCAGATTTGTACAGGGGAAGAGTTGAGTGCAAAGCACGGTTTGGACATAAAGAGGAACTACAGTGCAGTGTTAAAAGGGCGAATTGTGATTATTAAATGAATTAGATAGAGAGCTAGACAGGATCACTATTAAAATGACAATGTGCACTGTGTACTATGAAACAGTGTTTAAATGATACTGCAGCTCTGCCTTGACATAAATTCAAGTGATTTCTCATCTTCAATCTTTTCTTCTTTTCAGGGTGCAACTGGTTTTCCTGGTGCTGCTGGTAGGGTTGGTCCACCTGGTCCTAATGTAAGTAACATTCCGGGTTTGATTATGACCTCTCTCTGTTTTGTAGCTCTCGGTAAAAATTATCCTTGAGAAGCAGGAAAAAGATCTGGTGTTTTTTGCAAATAGTGTACTACAATAAGCATGAGTGCTCTGGGTTAAGAAGTAGCAGAAACCAACCAGGGTTCCTCTTTTTATTCACTATGTAATATTCCCAGCTAGAGAATGGAGGTTTAGGCTTGGCTCTGACACTTCCATAGGTTGAAACAACATGACTTACTGTCTATACTCAGACAGAAACAATAGGTACCTCTGTGTGTGTGCACTGGACCCATGTACATTATTACAATCCAGTAAAACATGCTGCAAGATGCAGCATCTTCTGAAGTTGAGGCAGAACCTAATCTAATTAGCCATTTAACCTCTCCAGAGCTCCAAGTAACAATTCTAACACATAGAATAGCTGCAGATTTCAGGCAAAATGGCAGGAACCATTGCACAGCCCTGATGGATAATGAAAATTGGTAAATCATTGAGGAGTGTGCCTTGCGTGTGCAGTGCAGCAGCACCCTGACTTTAAAGGTAGTAATGCAGACCTTTCACAGGCCAGTGAATGCAAAGAGATCAGTGTTCAGGTTGAGTTGTTGTGCTGTGAGCATTCTGACAGATAATTGGCAAGAATCGGGAAGTGGGCTGTTGGAATATGAATAAAAGAGATCCCATTATGGTTAAAATTTAAATCCAGAAAATGAATGAACATGAAATGTTCCGGATGACCATTTTAAAATAGTGTTCTATCGAACAATTTAGGGAATTCTAACTGTCAGCCAGTGTGAAGAGCCAGTATGTATCATTATGGAGTTTATTAAAGTCCCAGTTGCTTTTATTCATCCTACTAGTGCGTTTCTTTAGTTTTGCGTAGTAATGGCTGCTTCTTTTGCTACAGGGTAATCCAGGCCCAGTGGGTCCACCTGGTGCTCCTGGTAAAGATGGTCCTAAAGGCCTACGTGGTGATCCTGGTCAGGCTGGACGCGCTGGTGACCCTGGTCTTCAAGGGCCAGCTGGTGCTCCTGGGGAGAAAGGTGAACCCGGTGAAGACGGTCCTCCTGTAAGTATAGAATAAGAGAAAGGTCAACATAAACAAGCAGTGTTTCCATTGTTTAAAAATGGATGCAGGGGATGTGGGCATCACTGGCTGGGCCAGTATTTATTGCTCATCCCTCATTGTGCCTTGAGAAGACAATGGGGAGTTGCCCTTCTTGAACCGCTTCAGTCCACGTGTGCTGTAGGTGCACCCACAGTGCTGTTGTTGTTTGTGGTTGGTTTGAGAACAGTCTTCTTGACTGATTTTGTTTCGCTGCTTTCTTTACAATGTGCAGTTCATGCTCCTAAGTGTTGTTTCATTCCCTGGTAGGGTCCTGATGGTCCTGCTGGTCCACAAGGTTTGGCTGGTCAGCGTGGTATTGTAGGTCTTCCTGGTCAGCGTGGAGAAAGAGGTTTCCCTGGTCTCCCTGGTCCTTCTGTAAGTATAGCATGACATTACATAAAACTGACTCCTTGCATTTAAAGTGTAATTCGTCCCAACATCACCTTACTGAGAGAAGTGATTGACTCCGCATTGGGTCATGATGTGCTCTCAGTAAAGGCAAAACTAATCAGACTCAACAATGACCATACACGTAAGATCCAGAGAGTTATTGACTCGGTAGAACCCATTAATAGCAGTTAGCAAAAATGAGTTAATTATAGAAGTCAAATGGAACATGCAAAATGACTTGAATAATATTAAAACAGAACGAAATGATATGCAGTGCAAAGCAGCCCTGTAATACAGAGTAGTTTGTAGCATATACAGTACAAAAAAAAACAATCCTGCATTGAATATGGAAATGAGCATTCCCATATATGTGCAATAGAGAGAAGTGGGTGGAGATCAGTCCTGATTGTACACAGGTTAAAAAACAAACTATGGTATAAATACAATACAGAAACCAGCACTGTAATATTACAGGAGAGAGACTAGCCTGATATCAAGAGTGTTATGACAAATAGTGGCTAGCTCTTTAATATATACAGAAGAAACCAACTGTACATAGAATAGAGACCAGTCACTTAAAATGTACAATTTAAGAATTATAACAATGGATTAATATCTAATGCCTATGTGTACAGCTTGGAGGCCAACCTGCATAGTATCAACTCCAACTTAATTACTATAGGACAGATACCAGGACTACAGTAAACACAGTATACAGAAACGTATCTAAAATGTAATTAAACCTGGAAAATAAAGAGGCCAGTCTGCAATGTAAAAATCTGTCAACCCTGTGATCCTCTGTACAGAATAGGGAGCAGTGCATAATATTGACAGTATATATTTATAGAAATAATACGTCTATATTACGGGCAGTCTGTGGACTCTCACAAGTAATTTCTGCAATGTAGGGACCAATCCTGCAACCATGTAATATATGTAGCGAAGGAAACAGAACTATAATATACGCAATATGGAGAAAAGCCCTTTAAACAGGGCTTTTAACTTGCATATAATTATGAGAATGGGTAAGTGGCCTCTAATGAGTCATACATACAAATACAATATAAATATCACCCAGTAATGCATGCAATGTGTTCAAGAGGCTGTAATGCATAGTAATTAATATAAAGAACAGATTTGTAATCTAGATTCATCATCATGCTATCAAAGACTATTCCTGTAATATGTATGAGATAGGGAGTAGCCCTATAGTATGGTCAACATAGAGACCAGTTCCATGGTATATAGTATTTAAAAACACTCCTGTCATGCATTTAGTGTAAAAGCAACCCTCAAATCAATACAAAATGGGAACAGCGCTTGCATATGGATAGTATAGAAACCAGCATCATACTTTTATTTGGAGAACAGAATTCAATCTGAACCAGGCATCTATATTAGGTCTACTGAAATTTAAAATAAGAGATTAGAGAATGCATGCAACAGAAAACAGCCCTACATTATAGTGTAGAACAAGATAGTACAATGACCATCCCTACATTTTTTACAGGTAGGTCATGTTGAATTTACAGGATCATGACTAGTCCTTTAAGATACATAGTACAGAGATGAGCCTTGTAGAATCTACGAAATAGAGAGTGATGCGAAAGATTGTGCATCATAGAATCTGGTTCCAGATAGAATGTACAGTGTAGAGACCAGTCTTTTAGTCGCTACGGAACAGAGACTAGCCCTATAAACTGTATAGAACAGAGGCCATCCCTGTAGAATATATAGAAACCATACCTATAGATCGTACAGTATAGAGACCAGCTAATAGAATGCATAGAGTCCAACTCTAAAATGTATAGTATAGAGAACAGCCCTGTAGAATATGCAATATAGAGACAAATTGCATGGACAGTATAGTATAGATATTGGCCCTATAAAATGTACAGAATGTACTGGCCCCATGAAATGTATAGTACAGAGACTGGCCCTATGGAATATACAGTATAGGAACTCCACAGTATTTGGTCCAGCCATTGAGAATGTCATGGTATTGGGTTCAGTCCTGTAAAATGTACAGAACAGAGACTAGCTGTGTAGAACATACAGTATGGGATTCAAATCTGTATGTTGTATAGTACAGATATAGGCCACGAAGAATGTACAGGATAGAGACCAACTGTGTCGATTGTATGGTATAGGGCTCATATCTGTAGAATGTACAGTATAGAATGGCCTGATTAGAATATATGATATGAGATCTGGCCTTTTAGAATGTACAGTATAAGCCCTGCAGAAAGGTGCCATTGAATGTGTAGGATAGAGGCAGATCCCATAGAATACACATAACATTAAATGGCCCTGTACAATGAACATTGTACACCCAGCCCCACAGAATGTATAACATTCTGTCCATCCTTGTAGGGTATAACACTGGTTGCAGATGTGTAGAATGTATAATACAGAGATCAGCCCTATGGAATATACATCACAAATCCTATCCTGTAGAATGTACAATGGAAGGTAAATAAAATGTACACATTGTCCAGCTCTGCATGTTACATGGACCAGCTGGTAGAAAGTACAGGTTAGAGACCAGACCTATAAAATGTACAGTGTAGAAACCAATAGATTTTGTAGTATAGATATTAACCCGAACAGCTTACAGAATAGGGAAACATTCTGTAGAATGTACACAATAGAGACAATCTCAATGGAACATATGTTACAGAGACCGGCCCGGTAGAATGCACAGTGTAGAGACTCGCACTTTACAATATAAGGGAGAGAGATCAGCCCTATTGGATTTAAAGTATTAAAAATAACTCCATACAATACATAGTTTAGAAGGCAGCCGTAAAGAATGCACAGTTTTAGAGATCAGCCATACAGAATGTACAGTACAGAGACTGAACCCATGAGCTGTATAGTGTAGAGATATACAACATGGAGACCAATTTTATAGAATACACAGTAGTAGGACCAGCCCTGTGGACCATACAACATACTGTGTTGAATACACAGTATAGGGATTGGCCCTATAGGCTATAACGTACAGAGACCAGCCCTAAAGAATACATAGCACAGAGATTAACCTTATAGCATATACAGTGTAGAGACTGACCCTATAAATTATATAATGTAGGCACCAACCCTGCAGATATAAGATCAAGTCTGTAGCATGTTCCATTACGCCCTGCGCAGTGAACCGTATTGTCTGCTGGATCACTGTGTAATTTTCATATGGTGTGGTGGATCGCAACTTGCTGTGGAACACACTGAATACTGCTTCTAAATGCATACTGGATCACACTTGAGTACTGGATCATGTTGAGTCTTATTGTTTCACTGAGCACTGTACCTAACTTATTGAAATAGTAATTATGTTGTGTACTAGATCATGTTGAGCACTGGGTCATGGTGGTTATAAAATCACAATACGTGGGAGCTTAACATTTTCAAGATAATGACCAATACTCAAAACTCTGAAAACTATTGTGAAGTGTATTGTGTAACATTTATTCTGTTAGACCATGTGGTGAATGTTTCATAAAACTAGGTTCTTCACACTATCAGCCAGCAGATACTGGTCAGGGGCTAATTAAGGTTTAATTGGGCCATGAAGCACAAGTTGGCTGAACTTCTTTTCAATGCGAGATAACATGCGCTATAATGATCGCAAAATGCAGCATCCAATAAAAGCAAAGCATTGATAATCATTGCCAGCACACTTTTGTTTTTATAGAAAAGAAAAAGGTTTGTATACTGCCTTACCATGTCCCACAGAAACATCTCAAGCGCTTAAAAAGCAATGGTTTACTTTCGGAATGCTATGACCTTGGCAACTGCGGCAGCTAATTAGCAGACAGCAAATGAGGTGAATGGTGAGTTAATCTGTTTTTGGTGGTGTAGGTTCAGCGCTAAAGCAGCTGCTTAAAGCATTGAAATTGCGCATGTCAGCCCAGTGCAGCTATTTTCACAGCAATCCTCTGCGGACAATGGACTGCACCAGGCACAGGAAGTACCATTTTGACAACCAGGCGCTAAAGGCTTTAATAAAAGGACTGGGCGAACATGTACCTGCACAGAGGGCCACTCCTCAGACACCTGATTCAGCAGGTATGGAAAGATATCGTGGAGCACGTAAACGCTGTCTCCAAGATCTCAGCAAGTGGCCAGCAGATCTGAAGAATTCGGCTAAGGTAAGTCAATAATATTAATATGCACCTGCCATAAATGGACATGCAAGAAAGTCAACCTGGCAACCTTCTCATCCTTTTGTGCTTCTCTATGAAAACTGGCATGAGGAGGTGAACCAGTGCAGCACTGCCAAGAGATACAAAGGCAATGAATGGGGACATATATGTTTAAGACACATAGCTCTGAAGTGCTTCTGCAAATTTGTGTGTACTACAACAATTCCAAAAGGGGATTTAGACAATGACTGTTTAGAAGTGAACAGAACAGGGTTAACCCAGTTAATGAGAATATCTGGTATGTCACAGAAACTGTACAACTGCATGACATTGTCAGTGCTCTGTGTACATTCAATCTACCAATACTGTTCTTCTACTTGCAGGACAAGATGGCCTTCAATCAGCGAGAGCAGTGCCAATCCCCTACCCTGTCCAAGAACGCCACTTTGGAAATATTACGCGGGGAGAGTATAGAGGGAGTGGGGGACGACAAAGCTGCAAGCTTCAAACGATTTCATGGCTAGTACTTTAATGTTCATGTTGTACCATTTTGTCCTGTTGAATGACTGTCATTCAGATACATGCTTAAGCTAAGTAACAATGCCGGTAATACCATAGAATGACACATTATCTTCTCTTTTCACAGAAATGGAGTGTAGCAAGAAGCAGTGTCTGTGAGAAAGGCAACTGTTCACAGCACTCTGCATCACAATCACTCTCTGTCAAACGTCAAGAACAGCTACACAACTCTTTGGATGTAGGTGGTGAGGTTCAGGAAGGGTTGCAGGGTAAGTCACAACTCATGGGTGAAAAGGAGCAAGTGATGTTGGCTGTAGCAGACCAGGCGTTTGCTGAGCAAAAGTCCAGCATGATGAATCGCGTGGGATCTGCTGACCAGCAGAAATTGTTATCTGAGCAGATCATCCAGCTGAGCCAGGAGTGTGCTTGGAACATTCACTGCAAGACCTTGAAAGGATTGTGGAGGAGTACGCTACCTCGATCTGTGCAGGCATGAGCATGTGGTTGTCTGCACTGCAGTTGTCCACACAATGTTTGGTAATTGGAGTGGCATCTGCAGGGAATTTCCAGAGTTCAAGTCATTGGTGTAGTGCGGACATTTCTCATGAATGTTCACATGACTACTATAGAAACCTTTGACTCCAGTCTGGAGGAGGCTCTTTTTTGCTAACTTCAGCACACTTGGAGACTGGATGCAGACATTTTGATTAAGGATTCACAGACCTTCCAGATGCCCGAGGTTCCATTGCCAACTCAGTGGATACTTTGCAGGACTGCCCAGTGGAGGGGAGCAGTTAATGAGCAGATATTGGCTCAAATGATCCAGGCCATTAACTATCCCGATACAAGTGGCAGTAGGTATGCCTGAAACTAAATAGGTGCAGGCAGCAAGACCATCCAGAGTCATGATGACCAGTTTGCAGAGCGACTGCAGTCCTTACGACATGGAAGTCCTGTGCACGACAGTTCCATCAACTTGACAGTGGGACCGAGCAGTCAGACAACATGCTGTCTCCTTCCAAGGGAATCGCTGAGGAGAAGACGGGCTTAGCCAGGCACTCTGTACTACATCAAACCACAGGTACAAAGCTGACTACATTCACTGAACACCTAATGCTTGGAATAAAAACACTGGATTTGATTTTTACATTGGTCTGAGTGTTTCTTTACTGGGTCAGTGTCATTTGATTGTGCTGAAGGCGTTATGTAAATATCTAGTTTTTGTTAATTTCAGTCAGAATTTTACAACGTCCTCCATTAAGGTTTGAGGATCTGCAGAAGGAAGTGCAACTGCAGCTGGCTTAGGGATGTGTCGTTTCTGCACATGGACAGCAACAGTACTCACTGGAAGACACCTTTAAACTGAAGGCCGTATCTCAGCTTTCCCTGCAAAAGCAGCTTCTATGTTCACACTCTCCAGCTTTTGTTTTGCCGTGTCTTTGCCGTTCTGTTCCTCCTTGTTGGTAAGATATCTTTGCAAAACTAAAAGCAAAAACAAAATTGCACACACTCCTCTCACATTGTTCCCGGTGTTACATTGTTAATAAAGTTGCTTCTAAAGTATAGTCACCTTTGGAAATATTGTTATCTTGGCAAACATGGCAGGCACCTTTCAGCACATGGAGACCGCACAAGCGGTGTATGAGATGTGTGACCAGTTAATCTGTTGTTGGAGACATATAAGTAATGGCAAGGATGTCAGGAGCATTCGTTCCTTTACTTTGAGTGGTTCTATGGACCTTTTGCATCTGCCTGAATAGTTCGGCAGTCCTTCAGTACAGCATTGAGGTGTTCACCTTGACCATGTGCTCAAGAGTAATGCAGGAACTCATAAGCTTTGGATTTCATGAATGGAATGCCATCAACTGAGACAAACTGACATAGCAATAGCTAATGTCATTTATGAGAACCTGGGATGGCTGTATTGTAAGGTATGGCCGAATCAGTGGAGATACCTGCTTTAAGATCCCAGTGGTATGTTCTGTAATGAACTGGACCCTCATTACGCCCACGGTCCAGCTGTGGTTATTGCATGGATAGCTTGAACCCAGTTTGAAGAGTGCTCTGGGTCTCTCAGGAGCCATCTGCCCTCTTCAAGTAAAGCTGGCATAAACACAACTGCTTTGAAGTCAAGCCATGAAGAGCATTCTCAGGGAGTCTATTGTCACTCTCTGCTGAGAGGTGGACTGCCACACTGATGGAACAACTTCCCTTTGTGTTCATGTCGGCCACAGTCTTGTGGACAGGGGCTGCCAACTGCGAGCCCTGGAGAGAGTGAAACGAGCATTGTGCCTGGTCACACAATGCTGCTGTTGCTGCTGCTGGTTTGTGGTTCATGCCATGGCTTGCTGGAAGCTGCAGAATAATACATCTGTCACTTCCTGTGGCCTAGTCCACCCCTGGGAGCACCTGAACAAAGAAATATCAAAACATCTTCGACACTTTGGTCACTGGCAATGCCATACAAATGCATCTAGATGTTGGCATTGAATTGCCGATGGCAATGCTCTGTCATGGCCTTCGAATTTACTCTTGGCTTCCTGTGCCAACTATTCACAGGTCATTGTGCCTGGGTTGGTAGCCCAAAGTGTCGAGAAGCAGTGCAACACCACTGTTCTCCTCCTGGGCAACCTTGCATCCGGGTCACTTAGATTCGTGCTGCTCCTGCTCAACGAATGGATTAAGAGTGCACAGCACAGGCCACACTCCTGAAGTGACCAACACCTGGAGCAGGGGTATTAACATTGATGCCAACAGTCATTTCCAACTTTAAGATATTTGAAAAAAAAACGCCAAACATATTCTGATATGTAACCGCCATTTTGCTTTTCCCTCTAGGGTGAGCCTGGCAAACAGGGAGCTCCTGGTTCTGCTGGTGACCGAGGCCCCCCTGGCCCTGTTGGTCCACCTGGTCTCACTGGTCCCTCTGGAGAGCCTGGACGTGAGGTATGTCGGTCTTCTGTACTGTGATTCTGTAAATGTGATATCTTTGTCTTGTGTTCCTCTGTCACTTCTGACTGCCTTGCATCTCTTTACAGGGCAACCCTGGTGCTGATGGTCCTCCTGGTCGTGATGGTGCATCTGGTATGAAGGTAAGATTTGGCCATTAATTTTGAAGAAAATTAATGATTGAGTTTTCCAAAGACATAAATGTAAAAATACTCACCAATCATATTTTCCTGAGAATCAGGAAATTAGTTACAAAAATAAAACTCCCTCCGGCCCAATAACCCGCTTGAATCCCAACACTAGAAGACCACCCAGTCACAGCTGCGACAGTTTGAACTGTGAACCAATATTAAATGGGAACTGAATTTGCATTGGCCTCTGTTTCAATCGTCACTCTTAATGACTGAGATGAGTTAATATTTAAGGCCTGGTGGCTGAAAGGAAGAGCAATCCAGGGATATGGGAACAGGACAGGGGGCTGGAATTTAGATTAGCAACGATATGGAGGTTAAACACCAAGACAAACTGGCTAGGCCAAATAGCTTGTTTTCATGTTGTAATGTAATCCGATGAAGCTATCTGAGCTCCTACGATAGAGGAGGAAAATCAACTTGTAACTCTAAATCAGTCTGGAGTGGGTTTGAACAAAGACCCGGGCAGAACGGAGAAGTATTAATCCATTGCACTCAGAAGTGAAACACCTAAACACCCAAATAGTGAACATTAGTTACCATTCCGCTTCAAGTTTGTCTCCTCCAATAAAAGCACATGCAGAACTTCTCACCGTTTTCTGAAAATGTGGGAATTTGAGAGATTGAATATTACTCTCCGGGTACATTGCAATTGTAGCAAAGAAAACAAAATGGTTAGATATTAGTTAAAAGCTGTCCAAACAGATAATTAGCTCGTCTCCATAACAAATTAAGTGAAAAACTGAAGAATATAATAGCTTAACTGTAGCAGCTAAATAACTAACTGTAACAGACTTGTTCTTTGTTAGGGTTTCAGTTAATATGGTTGAAATTATTTGGAAGAACAATGTTGAACTTCTTTCATTTTTTTTACTGTGTTCCAGTTCACTCAGTTGGACTGTAATATGTGGTGAGTTCACCTTTGTAAATGTGTACATCTAATGCCAATGACAGATACAAGGAAAGGATCACTTACAGAAAATGTTTGTTTCTGGGCAATGCCGCCAGTGGTGAGTTGAGGGAGAGAATTCCATTCATCTGACATAGGACCAGTGCTGTGTGGAGAGAGGAGTGGGTCCACTATCAGGAAAAAAACAAAAGAGACTTCTTGTACTGTACCTCAAAAACCATGCCAGACAGACAGGCATTCAAAGAAACCCAGTTATTACAAGTTCCAGAGAAAGACAGCCAGTGTCAAGCAGGAACAGGGGTCACCAAATACAGGATCACTTACAATTGGCTCCCCGAATTGTGAAGCTGATGTAACAACTCTGTGTCACGTTTGTCTGCGAGGGACTACCAGTGGAGATTATATTGTGTCATGCTATGGTCAATGATTTAAAGAAACTCTTTAAAATATTTCTGGTATTGAAAACTTACAGATTATATTTTTACTCAGTCTTAGAATATGGGCATCACTGTCTGAGCAAGCATTTATTGTCTGTCCTTGATAGCTAGACCATGAGAGAACCAGAGGGGCTTCTCTGACATGGCTGCCATTAGTCAAGCTTTATATTCCAGATCAAATTTCACCACCTGCCATGGTGGGACTCAAATCCAGGTCCCCAGAACATTAGTGGGGGATCTCTGGATTATTAGGTCAATGACATTACTGCTCCACCATTGTGTTGCCAGCCGTTAAGAGTGCCAGAACTGGAGAAGTTTGTAGCATTGAAGGAAATCATTTGGCCCATTGTGTTGCTATCAACAATCCAAAACCAATTTCACTTTCTCCCAATTCTCATATACTTTGCTGCTTGAACTATTCATCCACTTCTTCCTGGGATCTCTGGTCTAATCATTGCGTACGGTAAAGCAGTTCATGGCGTGATCAAATCTGAAAATAATGTCGTGAAATATCAATTCTCCACTGAAAAGATTTCAGCTTCAAACCTGACAATTATTGTTCTTTGAAAGATCATTGAGTGGCTGATGATAGCTTTCTCCTTCTCCTTAACAGGGTGACCGAGGTCAGACTGGTCCTGCTGGTGCCCCTGGTGCTCCCGGTGCCCCTGGCGCTCCCGGTCCTGTCGGCCCAACTGGCAAACAAGGAAACAGAGGGGAGCCTGTACGTATGAGGGACATTGCTATTATTTAATTTGCAGTCGATTGCAAACAATAAACAAGTAATATTAGCCAAATGTGTCAGACAGATTTTATCTATTCACTTGTTAAATTCTTTAGTTAGTTTTATCAGGTTTTTAACTAAAGGATCTAACACAGAGTAATTTTGGTGACTAGCAATGTTTCTACTGGTTTGTGTTTTATTATTGATTTAATAAAGTTATTTTCCTTTGTAGGGTGCTCAAGGTCCAATGGGTCCTTCTGGTCCTGCTGGTGCCCGTGGTATGCCTGTAAGTAACCTTAAATCATGTGATATTTTGAAACAGTATCTTATGGAATTTCTTTCAACTAATTCGACAGAGCAAGGGAAGTTGAAAAAATTAGGTTAACTGTTATAGAAAAGAGCAATTTGTTTCATTAATAATTACAACCTTCAGAGAGACAGTGCAAACAGATCAAATGGCCTCCTTCTGTATTACAGCCATTATGTGATCACACATGGAACCAGTGAGGGAATGCTCCACAGTGCAGGCTGCCCCTGGGGTAATTCTCCAGCAGTGGGAACAGATACAGAGTAGTTACCCTTGATTAGAGGTGGCTAATCAATTTAAATATTTCAGAACTCTATTGGAGTCTTACCCAGAACTGTCAGCATCAGGAATATAATCTGAAAATCTGATCACAATTCTATTGAAGCACATAGGCCTTTAAATGAAACTGCAATACAGTTTATTTTAATGGCAATGGAATTTCAATGAAACATGTGAAATGCATCCACCGATACTGTCATGTAGTTGCATCTGTTTCTGTAAAGGTTGACACTTCTTATTTTAACCCAAAATGTGAATCGCGTTCCAGATCAGCAAGACTTGACAAACCTGCTTTAACTTCTTGTAATAATATTCTCTTCAGGGTCCTCAAGGTCCTCGTGGTGACAAGGGGGAAGCTGGTGAGGCAGGTGAAAGAGGGCAGAAAGGTCACAGAGGCTTCACTGGTCTGCAGGGCCTACCTGGTCCTCCTGTGAGTATTTTGAAAACAATTCAGGACATTGTATTGTAAACCAGTTGGAACCGATTACTTTCACTTTGTAAGGGCTCATACAAAATCTGACACTCTATTTTGTAAGGACACAAGAATGTACATTCATATTGTGGTACGGTGGCTCAGTGTTAGCACAGCTGCCTCACAGCACCAGGGACCCAGGTTTGATTCCAGCCTCGGGCAACTGTCTGTGTGGAGTTTGCACATTCTCCCCATCTCTGTGTGGGTTTCCTCTGGGTGTGGCCAGTTTCCTCCCACAATCCAAAGATGTTAAGGTTAGGTGAAATAGCCATGCTAAATTGCCCCATAGTGTTCACTGATGTGTTGGCTGGGTGGATTAACCATGGGAAATATAGGGTTCAGGGGGTAGTGGGGTGGGTCTGAGTGGGATGCTCTTCAGAGGGTTGGTGTGAACTCAATGGGCCAAATGGCCTGTGTCCACACTCAGGATTCTATGATCTCATCACATGCTTAAAGACATTGTAAAACACTTCACACTGAAATATTTCTGATTCCATTTAATTTAGGCAGCAAAATTGAACTCAGCAAGATTGAATGAATGAAAGAATAACTATCAAATCCAGTTTTGGTGATCTGCTTGAGATTAGAACACCAGGAGAATTGAACTACATGTCTTGCAGTCATGCTGTAGGGTTTCACCATCCAGCACAACAGGCAGGAAAGGTCTCATTCATTCCTGGTATCACAGGACCCTCTCACTGCAGCAATAGCACAGCAGCCCAGATGACATGTTAAAGTCCTTCATGAGGATTGGAAACTGCAAACTACTGACTCAGCAGCAAGTGTGATACCAATTCAGCTCAATGTCCAATACGCAGACTCATGCAAGGAATTGCTGGACACATGACATATAATACAGCCATACAGACCAAAAGAAACCAGGCTTAATTCCCAATCAGTGTTAAATTCAATGTTCTTGAATTGAGCAGTTGACAGCGAAGGAAAGTGCTGTCATAATGTGATCAAGTAGGTTGAGTATCAACCTGCAAATCCTTTCAACACATATCAAAGGCAAGCTATAAGAGCAGGAGAGATTCCTGCTCAGCCATGGCTTTCACATCCATCCAACATTGAAGCCTCTATCATCAGTATCCATAATCCTGGCTACAAAATACACGTAAAAGTACACAACAACTGAGACTTAACACACTACCGCTACCTCATGATATAATTCTAACCTAATAGGGACTAGCAGTGCCTGCACTATGCTTTACATCACATCAATAACATTGAGACTATTGTGTATTTTTGATCCATCGTTGTAGCAACTGTTTTTGTGGTGTTTCTGAAAGAGCTTGGCAATCCACTTTTTCGTGGTTCCAACAAGATCACTCAAACTGCCCAGCTTCGGTACATTGAAAGAGGAGTGCTTTATTGGTCACGTATCAGACTGGAGTCAGAGCTCAATGCTGCAATGAGGAGATGCTGTGTTAACCAGTGTGCTCACAACTCCACTGGGAGATACTAGACTGTTCCCACTGGTCTTTTCTAGTTAATTGAAGAATACACCGATATACTCTGGGCTCAGACGACCTGATACCAAAGGAAAACCTACACCCACCAAATATACACTGGATCCAAATAACAACAACAACTTGTATTTGTATAGCATCTTTAATATAATGAAATCCTCCAAAGCGCTTAGACATTCCGTAGTGTTAATGAAAGTGGAGGTTAATGATAATGCATGCCTGAATAACTGTGGCTGCTCTGGTTACAGTTAAGGCTGGAAGTAAGCATTCGGGTGCAGCAGGCAATAGAGAAGGCAAACTTCATAGCAAGAGGATTCAAGTACAGGAACAACGATGCCTTCTTAAATTTATACAGGGCATTGGTGAGAGCAGAGCTAGAGTACTGTGTGCAGTTTGCTCTCCTTATCTGAGGATATTATTGATATAAAGGGAATGCAGCAAAAGTTCATCAAGTTGATTCCTGGATGGCAGGACTAACACATGAGGAGAAATTGAATCAATTGGAATTGTATTCACTGGAGTGTAGAATGAGAGGAAATCTCATAGAACCCTATTGAATTCTAACAAGAGGGGACGGGTTAGATACAGGACCGTGGGAAAGTGCAGAACTTGGAGTCATAGTTTAAAGATAAAAAAAAACCTTTTAGGACTGAGATGAAGAGAAATTTCTTCACTCACAGAGTGGTGAGCCTGTGGAATTCACCACTGTAGAAAATGGTTAAAACATCAAGAAGGAAGCAGATATAGCTCTTGTGGCTAATGGGATCATGGGATATGGAAGGGATGGGGAGATTAGGGTATTGAGCTTGATGATCAGCCATGGTCATAATGAATGGCTGGGCAGGGTCAAAGGGCCAAATGGCCTACTCTTGTTCCAATCTTCAATGTTCCAGAGTTTAAGGGGTGTTAAACCACTGGGTTTTGTCCAATTTAAGAAACACTTTATTCCAGTTTTAGAGGTAAAATGATTTGAGGTCTCAGAATTTATTTGCATTTTGTCATACAACTTTGTCTCTCGTTAAAATAGCACAAGACTTTCAGGAACAGGGATGATTATTAAGGTCAAGAATCTCAAATTGTTTTTGAATAACCCATACCAACCTGTCTTGTCAGTACATATTCCTCAGTCCCACTTTACTGCTGGCATCAGATTGATTTGTACACCCAGCTCCATGGCGAGTATGTTGGCTGCCTTTGTGAGGGAGCCCTTCCAATGTCTGTTGCAGTGAGACCAAACAATGTCTCACCTGGTCAAAACTAGCAGGTAGTTCTGGGTGTGCCCAGCAGTCACTTCACCACAAAAACTAAAAGGCATTGGAAAATCAGATAATTAACAGGCATGGTTAATTTTGCAAAATTAACATTTTAAACAATTTTTAAAAATGTAGTTTTGAGCAATGATATTTGAAAAGTTTGATAAATCATGGCAAAAGTCATAGGTTTTACCTTTAATGTGATTTAAGAGGTTCATGTTAAATATTCAATCCATTTTTAAGGTCCTCCTCATTTAAGTATTTGCAGATTGAGAACAGTTCCCTAATGCTTGGAAAGAGTGGTGTACATTAGGAACAAATTAATGCTGTTTCCATCCTTGCTGTTTGAAGTAGTGAGCACCACATTAGGATTAGTTAAATGCATGCTTGTGTGCTCTGGACATTGCAGAGTTGGTCAGCATTCAGGGGCAACAGCTGCTAATGCACAGCAAAGTTGAATTGTCTCTTGATCTAATCGGTTTCTTGGCCTGCTCCTTACTCCCAGTGTAAACTTTCAATCAGAGAAAAGGGGTGGATTCTGCTCGCGCCCACCTGGACTGTGAGAGTTTCTGTCCTAAACAGGAAGAACTTTGGAATTGTGGATCTTATATTCATCATTGTATGTAGTTCATTCTATTCTTTCACAGTCAGTGCAACTATAACATTCCTGTTTTCTTTCTTTTCAAGGGTCCTGCTGGCGATCAAGGTGCTGTTGGTGCTGCTGGTCCTGCTGGTCCTCGTGTAAGTATTGCCTTCAGTTTTACTGGGTTTGCTTTAGAAAAAAAATCTCCAGAATTCTGCATAAAGACTGACCAAAATGCACAATGCCATATCATCAGTATTCAGATATCCATTTAATAATGATATCCTCCAAATACCACCTTTACAAACCTTACACCGAAGATTAATTCCACAAAATAAATGCTTCCCCAAAACATGCAACTTATATGAGCTTATATTGAACTTATTCACAATTTGATGTGAATTGCAGCCTAATACTTTCATCTGGAATTATAATGTAGAGTCATGGTGCAGAATCCAATCAGCTATTTTTTTTTCAATTGTTTATTTGCATTCTCTGACTTAAAGCGAACAAAGGATCAACGATAGCATACTGTGAATGTCTGGTTTCTAATAGCATTTGCTGCTCTCCATTGCAGGGTCCTCCTGGTCCCGTTGGACCACCTGGTAAGGATGGTGCAAATGGTCTGACTGGTCCCATTGGTCCACCTGGCCCACGGGGGCGTTCTGGTGAAACTGGCCCTGCTGTGAGTATCTTCAGCTTTCTTCTTGTCACTTCCTCACTGTTGAAACTCTCTAAGTCCTTTCCCTAGTTTATTGGTTCCCATGACTAGTGAGCTTATCGCCTCCCTCACATTATTGTGTCACAAGTGTTAATGTTACTCTGAATATTTCCCAACAGGGTCCTCCTGGTAATGCTGGTCCTCCTGGTCCCCCTGGTCCTCCAGGCCCTGGTATCGATATGTCTGCCTTTGCTGGTCTGTCACAACCTGAGAAAGCTCCTGACCCACTCCGATACTTCCGGGCTGACCAGGCTGCTCCATTCCTGCGTCAACATGATGCTGAGGTTGATGCCACTCTGAAATCCCTCAACAACCAAATCGAAAATATCCGCAGCCCAGAAGGAAGCAAGAAGAACCCAGCCCGTACCTGCCGAGACCTGAAACTTTGTCATTCAGACTGGAAGAGTGGTAGGTAGACGTGAGGATCCAAAATTAAATCAGTAGAATTACCTAAAATGGAGCACTCGCTGTAAATTTAGTGTCACATTTAGAATTCTGTATTTGTTTCAGTTGCACCTTTGCAGCCACCTTGGTGGATCTAGCAAGTCACAATACTTTAGCAAAATTTAGCACCTCAAATTTCAAATGTCTGATCTTCTTCATATTGCAGTATAAGCTCTCTGAATTAATTTCATTGAAACAAAGATAGATACTTTTAAATTGTTTCTGAGGTCTTATTCCAGACGGACATTAATCAGTAAAAAGATTCACATTCTATATCCATGTTTTAACTGAATTGCATGCTTTGTGGATGGAAGTATCGAGCATGGAATGGTGTGAAATGTCAACCATTTCTGAGTTTGTGAATGTGTTGCAGGTGATTACTGGATCGATCCTAACCAGGGCTGCACACTCGATGCCATCAAGGTCTTCTGTAACATGGAAACTGGTGAGACCTGCGTCTATCCCAACCCAACAAGCATTCCACGCAAGAACTGGTGGACAAGCAAGGGAAAAGACAAGAAGCACGTATGGTTTGGCGAGACTATGAATGGTGGTTTCCATGTAAGTACCTGAATACTGTAATTCTTGTGTGGAGGTTAACAATAAAAAAGTGACTAAAGTATGTATCATCCATCAAGTTAGTGAGAACTCTCCCTCACACCAAAAGGAAATCCTGTCTGCCCAAGTGACCTACTTCAGCACTTTTACAGTAGAATGTTCAATGCTATAGAAATAAGAGACCAGTCACATTAAAAAACACATCTATTTGACAGATGCTGTCTACCTGCATTGTCACTATATTCTTTTTATCTTTGCTAAATTCAACCAATGGCTGAGTCAGTTTATCAGTTGAGTATTTTAGCAGTACAGATCAAACAGCCACCAGATCCAATGGCCAATTCTGCTGAGTGCGCTGGTCTCAATTGGGCACTTCAGCCATCTTTATACTCTTCAATGAGAGAGGGATTTGCATCCCAATGAGGGGCCTGCTTAACCTTCAGTAAGAGAAAACGAATAACCCACATTGTTGTCTCTTGAACCTATTGACACTGTCAATTACAGTTTGAATAAAGCAGTTTCTTCTGGATTCTAATTTCCCAAATTTTGACTCATTTCCTTTAGGATTTAAACCCTGCCCAAGTGGCTTTGGCAAGTTTGTTGAATGTCCATCTCATTCATCCTGAACAGAAGTGGTGGCTTCACACTTTGAACCCAGTGTTCATCCAAGCAACCTTTCCCATTAGGACCAACTGCTGCTCTTCTCCCTCCATTACATTAACAGCTTTAGATTTTCACATTTCCCTCTACAATGCAATACAGTTTGTCTGAGGTAGTCTTAGTGATTCTCTCCTGATGATGAGTAAGAACGCCATTTGATTTTCTCCCTCTTTAAATGTAGGCTGGACAAAGGGCAATTGTTGTTACTCACTGGCTCGAGATCAGCAGACTGCAGATTTAACTTGAAACCTTTCTGTTCCTTCATATCCAGGCTGCTGGGAAGTGCTTGTGAGACTTTTCAGCGAGTCTTTCTTTGTCTTCTCTTACAGTTCAGCTATGGCGATAGTAGTTTGACAGCCAACACTGCTGCCATCCAGATGACTTTCCTGCGTCTACTGTCCACTGAGGCCTCCCAGAACATCACCTATCATTGTAAGAACAGCATTGCCTACATGGACAGAGCTTCTGGCAATCTGAAGAAGGCCCTCCTGTTGCAAGGCTCAAATGACATTGAAATCAGAGCGGAAGGAAACAGCAGGTTCACATACACTGTCTTGGAAGATGGTTGCACGGTACGTTTTGGAGACTTTTTTCTGATTAAACTTAATAAGAACATTAAATCTAACTGTGCAGCACGAAAGACAAATTTGTTTGCCTTGGATTGTGAAGCATGCAACTTCAGTTTGAATGTTTATGGAATAAGGAAATTGACAAGACAGTTAACTGGAGTAGTAGAACACTGCATTCTCATTCTGAGGCACTGAATTAAACCCAGGGGCTACCTGAACACAATAAATGTCTTGGGGAAGACTGTGGACATCTTGGAAAGGGAGCAGGAATGGACTGCCACCTGACATTTAACATTGACACGGGTAACAGAGCGCATAAAGAAACTGAGCATTGCAAAGGTCAGGCTTTAGATTAGATTACTTACAGTGTGGAAACAGGCCCTTTGGCCCAACAAGTCCACACCGACCCGCCAAAGCGAAACCCACCCATACCCCTATATTTTGCCCCTTACCTAACACTACAGGCAATTTAGCATGGCCAATTCACCTGACCCGCACATTTTTAGACTGTGGGAGGAAACTGGAGCACCCGGAGGAAACCCACGCAGACACGGGGAGAACGTGCAAAGTCCACACAGTCAGTCACCTGAGTCAGGAACTGAACCCGGGTCTCAGGCGCTGAGAGGCAGCAGTGCTAACCACTGTGCCACCGTTCCGCTTATCAGCTAATACAACATAAAGGTGACCGGACCTCTGAGAATCCTTCTTTAATGGCTTCTGAAGAAACAGTAGGACAAAAAAAAACCCAGAATAAATAAGATGAAGGAAATAATTTTCAGTGACATTTTCAAACCAACTTAAAAGTTGTTGCATAAAAGTTGTCATTACTGAAGAATATATGTTTAATTTACACTGTCAAAAACTGAAAATATCTTTCTTCTACTTTTTTCAGAAACATACTGGCAAGTGGGGCAAGACAGTCATTGAATACAGATCACAGAAAACAACCCGTTTGCCCATTGTGGATGTTGCACCTTTGGATATTGGTGGTTCAGATCAAGAATTTGGTGTTGACATTGGCGCAGTCTGCTTCTTGTAAAATACTAAGGACCTCAGTACTTTCCAATCACTTCTAGGACTTCTGCACTGAATGGCTGATCCAATCCATCACTCCATTCATCCACACGCTTACATTTTGGACTTCATGGCCTAGCTGGACAGACTGTGAAAACGGTTAATTTATTTATTGTTTTCCTGTAAGATCGTCATGTCAGGTGGAAGTGTTACTGATATCTGTTGAAGGCCCTCCCCTGGATTGTACCAGCACAGGTCTTACTAAAATTCATACCGTACCAGTCTGTAATAAAGGTTACGAGCAGGAGACTGTGTAAAATATAAAAAAAAATGGTGCTATGTTGTAAAACCAGTCTGTAACATGGAGAACAATTGATATAAAAAATGTGGAAAGTACAAGTTGATCTGGGCTTTATTATTTTTTTTTTGCAGACTTTGAGAGACTCTAACTGCTCCAGTATCTAACTTTGCCTGCCCTCTTTTTCTATCAAGATGAAGGAAGTTTGGAACAACCAATCTAGAACTTCCCCAGTTTAAGCTACCTCACACTAATGATCTTAAAGGGACTAAACACACAGTAGCAGGGACAGAAGCTAGAAAAAAAAAGTCCTGACGATCATTCTTATTTCCAATTCAATTTAGAACAGAAAAGGTGCTCCCATTTTTTTTTGGCTTCTGGTGTCTCCTTCTGTGGCAGTTTTAGTGAACTAGAGGGATCCAGTCAAGATTTGATGGTGCTGACTAAAAACAATTCTGAAGCTGCCATGTGTGTTGTTACAGAACTGTAACACCAACTTAACATCCAGTCATTTTTATAAAGAACAAAATCAGTATTGCAGCAAAAAAAATTCTATGTGGATGATGTGTGGTCTGATCTTCAAACAAACCTGGTGAAAACCATTCACAGAATTTTTTTCCCTTATGTTTTCCAAAGTTAGGCATGTGGATAAAAATTAATCTTATTTTTTCTCCTACAACCTATTTTTCTCCCTAATTTCATGCATCTCTTGCTTTCATGCGACCTTTTTCTTGTAAGTAGAGGGGGAAAAAAAAAGGTAGACTTTTTGTTGGGGGGGGGGGGGGGGGGGGGTGTAAAACAAACCAAGGATATGTACTATTTTGTATATGTAAAATAGTTCAAATGTTTTTAAATAATTTTGCAATACTGGTTTTAAAGCATGGTAGACTAGAACATTCCCATCACAACACTAATGAACTTGTTCCATGTGAAAAGGATTCTGTCACTTTGTACTTTTTTTTCCCCTCAACCCACTACCCTTCCTCTGCAGCAATAAAGATAGAAAGCTTTTCTATTAACGAAAACACATTTGTTTTGAATTTTTTTATTTGTATTAAGTCCATCCTATGATGTATCTTTATTGAATGTTTATCTAGTCTGGGATATTTCATGACAGAAAATGAAAACACAAATAAAACTTAACTAAAAAACAAAATACGCAGCATGGTTTCAGCTGTTTTTTGATCTGACAGGTTATTCAGTGGCTTGCATTCAGAGATTATCTGTAGGACAGAGTCTAAGGGTGACAATAGCTTTTTTTTCCCCCTCCCCACTTTCCATCTCAGTGAATGATGGCAGCCACCTCTCCCCATCAAGCCCAAGTCGATATTCTCGCTATGTCAAATAAGGAATATAGTCAAGTAGACTGCATGCTCAAAACAGCACCACAAACTGATTTTGCTCTCTCCCTACTCCAGCCCACTAACAAATTGTAGGACCAAAATGCCATGCCAGCTGCAAATCAGATAATCTGCAGAGACCAGACACAGACTAACCACTAGGTTACAGAAAAAAAGCTCCTAAAGGCATACAGTTTAATATAGCACTAAAGAGGCAATTGAAAGCAGGTGCAATATTAGTTTTGCACCCACCTAAGTTTACTCTTCTTGAAACCTGTACTAGGAGAAATGTAATACCATCACTCCACCCTATCCTGTGGAGTTTCAGTCCGACATCTGCAGAGTGACTGAATTGAATGCAGAACAAATTACAAACCGTTTATAAATGATTCTACTAAAATCCACTATTCCTCTGCATAATTCAATTGTGGGAAATAAAGTCTTTTGCAGAAACCAGAATAATGTTAATGTAACTCTCCAGTATAAATTAGTAGTACACTGTATCCAATTTTGTTAGGGAACAAATCCCTCAAAGTTGTAATACTCAAAATGTTTCAGGTCCTGTCTCGTACCTATGTCATTGTATCTGGCCCATATTTTGCCATCTTGCTTCCGCTAGAGAGTGGTCCTTTTGCATTGAAGTGCAGTCCTAACACAGGAAATGATTTTTTGAAAACTAGGACGTGATGCAGACTAGTTATGGGGAAAAAAAAAAGAGTATGATGGGAGTAGGGGACAGCAAATGCATTCCCTTAAAAGTGCCAGCTAATGCAACAGACATGATAATTATTAATTTAATAAAAGATTACGGTTTTGGAATTAATAGCTTCCAAAATTATATGCTAGACAACTGAAAGCAGTACTGATTAAGCTTTGAGACTGGGATTTAGTGAGAAATTTTGGGAAATATGAAAAGGTTGTAAGTGAACTGTGTAAGTAATAAGTGCCAAATGACTTTATACATCCCTGGTATGTCATTCACAAACCTCAGGTCAAGTTGGTTTGTGATCACAATATATCAGTTTCTTGCCACTCTGTACTGGTATCTTTAGTTTTGTTTCCCATTATCATTCACGTACTCTCAGGCCACCTCTATTATCTAGATATTCAACCTATTGCAGTTACAATACCTCAAAGGGATGCTTTTAGACATTAAAAAAATTAGGCTGTATTCTGTTCAAAGATATGCAGAAAGATCAGATTAGATTCCCTACAGTGTGGAAACAGGCCCTTCGGCCCAACAAATCCACATTGACCCTCCGAAGAGTAATCCATCCAGATCCATTTCCCTCTGACTAACGCATGATGAGCAATTTAGCATGGCCAATTCACCTGACCTGCACATCTTTGGACTGCGAGAGGAAACCAGAGCACCCGGAGGAAACTCATGCAGACATGGGGAGATCTGTCTCTGTGGAGTTTACACAGACAGAGACAGTCGCCTGAGGCTGGAATCAAACCTGGGACCCTGGCACTGTGAGGCAGCAGTGCTAGCCACTGAGCCACTGTACTGCCCTTGAGCCCAATGCTTTGAGCACAGTGTATGCAATAAAAGGTAAAGTGTTTGGCACTCCAAGGCACTCTCCCTGGTGATGAGGCATTTACAATGCATGGCAGGAGCTAACTGAACAGGGCAATACCTCTGCTTTGCACAGTAGATCAAAGTGGAAATAAAAGGAGATGGTGGACATAAGCAGCTGAGATCAATAGCAGTCTCCTATGACCAGAACAGAGTCTCCCAATCTGCTTCTGCATTGGTCATCCTGCCAAGGCTTTTCTATAATCTGGATTCCCAAATGTAGATTGGAAGAGTCTCCTAAGTGAAGATGTTTTTGTACTAATTCACTCATAGGAAGTGGGCAACACTGGTCAATCCAGCAGCAATTGACTTTTGCCAGCTCACCACTTTCTCACACTTAATGACTCTCTGGTGTCAGGGAGAGGTGGTGGTGGATGTTCCTGGATAGGAACCCCATAGCAGCGAATGAAAAGCCATATGTTTTCAAGTCAATGGGCTTGGAGGGGAACTTGCAGGTGGTGGCGGCAATGGCAACGCTCCCACACCCCTACAATCCACATCCCTTTAAATGGAAGTTGCGCTGCAACAATGTCCAAATCTGCATCTTATCACTAGCACATACAGATGCCAGCAGGATGTTAGTGGAGCTTCTAGGACATTGAATAAAGTTCCACTGAAGAGGCTTTGTCCTGGATCATGGCACACAAGTTTTATTGGATCTGAACTTATCTGGAGTGCATTCCATCAAACCATTCACTTGCACTTTGTAGAATTACTTGCCAACAGGCTCCCAACCTCCACCTTGCAGGTGTAACCAGGGTATTTATATGGCTGAGACCATTTGACCCATTGTGCCTACCATAGATTAACTGGGCATCATTATCTTATGCAAAGCTCCTGCTGTTTCTCAGTAGTAATGTGTAAAGGTACAGTCAAAATAACCATCCAATGCCTCCACATTTCTAGGCAGTACATTCCAGACCACAATTGCTCACCATACGAAAAAGTTTTGCTTCACATCACCCTGGTTTCTTCTAGACATTACTAAACCTCTTCCTGCTCCTTGTTCCTCTAGTTTCTCCCTGTTTACTCTCCAGTACATTCAGGATTTTGAATACCTCCAATCAGATCATCTGTTAACTACTGCTATAGTGTGGGAACTCAGTGATGCGAAGGCCATTGAAGGTCAAGTGGAGATGGTCATTTCCTGACACTTGGTTGGTCCAAATAGCACTTGTCCCTTGTCTTGAGCATGCCTGGATGTTTTGTATTGCTTGCTGCATACTGGTATAGTTCAGATCAGCAACACATAACTTCCTATGGTGTTAAAAGATGCTACCAGTGAAACAGTTGCTACATCAGTTTTAAAATTTTCCAAACCGCCATTTAGCAAGAGCTCCTTTACATTAGGAAAATAACTATTCAAAAAAAAAAGCAAGGTAGAAAGCAGGAAACTACTGACAAGTTAGCTTAAGTTGTTTCAGGGAAAATAGTAAACACTAATCACTATAGATTACCTTGAATTTATCTAAGTCTCCTGTTTTGTGAAAGAGAAATCATGCTCAACTAATTTAGTAAGGCTTTTTCCAGAGCATGCACTGTAGATAAAGGACATTGTGTACTTTATTAACTGTTCTCAGCACCAGTCTTGCCACCTTCAAATGATTTATGCACATATACACCCAGATCCCTCGGTTCCTGCACCCTCTATTTTATACCTTTCAATGTTTTCCCAGCCAAAGTGCATTACATCACTTCTCTGCTGAATGTCACCTGCCACCTACCCCAATTTGCCTGCGCCATTCTGGAATTCCACAGTAGCCCCAGTTGCTCCCAACACTGATTTGACATGGTGTGAACATTTAGAATATAATTACACTCAAAGTCCACAGTTATGTGGGGACATGATTAGCATGCTAGCCACAGCTGAAATGTTCCAAGTGACTTTGTAACAAAATTGAAAGAAGATGTCTCATCCAGACTGTCAAAAAAACAAACAAGAGAAAAGAATATTTTCAATAATTACACACTTCCTGAGCAGATGCCTCAAAAGCACTTCAAGCTTTTGAAGTGTAGTCACTATTGTAAGCAATAGGAAATACAGCTAAATTTTACCCACTGAAGATAAAAATGCTCATCTCTTCATCCTGAGGGGATGTAGAATAACAGTACCTGACAGCATGGTACTTCCTGTACAACTGCAGGGCAGCTGGTCTCAACATGTCCCAGAATGGCTTGAAACCAGAACCTTGAGACTTGGCTATCTCTTAGCCAAGTAATAAATTACAACCAAAGGAAAAGGATAATTGAAAGACAGAATAAGGGTACAAGATACAGAAGCCCCAGAAAACCAGACTGAATGTTTACATACTGGTAGAATACATCTGATCAAAAGATTAGAGCAGATTTCTTCTCCACCCTACACTGCTTCTACTTATCCTGGTGCATTCCAACAGCATGAACTCACTGGATTGCACACCAAGCCTCAGACTTCCATCCACAATAATCAGAGGAGTTAGATGATACATATTTCAAGCATAATGCATCTTATACAAGCTTGGCACCAAAATTCTATAATTAAGCAGCTGAGTTGAAGTTACCTCAAAGCCAACTCTGCCAAACTGAAGCAGGTTGGACAAGAAACTAATTTTGTTCCAAAATGTTGAATGATAGCATGCCTTTCTTTGATTCATGCTATTTAGCTGCAGGGCTTGTATTCAAGTATTTTATAAAGTGGGAAACAAAAATTAATTGCTGGTCAACTAACAAGGCAAAACATCCAACCTTTGGGTGATCTATTGTAAGAGATCCGCATAAATAGTGTACTGTGGAAGCCTGAAAAATCACATTTCAGCCTTCGATTGGCAGAGTTTGAAAGAGAAAGGAAGGGCTGTTATTTTACTCAGAGCTTCAGCATAGTTCTTGAAGTCTGTGCTTTGGTTTTATTGTAAGCCTGTAGTTTAGCACAAAACACCAGTTTCCAGTTGTTCAGACATGATGGCACACCTTAGATTTGAACCCAAGCCTTTGGCTCAGAGGTATGCTAACACTCTGCTGCAAAAGGCCCTGGAAAATTATGGTTACATTTTTATGCTTGTCAGGTGTCTTGTACACAACTACCACCCCCTCCCTCTAAACAGTGGTTTTCTTTAACTATTTGCAGTTTGATTGAACCATAAACACCACAGCAAGTGAATACATTTTGCGCAGAACTGTAACACTTTCAGCACAAGTTTAACAGATTTTATATCCAATTAGAAATACACTTGGCACCATTAAATCACTGACCATGCAATGATCCAAAATTCCATTTTGGATCAGACTGGAGAATGAAGCGACATAAGAATGCATTTTAGATTAGATTTACAGTGTGGAAACAGGCCCTTCGGCCCAACAAGTCCACACCGACCCGCCGAAGCGCAACCCACCCATACCCCTACATTTACCCCTTACCTAACACTACGGGCAATTTAGCTTGGCCAATTCACCTGACCCACACATCTTTGGACAGTGGGAGGAAACCGGAGCACCCGGAGGAAACCCATGCAGACACGGGGAGAACGTGGAAACTCCACACAGTCAGTCAGTCGCCCGAGTCGGGAATTGAACCCGGGTCTACAGGCGCTGTGAGGCAGCAGTGCTAACCACTGTGCCACCGTGCCGCCCACATTGTGGAGAGGTAATTTGGCACAGGGCTTTAAAAAGGGGCTGGGAACAAATGCCATTTTCTCCCCCACCCCAGCAAGCCAGAGGGTTAGCCATGGTGTTAGGAGCAAGGCAGCTGCTTCAGACAAGCCTGCCCATACAGTCAGTCAACACCAGTGCTGTAAGATACCCTCAGGGTGGAGGTTGCAGACTGCCCTCTGGAAGGGTTCTGTGACCAAACACAGACTTAGCAGCTTTCAATTGAACAAAAATAAAAAACCCACCCAACCCACACTCCATGTAGAAAGGGCTTCTCACTGGACCTGCAGCTTGGAGAAAGACCTACCCATCTTGACTGGAGGGACAGCAGGCCCAGTCACTAATTGGGGACAAGAATTAAAAATACTAGGAATAAACTCACCTGCAACACCAGCAGCTTGACCCAAGAACCACAATCCTGTCCCATGTGATTTCACATCATTAGTCCCAACCCCACAAAAAAAAGTGTTTTAAAAAAAGTGGGAAATTGTAAGAAAGAAGCTCGATGACGCCAAAAGAAAACCACTAGACAACAGTGCATTTTCCAAAAGTTTTATTAAAGATAAACCTCCTGTAGTTTCAAGTATTTCTGCAGTAAAATGGAACAGCTCCTCTGCCACATAGGATTTCACTGCCAACTGAAGCTTTTCCACTCAAGTCACATTCACCAGCAGCTGGATCCCTTTTGAAAAAGGAGGGACAACAGCACATATCTGCACCCCAGTGGTATGGAATTCTCAACTCCTTTTGACCATTTTGCACGGTGAGATCTGGTTCTTGCAACACAAACTGAAGTGAAGCAGCTTGGCCAATTCTTGTCCTCGTCTCCAGCTCCCTGCTGTTCCTAACAGGATGTTTCTGCCCTAGTCTTGGCAACCTGCAGCAACTTCAGCATCTGCTCAAAAAGGACTGCAGCAGGCACTTTGCTTTTCTCTTAAAAGGAGATACAAGAAAACAGCATTCCCCACCCCCAACAGCATATGGGTCAAAAAACAAAATGAAACCTTTGTCAATAACAAAGTCCTGGCTAGACTAGAATGACCCAAAGAAAGTCATTACCACTTACCATATTACGGAGGTGAAAGATTTGCGCTTGCACACCAATGAAAATCATGCAACCATTAAGCAGCACAGCAATGAATCTTTGCGCAAAGTTTCCAGATGGTTACTTTAATAGCCCATTTGAGAAGATTACACAGCCAAGGTATAGTACTAGATTCAGTCTACTAAATGCAACAGTACAGTAGCAAGAAATATTTAAAAGCCCAGAGCAGCTGTTCACATCACTGGAATAAGCCAATGCACTAGTCCCAGAACATTTATTTGAAAAAATAAAATGCTCACTAACTGACAGCATTACATTTAAACAATGCACATCAGCTCAGAGTGCCAAGACATTCCAACCTGTTCAGGCCAAAATTCTTTCCAGTATACAATACACAATTGATTAAAAAACACAACCCTTCTACAGATAGAATCAAAACAGCCACTGAAACAGGATTGTCCAAACGCTACCTGAGAAGTTCCAGCATCTGTCCAATGGGGAGGTGTTAAGAATCAAAGACACACTAAGGGGCACTTGCACAAAGAAAAAAAAACAAACTTACTGGGGTCTTGTTAAAACAAGTCAGAAAAGTAATTGTTAATACTGCCAATTGCTCAAACCACAACCCTGTACACATTTCAGGCTTAACTTGCTATCAGCTTCACACCCATGGGTGAATAGATAGGTTCAGAGCATTAGCTCATTGCTTTGGATGAAGGCTAGCAAAAGGATGAGGATTGATGCAGCAGCCTCCAACAGTAAGTGAAACTTGCAGCAAACTATCAACACAGCTTTATATTGTGAAAACCGTTGAACTAAAAACAATCCTCCATCACAAAACATATAATGCTGGCTGACATAGTATGAAAACCCCTCAAACTATCAGTTTGAAAAAAAAAGAACCTGAATCAGGGATATTAAATTGGACAGTGCTCACCAGGGTGGGAAGAGGGGCAAGGGGGAGAAGAGAGTTACATTTAGGAAGTTATTCTCTTTTCCCTCTCCAGTATTAGTAACACTTACTGGTATCTCAAGCTTAGAACTTTTTGGGGTTCCTACCCACCAGTGCTTCTGTTATTACATTTGATGTTCTATATCACAATCTATTCATTCAGTTGGTTAGTTACATTTTAACAACATAGCACACAGATGGAAGTGCTTCATACATTTTACACCAAAGTCAATATTGCCCCACCCCTGACCCCCCAAAAAATGCATCTTCCACATTAGATCATTGACAAGTGTAAACCCTGCTAACTTCAATGTTTACTTTTTAAACTAGAGTTAAAAATGGATCCACAGCAAGCTTCCAGTGTGTCTGCTTTTTGTTTCACTTTTACAAATCCTGTGTCTTATATTATGCAATACCCTGGAGTACAAAAACATCTTGAATAAATTACACAAAACAAAACAACATTCTTTCAGACTTTTCCCCCTATTTCTTCAGTCTTCCCTTTGTACCAGTTCAGTTTGCCCCAATGGAAAAGCTAAAACATTCATGCATGTCACCATTAACAGGTACACTGCAATTGGCAAACCAAGTTTTATAAAATATTAAAACAAAAACAGCTTGCAACCAGTTTCCAAGTCAGTCAGTTAAGACCAGTTCCTGCTTATTTTGGTAATCTGAACATGGCTTCAGTTGTCTTGGCATTTGCTTGCACGCATACAAAAAAGATGGGCATTTAAATGTACAAGTTACTTCAAACAAACAGTCAACAGACAGCAAGTGCATCATTGACATAGGTGGAGAAAAACCACTAAAGCAGATCATTTTAGGGATTGGATGGTGTGTAAAAATAGCTTGCATCAGGCTCCATCATTAAATTTAAAAAGTTAGTGTTGTTAGCCATGCAAGTTAAATGTATAAATCCAACAGTTCAGGTTTTAAATGACTACTGCGGTAGGAATGCAAACATTGTAAAACTACTATGCATTTTTTGAAGTTGCATCAAGATTGTATAATGGAGCTTTTTATACTAAACTGTGTTAATTTGGGATGCATCTTGTTTAGTCCTTCATTCAACTTGGCTTGCAATCCTCCATTTGTGTACTCCCTAGTGATTTTCAAATCATACACGAAAGCTTTAAGTATATCTATTAATGCTAATAATTCACACACCAGACGATGCAAATGCTGGGTATGAACTATCGAGTGTCCCTAGGCTAACTTGGTGAACTGAAAACCAGTTATTGTTTTAACTTGAAGGTCTCTTTTGGCTACATTTTAGATACAAGCACATTTACAACCTTGTCAAAATAAAGGAAGGGAAAGCACAGGGAGGTGGGGGGAGAAAGAGGTGGTGGTGGTGATGCAAGAGTTTGAAAAACCCAGGAGGGAGAAGCAATTCAAGTTTAGTCTAACATAAACTGGGAAGTGGAATTCAGAGGATGGTAGTGACAAAAAATATCCTAGGTCTAGTGCAGCTTTGAGTAGACTAACTTGTATGCATGGTTGTGTTGTATAAGAGTTCATTACAATGGGAGGCTTTTGTATGAAACTTAGAGGGCACACAGCATGGCACACATGAGGTAGGTTTTGAAACAAAGGCATTGCCCTAGGGAGAAACATTATAGAAAAAGCAACTACTCAGGAAGGTTGAAAGCAATGCTCTCAAACCTTTTTGATTAAAAACAAAAAAAAGGTTAAGGATGCTCTACACGGCCAACATGCCTTATAAAAAGAGTGCAGAAACAGAAGACTCTTCTCAAATCTACTGGCTGCAGTCACTTTCCAGCTAAACAGGGAGGAGAAAAGTCCCACATTAATGAAAACAATTGAAGTTGCTTTGAACCATCATTTCCATTCAGACTGTAGAGGTCTCAGTGATTCAAAGGAGGTCTTCTATACACAGTTGAATTGGACCCACAATCCAGATAGCGGTAGGCTTCCAGAGAGTTCTGTGATGGATGTCCCAAATAGGAGCTTTTCACTGTGGTCCTGAGAAAGATTAAACAATTAAAAACCACAAGGGAAAAAAAGTAGCCAACATTAGGTTAGTCACACCTGAAGAATGGAGTTAACATCACTTTGTCCAAGGAGTGATTGCACTCAGATGGGTGTGATCAGTGGTATGGAGGTCAAATCAAAGTCAGATCGACAGTCCAGATGATAAAAAGGCCATTTTTGGCCAGAGCAGATACAAACAACTATTGTAATCCCATTTTCCAGTACTTGGCCCATAGCCTTGTATGCCTAAGCATTTAAGTGTTTAGATGTGCAATTGCAATGCTGAGGGTTTCTGCCTCCAACATCTTCATACAGGCAGCAATTTTCAGCTGCCCACCAGTGTCTGGGTGAAGGTTCTCCACAACTCCTCTAAACCTTCTTCCCCTTACTGTAAAAGAGAATGCCCCTAGTCACTGGCCCTTCTATCAAGGAGAAAGGTTGGTCTACCCTATGCTCAAATCATGGCCCGATCAATCAATCAATCAATCTCCTCTGCTTCAAGGAAAGCCACGGTCCAATTCCTCCATGAACTCTCCAGCCCAGGCAACATCCTGGTGCATCTCCTCCGCAACCTCTCCAGTGCTATCACATCCTTCCTGTATGGATCCTGTGGCCCAACCAGCATTTTATGCTGTTCCAGCATCTCCCTACTCGTAAACTGTGCGCCTCAGCAGGTATACCAAATGCTTTAACCATTTACCCTGATCCCTTAAAGGGACTGGTGCACATGCACACCAAAAGGTTTTCCAGATCCTTTGTTTTCCAGGGTTCTCCCAATCATGTATCCCCTTGGCTTGTTTGTTCTGAAGTGCAGCACCTCACTGATCCAGATTGAACTCTTTCTCACTGATTAGGCCATCTTTCTCATTATTTACCACTTCCACTTTGGTTTTTTGTCTGGTCTGCAAATTTACTGATCAACTTTCACATTCGAAGACAAAATCATTTGTTTATGGACCGGACCAGACCACTCAAAACATTCTAAGCAGGCAGCCCCAGACCTTAACTTTGCAATTTGTTTAAGTGTACAGTGAAAATTACCCAGAAGCTAGCTAGGTTGACTACTAGATTTTAAAAACAAAAATTTATACACAAAATTACACAATGAAACACAAAGAACAGAATAAAGAACCCTACAGAACTCCGCCTTTCCAGCTCGACTTACGTATTCTGTTCTGAATTCACAACAGTCCCAATGAGCAAACCCCCTTTAAAGCCCAGTATAAATGGAACACATGCTTACAGGTTGAAGTTGAAGGGCAGAAAAAAAAAGTTGCCACAGCACCCTGTTGATTGCCTCACCTGCTCAAGTCTGAACTAAAACCTGCTCAGCTCAGCAGCTGACCACTCCCCTTTCATTATACAGGTCACTTCTAAAACATGACCATTTTAGTCTGAAGTCTCATCTGTTTACTAATAAACAAATGGCCTCAAAATCCTTTTCATCTCTGCACCAAACCAGCCCTGCGCAGTTTATTGCCTCTCAAAAAAATTTGAGTGGACAGAGTCACCTTGAGCCTAGGGACTGCTTTTTTTTAAAAAAAGAGAGGGACTAGTTTTCTGACAATGTAAGCTAGTTGGTAAGGGCCCAACTACTGATCCTCCCCATGGGAGGCAGACTTCCATCTGGAAAAAACACCCCTCAACCATCACCCACTTCTTCCTCCTACTCAGCCAATTGGGGAACCAATTGGGCAAATCCTTGCCTCACTGGACCTTCTCAAAAGCCTTGTCGTCTACTTTAACTTCATCAAATGCATTGCACTCATCTATACATCTGAGTACCTCTTCAAAAATTTCAAATCAAGTTTGTCAGACACGACCACCCCTTAGCAATACCACGCTGACTATTCAATTAATCCCAGTCTCTCCAAATGAAAATGAAGTGTCCTTCAGAATCGCTTCCAATAGTTTCCCTCCACTGAGGTTGGACTAAAAACTTTCCTGGTTTAGCCCTCGTTCCCTTCTTTAACAGTACCACACTGGCTATCCTCCAGTCCCTCCCAGGGTCAGAGGGGAATTGATCATTTTTGGAAGCGCCTCTCATCTCACCAACCTGGGATACATTGTAGCCAGCCCTGGAAATTTCGCTCCTTTTAAAAGCCTGTCAGACTACACCAACTTAAGGCCGTAAGACATAGGAGCAGAAATTAGGCCATTCAGCCCATCAAGTCTGCTCTGCCAATCATGGTTGAGCAGTTTCTCAACCTCATGGTCCTGCTTTCTCCCTGTAACCTTTGATACTCAAGAATTTATCTTAAATATACTCAGTGACCTGGCCTCCACAGCCTTCTGTAGTAATGCATTCCACAGATTTGCCACCCTCTGGCTGAACAAATTTCTCATCTCCATTCTCAACCTCCTCTGAACATGCTCCAGGGCGAGTAAATCCTTCCTGAGATGTGGGGCCCAAAACCTTTAAGGATATCATACTCCTCTCCACTTTTGAAACCCACATCATCTCTCTAGTGAGCATAGAATATTAATTTAGAACCATACCTGCACTTTGTCTCCACATGAATTACCACAGCTTCTCAATGCCCTCATTAACCTTTTATCCTTAAGATGTACCTTTAAAAATCTGATGTTTTATCTTTACCTTCCACCATGCTTTCACATCCCATTTTAGCTCACCTTAAAAAGTCTCCCCTTGCATATTCTAGGGATTCTGCTGTTTTGAGCCAATAGTATCTGCCATAGCCTTTTTCTCTCTATCCAATTCTCCACGTCCCTGGATATCCAGGGGTTTACAGGATTTGATGACTCCACCCTTTTTCCTTATTGGAACATCTCCATACTTCCTTCTTGAAGGCATCCAACGCTTGCAACAGACTTATCTAAAAATAAGCTCTCAGTCCACTTGCCAGATTATATCTGATCTTGGTTTTTTTAAAAAAGGCCTTCCCTCAAGTTAAGAACTTACAGCAATGGGCAACAATCTTGAATCTAAAAGTTATGATTGCTGTCTGTAAAAATACTCTCCCACCTGATACGTCAACCATTTCCCCAGTTACATTACCTCAAATGACATCCAAGACGTGATTGCTCTTTGTAGGGAACTATGTACAGCTTTTAAAAAAAATGCAAGAATTCCACACCCTCTAAGCCTTTCACAGAATGACTATTAACACCAGTCCTTCTTTCATATGGCACACACCCAACATGTGGTGAGAATGACCATAATGCCAAATAGGCTGGATTCTGAACAGATTGAGTAGCTTAAAACTGGTTCTGACAAACTGCTGGCATGGGCCAACAGAATTGTATTCAAAAACCAAACCTAGCACAACACATCCTGAAAGTCAGCTACCAATCTTAATGCAATTCAGCCATCCATACATGGCAGACAAATAGCAGGTTAGATACAAAACTAAACCCCACACAAAACAATGCCAACTGCGAAAAGATGGATAATTAAACTTTAGCAGAAAGAGGCAGCTCAACAAAATTTTTAAATTAAGGTTGTGAACATTTCAGCCTTTGACAGAAGGTGTTGGCACAGGATCGGTGCTGGGTCCTCTACTTTTTATCATTTACATAAATGATTTGTATGCGAGCATAAGAAGTACAGTAAGTTTGCAGATGACAAAGTTGGAGGTGTAGTGAACAGCTAAGGTGGTTACCTCAGATTACAACTGGATCTGGATCAGATGGGTTAATGGGCTGAGAAATGGCAGATAGAGTTTAATTCAGATAAATGAGACGCACTGCATTTTGGGAAAGCAAATCTTATACACTTAATGGTAAGGTCCTAGGGAGTGTTGCTGAACAAAGAGACCTTGGAGTGCAGGTTCATAGCTCCTTAAAAGTAGAGTCACAGGTGGATAGGATAGTGAGGAAGGTGTCTGGTATGCTTTCCTTTATTGGAAAGAGTATTGACTCCAGGAGTTGGGAGGTCATGTTGCAGCTGTACAGGACATCAATTAGGCCATTGTTGGATTATTGCGTGCAATTCTGGTCTCCTTCCTATCTGAAAAGATGTTGCGAAAGTTGAAAGGGTTCAGAAAAGATTTACAAGGATGTTGCCAGGGTTGGAGGATTTGAGCTATAGGGAGGCTGAACAGGCTGGGGCTGTTTTCCCTGGAGCGTCGGAGGCTGAGGGGTGACCTTATAAGTGGTTTACAAAATTATGAGGGGCATGGATAGGATAAATAGACAGTCTTTTCCCTGGGGTCAGGGAGTCCAGAACTAGAGGGCATAGGTTTAGGGTGAGAGGGGAAAGATATAAAAGAGACCCAAGGGGCAACTTTTTCACACAGAGGGTGGTACATGCATGGAATGAGTTGCCAGAGGATGTGGTGGAGGCTGGTACAATTGCAACATTTAAGAGGCATTTGGATAGGTATATGAATAGGAAGGGTTTAGAACATAGAACATAGAAGGATACAGCGCAGTACAGGCCCTTCGGCCCTCGATGTTGCGCCGACCGAATCCTACCTAACCTATACTAGCCCAATAACTTCCAAATGCCTATCCAATGCCCGCTTAAATGACCATAAAGAAGGAGAGTTCACCACTGATACGGGCAGGGCATTCCATGAACCGTTTGGGGGCATACGGCTGGGTGCTGGCAGGTGGGACTAGATTGGGTTGGACCGAAGGATCTGTCTCCATGATGTACATCTCTAAGAGTCTAAAAATGTTGAACAGATGATCCATCGCTGTCTCCTCAGGTTCTCAGCATAGAAGGGGACACTAATTGTGTGTGTCGCCATTGTCTTACTAGATCATAGGGGCTGCTTTCTCATTACAAAGAAGCGACTGGTGGGGATTTAACCTGACAGCCACCAGACCTCAGGCAAGGGAAGAGGTTGAGGAGGAGTGGCCTTCATGGGAACCACAAAGTGGTGATGGGAACGGAAGTGTTGGCATTACACTACTCTAAGCCAATAATCCAGCCAAATGGTTACAATTGATAGATCAACAATAGATGAACAAAATTGACCCATCTCATCCAGCTGGAGAATTTTCCATGCTGTCAGTGTCATGATTTCAGACTAGACCAGGGAAATTGCACTTACAGTCACTTAGAGTCAGATGTACAGCACGGAAACAGACCATTCGGTCAAACCCATTCACACCGACCAGATATCCCAACCCAATCTAGTCCCATCTGCCAGCACCTGGCCCATATCCCCCCAAACCTTTCCTATTCATATACCTATTCAAATGCCTCTTAAGTTGCCCCTTAGGTCTCTTTTATATCTTCCCCCCCTCATTCCAATCTATGCCCTCTAGTTCTGGACTCCCCACCCCAGGGAAAAGACCTTTACTATTTATCCTATCCATGCCCCTTAATCTTATAAACCCCTATCAGGTCATCCCTCAGCCTCCAACACTAGGGAAAAACAGCTCCAGCCCATTTAGCCTCTCCCTGTAGCTCAAATCCTCCAACCCTGGCAACATCCTTGTAAATCTTTTCTGAACCCTTTCAAGTTTCACAACATCTTTCCGATAGGAAGGAGACCAGAATTGCACGCAATATTCCAAGAGTAGCCGAAACAATGTCCTGTACAGCCGCAACATGACCTCCCAACTCCTGTACTCAGTACTCTGACCAATAAAGGAAAGCATACCAAACGCTGCCTTCACTATCCTATCTACCTACGACTCCACTTTCAAGGAGCTATGAACCTGCAATCCAAGGTCTCTTTGTTCAGCAACACTCCCCAGGAGCTTTCCATTAACTAAGTCCTGCTAAGATTTGATTTTCCCAAAATGCAGCACCTCGCATTTATGCAAATTAAACTCCATCTGCCACTGCTCAGCCCATTGGCCCATCTGATCCATTGTGATCAGAGAGAACTTTCTTCATTGTCCACTACACCTCCAATTTTGGTGTCCTCTGCAAATTTAGTAACTATACCTCTTCAGCTCACATTCAAGTCATTTATATAAAAAAGTAAAGTAGTGGACCCAGCACCGAATCTTGTGGCACTCCACTGGTCACAGGGCTCCAATCTGAAAAACAACCCTCCACCACAACCCTCTGTCTTGTGCCTTTGAACCAGTTCTGTACCCAAATGGCCAATTCTCCCTGTATTCCATGAGATCTAACCTTGCTCAGCAGTATCCCATGGGGAACCTTGTCGAACACCTTACTGAAGTCCATATAGTTCACACCAACTGCTCTGCCCTCAATCCTCTTTATTACTTCAAAAACAAAACCTCAAGTTTGAGAGACATGATTTTCCACACAAAGCAGTGTTGAACCCTTTGTTAAAAACCACCAGCTTTGATGCCCTACCAAGTTTTTCTTTGGTTGTTCAGCATATTCTGGGTGGGATGAGGGCAGAGGACAGGGCACAGGATTACTTCCTGAATAAAAACAACTTTGCCTTGATCTGGCACTGCACACAGCTTATGTAGTTTGGGAAAAACCCAAAAATACTTTTTTAAAAAAAAGGTGGGGGGCAGCTAGGAGGGGTTAAAAAATGCCCATGTTCAATTACCCTCGAGAAGTTGGAAGTGAACAGTCACAGACCAGCTGGTATCAGGACACTTGGTCCCATCAGCAAGGGAGGGGATGTCAGGTTTGTGACACACAGCAAAGCAAAAAGCCAGTTAGTATGCACTAGTCAACTCAGTTGCTGCACAAGTTTTATTAATGATTGAAGTTACTTGACATGGAGAGAGTTTCCAATAACCACTCATTAACATTAGACGGGCTGTTTATTAGCTTGCCAATCAAATACTGCCAGCTAAACCATTCCAATGTTAAAAGACAGCTTTGAACTTCAGTTGAAGTTGGTTACATATGAAGCTAGAAAGTATATATATTCTGTCCAACCAAAACCACAACCTGAAGTATTGTACTTAGTCTCATTGTTACGAAGCTGGAAGGGGTACTGTACCTTGACAGAACAACCTGACACAGCACTAAGTGTTCTGAAAAAGGTAACAATGTAACATTTGGTCAAACAGCTACATTAGCTGGGTTGCCTGGAGCCAAAGGAAGAAATAAATGAATTCAAATTCAGCCAGTTTAAATTATGCCCCAAAATACCAAACTCCAATCAAGTTTGAATTTAGTAGTTTGACAATATTAACACCAATGATCCGATGCTTTGGGGTATAAAGCCAAAACAAAAACTGAACAGTTGGAGAACTGCCAAGCCACCAATATCTGCAGACTACCTGTAGAATAGCTCTCTTAAAAAGGTACCTTCATCTACCAATGACCTGTGAAACAGAAATCCCCAAGAGGAGGAGAAGACAGGAAGATACACAAAAAAAAATACAACAGCTGGCTGGTTTTGAAATTTTAGTACTTTTGGTAAATCTTAATGGGGGAGGGAGTGCAGTGTTTAAAATCAGACTGGTATTTTAGAGAGGGAGGTAAAAAGATAGGTTAGCGAAAGGAGTTGTCAATAACTAGCTATTCTGTTAGACTTACATTTAAAACTGGAAATTCAATAGAATTTGCTTGTAAGGCTAGGCTTCACGTCTACATTTTTGTCACCCAAACAGAACTGTAATAATTCCTGACTTCCAAAAGCCTACAAAAAAAAAAGACTAAAGAATACCATGGAAAAGTGAGTACTGCAGATGCTGGAGATCAGAGTCTAGATTAGAGTGGTGCTGGAAAAGCACAGCAGGTCAGGCAGAAGAGCAGGAAAATCGATGTTTCGAACAAAAGCTCATCAGGATTCCCGATGAAGGGCTTTTGGCTGAAACATTGATTTTCCTGCTCAGATGCTGCCTGACCTGCTGTGCTTTTCCAGCACCACTCAAGAATACCAGACCACTTATTGGTGAAAACCTAAAATTGCAAGTTAAAAGAATCAAGTCCAACTTTAAATTCAGCTTCAGGATATCTACCAAAACCATACTGCACTTTGAACAGCTTTTTAAAAGACAGACAAAAGACCATAAAAAATACACAGACAGGCTGCTTGGCTGATCCAACATATCCACATTCCTGCATTTCCCTAGATTACTGATCAAAAATCTGTTGCAGCTTAAATATACACAAGGATTCTGCCCCCATAGCTTTGTGGCAAGTTGAATCAATTCCTCAGTCTTAAACTAGCACCCCTTTATTCAGAGACTGTGTCCTCTAGCCCTAAAATCTCCCACAAGGGAAAACATCCTCTCAGCATTTACCCTGTCAAGCCCCGTGGGAATCAGATAGGTTTCAATTAGATTACTTCATTTTTCTAAACTCCATTGTGTGGAATTCCAATCTGTTGGGCCTTTGCTCATTAGACGTTCCCTCCATACCAGGGATCATCCTGGTGAACCTGTGACTTGCCTCCAACTAAACCTTTCCTTAAATAAAAAGTGACCACAGCTCCAGATGTGGTCTCACCAGCACCCTGTATAACTGCAGTAAGACTTCCCTAATCTTATAACCCAACTCCCTTGAAACACGGGCCGACATTTCATTAACCTTCCTGATGACCTCCTGCATCAGTGTGCTAGCTTTCTGTTTTGTGTACAAGTAACTTCAAGTCAGTGTTGCAACTTTTCAGTTTTTCTCTATTTAAACAAGATTCTGTTCTTGAAGAACTTACTGCATGAAGACAACAATATTGTGGACCTTGATTGACGGCATCGTGCAAAAGGTACTGCAAGGAAAAAAAGAACTGCTTTAGTCAATAAGTCAGAAAAATGCCAAAAATCCATCACTGCACTTTCCCTTTTATGGGATGTTACTTCCAAGTCACATGGATCTGAGAGCAGAGAGCCCCTTCAGCACAGGAGAGAAAGCAGACCTTATACTGATCTTTCAATTCTAACCCAAAATGCTCTCCTGATGTCAGATCCAACTGGAGGAGACTCCTTGCCACACCAGAGCTCCACCCTGTTATTTTCACCACCCAGACCAGTTTTCTACAGCCCACCCTGCTGTTCTACACACTCCTCCCCCAGTCCACCCAAAAAAAACTCCACTTATGTACTTGCCTTTCGACAGCAGCTGCCAAAATGGCTGCTTGGACTTTTAAATTTCAGAATATGCTACTGACTGTTGGGAAGAGGGGCATACTTTATCCTCAGACAGCTCTGCATTACGACAACCTTTGCAACAGAGAGAGACCCAAACAAATGCACAGCTCTCCTCTTTCGTAAAATTAATAAAAAAGAACAAGGCAAATCAAAGACTGCCAATCGCTGGAAAAGCTGGTCCACTATTTTTGGTATTCATATCAAGACAGTGTTAAATGGCTCAACACAAACTAAGCTTAGTTCTTGATGCATGAATTTTTAAAAAAGCATTGCTGCTAAGTGTATATGACTTATCACCACAGTAAGTTTCAAAGAAACTAACACTTGCAGTCTATCAAGCTAGGTCTCACTTTGGAAATAAAAATTTGTCTGGTGTTATCAACTAGAATAGTAACAAAAGAACTGGTGACTGTTATCAAGGGGCATTTGCTCAGCAGTAACCAGCTCACTAGCCTTTTGTTTGGGTTCTGCCAGGGCCAGTCAACTTCTGACCTCACTATTTAAAAATATAAAAACTTATTCACTAGCTCTTATATGCAGTCACAAACAGTAGCATGTTAAAAGGAAACAAATATTTGACTATCCAAACAAACCAAAAGACGTGTCTTGGGCCAGACTGTATCTACAGGCCTGAGCACCACCACTAGGCTCCAACTAAATGGACCCCCATTTACCTTCAGCAGGAAGGCCTCAGAGTGGTCTTTCCCACTGCACCTTGGAATGTGCAAGTCTGCAACACCCAGTCAAGGTTAACTTCTTGCTCTGAAAGGCCAGCAAGTTTCAAGCAGACCAAAATGTCTTTCATCGAATTGATAGCCCTCCAGGAACAGTTGGATGCTGGTCTCAGTATGCATCCCAGGGAACAGACCATAGAGGACAGTCCCTGTGTCAAGGTTTGTCCTGAGCAGCTCGGTGACAAAAACAAACCCTCCTTTTCCCCAATAGGATCTTGAGGATGCTACGTGCAGACCACTTCCTGATGGACTGGTGGTCAAAGGTGCTGTTTTTCCATTACAAGCTTCCCCACAAAGACAAGTGACATGGAATGGTTCAACTACTTGGAGCACTCTGCAGCAATTAGGCCAGTCCGATCCTTAATGTATTGGAGGTTCTACCTATCCCCAGTGTTACAGTGACACTGTTTGCATATGGAGGGTCGACACAGCTACACACAAAGCTGGCATTAGGGGGTTGGTGACATAGGGAACATCCTTCCCACCCTTATCCAGAGTTTTATACATGGTGTCAGAGGACACTGTCCACCTTAAGACGTCCAGATGAAGTGGAAGATAGACCAGATAACTGCAATGGCATAGTTTCAGGGAATGGGCCAGATCTGTGCCAGAGTGCCACATACCTGATGACCAGGTTTATAACCTGCAGGTGGGGAGGGGAGAAGAGCAGTGCTCCCAAATGACCAGTTTGGCCCATCCTGGCAATGCACTCGAGATTTTGTTTATGCTCCAGTCCCTCCAAACCACATTCCCAGCATCTTCAGGTAATCTGTCCTGACAGTGAAGGGAATAAAGGATTGGTCAGCCCAGTTCCCAAAAAACATGGCCTCAGCTCTTGCCTCTACTTTAACTTCTGAAGGCAGTTTGGCCTGGTCAGATGCTCAGTCTGCACTCAGACAGCAGATTGGAGCAGAAAACAGCGACGTCAGTGTACAGGGATGCTTTGATCTGCAGGCCTCCACTACCAGGACTGATCACCCCCAGGCTCATCCTCCCTGATGGACCTCACTACTGTCTTGGCCCAAATAGGCACTAGCTGAACTGGGGTTGGTGGGGGGGGGTGGAAGGAAGAGACGACACTGCCCTCAGAAGACAGATTTGAGGGTGCAAAGACTATTAGGTTATTACTGTGATTTTTTTCGAAAAAGTAACCACTCATTTTAAAGTACAGTTGACACAGCTGGTGGTTCAAGCAGTAGAAGATCCAGACCAACTGCAGCCAAGGGTGTGCGCACACAAATGGAGACTCAGTCAGCAAGCTGATTATTCTGTGGACTACTGACGAGGTATTGTTGGCAGGCAGAAGGCCCGGGTCAGAGATTGGCTCTCAGGTAGTTGAGCAATTTGGAGCTGTAAACAAAGATAGGAGAAGCTTCAGACCTTCAACTGGAATGCAGTCAAGGCCTTCATTACTTTTATTTCACATTTTTAGTTGGAAGTGTGAATTGATGGTGACATCTGGACTGTGAGCAGCTTTATATAAAAAATGATTCATTTAGAAGGGACCTGGCCTTGGAAGTTAATTGGAGATGACAATGATTTTGAACATAAATCAGACATCAAGTCTGGAGATGCATTATGCTCCAAGGTTGACAGATGCTTGGATGTTAAAAGGGGCCACAGGAAGGCCACGGCCACTGCCAGCCACTCAAAATGATGGAAGAGAAACTGAACTTTGAACTGTTTTTAAAGAGATGCTTGTGGCTGTGAATGCTGCTGAAATGAGTTAGTTGCTCTCCCATTATGATCCTGCCAAAAATTAAAAAAATTCCAGTTGTAAGGATCAAGTGAAATGGGTATTCCTCAGGGGCCTACTCGAAACAATTTGCATTGTATCTAGCTTGATTTCTGAAGACATTAGTCAATCTCATATGCCTGTGACACCTCATGTTATTTTCCTTTTTATTCTTTAACTGTCTGTTTGCAAGACAGCGACGCTATGTTTAAACCCCAACTTGGGTTGGTATAGACAAGGTGGGCTGAATGGCCCCATTCGTACCATATTTCTATTTGAGACTGGGTTTAAAATATTTAGACATTATTGTTTAGTTTAGCTCTGCTAAAGTTAGTATTATATTAGATTAGATTAGATTACTTACAGTGTGGAAACAGGCCCTTCGGCCCAACAAGTCCACACCGACCCGCTGAAGCGCAACCCACCCAGACCCATACCCCTACATTTACCCCTTACCTAACACTATGGGCAATTTAGCATGGCCAATTCACCTGACCCGCACATCTTTGGACTGTGGGAGGAAACTGGAGCACCCGGAGGAAACCCACGCAGACACGGGGAGAACGTGCAAACTCCACACAGACAGTCACCTGAGGCGGGAATTGAACCCAGGTCTCTGGCGCTGTGAGGCAGCAGTGCTAACCACTGTGCCACCGTGCCGCCCTGCTAACCACTGAGTTACCAGACTGATTTTATAAAGTCTGGTTAGGAACCATCAGGACAACTGAAGGGTCCAACAATATTTTGACTTTACTGTATTTGCAATACAGGGATAGGGAAGGTGACTTAGCTCAATGCCCCCATGGCATATCAGTATGCATCTCTGCGATTAAAAATTTACTTTAAGCCCGAAGAAAACCAGTGTTTTCTCCCTACTTTGGCAGTTGCCATAAGCTGTGGACCAAGTCACAGCCTTTCAGAAGGCGTGTGAACCAACCACCTTGTGACACTGCAACCAAAAAAACCCAAAGACTAAGCAGTGGAATTCTGATCAGCACAGAAATCATCCAGACCCCGTGAGCAAAGACGACGCAACCATTTCTCTCGATTTCCTCTGTCCAGAATACCATTTTTGTGTCTTGTGTAACAAGACCTACAAGGAGGTTAGAGTTTTAACTAGAGTTAAATGCTGATCGTAAGACCCATGTTTGTAAGTAACATTTGCAACATGCAAGTACCAGACAAAAATGGGCAAAAGGAGGTAATCCAACCATCACACCCCAGGATGTTGTTAGTGGGGCAAATCACTGACAAGAAATGTAACTGGACTACAAATACTGTGGCTACAAGAGCAGGTCAGAGGCTAGAATTCTGTGGCATGATACTCACTATCTCCCCATTTATAAGTCACAAGTCAATGGGGTGATGGAATACTTCTCCAGGCAAGAGGGGAGTTTAACTCAAAAAAAAACAAACCAAGACTGACACTGTCTAGGACAAAAGTAATTTGCTGATTTGGGGTGCCATTCACCAGCAGCACTATCTGCAAAATACCCTGCACATGTCACCAGGGCTCCTCAGACAGTACTGTGCAAACCTGCATTCTCTGCCACTCAGAATGACAAGGGCAATAAATATATGGAAACACTACACTGCAAGTTCTTCAAGTCACTCACCGTCTTCGATGAAATATCTGGGAGTTTTGTCTGTCAAAATCTTAGGAATTGTGCGAAGATTTGTAGCTCGGGTGCTCGTTGTTGTGGTTCTGTTCGCCGAGCTGGAAGTTTTTGTTGCAAACGTTTCGTCCCCTGGCTAGGCGACATCAGTGCTCTGGAGCCTCCTGCGAAGCGCTTCTTTGATGTTTCTTCCGGTATTTATAGTGGTCTGTCCTTGCCGCTTCCGGGTGTCAGTTTCAGCTGTCCGCTGTAGTGGTTGGTATATTGGGTCCAGGTCGATGTGTTTGTTGATGGAGTTTGTGGATGAATGCCATGCTTCTAGGAATTCCCTGGCTGTTCCCTGTCTGGCTTGCCCTACGATAGTAGTGTTTTACCAGTCGAATGCATGTTGCTTGTTGTCTGCGTGTGTGGCTACTAGGGATAGCTGGTCGTGTTGTTTCGTGGCTAGTTGATGTTCATGTATGCGGATTGTTAGCGGTCTTCCTGTTTGTCCTATATAGTGTTTTGTGCAGTCCTTGCATGGTATTTTGTAAACTACATTAGTTTTGCTCATGTTGGGTATCGGGTCCTTTTGTTCTAGTAAGTTGTTGTCTGAGCGTGGCTGTTGGTTTGTGTGCCGTTATGAGTCCTAAGGGTCGCAGTAGTCTGGCTGTCAGTTCTGAAACGCTCCTGATGTATGGTAGTGTGGCTAGTCCTTTTGGTTGTGGCATGTCCTCGTTCCGAGGTCTATCTCTTAGGCATCTGGTGATAAAGTTGCGCGGGTATCCGTTTTTGGCGAATACCTTGTATAGGTGTTCCTCTTTTCGCAGTTCTGGTGTACTGCAGTGTGTTGTGGTTCTTTTTGAATAGTGTCCTGATGCAGCTTCGTTTGTGTGTGTTGGGGTGGTTACTTTCATAGTTTAGGACTTGGTCTGTGTGTGTTGTTTTCCTGTGTACCCTTGTGGTGAATTCTCCATTCGGTGTTCTCTGTACTATCACGTCTAGGAATGGGAGTTGGCTATCCTTCTCTCGTGAATCGGATTCCTGTGAGTGTGGCGTTGATGATCCGGTGTGTTTTTTCGATTTCTGTGTTTTTGATGATTACGAACATGTCATCGACATATCTGACCCAGAGTTTGGGTTGAATTTGTGGTAGGGCTGTTTGTTCTAACCTTTGCATAACTGTTATGCAAAGGTTAGAACAAAAAGCCCTACCACAAATTCAACCCAAACTCTGGGTCAGATATGTCGATGACATGTTCGTAATCATCAAAAACACAGAAATCGAAAAAAACACACCGGATCATCAACGCCACACTCACAGGAATCCGATTCACGAGAGAAGAAGGATAGCCAACTCCCATTCCTAGACGTGATAGTACAGAGAACACCGAATGGAGAATTCACCACAAGGGTACACAGGAAAACAACACACACAGACCAAGTCCTAAACTATGAAAGTAACCACCCCAACACACACAAACGAAGCTGCATCAGGACACTATTCAAAAAGAACCACAACACACTGCAGTACACCAGAACTGCGAAAAGAGGAACACCTATACAAGGTATTCGCCAAAAACGGATACCCGCGCAACTTTATCACCAGATGCCTAAGAGATAGACCTCGGAACGAGGACATGCCACAACCAAAAGGACTAGCCACACTACCATACATCAGGAGCGTTTCAGAACTGACAGCCAGACTACTGCGACCCTTAGGACTCATAACGGCACACAAACCAACAGCCACGCTCAGACAACAACTTACTAGAACAAAAGGACCCGATACCCAACATGAGCAAAACTAATGTAGTTTACAAAATACCATGCAAGGACTGCACAAAACACTATATAGGACAAACAGGAAGACCGCTAACAATCCGCATACATGAACATCAACTAGCCACGAAACGACACGACCAGCTATCCCTAGTAGCCACACACGCAGACAACAAGCAACATGAATTCGACTGGGAAAACACTACTATCACAGGGCAAGCCAGACAGGGAACAGCCAGGGAATTCCTAGAGGCATGGCATTCATCCACAAACTCCATCAACAAACACATCGACCTGGACCCAATATACCAACCACTACAGCGGACAGCTGAAACTGACACCCGGAAGCGGCAAGGACAGACCACTATAAATACCGGAAGAAACATCAAAGAAGCGCTTCGCAGAATGCTCCAGAGCCCTGATGATGTCGCCTAGCCAGGGGACAAAACATTTGCAACAAAAACTTCCAGCTCGGCGAACAGAACCACAACATCTTAGGAATTCCCTAACGTAGTGGGTGCCCTTACACTGCAAGGATGGGAGTTGTTCAAGACAGCAGCTCACCACCATCTTCAAGGGATAATCAGGGATAGGCAACAAATGTTGGCCTCATCTGCACCAACCACAATTTCCTGAAAACAAAACCTAGAAGCTCAAAAAAAACTGTATCCTCAGACAGACAAAAAAAAAACAGCTTTCATTTTATCCCTACCAACTCAAAAAAATTGGGATTAAAAGGAAATACCCAAAAACCTAGTTGACTGCACAAATTTTGGCAATACGTCTACAGCATTAGACAGTAGCCAATTACCAAGTTGCACTAAAACCCCAGTCCCTCAAATTTTAGGTGCCATCACACCACAAATTCACATTTCCAACATGTGAACGTACCAGGGGACAAGTCAATTTAATTTCATTTTGCCAAAATCAGAATGTACATGAGAGAAAATTAATTCTCTAATTAAAAACTTTCCAAGCTACCCCCAGTGCTTCAATTTTAAATTGGAGATTGAGCAATAAAACAAGGATGAACACATGACCCTATTAATAAGTTTAGTTCTAGGCCTTGATGGGGTGTGGTTTCCTTGGAGCTGCACTCAGCCAGGCAAGCATGGATTCTTCTCACTCCCGAGATCAAAGCTTGCCCACGGTTGGGAGGTGTGCAGGTTTAGAGGCAAGCTACTCGCTACAGAACTGCCAGCCTCTGGCCTACTTCTGCAGCCTAATATTTAAAGTCTAGTCCAGTGAAGTTCTGATCAATGCCTCTGAGGAGGACAGTATTTGTTTGGTTATTTACATTGAATAGAAGTTTAGTATTTTCAAATTAATGGTATGGAGACCTTTACCATGTAATTATAGTACAGATAACAGACATTTATTGAATAAAATCCTAATATACTTGCATAGAATGACCTAAACGTCAGCAGTATTCAAAAAAATGTAGAAAATTTTACTTACTATACATATGTTAGAGAACCACTGAACTCCATTCGTACAGTGTAGTTCACCTGCAAGATTAGTAATATAGATACAGAGACCATCATTCACTGTATAAAGAGGTAGCAAATCAAACCTGATTAGTCACACTTCTGACAAGGATTCAAGTCTTCCTTGCTCATCACAGGAGGGTGAAAGAGAATAGACTCTTGAATGAGGTTAGTTTACATAAAACCGCAATGATTCTTTGCCAGTTTCTGGGACACCTACGCATTTAGTTAAGCAACCAATTGCCTCAGGTCCTTTGGCAAGCTGTATTGTGCATGAGTGAACACTCATCTACATAACTGAGACAACACAACAAAAAGCAAAAAGACAATAAAATATGGCACAAGTACCTGTTTCTCACTCAGAGGTGGTATAACTGAAACATTGCTCAGCTGCTTTGTTCCAATCACAGTTTTCATGTACTGGACCTGACAGGTGAGCGAATCCACAGAAACCGTATAAAAATTGGAATTGCTAATGTTGAGGGTACTCTGAAATTTAAAAAAAAGGTCAGTGAACACTCTTGGCAATTGTTAAAAATTTCAAACCAATAAAATAGTGTAAACTATGTTTTTGGGGGGGGGGGGGGGCGCGCGCGGGGGAAAGAGGAGGAGTGGATGGAGATTCATTTATACTACATTAGTGTTGAAACCAGCATATCAATTTGGGTTATGACTTTCACTAGTAATTAGCAGTGCTTTGCAATAAACAGGATTCTGATTCACACCACAGAAGTAGAAAAGGAGGGAGCACAATTTCAATGTACCCTCCTTCAAAACAAAAAAAAAATCAGAACAAAGCTGGAATATTTTAATAAAAACACTTTTGCAAACATCAGACTATTGACATAAGCAGGAATGCTTGGGCCTGTGCTCACTAGTTCAGTTTACTGAAATCTTGCCCAGCACAACTGACTCACTCCGGAGTATGATGGCTCTGTCCACGATGTTAGCTTCAAAAGTTGTTAAAAGATCTGCAATGTTTAAAACAAAAGTTCTGGCCTCGTGCCAAACTCCAGGCCGGAAAGGCCCCTCACATCGGTTCAGGCCCGAGTCACAGGTTGGTTACTTTCAAATTGTTAGAAATTGGAGTAAACAAGCACCCAAAAAGTAGTTCCTAATTTCTTCCTTGTTGGATCTCATGCAAACTGGCTGGAGTGCCAGTTTGCATGTCAAAAAAAAACTCAGCTGGCTCTGAAGCACTTGGAGGATCTGGAAGATACTATTCAAGAAAAGTTGGCAAATTCTACCTGCATCTTTAATCAGATAGGTCAGTAAAAAAAGTATGTTTCCAAATGTTGGCTGATCTACAGAAAAAGGTTAAATAGGATTATAATTGACAGGGTAGAAAGCAATAATGCATATCTCCAAATAACTTCCAAACGTTTCACACTGGCAACTATAGACTGCATCACAAAAAAATGTTTTAAAGCAATGACATTACATCACTTGTCAGCAGAATTAACAGTTTGGCCAAATGGATTAGTAATAAGCCAGACTGGATCAGCAGAGTATGCTGAATGTTATTTGCAGTAAAAAATGAGGTCTGCAGATGCTGGAGATCACAGCTGCAAATGTGTTGCTGGTCAAAGCACAGCAGGTTAGGCAGCATCTCAGGAATAGAGAATTCGACGTTTCGAGCATAAGCCCTTCATCAGGAATAAGAGAGAGAGCCAAGCAGGCTGAGATAAAAGGTAGGGAGGAGGGACTAGGGGGAGGGGCGATGGAGGTGGGATAGGTGGAAGGAGGTCAAGGTGAGGGTGATAGGCCGGAGTGGGGTGGGGGCGGAGAGGTCAGGAAGAGGATTGCAGGTTAGGAGGGCGGTGCTGAGTTGAGGGAACCGACTGAGACAAGGTGGGGGGAGGGGAAATGAGGAAGCTGGAGAAATCTGAATTCATACCTTGTGGTTGGAGGGTTTACTAACACCTTCCATCCCGACCTGAAATTCACCTGGACTGTCTCAGACTCCTCCCTCCCCTTCCTAGACCTTTCCATTTCTATCTCGGGCGACCGACTCAACACAGACATCTATTATAAACCGACTGACTCCCACAGCTACCTGGACTACACCTCCTCCCACCCTGCCCCCTGTAAAAACGCCATCCCATATTCCCAATTCCTTAGTCTCCGCCGCATCTGCTCCCAGGAGGACCAATTCCAACACCGCACAGCCCAGATGGCCTCCTTCTTCAAGGACCGCAGATTCCCCCCAGACGTGATCGACGATGCCCTCCACCGCATCTCCTCCACTTCCCACTCCTCCGCCCTTGAGCCCCGCTCCTCCAACCGCCACCAAGACAGAACCCCACTGGTTCTCACCTACCACCCCACCAACCTGCGCATACAACGTATTATCCGCCGCCATTTCCGCCACCTCCAAACGGACCCCACCACCAAGGATATATTTCCCTCCCCTCCCCTATCAGCGTTCCGCAAGGACCACTCCCTTCGTGACTCCCTTGTCAGATCCACACCCCCCACCAACCCAACTTCCACCCCGGCACCTTCCCCTGCGACCGCAGGAAATGTAAAACTTGCGCCCACACCTCCACACTCACTTCCCTCCAAGGCCCCAAGGGATCCTTCCATATCCGCCACAAGTTCACCTGTACCTCCACACACATCATCTATTGCATCCGCTGCACCCGATGTGGCCTCCTCTATATTGGTGAGACAGGCCGCTTACTTGCGGAACGCTTCAGAGAACACCTCTGGGCCGCCCGAACCAACCAACCCAATCACCCCGTGGCTCAACACTTTAACTCCCCCTCCCACTCCACCGAGGACATGCAGGTCCTTGGACTCCTCCACCGGCAGAACACAACTACACGACGGCTGGAGGAGGAGCGCCTCATCTTCCGCCTGGGAACCCTCCAACCACAAGGTATGAATTCAGATTTCTCCAGCTTCCTCATTTCCCCTCCCCCCACCTTGTCTCAGTCGGTTCCCTCAACTCAGCACCGCCCTCCTAACCTGCAATCCTCTTCCTGACCTCTCCGCCCCCACCCCACTCCGGCCTATCACCCTCACCTTGACCTCCTTCCACCTATCCCACCTCCATCGCCCCTCCCTCCTCCCTACCTTTTATCTCAGCCTGCTTGGCTCTCTCTCTCTTATTCCTGATGAAGGGCTTATGCTCGAAACGTCGAATTCTCTATTCCTGAGATGCTGCCTAACCTGCTGTGCTTTGACCAGCAACACATTTGCGAATGTTATTTGCAGCCCATTTACTGAAGACTACTGCTAACAAAATGAGGTTATATTATGTAATGTTACAGGTTCCATTTAACAATTTTACAATGCAAATACATATCAAAACAGCAGAAGGGGTGTAATTATTTGCCTCAAGTTTGGCACTCTGCAAGGCCAAATCATCATCCTATTTGCCCAATTTTTCCTTTAACCCTACAGTTTCTTTTTCTCTAGGTGCTTATCCAATTCCCTCTTGAAAGCCTCAACTGAACCTGCTGCCACCAACTTCTCATGGAGTGCATTCCAAATCCTAACCACTTCTTGGGTTTTAAAGTTACACTTGCTGCCTTTGGTTATTTTGCTAATCTTCACTCTTGTCTCTACACTCCTTCCAAACAGGGAAGGCGACTTCCTGTCTAGCCACCCGAACTAAAAAAATTGATCAAATTTAACTTCTCTAATTCTTCCTCAATTATCTCAACCATGGAACAATTCTCAAATCTTTTGCACAACCTATAAACACTTCATATCCTTCAAGATCAATATTTCAGTTAAGCTTCAAACCAAAATTTCACTATGTACTCTACCTCCATTTACAAAGCCCAAAAGCTCATACTTTCTTAACCAGTCTGTCTTCAAGTTATTTGTACACCTATATCCAGTCTTTGTGCCAGCACTCCCTTCAGAATAGCATCCTTTTTAAATTTAAAGTTCTCTAAGCGAATGCAGCACTTCATAACTTATCCTCTGCAAGAGGTTGATACACCATCCTCCCAAAAGTTCACAATACTTCAGACTGCACTCAGTTCTGTGCATAAAGTGTTCTTAACTTTAAGTAGCTGAATTTAAAACAAAAAGTAGTCTATGAAAACAAATCATAAGAAACAATTATTTAAGAACTTTATTGCATGCAGCAATCAAATAAAAACCCCTTCAGTTAGTTAAGCCTCAACCCCACTTAGTGTTATGGACCAAGCCAGACCCTGTCAAAGTGTTGAGTTAGCCTATACCCTAACTTTTTCCTTATTTTACCAGATGTGAAATGGGTATTCCAGGTGTAATGTAACTGGTCAAACCACTCAGCTTTAAGTAAAACAAAATTTAAACACTACAGTTGAAACATGATCAAAAGAAAACAAAATTAAGAACTTAACTATTGGAAAGCTTAACTGGTGTGATACAGTAGCTATTACTAATAACTGTTCCTTACTGTAACATCTCTTAAGTATACCCTTTGGCAAAAAAGTTAAGTTCAGAACAGATTCTTAAGGAAAGAGGCAACGACATCCAAGAGGGGATTTCAGAAGGTGGTCAGAGGAGTTCTTTACATGCAACTCCCCTGGACTCATATGGAGACAACTACAGCTTTAACAAACAAAAGCCCCTAGAAAAAACCTGAACTGGAAGAACTGGTCACTCCCCTTCCATTATCAAACTAGACCCTTGGGCACCTCTGCCTTTATGACCCTTCCAAAAAAGCCACCAAGGATATAACATGTTTAAAGCGACAGCATTACATTAGCGATTACCTGATTAACAGCGTCATTCAGCTACAATTCCAATCAACAGGTTGTCACAGGATGGGTCTACGATTCAATTTTTGCACATGGTTCAGACTTTTGACTGCCAAAAAAATCCCAAACTTGAAATCTTATAGGATTTTTTGTCTGGTTAAGTTTGCTTTGCAACACTTCTGATGTCACCGAACTTTAGCATGCTTCACCAGGAGCAGGTGTCACAGGGAAAGCCAGCTGCTCCTACTTGGCTAACACTTAATGGGACAAGGAACAAAAACTATGTTCAAAACACAGCCTGTTCTGCTATTAATTCCTTAAATTCCTTTGCAGGGCAATACAATTTGTCCAAGGCCCATAGAATGAGCTTGACAAAATTATCTGGCACTTTAATAAACATCTTTTGAAAGCCCCATTATTGTCAGTGACACTAATCTAGTTAATCAATGTGCCTCTAACAAATCCATGTGGACTTTCTTCAACCCAAGCAAAGTTCATTTTGCCCCAGATTAGAGTTTCTAAATGTATTGATGCTGCTGCCCCTTTAACAAGGTGACATCATCCTTTGTTTTCTACCCAAGAGGGTCATAAAGGCAGAGGTACTGATTTGTCTGGAAATGGTTACTTTCCACAATAGCAGGGGTGTGGCCAATTCCGGTTTCCTCCTAGCTTGGTTTGTTTTAGCAAGCAGTCAAAAACTGCTGGGGATGGAGAGAAGCAGCTGCAGTGAAAAGGGGCTCAGTGCCTTAACAGAAGTTTTGCCAGAACTTTCAAAAAACTCTTCTGCCTGTCTTTTGAGGAAATAAAAAGCAGGTTAGACCAAGGAGAGCCAATATTTGTTAACTCCCCGAACTTCAAGACTAGCTTTGACAAGGTGCCATGCAGGCTACTGAGTAAGGCAAGAGCCCATGGTTTCAGAGGCAAGGTGCTAGCATGGAGAGAAGCTTGGTTGTCTGGCAGAAAGCAGAGAGTGGGGATAAAAGAGTCCTCCTCAGGATGGCAGCTAGTGACAAATTGTGTTCCGCAAGGCTCAGTGTTGGGACCACAACTTTTCACTTTATACATTAACAAGCTCGATGAAGGAACTGAGGGCATTCTGACTATGCTTGCAGATGATACAAAGAGAGGTAGAGGGATGGGTAGCAATGAGGTGGTGGGGGACGGGGGGCTGCAAAAGTATTTGGACAGGTTAGGAGAGTGGGCAAAGAACGGCAGATGGAGTAGAATATGGGAAAGTGAGGGTTAGGAAGGATAGAGGCATGAACTATAGAGACTGGAGAGTTCTAACCCTAGATTCTCTCAAGGTAAATTTGCAGGTTGAGTCAGTAGTTAGGAAGACAAATGCTATGATGGTTTTTGAGGGGACTCAAAAACAGGAATGTGCTGAGGCTCTAAGAGACTCTGGTCAGACCACATTTGGAGTAATGTGAGCAGTTTTGGGCCCCATCTCTCAGAGGATGTACTGACGCTAAAGTGTGTTCAGAGGTGGTTCATGAATGGTCCCAGGAATGAAAAGCTTAACTGTGGGGCAGCACAGTGGCTAGCACTACTGCCTTGCAGCGCCAGGGACCCGGATTAGATTCCGGTCTCGGGCGATTGTGTGTGGAGTTTGCACATTCTCAGTGTCTGCATGGGTTTCCTCTGGGACTCCAGTTTCCTAAGTTCAAAGATGTGCGGGTCAAGTGAATTGGCCATGATAAATTGCCCATTGTGATGAGTGCATTAGTAGGGAGTAGGCGAGTGGGTCTGGGTGGGCTACTCTTCAGAGAGTCAGTGTGGACTTGTTGGGCCAAAGGGCCTATTTCTGCACTGTAGGGAATCTAAATCTCATTTGAAAAAGACAAGGACTCTGGATTTATAACTTGGAGTTTAGAATGCTGAGGAGGCTTTAACTGAAACACAATACTGAATAGCCTAGACAGTGTAGATGTTGGGAAGTTGTTTCCATTGGTCGGACACTATGACCTCAGGGCATAGCCTCAGAGTAAAAAGAGAAGACCTTTTAGAATGGAGATAAGGAAAAACTTCAGCCAGAGAAAGTGGTGAATCTAGGGAATTCATTGCCACAGAAGGCAGTGTGGAGGCCAGGTCATGGAGTATATTTAAGTTTGAGATAGGTTCTCAAGTACTAAGGGCGATAGGGAGAAAGTAAGAGAATGGAGTAGAAAAACTTCAGCCATGATTGAACAGCAGAGCAGACTCAATGGGCTGAATGGCTTACTTTCTGCTCTTCTGTCTTATGGACCCTGTGTTTGAATTTATCTTTTGTCAAGGAGTGTTTATAGGATGTTGCAAGAATTGGACCAGCTTCATTAAGTTATGATAGAATAACTGACTAATTCTGTTTTCTTTTGTTAGCATTTCATCCAGTGTGTTTGAGAATTGTTTTGTTTAAAGCAGCGTGGTTTGACCAGCTGCGTCACTCCTGGGCTATCCACCCTACACCTGCCAAAAGGGTTGGGTCTGGCCAGGCCCATTAAGAAAAATACTTTCAACTACAGGTTAAACTAACAGGCCTTCATTGCTGGGCTCATCTTGGCACAATTCAATTCCTAGTCCTTCCCCACTATTTGTGAAGTACAGAAGGAAGGTTAGTGCCTCCAATTTCCACACTTCCTTCTCTCAAGAAGATCTGACATCTTATCCAAGTACAGCCAACTTTCTCACCTTTGCTTGGGAATTAACTTTTAGATCAGTGGTTAGTTAGCACTTCTGCCTTACAGTTCGAGACTTGGGCTGAATTCTAGCCTTGAGCGGTGTACAGTTTGCATATTCTCCCAGTGTCTGTGGGGATTTCCTCCTGCAGTCCAAAGATGTGGGGGTTGGTGAATTGGCTATGCTAAATTGTCCCATATAGTGACCAGGGTTGTGCAGGCTAGGTGGATTTGTAATGGTGGTGGTGGTTGTGGGAGGGTGGACAGAGAAATGGTCTTCAGAGGGTTGCTGTGTATTTCATAAGCCAAACAGAATCCCTACACAGTGTATAAGCAGGCTGTGAAAACCATCTGTGTCAATACCCCTCCTTAACCACTTCTGATAAAGACAGACATATGGCACTGTTAGTGCTAGACCTATACACCCTACCTCTATACAAATTTATTCTTGGTCCTTCAACTTCATTTGTTACCACCCTGTTATTCTCTGTATACAGATGGGAGTGGTTTGGATTCTCTCCTGGTTAGAGACCAGTCTCCATTTCATTTTCTTTTCCACTACTACCCAGTGGTCCATATGGATACCAATGATGTAGGTAGAAAAAAAAAATGGATGAGCAACTAAGCACCAAATTAACCTTTTTTGGTTCTGCTTTTTTAATCTCCAGATTACTTCCTGAGCCACAAGCAAGTTAGCTCTTCAATCTTGTTGACCCTGTGTCAAAGAATTGGCTCAAAGATTAGTGAGAGAGAAAAACAGGTTAAAATTCATGGGACATTAGCACCAGCAAAGGGTGGGGTGGGGTGGGGTGAAGGAGGAGGAGGGAGCTGTTCCTGTGGACAGGCTCCACCTTAAATCAGGTTGGAACCAGAATCCTGGATGTATCACAATTAGGACTGTGACAGGGTTTTAAAAATAAATAGGAGGGGAGCTTTCAGTTGCTGCTTCAGTCGATTTGCTGATTAGCAGAAAACCAAAAATAGGACAGAAAAGAGAAAATGTCATTTGGTACAATGGAACTTAAGGCTTTGTGCACAAGGTTTTTGGAACAAGAAGCAAAAGATTTTGAATGATTAACTTCACCACTTAACCAAGTTGAAAGAAAGAGAACATGAGGCAAACGTCAGTGATAGCCCCAAGGACTGGAATAATTTCCAAATCTGGCTAAGGACTAAAAAGGTTAGAGAAGATAAACTGAAGGCAAACCAGTGAAGAATATGTAAAACAAATTTAAATCAAAGATGGGGGGGGGGGGAGAGAAGAGAAGGTCAAAGTAAACACAAACCCCTTTGAAAAAAAGATGAATCTGGGGGGACATTGAGGAAGGAAATGGCAGGAGTTAAATACTTTGCAGTCTTTACAGTGGAAAATACTTTGATTAATTTAGTATTAATAGTACACATTGGAACCAAAGACATAGGAAAGGGAAAAAGGATGAGATTCTGAAGGGAGAATATAGAGTTAGACAGGAATTTAAGGAGGAGGTCCTCAAGAATAGTAATATCTGCATTACTCCTGGTGCTATGAGCTAGTGAGGGCAGGATTAGGAGGACAGAGCAGATGAATGCATGGGAGAAGATTTACATTTTTGGATCATTGGAATCTCTTCTGGGGTAGAAGTGAACTTGCAGCGTGGGTTGGTACCTGGGACTTTGATGTTGTGGCCATTACAGAGACCTGGGTAGAACAGGGACAGGAATGGCTGTTGCAGGTTCCAGGGTTTAAATGTTTTAGTAGGGTCAGAGATGGGGGTAAAAGAGGGGGAGGCATGGCATTGCTTGTCAAGGATAGTATTACAGCGGTGGAAAGGATGATGGAGGAAGACTAGCCATCTGAGGTTAGAAATAGGAAAGGTGAGGTCACCCTGTTAGGAGTTTTCTACAGGCCTCCTAATAGTCCGAGAGAAGTAGAGGAAAGTATTGCGAGGATGATTCAGGAGAAGAGTGAAAGTAGCAGGGTGGTTGTTATGGGGGACTTTAACTTCCCAGATATTGACTGGGAAAGCTATAGCTCGAGTACGTTAGATGAGTCGGTGTTTGTCCAATGTGTGCAGGAGGGTTTCCTGACACAAAATGTAGACAGGCCAACAAGAAGTGAGGCTATACTGGATTTGGTTCTGGGTAATGAACCAGGCCAGGTGTTAGACTTGGAGGTAGGTGAGCACTTCAGGGACAATGACCACAATTCGGTGACTTTTACTCTAGTGATGGAGAGGGATAAGTGTGCACTGCAGGGCAAGAGTTATAGCTGGGGGCAGGGAAATTATGATGCGGAGAGGCATGACTTAGGATGCGTGGATTGGAAAAATAGGCTTCAAGGGAAGAACACAAATGATATGTGGAGATTGTTCAAGGAACAGCTAATGGGTGTCCTTGATAAGTATATACCAGTCAGGCAGGGAGTAAAGGGTCTTGTGAGGGAGCCGTGGTTTAATAAGGAATTGGAATCCCTTGTGAAAGGAAAAGGGGCGGCCCATGTAAAGATGAGGCGTGAAGGTTCAGTTGGGGCGATTGAGTGTTAAGGTAGCCAGGAAGGATCTAAAGAGAGCTAAGAGCAGCGAGAAGGGGACATGAAAAGTCCTTAGTTGGTAGGATTAGGGAAAACCCAAAGGCTTTCTATAGGTATGTCAGGAATAAAAGGATGACTAGGATAGGTATCGGTCCAGTCAAGGATAGTAGTGGGAAGTTGTGCGTGGAGGCGGAGGAGATTGGAGAGACACTAAATCAATACTTTTCGTCAGTATTCACTCAGGAACAGGACACTGTTGCTGATGTGAATATTGAATCACAAGTGATTAGAATGGATGGCCTTGAGGTATGTAGGGAAGAGGTCTGGGGAATACTGGAAAGGAAAATAGATAAGTCCCCTGGGCCTGATGGCATTTATCCTAGGATCCTCTGGGAAGCTAGGGAGGAGATAGCGGAGCCATTGGCCTTGATTTTTATGTTGTCGTTGTCTACGGGAATAGTGCCAGAAGACTGGAGGATAGCGAATGTGGTCCCCTTGTTCAAGAAGGGGAGTAGGGATAGCCCTAGTAACTATAGGCCAGTGAGTCTCACTTCTGTTGTGGGCAAAGTTTTAGAGAGAATTGTAAGGGATAGGATTTATGAACATCTGGATAGGAATAATGTGATCAAGGATAGTCAGCATGGTTTTGGGAAGGGCGGGTCGTGCCTCACAAACCTTTGAGTTCTTTGAGAAGGTGACCAAGGAAGTGGACGAGGGTAAAGCAGAAGATGTGGTGTATATGGATTTTAGCAAGGCGTTCGATAAGGTACCCCATGGCAGGCTAATACAAAAACTACGGAGGTATGGCATTGAGGGTGCATTAGAGGTTTGGATTAGGAATTGGCTGGCTGGAAGGAGACAGAGGGTAATAGTTGATGGTATAGGTTCATCTTGGAGTGCAGTTACTAGCAGTGTTCCACAAGGATGTGTTTTGGGACCATTGCTGTTTGTCATTTTTATAAATGACCTAGAGGAGGGGCTTGAAGGCTGGTTGAGCAAGTTTGTGGATGATACGAAAGTTGGTGGAGTTGTGGACAGCGAAGGAGGATGTGGCAGGTTACAGGCGGGATATAGATAAGTTGCAGAGCTGGGCAGAAAGGTGGCAAATGGAGTTCAATGTAGCTAAGTGTGAAGTCATTCACTTTGGTAGGAGTAACAAGATGATGGATTACTGGGCTAATGGTAGGCTGCTTGGTAGTGTGGATGAGCAGAGGGATCTTGGTGTCCATGTACACAGATCTCTGAAAGTTGCCACCCAGGTAAATAGTGCTGTGAAGAAGGCATATGGTGTACTGGGCTTTATTGGTAGAGGAATTGAGTTCCGGACTCCTGAGGTCATGTTGCAGTTGTATAAGACTCTGGTGCGGCCTCATCTGGAGTATTGTGTGCAGTTTTGGTCGCCATACTATAGGAAGGATGTGGAGGCATTGGAACAAGTGCAGAGGAGGAATACCAGGATGTTGCCTGGTATGGTAGGAAGATTGTATGAGGAAAGGCTGAGGCACTTGGGGCTTCTCATTGGAGAAAAGAAGGTTTAGGGGAGATTTGATAGAGGTGTACAAGATGATTAGGGGTTTAGATAGGGTTGACAGCAAGAACCTTTTTCCGCTAATGGAGTCAGCTGTTACTAGGGGACACAGCTTTAAATTAAGGGGTGGTAGGTATAGGACAGATGTTAGGGGTAGATTCTTTACTCAGCAGGTTGAGTGTTCATGGAATGCCCTGCCAGGAGCAGGTGGTGGACTCTCCCTCCTTATGGTCATTTAAGCAGGCATTGGATAAGCATATGGAGGTTATTGGGCTAGTGTAGGTTAGGTAGGCTTCGGTCGGCGCAACATCGAGGGCCGAAGGGCCTGTACTGCGCTGTATTTTTCTATGTTCTATGACCTGTACACAAAGGATGGATTGCACCTAAATTGGAAGGGGACCAATACACTGGCAGGGAGATTTGCTAGAGCTGCTCAGGAGGATTTAAGCTAGTATGGTGGGGATTGGGACCCAGGGAGATAGTGAGGAAAGCGATCAGAGACTGTTACAGTCGAGAACAGAAGCGAGTCAGTCAGGCACGGAGCAGAAAACAATGTCGGACTGATAAATTAAATTGTATTTATTTCAATGCAAGAGAGACCTAACAGGGAAGGTAGATGAACTCAGGACATAGTTAGGAACATGGACTGGGATATAATAGCAATTACAGAAACATGACTCACGGATGGGCAGGACTGGCAGCTTCATGTTCCAGGATACAAATGCTACAGGAAGGATAGAGAGGAAGGTGAGAGAGGAGTGGGAGTGGTGTTTTTGATAAGGGATAACATTACAGCTGTACTGAGTGAGGATATTCCCAGGGAAGTTATTTGGGTGGAACTGAGAAATAAGAAAGGGATGATCACCTTATTGGGATTGTATTATAGACCCCCTAATAGTCAGCAGGAAATTGAGAAACAGACTTGTAAGGAGATCTCCGTTATCTAAGAATAATAGGGTGGTTATGGTAGGGGATTTCAACTTTCAACTTATGGCAGACTGGGACTGCCATAGTATTAAGTGTTTAGATGGAGAGGAATTTATTAAGTGTACACAAGAAAGTGTGTCAGTATGTGGATGTACCTACTAGAGAAGGTGCAAAAACGTTGCCTTCTCTTGGGAAATAAGGCAGGGCAGGTGACTGAGGGGTCAGTGGGGAAGCACTTTGAGGCCAGAGACCATAATGCTTTTATATTTAAAAGAGTGATGGAAAGGATAGACCAGGTCTAAAAGTTGAAGGTCTGAATTGGAGGAAGGCTAAATTTTGACAGTATTAGGCAAGAAATTTGATTGGGGGCAATGGAAAATGGGAAGCCTTCAGAAATGAGTTCAGCGTCCAGAGATAGCATATTCCTGTTAGGGTGAAAGGAAAGGCTGAAAATGTATTGCTGGAAAAACAGGTCAGGCAGCACCCAAGGGAGGAGGAGAATTGATGTTTCAGGCAGGAGCCCTTCTTCAGGAATGAGGAAAGTGACACACTTTCCTCATTCCTGAAGAAGGGCTCATGCCTGAAACGTCGATTCTCCTTCTCCTTGGATGCTGCCTGACCTGCACTTTTCCAGCAACACATTTTCAGCTCTGATCTCCAGCATCTAGTCTTCACTTTCTCCTGAAAGGAAAGGCTGGTAGATATAGAGAATGCTGGATGACCGTGGAAAATTGAAGATTTGGTTAAGAAAAAGGAAGCATATGGTAAAGACAGGAGCAATCGAGTGAATCCTTCGAAGAGTATATAGGCAGCAGGAATATACTGGAGGGAAATCAGGAGGGCAAAAAAGGAGACATGTCATAGCCTTGGCAAATAGAGTTAAGGAGAATCCAAAAGGATTTTTACAAATACATTAAGGGCAAAAGAGTAACTCGGGACAGAATAGCACCCCTCAAAGATCAGCAAGGTGGCCTTTATGTGGAGCTGCAGGAGATGGGGGAAGATACTAAATGAGCATTTTGTATCAGCATTTACTGTGGAGAAGGACAAGGAAGAGATACAATGTAGGGGAATAGATGGTGACATCTTGCAAAATGCTCATATTACACGGGAGGAGGAAGTGCTGGATGTCTTGAAATGCATACAAGCGAATAAGTCCCCAGGACCTGATCAGGTGTACCCGAAAACTTTGTGGGAAGCTGGGGAAAGTGATTGTTGGGCCCCTTACTGAGATATTTGTATCATAGATAGTCACAGATGAGGTCCTGGAAGACTGGAGGGCTGGCTAGCATGGTGCCACTATTTAAGTAAGGTAATAAAAAGGACAAGCCAGGGAACTACAGACCGGTGAGCCCGATGTCAGGCAAGTTGTTGGAAGGAATCCCAAGGGACAGGATGTATATGTATTTGGAAAGGCAAGGACTGGTTAGGGATAGTCAATACTACTTTGTGTGTGGGAAATCACATTTCACGAACATTTGAGTTTTTTGAAGTAACGCAGAGGATTGAGGGCAGAGCAGTAGCTGTGATCTATATGGACTTCAGTAAGGCGTTCGACAAGGTTCCCCATTGGAGAGTGGTTAGCAAGGTTAGATCTCATGGAAATACAGGGAGAACTAGCCATTTGGATACAGAACTGGCTCGAAGGTCAAAGGTGGTGTGGAGGGTTATTTTTCAGACTGGAGACCTGTGACCAGTGGAGTGCCACAAGGATCAGTGCTGGGTCCTCTACTCATCATTTATACAAATGATTTGGATGTGAACATAAATCCACCAACGTTGGAGGTTTAGTGGACAGCAAAGAACGTTACCTCAGTACAATGGGATCTTGATCAGATAGAGTTTAATTCAGATAAATGAGGTGCTGCATTTTGGAAAAAAATCAAATCTTAGCAGGACGTATACACTTAACGGTAAGGTCCTAGGGAGTGTTGCTGAACAAAGACCTTGGAGTGCAGGTTCATAGCTCCTTGAAAGTGGAGTCGCAGGTAGATAGGATAGTGAAGGCGGCGGTTGGTATGCTTTCCTTTATTGGTCAGAGTATGGAGTGTTGGGAGGTCATGCTGTGGCTGTACAGGACATTGGTGAGGCCACTGTTGGAATATTGCGTGCAATTCTGGTCTCCTTCCTATCGGAAGGACATTGTGAAACTTGAGGGTTCAGAAAAGATTTCCAAGGATGTTGCCAGGGTTGAAGGATTTGAACTATAGGGGGAGGGTGAACAGGCTGGAGCTGTTTTCCCTGGAGTGTCAGAGGCCGAGGGGCGACCTTATAAAAAGGTTCATAAAATGATGAGGGGCATGGATAGGATAAATAGACAAAAAGTCTTTTCCCTGGGGTGGAGGGAAGTCAGAACTACAGGGCATAAGTTTAGGGTGAGAGGGACAAGATATAAAAGGGACCTAATGGGCAACTTTTTCATGCAGAGGGTTGTGTATGGAATGAGCTGCTAGAGGAAGAGGAGACAGCTGGTAAAATTACAATATTTAAAAGGCATCTGGTGGTAAGGACAAGCCAGGGAACTACAGACCGGTGAGCCTGATGTCAGTGGTGGGTATGTTGTTGGAGGGAATCTTGAGGGACAGGATATATATATATATATATATATATATATATATATATATATATATATATATATATATAGAGACAGGTTGGACCAAAGGGTCTGTTTCAGTGCTGTACATTTCTAGGACTCTAGAACAGCTTGCCCTTGGAGCTTTGTGATTAAATTTAAAAGACAAGAAATAAATCAGACATTTGTAGGATTAGTGAACAGATGAAGTCGACTGCAGCAGTTCGAGGCAACAACTCCTCACCACCTTAAGGTGGAACAGGAGATGGGTAATAAATGCTAGCCCAGCCAGCAATGTCCCACTTCCCACAAATGAAGTAATAAATCACTGGGAATCAGCGGTTTCAATCTTGAGAAAAATAAAGAATGAAATGGGAATACAGCAGATTTGTTGGAGGGAGATCCTGCCTAACAAATGGCTATTTAAAAAAAAAAGCCAATTTTTGATGGTGGTTGTGCAGTTACCAGTTTACACGGACTGCAGCAAGACCTTTGACTGGGTCCCACATTGAAAGTTGGCCCAGAAAAGCAAGAGCTCATAGCTCCAGTCTTCATCCTTGACCTGCTGTGCTTTTCCCAGCTCCCCTCTTACCCACTCTGACTCTCCAGTTCTCACAGAATTCAAGACAAGTTGACAAACTAGATCCAAAAATTGACATAAGTAGGAGACAAAGGTGGTGGGTTGATATTTTAGTTCGAAGCCTGTGAACAGCAATGTACTATAGGGATTGGTGGTGGGATCCTTGCTGTTCTTATGCTAACTAATGACTTGGATGTCAAAGATTTAAGTTTGTTGATAGCAAACATTGGTGGTGGGGAGGATGATAACCGGAGGCTACAGTCAGATATTGATCAGTTGATAAACTGGGTAAAGCAATGGCAGATAAAATTTAATCCTGATAAAAGAATGAGGTGATGCATTAAGGGGTCTAATAAGGGAAGGATGTTCAGTGATCCCTTGGGTGTACAGAGCAACAGAGGGACTTTGTATACAAATCCCAAAGATCCCAGAGGGTGTCAGCACAGGTAGACAGGGTATTGCAGAAGGCACATGGGATGTTTGCCTTCATAGGACAGCATGGTTAGCACTGCTGCCTCTTAGTGCCAGGGACCCAGGTGACTGTGTGGAGTTTACACTCTTTCCCATGTCTGCATAGGTTTCTGCCAGGTGCTCCAGTCTTCTCCCACAATTCAAAGATGTGGGGGTTAGGTGGGATTGGCCTTGTTAAATTGTCTGCATGGAATGCTCTTTGGAGGTTTGGTGCAGATTTGATGGACCAAATGGCCTCTGTCCACACTGTAGGGGTTCCAAGATGAGCCAGGATGTAGAATATGGAGGATGGAAGTCTTGTCACAAAAAAAATCATTGGTTAGGCCACAGTGAAAGTGTACCGACCAGAACTGCATAAATCAGAAGGATGTTATTGTACTGGAGCAGGTGTAGGGGAGATTCACCAGAATGTTGCCAGAGATCAGTTACAAAGAGGGGCTGGGTTTGTTTTCCTTGCAGAGGCGGCTGGGGAGAAGTTACAAGGACACGGACAGTAGATTAAGAATCCTTTCCCTCAAAGCAAACATTCCTTCAACCAGAAGGTGAAAGTTAGAAGCTAAGCAGTAATTTGTTTAGGAGGAAAGAAAAACAACCTGTTGGACCCAGAGGGCGGTAGATATCGGGAACATATGCAAGACAGCAGTAATGAAAATATGGTTCTGTTATAATAAAACTAGACACACCAAAGCCAATGGCTGGAAATTAAAAGTGGGAGACCAAAAATAGTAGGAACAGCTAAACAAATATTTAAAAACAAACATCAGGAAAGAAAAAGTGTAGTAAAACCTGTAAAAGGTACAAAAAAAAAGTACACTCCAAAGAAATATGTCCAAATGGGAAAGATGACTCTCAAACATCTCTTCAGAAATGGAAAGAGTATAACTCTGGACATCAAATTAAACTCACTGAACCAGAATCAAGTTAAACTGCCAATCCTGCTAGGTCTATCTGAACCAGATCAGTTATTCTGACAGCAGCCCAACTTAGAGACCCAAAACAGAATGTGACAACATAACTGCTAGGTCCTGGTTAGCACCTGAAAAGGAGAAAATAAAAGCTTAAGAATCTGAACATGAATGGTGGAATATTTCCTCTCAAAGGGGAGGATTTCTTCAATTTCAAGGTAAACCAATAAATATGTGGAACAAAAAAAAGTATCTGATGCTGGCTGATGATACTATTTATCTTCCAGTGGGAAGGAAGGAAAAATATTAATTTGACATGTACTGGAGGTTACAAGCCAACCAGTCATTTGAGTTGATTAAAAAAGTAACTTAGTGCTGGGTCCACTACTTTTCATCATTTTTATTAATGACTTGGATGGGAGCATAAAAAAAAAAGGCACAGTTAGTAAGTTTGCAGAGGACACCAAAATTGGAGGTGCAGTGAACAGCGAAGGTGGTTACCTCCAATTACAACGTGATCTTGACCAGATGGGCCAATGGGCTGAGTGGCAGATGGAGTTTAATTTAGATAAATGTGAGGTGCTGCATTTTGGAAGAGCAAATCTTAGCAGGACTTTTACACTTAATGGTAAGGTCCTAGGGAGTGTTGCTGAACAAAGACCTTGGAGTGCAGGTTCATAGCTCCTTGAAAGTAGAGTCACAGGTAGATAGGATAGTGAAGGCGGTGTTTGGTATGCTTTCCTTTATTGGTCAGAGTAAAGAGTACAGGAGTTGGAAGGGTCATGTTGCAGCAGTACAGGACATTGGTTAGGCCACTGTTGGAATATTGCTTGCAATTCTGGTCTCCTTCCTATCGGAAAGATGATGTTGTGAAATTTGAAAGGCTTCAGAAAAGATTTACAAGGATGTTGCCAAGGTTGGAGGATTTGAGTTATAGGGAGAGACGGAACAGGCTGGGGCTGTTTTCCCTGGAGCATCAGAGGCTGAGGGGTGACCTTATAAAAAAGGTTCATAAAATTATGAGGGGTATGGATAGGATAAATAGACTCCCCCTGGGGTGGGAGTCCAGAACTGGAGGGCATAGGTTTATGGTGAGAGGGGAAGATATAAGAGAGACCCAAGGGGCAACGTTTTCACACAGAGGGTGGTACGTGTATGGAATGAGCTGCCAGAGGATGTGGTGGAGGCTGGTACTTATACAATTTCAACATTTAAAAGGCATCTGGATATGAATAGGAAGGGTTTGGAGGGATATGGGCCAAGTGCTGGCAAATGGGACTAGATTGGACCGAAGGGTCTGTTTCCGTGCTGTACATCTCTATGACTCTAGTAAATTAGAGGGAAGAGTTGTAGCAAGAGTAGTAAAATCAATTCCTCTTTATAGGAATTGGTTTCATCTTTGAAATTATCTGGCTAATGAAAAGTTATTGGCTTCAGTCAGGGTGGTAAAACCACAAGATAAACTAGAAATACCGCAGAAGAAACATCTTGCGTTGTTTGGAGTGTTTTGATTAGACCTCACGCTATACTTTTTCTTTGCACCCATGAGACAGGGAGGTGACTTGGAAAATCTCATTGTATGCAACAACTGGATTAAATGGGAAAACAAAGGATGAAGGCAAAGGAGGACAAAAAAAAAACTGAAAGATGGCGTCCATCTTTAATAGAAACACAGCAAGGGCTTGAATAAAACAGCCTACTCAAACTGAAATCTGAACCAGAGTGTTATTGCTCACGTCAAAAGGATGAGGAAAGAGACTACCTCCCACCAGCTGATGAGCAGTGGTCCCTCAGGTGGTACTGCCAAGAGCATTATGGTGAAATATTTGAGTGGATCATTAAGTGATCTGCCACTGGAATTTAATGTTAGGAAAACAGGCTTAGGTATTAACATTTTTATTGGTCAGAATTACATAGATGGTCAATGCTTTGCCAGACACCACAGAGGGGGTTTTGTGGGGGGGGGGGGAACTCTGTAGCCTGGCATGCTTTAATACTACTGCATTAGAAGGTTTGATATTTTATCAGGGCTGATAATTTCATTCTAGGGGCATACCTATCCTATAGGAACCTCAGCAGGGCTCAACCGCTGGTCTAAAAGATCCCCCACAAAACACACTTCATTACTCAGATGCAGTAATGCCTCTTTCCTCATTAAGTCAGAAGGACTTTGCAGTTTAAAAAAAAACTTACTGCCAGTTTATACTTACAAAAGTTAAATCCCTCATTTAATATAGTAACTAGCAATTTAAAGTTACTGCATTACACTGCAAAGCAGGACGACTTTTTGTACTTCCATAAGTTGGAACACTTGGTTCTACCTTAACTCCAAGATGGTGCAGGTCATCACACCACACCTGTTAACCAACCATAGACTTGATGAGCACCTCCAGGCAAGATTTTTTTGTTACAAAGCTAGTAAGATGACTTTTCAAAAGGAGGGTGAAGAAAAACAACATTTCACATTTGCAACATCCAATGACAAGATAGCTTGATTTTAAACTAGCTCAGGAACTTGCAGTAGACATTTCAGGTCTCATGGCTGAAGTACAGCCAATCAATTGATCTTCAAAATTTGTATATTATGGTCAAAGAACTGCATCTCTGGTGTGCAAGGTGCCAATGGCCCATTCTTAGGCCTCAGGCCAAGATGCCTCTCAGCTTGGATCATGTTGGGGGTACAGGCAAAATTTGAACCTTATTACAATCATTTATTCAAGTTGCTGCATCCACCACATCTCCACAAGCAGCTTGTGATTGAGGGGACCCAAATCTGGAGGCAGGCAATTTAAACAGTTACTTTTGCAGTAAGCTAGGTCATCTGCTCATTTCTCTTGTTGCTGTACATAAATTAGCTGCCACTTTCCCCATATAAGGGTGATAACAGGTCAAAAGCAATTCTTCAAAATCTAAAAGGACTTGGATGTGGGGGGAAAAAAAAAGTGTTGTAATTTCATTGAAAGACAGTTACCATGGTTTTCAATATCCTTTTGCATATTAGCCTAAACATTTTTACAAACTTGTTAAATCTAAATACTGACAAAAAGGTTTCAAACAGAGAGAGATTAAATTACATCTCTTCAGAAATGGTAAGAGTATAACTCTGGACATCAAGTTAAACTGCCAATCCTGCTAGGTCTATCTGAACCAGGTCAGTTATTCTGACAGCAGCCCAACTTAGAGACCCAAAACAGAATGTGACAACATAACTGCTAGGTCCTGGTTAGCACCTGAAAAGGAGAAAATAAAAGCTTAAAAAGGTACAGATATTTGAGATAAACCAGATTAGATTAAAAAAGGGAAAGTCTGGAGTGCAAAACTCCAAAATGGAATAACTGAAAGTACTTCCAAATACAGTTCTTCTATAATGCAATGGCTGCGTTGTCTCATATTATAGAGGGAAAAAAAAAGTCACTTTAGAAACAGTGCTTAACATATTGGGGCTGCAATCATGTTGCAGCCAGCACATCTTAAGAAGTCATGCTTTAGAAACAGTGCCCCTAATTCAATTGTATTGATGAAACACCCATTATAAAAAATGACCCATACTAGCGTTTCAATATATTAAGTAAAATTCATTACGGTCATGTCAATGAAGACTCTGGAGTTATTGTTGTCAAACTTCACAAGGACCACTCTGATTCCATCATCATTCACAACCACTGACCGAGGGAACAAGAAGAAGACAACCAATCCAGATATCAGCAAGCACACGAATATGGAAATGAAGACATACAATTTCCTGAAACACAAGAGACATTGTTTAAACTTCTGCATAAAACAATGTTCTATTTTTAAAAACCATAGCTTTCAAAATTAGTTCTAACCCCAGAAAAGATTAGAATCTCAATGTTTCACAGCAATAATGCATTTGAAACCCGAGTTTGTAGCTAATAGATATACTGGCAGATAGAATACAAAGTGTGAGAAAGAGAGGTTATGTACTTTGGTAGGAGTGTAGACTTTACACTTCAGATTTCTGAAGTGTAAAAGGGACTTAAATCAAGAGTTCAGGATACAAAAAAAGTTAACATGCAGGCAGTTAGGAAGGCAAAAAATAACTAACATTCATTGAGGGGGCTAAATACAACAGCATGGATGTACTGCTGAAATGTACTAGGTTCTGGTCATTTGGAATACTGAACAGTTTTGGGCTCATTACAAGGAGCAGTTGAGGATTCTGGAGTCTAGTCTCTCCTCAGAGCATCTTTTGATCAGATGTGGTAAGTCATCTCCAGTGCAATCACACCCTTCTGATATTATCATGACCAGAACTGCAGAGTAATCAATTTGTGTCCGAATCAGTGTTTTATATAAAGTTGCTGGAAAAGCTCAGCAGATCTGGCAGCAGTGGAGAGAAATCAGAGTTAATGTTTTGGGTCAAGTGAGCCCTTCTCAGAACTGACAGTAGCTAGGAAAGTGTTTTAAAAAAACCTGCAGATGCTAGAATCCAAAGTCGACAGGCAGGAGGCTGGAAGAGCACAGCAAGCCAAGCAGCATGAGGTGGTGGACAAGTCAACGTTTCGGGTATTAACACTTTTTAGGGTTAAACATGGGCTTAGGGGGTGCAACAGATAGAGGGATGGGAAGGGGAAGAGTAGCAGAACGGTGAGGTAGTGATAGGTGGACACAAGCGAGTATGACCTGGATAGTTGATGGGAGGGAGGAATCTGGAAGGAAGAGTTAGAGGGTGGAATGGAATGTAGGAGGCAGAAAGCTGTTTGAGATGAAAGAATTAGGCAGCCTACAGTCCAGAGGGCTTAATATTGGAATTCTAATTCCAAATAACTTTTCCACCCATCTCCTGGCTCCTTTTCCAGCCCTGCCTTCTCCTTTACATTCCATCTACTGACCCTTCCTTCCAGCTACCAAACAAACATCTCTCAACCAGGGTGTACCCACTACCGGTGTTCACTTATTACCGCACCATTCGGCTACTCTTATCCCCCACCCCCTTAATGTAGTTCCCCTACCCCTGGTCTTGAAGGGTTAATACCCAAAACATTGACTTCACCTCCTGATGTTGCCAGGCTTGCTGCATTCTTCCAGCCTCCTGTTTGTCTACTGTAGACAAGGAAATATTGGTTTACATGCAGAAGACTACGATGGGGAGAGGAGTAAGGAGTAAATTACAGGCAGATAGATCCCAAGGGAAGAAGAACAGTTGGACAAAGGATGGATAACAATCTGGCTATGAGGGCGAGTAGCTATTAATGGGGGCTGTTAGAAGCCAATGGGTTGTGTGTAACAGCAGACTGTGATAAGGCCTGGTGTGGGGTATGGGGTGGGGGCTGGGGCAAGGACATTGTAGATGGTGTCAAGTGCAGGTAAAGCATTGGGGGTGGTGTTGGAGTGAAGGAAGAGCACACCAGGGGAACCATCTGAGGAAAGTTGACAAGGGAAGGGAGGGGAATATGTCTGGTGGTGGTAGCAATGGCAGCTAATGATCCTCTGGATGTGGACACTGGTGGGATGCTAGGTAAGGACAAGGGCAACCTATCACTGTTGTGGGACAAAGAGGGGGTGAGGGCCAAAGTGCAGGAGTTGGGTCAGACCTGGCTGACAGCCCTGTCAACAACGATGCTGGGGAATCTTCAGCTGAGGAAGGTGGAGGACATTTCAGAGGCTCCCTTGCCAAAGTTGGCATCATTGCTACAGATGCTATGGAGACAGGAATGGGAGATTGGAAATAGAGTCTCTACAAGAAGCTGGGTGTGAGGATATATAGTCAAAAAGTCAAAAATCAGTAGGTTTGCAGTGGAATATTTTAATACTTTCTTGCTCCTTTATTATGTAATCCAACTAATGAAGACAAGCATTCCATATGCCTTCTTTGCCACCCTTTATGCTGATACCATCAGGGATCTACAGACTCTTCCTCAGCACTCCCTCGGGACCTACCATTCATTGTGTATATCCTTCCTTTATTAGGCCTCCCCAAATGCCAACTTGTCAGGATTAGATTCCATCTGCCATTGTTCTGCTCAAAATTTACCAGCTGGTCAATATCACTGTAGCCTCAGATCATCCTCCTCCCCAATTTGTCTCACCTGCAAACTTACTAATTGTACAAGGTTCCTTATGGTAGGCATGTTAGCAAGATTAGATCACAGGGAAAACTAGCCATTTGGATACAGAACTGGTTTGAAGGTAGGAGACAGTGGCAGTGGGGGGTTGGTTTTCAGACTAAAGGCCTGTGACCAGTGGTGTACCACAAGGATCGGTGCTGGGTCCATTGCTTTTTGTCATTGATATCAACGATTTGGATGTGAACATAGGGAGGTATAGTAAGTTTGCAGAGGACACCAAAATTGGACATGTAGTGGACAGCAAAGAATGTTACCTCAGAGTACAACAGGATTTTGATCAGACGGGTCAATGCACTGAGTGGCAGCAAATCGCATTTACTTTAGGTAAATTGAGGTGTTGCATTTTGGAAAGACAAATCACAGCAGGACTTCTACACTTAATGGCAAGGTCCCAGGGCGTGTTCCTGAACAAAGAGACCTTGGAGTGCAGATTCATAGTTCCTTGAAGGTGGCATTCCAGATGGATAGGATAGTGAAGGCATTTTGTATGCTTGCCTTTGTTAGTCACTGCATGTGAGTACAGGAGTTGCGAGGTCATGTTGCAGCTGTACAGGACATTGGTGAGACCACATTTGGAATATTGCATGCAATTCTGATCTCCCTGCTACAGGTAGGATGTTATAAAACTTGAGGGCTCAGAAAAAATTTACAAAGATTTTGTCAGGGTTGGAGGGTTTGAGCTATAGGGAGAGGCTGAATAGGCTGGGGCTGTTTTCCCTGGAGTGTCAGAGGCTGAGGAGTGATTTTATAGAAGTTTATAAAATTATGAGGGGTGTGGAAAGGGTGAATAGCCAAGGTCTTTTCCTTGAAGGGGGGGGGGGGGGGGGGAGGGGGAGGAGGAGAGGAGAAAGAGGGGAAAAAAAAAGGGAGGGAAGAAGAGGAGTCCAGAACAAGAGAGATAGGTTTAAGGTAAAAAGACAGAATTAAACAGCCCTGAGAGGCAACTCTTTCACAGAGGGTGGTGAGTGCATGGAACAAACTGCCAGAGGAAGTGGTGGAGGCTGGTACAATCACAACACTTAAAAGGCATCACGATGGGTACACGAATAGGAAGGGTTGAGGGGATGTGGGCCAAATGCACACGAATGAGACTCGGTGAATTTGGGACATCTGGTCAGCATGGACGAGTTGGACTGAAGGATCTGGTTCCATGCTGTACGTCTATGAGATTCTACTTTCATATCCACATTGTTAATATACATAATATCAAGGGTTCCAGCACTGATTCCAGTGCTCCACTACTGGTACCAGAGTTCCAATCACAAAAACAACCCACTCATTGCCTATTTGCAAGCTAATGTTGGACTCTGTGGCAACCTGTCCGACCAACTTTCCATGTGGGACCTTGTCAAAAACTAACTGAAGTTCATGTAAACTACATCAACTGCACTCCTCTCAATATATTTAGTCTTCTTTTCAAAGAGAAAAGAATGAGTCAGGGAGAATCACCCTCTAACAAATACATACCAATTATCCTGGTTCAATCCCTGTCCAAGCACTAATTAATCTACAACCTTTCCAATAATACCTGGCATGTCAGTGGTTAGGGTAATTACAGACCAGGATAAGGAAGCACATTAGTTACCCTCTAGTCATCTGACACTTCACTTAGTGAAAGAAATACTAAATATCTCCTTCATAGCAGCCTGGGATGTATCTCATCTGGCCCTGGGGATTGGTGAACCTTTATACTTGTTAAGGAGGTTTTAACATGTTCCAGAATCTCACCATCCCAGCTCAAATCCTGGTTACTGTCTTTTGCAAACACTGGACAGACTTGACAACATGGATGATTTAATTCTGTTCTTATATCTTTTATAGGTAGTAAAAGAACAGGCAGAATTGTGGTTACATTTGCTTTAGATGCAATTTAAACTTGCATCAAGACTTTATTTTTAAAAAGACAAAAGGTTAGTAATCCAAAATGATTTAATTTGTTGCAATGATGGAATAAGATTCCTCTCAGAAGGACCAGGACTGCTCCTCAGCAAACACCAAATAGTTATATCCCCAAAAATTCTAGTTTAGCAAGGTTAGATCTCATGGAATACAGGGAATACTAGCCATTTGGATACAGAACTGGCTCAAAAAGTAGAAGACAGAGGGTAGTGGTGGAGGGTTGTTTTTCAGACTGGAGGCCTGTGACCAGTGGAGTGCCACAAGGATCGGTGCTGGGTCCACTACTTTTCATCAGTTACGTAAATGATTTGGATACGAGCATAAGAGGTACAGTTAGTAAGTTTGCAGATGACACCAAAATTGGAGGTGTAGTGGACAGCAAAGAAGGTTACCTCAGATTACAACAGGATCTTGACCAGATGGGCCAATGGGCTGAGAAGTGGCAAATCGAGTTTAATTCAGATAAATGTGAGGTGCTGCCTTTTGGGAAAGCAAATCTTAGCAGGACGTATACACGTAATGGTAAGGTCCTAGGGAGTGTTGCTGAACAAAGAGACCTTGGAGTGCAGGTTCATAGCTCCTTGAAAGTGGAGTTGCAGGTAGATAGGATAGTGAAGGCGGCATTTGGTATGCTTTCCTTTATTGGTCAGAATATTGCATACAGGAGTTGGGAGGTCATGTTGCGGCTGTACAGATCAATTAGGCCACTGTTGGAATATTGTGCGCAATTCTGGTTTCCTTCCTATCGGAAAGATGTTGTGAAACTTGAAAGGGTTCAGAAAAGATTTACAAGAATGTTGCCAGGGTTGGAGGATCTGAGCTGAACAGGCTGGGGCTGTTTTCCCTGCAGCGTCAGAGGCTGAGGGGTGACCTTATAGATGGTTTACAAAATTGAGAGGCATGGATAGGATAAATAGACAAAGTCTTTTCCCTGGGGTTGGAGAGTCCAGAACTAGAGGGCATAGGTTTAGGGAGAGAGGGGAAAGATATAAAGAGAGACCTAAGGGGCAACTTTTTCCACACAGAGGGTGGTGCGTGTATGGAATAAGCTGCCAGAGGATGTGGTGGAGGCTTGTACAATTACGGCATTTGGATGGGTATATGAATAGGAAGGGCTTGGAGGGATATGGGCCAGGTACTAGCAGGTGGGACTAGATTGGGTTGGGATATCTGGTCGGAATGGACGGGTTGGACTGAAGGCTCTGTTTCTATGCTATATATCTGACTCTGACAGACACCACCACAACTCTCCCACCCAAGCCAAAATTTCAGCCTCAACCTCAAACTCAAGTCAGTACTTTAGTCCCCAATAGCACCTGAGGATATTATTCTATCATGGGGCTATTGAGAATAACGTTTTACACTTTATCATTATTCATACCCACTCCTGACATGGCATTAACTGTAGTCACAGGATGCATGTATCAAATATTGTAGAGAAGAGTCATTCAATGCTCAAGTTCTCATTGAAAAACCATTTCACATTCTACACCCACTGCAAGCTTTAGTGTTGTTTCTAACAGAGTGCAAAATGAGAATCAAAATACTTACCATTTCAGTTTAGTCACTTCAGGACTAAAAAGGGGAATAATCTTTTACAAACTAATTCACAGAATGAAGGCATTGCTGGCCAGGCAGCACTTATTGCCCCTTAACTACCCAGAGGAGGGAGTAAGAGTCAACCATGTTATGGTGGGTCTGGAGTCACATGTATCGCAGACCAGGTAAGGATAGCAGTTTCCTTCCTTAAAAAATGAAAATACATTTGATTCCCTCAAAAAAAAAAGGATTCATGGTCAAATTCAAGTGCCACCAACTGCCATGGCAGAATTTGAACCTGGTTCCTGGATTAATCGTCTAGTGAAAATGTTACTAGACCATTGTCTCCCCTAATTTCAAGCATCACAACATTAAGTGCAGCAGCATCCACATTTTATTTATAACATTGGAATTCATTGGTTCAAAGTTTTTCACTCATACATGAAATGGGCCCCATTGGCTAGGCCAGCATTTACTGCCCATTCCCAATTGGCTGAAGGACAGCTAGGGGTCAACCACATTGCTCTGGGTCTGAAGTCACAGGTCAGAGCAAGGATAACAGATGTCCTTTGCCCAAAAAAGAGTATTAGAGGACCAAATCAGTCTTTCTAACATGATAAGAGTTGCTATTAGGCTTGTATTTTAAATTTAAAAAAGATATTTAAACTCAGATTTCACCTTCTGCCATGGTGAGATTCAAACTACAGCCCCAGAACATTAAGCTAGAGCTCTGGATTATAGTCCAGTGAAAAATCAGCCATACTACTGTTGTTAGTATCGTTAGACAGTAAATATTTAGTGTTGAAACAAGATCGATCAATTCTAGGCAACTATAAAAGTTATCAATCCTCAAGACTTACGTTCTTTGTGGCTGCAGCCTCTGGTCACTGTATGGGATCAGGGCCACCAATTCATTGACCAGCCCTGCAAAACAAAAAGGGGGTGAAGGAAATAACCTACAGTTCATTTGTTTTCAAAATTTAATACTCTAAATAAGAGGTTACCAACCAACCAACCATAAAGAGTTTTATTTTGGGGATGAGCAATCTATCATTTAGTTTGCAGAGGATACTCTAGCAAAGCAGACTGCAGAAACCTTGATATGAAACTTGCAGAAGATAAACTGGAATGATGCCTTGGGTTGAAGAAAACAAAACATTACCGATTCAAGTATACTCAGTAAGCTTGGCATGATCAGGAAAGAGATCACATTTGGAATGAGGCAGAGTCCAAGTATTACTTTGGAGCAGCACAAGGATTTGATACATAGAAGTGCTTTTTTGGCTCAATTTTAACAGGATAATTGAAGCCCAAGATTAGGGCTCACAGAAAAACACTGACATCACAGGAAACCCTTATGTGCACTGGCTGATAGAGAATTTAACTATTGTTTTCAGGTTAAAAAGAAAAGTATTTTACAGATTTGAAAACAAGACCGGTACCAAACGCAAAACAAAAACTATACAAAGATGCAGAGCCAGGTAATATTGTAGCTGCATTGTGGGAGCCAGTGCATCCCACTGTGGTTGAGAGGAAGCACATTTGTAGCAACTGTTGAGCTGGAGTTCAACTAGCCATCAATTCTGAACCTGAATCTGAGTTTCAAATACTATGACACATCAGGGAGAGGGGGGAAAAAAAAAGTTGCCTGGACACTTTCAGGAGATGGTCATACTCTTTAGATTAACCACCTCAAATTTGGTCAGTGGTCAGGGATAGGAGGGAGACACTATGAATTTGGCAGGTAGAGAGATCCAATAGGTATGCTGAAGGAGTCTCAACCTTTGAACTTGTCTAATAGATTTGAGATTTGTGCTCAGTGGATGAGAGCTAGAGGCTATAGGGAGAATGGAGCAAATAGCACTGTGGTACTGCGAACTATGGACTCGTGGCCAGGATCTCATCTGGATTGAGAGAGACAAAACCTTGAGTTATGTGGAATAAGGAAGTGACAGAGGAGTTAGATAATTTAAGTCCTTCAGTGGAAGATGCTTTGAACATGGTGGGGGGGGGGGGGGGGAAAAAGAGAGAGAGAGAGAGAGAGAGAGAGAGAGAGAGAGAGAGAGAAAAGAAAGAAGAGAATTAAGCACTTGTCACAAGAGTAGTGTGTCCAATACTAACAAAAAAGGCTAAAAAAAAAGAGGCAGGTAAATCCTTTGGCCCCGATGGCTTGCATCCAAAAGGATGCAGAGATGGTGAATGCATTTGTTGTAGTTTCACTAAAATTTGTGTATTCTGGAGAAGTACTAGAGGATCAGAAAACTGCTAACGTGACATCTCTATTCCAAAAAGGGAGGGAGGGAGGCAAAAAGTGAGTGAGTAAGTATAGGCCAATTAAAAATGTTAGAGTTAATGAATTAACAGCAGAACATTTGGAAAAGGAAAAAAAAACCAAGGAAGCAATCAGTATAGCTTCATGAAAGGGAAACTGCATCTGACTAATTTTAAGTGTTTGAGGAAGTCTCAACTAGAGTGGATATAGGGGAGGCAGTAGATGTGTTGCATTGGACTACAAGACATTTGAGAAGTACTTCACAAAAGGTTAAGTCATAGCTAAGAGCTCATGGTGTTGGAGGCAGTATATTGGCATGGAGAGAGAATTGGCTCATGGGCTGGAAACAGAGTGGGGATAAAAAGGGGCTTTTTTTCCAGGTTGACAACTCATTACCAGTGGGGTTTCACAGGGATCAGTGCTGGGACCATAGCTGTTCATAGCATATTAGTAACTTGGAAGAAAGTGACTGTACAGCAGCCAAATTGCAGACAAAAAAAAAGGAGAGGCATGTTGCAAATGGGATACAAACAGTTTGCAAAGATATGTTGATAGATTAAAATGGGCAAAATGGACAATGTTAAATTGTTCATTTTGAAGTTATTTAAATGGATAAAAACTGCAGGAAGTGAGTTCACAGATACAGGAGGTAATCTAGAAGGTTAATGAAATGTTGGCCCTTATTTCAAGGGGTTGGAGTACAAATTTAGGAAAGTCTTTCTGCAACTGTAGAAGGTGCTGGTGAGGCCACATCTCGAGTATGAACAATTCTCATCCCTTTGTTTCACTGGAGGCAGTTGAAAAGGTTCACTGGGATGATTCCTGTTATGGAGGAACTGTCCAACGAGCAAAGGTTAAATAGGTTGAAACTCTACACACTGGAGTTTTGAAGGAGGAGGTGGTGATCTTAAATATACCAATCTGAAAGAAACTAGACAGGATAAATACAGAAAAGGATAACGTTTGAAATGATGGGAAAGTTTCAGAATTATGGGGAACCAGTTTAAGACTAAAGAGGAAGAGGAATTTCATGGAACAGGGAGAAAGAGCAAGGACTGCAGATACTGGAGATTAGAGCAGTGTGGTGCTAGAAAAAGCATAGCAGGTCAGGCAGCAGAGGAGGAGAACTGACATTTTGGGCAAAAGCCCTTCATCAGGAATGAGGCTCGAATTTCATGGAATAGTTGAATCTTTAAGTTCTTGCCAATGGAGAGATATTGGGGGTCAGTGGGGGGGGGGGGAAAAAGAGAGGTGCACAGAGTCATGTGTATTAAAAAAAGGTAGAGATTGATACTTTAAAAAAAAAAGGGTAACAGTAAAAATGCAAAGTGGACAAGAGGGATGTCAAACTAGGCATGATCCTATCGAACGTCAGGGCAGGCTAAAGGAGTTTCTATTTATGGTATTATGCAAAAGAATTTGCTGCACAAGAAAACTCATTTGCTTTTTCATCCCACCCATAACAGCACTGTGGCTCAGTGGTTAGCAACACAGACAACATTAGGGACCTGGGTTCAATGTCAGCATTGACTGCACAGGTTTCTGCCAGGTACTTCAGTTTCCTCAGTCCAAGATGTGGTGAGGCGGATTAACCAAGGTAAAAGCAGGGTTACTGGCGTAAGGTGGAGTCTGGGATACACTTTGAAGAGCTGGTGTGCATTCCAATAGCCCCCTCCTGCATGGTACAGATTCTGTGATGCCAAAATCAGATGCCATCCTACACTTCAACACATGGGGAAAAAGCTTCAGGGAAAAAAAAAAGTTTTGTTCGCAGGTGAAATGATTAAGTATGCTTTCAATAATTCTCCACCCTGCAACAATTTCTTCATTATCGTATCTAGCATGGAACAAAAAAGGTGAGAGCGACAGATGGAATGTGCCAGAAGACAGACCATCTTAGTGGTCAAATGTAGTGCAGAAAAAAAAGACCACACAGCAAGAACTCTCAATGACACTCAGCAAGGCTTCTGCTTGAAATAACAAGCAGTCACCGTACGATCTGCTGGTTTTTAATTAAAAATCTTTCATCTTCAGATGGCCGTTCCTATGATCAAGGCCATCAAATCCATGTAGATCAATCATCTGGTACTGATGAAATTAAAAAAAGTTAAGACTCCACAAATACATTTTTTCCCAATCTTGGATTGGGAAATTCCTTCGAGTCAGTCGTCGCAAATTGTACATTTAATGACTAATTTGTTGATAATAGTTATGCAGAGTAGAGAAGACCAAAAATGCTGCTCAAAATAAAAGTGCAGCATCGACAAAAGTCTGTGATCAAGCAACTAGAAATTTGACAGTGGACACTGTCAGTGTACGAGTCTTAAATGGTAAGTGGGTGGGCAGTGGTTTCAGTTTAAGGACCTGGAGTACAAGGAATTGGAGAGAAGTGTAGCGTATAAAAGGAGGAACTGGTAACTTCAGACCTTCATCTAGCTATCAACATGCAAGGCAGAGATACCCATGGTTAGTCAACAACGCCAATGTATCATGGTACTGCAGTTATTCCAAAAAAAAAAGTTCATTCGTTGTTGTGGTTCTGTTCGCGGAGCTGGGAGTTTTTGTTGCAAACGTTTTGTCCCCTGTCTAGGTGACATCCTCAGTGCTTGGGAGCCTCCTGTGAAGCGCTTGTGATGTTTCCTCTGGCATTTATAATTGTTTGTCTCTGTCGCTTCCGGTTGTCAGTTGCTGTCCGCTGCAGTGGCCGGTATATAGGGTCTAGGTCGATGTGTCTGTTGACAGAATTTCTGGATGAGTGCCATGCTTCTTGGAATTCCCTGGCTGTTCTGTTTGGCCTGCCCTATAATAGTGGTGTTGTCCCAAACGAATTCATGTTGTTTGTCATCTGAGTGTATGGCTGCTAAGGATAGCTGGTCGTGTTGTTTCGTGGCTAGTTGGTGTTCATGGATGTGGGTTGTTAGCGGTCTTCCTGTTTGTCCTATGTAGTGTTTTGTGCAGTCTTTGCATGGGATTTTGTACACTACATTACCCAGCATGAGCAAAACCAAAATCCCAAACAGAACAGCCAGGGAATCCTTATCCTAGCAGCAGCTTCCCCAGCAGCACCCTCCCGCTTGTTGTGCTCCCAATGACGCACAGCAGAAACAGGTAATCAGACTGGCTCAGCCTAAAAGGGCAAAGGCTAAAAGGTAACAGACTGACTAGCCCTATATACCAAGTAACAGCTGCTCATGACACCAGTTAAACCATTAGCTGGACTTTTGCTAATTTGTGGGCGGCACGGTGGCACAGTGGTTAGCACGGCTGCCTCACAGCACCAGAGACCTGGGTTCAGTTCCCAACTCAGGTGACTGACTGTGTGGAGTTTGCACATTCTCCCCGTGTCTGCGTGGGTTTCCTCCCACAGTCCAAAGATGTGCAGGTTAGGTGAATTGGCTATGCTAAATTGACCGTTGTGTTAGGTAAATGTAGGGGAATGGATGGGTTGCGCTTCGGCGGGTCGGTGTGGACTTGTTGGGCCGAAGGGTTTGTTTCCACACTATGTAATCTAATCTAATACATACCCAAATATTATTCAGCCCCTCCAACCAGTATGCCCTGGTGGATTAGATCAATATAGGTAACCAATTGCACTTTATAATCAGATTAAGTGTTTTAGCAAATATTTCAGATGAAAACAAACAGCTCAGAAGACTCGAGCTGGGTTGCTATGGACCTAACTTAAAAAAGTTGCTTTTTCCATTACTTAGTTCTGCTTTGTAGTGAACCCACCATGGCTGCAATTTCACTTCAGGGGTTTAGGATATTATACATGCACTGGAGAAGGATAAGATTCTAAACTCTGGCATAAGTTGGGGAGTATGTGTAATGAGCTGAAATGTAGCATCTCAAAAACAGCTGTTATGGAAAGTTGGCAAAAAAGAAACTTAAGTATTGGATAGGGATTCCCTTTAAATTTGGAGCTCCTGACTAATTAGATTTAATGCTGCATACTTCAAGTGCCAAAGCAATTAAGGCAACAACAAACTTGGGTTATCAAAACAAGTTGCACTATTAACATGGCCTTAAAATACCTTCAAGGCCAAGTTAACACCAAGTTGGCTGGGACTTATGATTTTAAAAAAAAAGTCAAGTTTATGGAAGGTGGTAGACATTTACTTCAAACCAGTCCTGAAAAATAAGATATCTTGTTTCCCCCCACCCCACCTGCCCACCTTCCAGTGCAGAAGGAAATTCTCAGTCTATTACGCAGCCACTTAGCCTACTGAGAAAGGCAATATTAGGAGCGAGTGAGTAAAGTTAATTTAAAACAAAAACATTGCTGATAAAGTGTGATAAGCTAAGTGTAAGCAAAGTTGGAAAGTTTGAAGGCTCCTATAAAAGAGGAAAGCATATAAAATGCAAATCTCACCTGCTCCGGGTAGATTAAAAACACTAGATCAACAGGAGTAGCCACACAATGCAGCTCAGGAGCCAAGATGAAAACCTCTTGCATAGTGCTTTGTATAGCAAGACATTTTAGTTGAGTGTAGGGAATGATTTATATGCACCAACTCCTCCCTCAACAGCAGTATGATTACAGTCAGATAATCCTAGTGATATTGTTGGAGGCACACTGCCAGGACAACCGGGGGAACTCTGTTCAACAAAAAAAAGTGCTGTGGGATCTTTAACATTCTACCAAGTAGACAAATAGGCAATCAATTTGTCTTCCCGTACAGCAGTATAAAATAAATCTGAATGAGATGTATATAAAATAAACTCAGGCCCTGTTGGACCTTGGGACTTAGCATCCTAACCACTGGAGTCAGCAGGTCTATCAATTGAGCCACACCTGACTTAATGGGATATTAAACTTCTGGTTTGCTTATTCGAATTTGGAGTTTTTATTATTTGGTTGACCCATCAGACCTGTACTGGGTCTTTGGTCAATCCAAAACTACATTGCACAGCCCAGCCTTCTCCATCTTGTGGACCACTTGAGCGTTTAATCACTCATTGTTTAAAAGTTTTGCTTCAAGCACTCAGTGACAACATTCATTATGGCTCCACACCTTAACAAGTTGTCAATTACCCTCAATGCTTTATCTAGGTTTGTTAAACATTACTTGCTCTGGACAAATCTGCATAGCCCTCTGATCAGCTCAGATATTGATCACCCCATTCAAGATAACACTACTCAAAAGAAAAAGACAGACAACAGAAAGCAAGAATACATAGGTCAGTCAGCCTACTATTGGGAGAACACTGGAATCCATGAAAGGAAGTACAACAAAACATTGAAAAAAAATACAAAAACCAGGCAGGATCAATACAGTCAGATCTCTCCTTCACACACAACATAAAACAAAAAAACAAGGTGAAAGAGGAGAACCAGCAGATGGAAAATTATGGATGAAGGTATTCAACAAGGGGTGACCAAAAAGCAGCAGCTACACAAAAAGGTTGAGGCAATGATGAGGGGAGACAACAGTTAAGCCAGGCTGGCAAACAGACCCTTGTGGCAACCCATTGTAAATAACTGGTTAATGTATATTGATGACTTGGATGAAGGGACCAACTGTCCTGTAGCCAAATTTGCTGACTAGAAAAATTGATAGAAAAGCAAGAGTCTCCACGGGGTGGGGAAAACATCTATTCCCATTTACCAGCATGTCACCCTCCTGACCCCCACCCCAAAACTGTATCACATGCACTATATGGGTCTGTGTGCAATGTAGTTTCCATTTATGAGCTCCAGTGAGCCTCCTCTGTCATAGGAGGGGCCTCAGGGCAGCACCCAACCTGTGTATATGAACCTGCACCATCTTCTGGAATCTTAACATCCTTTTCCAGAGATCAAGATACAATAATCAGAAAAAGTCATGATTAGTTGCCCCAAGTCATATCAGGAGGCAACACACAGGAAGCTGTAGCATCAGTTGTAGCTGGTTTTGGAGATACAGGCAGTACAGACAAGAGAAGAGAAATGAGGAAGTGAGCAGAAAGTATATTACATGCTCAAGATGCTGAGGGGTCAAGGAGGAGAAAAACAGAAACCATATGGTGTTGACTACTAAACATTGGGTCTAACTGGACTTCAGAAACAGTGATTAAAAATGACGAAGCTGGTGCATTAAAGAAAAGCACCAAGTCTTGGCTGTTTTCCTGCAAATATAAAAGACAGTAAATGCCAGATTAGTCACATTACAAACAGATGAGGGGAAGTCCCAGGTGGGATACCCCAAAAGTCAGCTCCCAGGTGAAGTGGCTCCCTCAGTTGATCAGGAGATTAGTATTCGTTTTCTGCCAAACTAAGAACATAGAACAGTACAATACAGGAATGGGCCCTTCAGCCCATGATGTTGTACTGAACCCTATCATATCTGCCTCATCACTACCCCTAGCAGTATGGCCCCTAGTATTAGGCATTTCAACTCAACTTGGGCAAGATTCTGATCATCCACACTAAGCATCTCAGTTTTATAGACTTAAAAAAGTCTCCCCTCAGCTTCTAGTGCTCCAAAGAAAACAACCAAAGGTTTTCCAGCCTCTCAAGAGCTCATACCCTCTAATTCAGGCTTACCAGGATGCTGCCTCTTCTGCACTCTCTCCAAAGCCTCCACATCCTTCCTGTAATGTGGTAACCAGAACTGAACACTATACTCTAAGTGTAGCCTAACCAAAGTTTTATAAAGCTGCAACATGGCATCTTGACTCTTGTATTCAGTTCTGACCAAAACACCACAAGCATGTCATATGCCTCCTTTACCACCCTCTCTACTAGTGGCCATTTGCAGGGAGCTATGGATTTGAATCCCAAGACCCCCCTGTCCAGTGCTGTTCAGGGTCCTGCCATTAACCATGCACTTTTCCTTAACATTCCTCCCAAAGTGCAGCACCTCACACTTACCCAGATTAAATGCCACCTGCCATTTCTCCACTCATATCTGCAACTGATCTCTATCCTGTTGTGTCCTTTGACAATTGTCTGCACTATCCACAACTCCGATCTTTGTAGTCTGAAAACTTATTAACCCACCCATCTACAATTTCAAAATCATTGCTTTATCTCAAAACAGAGCTCCCAGTTTGCAGCCCTGAGAAACACAAAGTCATGGACCTCAAGCCACAAAAGCACTTCCACCACTACCCTTTGCCTTTTATGGGCAGCTAATTCAGAATCCAAGTCACCACTGATCCCATGCATCTGAATCTTCTGAATGAGCCTCCCATGAGGGACTTTGTTGACAGCCTGACTAAAAATCGATGTAGACTACATCCACTGCTCTACCCTCAAGTCACCTTAAAGTTAGAAAGACATGACCCGCCCTGCACAAAGTAATGCTGACTGTCCCTCATTAGGCAGTGCTTTTAAAAGCACAAATACTATCCAAGAATTCTCTCCAAAAGCACTGACAAGATTCACCGCTCTATACAATTTCCTGGATTATCCCTATTTCCCTTCTTGAAAAGAACATTAGCTACTCGCCAGTCCTCTGGGACCTCTTCAGTGGTTAACAAGGATTTTGATCAAGACCCTAGCAATCTCCTCTTGCTGCTCTCAATAACCTGGGTAGATATCATCAGGTAGTGGGGGCTTCTCTACCTTAAATGCTCTTGAGTAGAAAAGCCACTTCCTCAAATTGCCCTAATATACGAGGGTGGGGCATTCTAATCTCACGGCCTCTAAATCACTCAGGAGAAGGGTAAAGCGTTATTTAGAATCTCAACCACATCCCCTGCCTCCAGGCAGGAGTTCCCTCCTTTATCCTTGATTAGTCCTATCTTCTCCCTAGTTACCCTCTTGTTTTGAAGATGCATGGAATTCTCCTTTACCCTATTTGAGGATATTTCATGGCCCCTCCTTGCTCTAATTTCCTGTGAAATTTCTTTCTACTTTACACTCCTCATGGGCCCTAGTCAATTTTAGTTCCTAAACTTTACATGTGCTTCCATTTACTTAAACAAAAAAAAATCTACAACCTCCCTCAGAATCGAAGGGTGCCATACCTTGCTATCCTTGTCCTTCCTCCTCACCTAACTCTGATCAGTAGGCATTTCAAACCTACCATAGGCTCTCATTAAATGTAGACTTGCCCAATAACAGCTCCTCCCAATCAACTCTCCTACCTGATAGACAAATTTGCCTCTCCCAATTTAGTACCATCTTGCCATGTCCTAAATCATCCTTACTCATAATTACTTAGCTTTTAAGATAGTTGTGATTGCTTCTAAAAACTGTTTTCCTGCTGTAAAAGGTCAGTTACCCGAATAGGCTCATTTGCCAATACAAGGCCCATTTATGGCCCCTCCAAGTAGAGGAGGAGCTATGTTTAAAGTGTTAAAAGCTTGGTTAAAAGGTTAATTACTTACTAAAAAAGCATAGACAAGCTCAAGCAGTCTCAACAGTTTGAGAAGAGTAGATACAATAAATGGCTGCTTGCAGAAATGCTGTTGCTGGAAACTGACCCTACACAAAGCTATGTTAGTCATCCCTGTTCGATCGTCCTATGGCTTGACATACCATTTTAATGTTTCTGGCGAAGTGGTTTGGAAAATTTATAAAAATCAAGAGATGCCATACAAGGACAAGCTGCATTTTTAAGAAACTTATTTTGTGCCTTTATACTCTTGTATTCTGGATTTCACAGTAGCAGTACAATTACTGTAATATGCAAATAAGAGTTTACCACAGGAAGTGATGCACGATCAGATCACAAGATTTCTCTTGCCAAGGCTGTATGAGCACATTTCAGTTAGATGTTAACATAGATTTTGAAATAAAAATTAACAGACCTCAAAAAACAAAACTAGCAATAAGCCAAGTCAGCCAGAGAATGTGTATAGGGTATAAGCAGGTAGGGAGAGTTAAGTTCAGAGTTTTATGAAAAAGGTTCAGCAGAGCAGGACTCCAATTAGATAAGAACTTACAGTTAACAATGGGGTGCTGAAGGCAAGGGTAATGGATCAACAAGGTGGAAAAAGCAGTCATTATGTAGAGCAATTTAAACAATATTGGGAGCATTCAGTACGCAAGGTCAGCTAACAAGGGGAAAGTATCCATTGTATGAATCCAGTTAAAGATTAAGAACATTCATTGTATCACATACATATTGATTGGGTAACTGTTACAATCAACAAGTATACTGCCTTAGCTGGATGCTCCTCCCTGTAAAGTGACCATATAGTTCATTGAGAAACTGCTCTTCCAGAGAAGACGAGAACTTGCTATGGATTGAATTTAATTGCATTTTGGGGATTTGGAATAGTCATTGCTTATGATATGCAAACTCTGTAAAGGCAATATTGATGAAGCTTTAACTTAATTGCTGTTCTTACTGCCCCATTGTGAATTCTAACTAGTCAGACCTTACGTCTTAAGAATCTGACAACCCTGAAAAGAAAGCATGTTTAATTCGAGACTGATGAATCATTTAAAATACAACCCCCTGTGGTAATGTTTCAGCCTCAGGTACAGAATCATTCTGTTATTAAGATAAAAAGGAGTCTGCTCCTAGCTTAAAAATTCTTCTCAACCTAACATGGAAGAGATTCTGACAATCTGTCAGAAAGCTATTTTATGGCCAAAGTCTGCTCTCCTCGCTAAGAAGCCATTTTGTAAAACAATGATATCTGAATATGCGAAAGGTTACCTTATGACCTCTCCCGATTAGTTCAGACTGATACTTCATGATAGGAACTTCTCACCAATAGATACCAGACTTGGTCGAGTTTGCTTCTCCCACCTGATGGATAGCCAAGGGCCTGTAGGAGTGATCAATTAAGTGCACACAGACCTGTCAAATAACTTCTCTTCCTTACGACTTATTGCCTTCCCAATGTTGTCTAATTAAGAACATGCAGTGTCTTTGTAAACTTTTTATAAAAGAAGCCTGTTTGTGACAGAAGGGTGTGTGTAGCCTGCAAGTGTCTTGAAGAGCTGGTACCCTACTCTCCTAGGTTTTAAGAACCTATTTAGCCTAGGAGCAGCACGGTGGCTCAGTGAGTAGCACTGTTGCCTCACAGCCCAGGGTCCCAGGTTTGATTCCAGTCTCGGACAACTGTGTGGAGTTTGTACATTCTCTCAGCGTCTGCGTGGGTTTCCTCCAGGTGCTCCGGTTTCCTCCCACAGTCCAAATGTGCAGGTCAGGGGAATTGGCCATGCTAAATTGCCCAGAGTGTTAGGTACATTAGTCAGCGTGGAAATGGGGCTGGGCAGGTTACTCTTTGGAGGGTCGGTGTGGACTGGTTGGGCCAAACGGCCTGTTTCCACACTGTAGGGAATCTAATCTAAATTTAATAGCCTGGTTTATTAGGCATCAGTGTTATCTTGTAAGAGGTGGTGCTATTGGTAAATAAAAGGGATGACTAAAATTAAACTAAACTGCAAGAGTAGTTTAGTAGTCTGGAATAAAAAAAAGTACAATCTCCGGGACAAACCAACAGAGGCTTACAGGTTTGAGTCCACAAGGGATTCCCTGGGCCATCTCAAATCTGTACTTTAATGTGCACATGGGCGATCATTCTCTCTTCCTCCAGGGGCTGGAAGAAAGATGGAGGTATGTAAGGAAGAGGTCAGGGGAATACTGGAAAGGGTGAAAATAGATAAGTCCCCTGGACCTGATGGCATTTATCCTAGGATCCTCTGGGAAGCTAGGGAGGAGATAGCGGAGCCATTGGCCTTGATTTTTATGTCGTCGTTGTCTACAGGAATAGTGCCAGAAGACTGGAGGATAGCGAATGTGGTCCCCTTGTTCAAGAAGGGGAGTAGGGACAGCCCTAGTAACTATAGGCCAGTGAGTCTCACTTCTGTTGTGGGCAAAGTTTTAGAGAGAATTGTAAGGGATAGGATTTATGAACATCTGGATAGGAATAATGTATCAAGGATAGTCAGCATGGTTTTGCGAAGGGCAGGTCGTGCCTCACAAACCTTATTGAGTTCTTTGAGAAGGTGACCAAGGAAGTGGACGAGGGTAAAGCAGTAGATGCGGTGTATATGAATTTTAGCAAGGCGTTCGATAAGGTACCCCATGGTAGGCTACTGCAAAAATTAGAGGTATGACATTGAGGGTGCATTAGAGGTTTGGATTAGGAATTGGCTGGCTGGAAGGAGACAGAGGGTAGTAGTTGATGGTAAAGGTTCATCTTGGAGTGCAGTTACTAGCGATGTTCCACAAGGATCTGTTTTGGGACCATTGTTATTTGTCATTTTTATAAATGGACCTGGAGGAGGGGCTAGAAGGCTGGGTGAGCAAGTTTGCGGATGATACGAAAGTCGGTGGAGTAGTGGACAGCGAAGGAGAATGTGGCAGGTTACAGCAGGATATAGATAAGTTGCAGAGCTGGGCAGAAAGGTGGCAAATGGAGTTCAATGTAGCTAAGTGTGAAGTCATTCACTTTGGTAGGAGTAACAAGACGATGGATTACTGGGCTAATGGCAGGCTACTTGGTAGTGTGGATGAGCAGAGGGATCTTGGTGTCCATGTACACAGATCTCTGAAAGTTGCCACCCAGGTAAATAGTGCTGTGAGGAAGGCATATGGCGTACTGGGCTTTATTGGTAGAGGAATTGAGTTCCGGACTCCTGAGGTCATGTTGCAGTTGTATAAGACTCTGGTGCGGCCTCATCTGGAGTATTGTGTGCAGTTTTGGTCGCCATACTATAGGAAGGATGTGGAGGTACTGGAACGGGTGCAGAGGAGGTTTACCAGGATGTTGCCTGGCATGGTAGGAAGATCGTATGAGGAAAGGCTGAAGCACTTGGGGCTGTTCTCATTGGAGAAAAGGTTTAGGGGAGATTTGATAGAGGTGTACAAGATGATTAGGGGTTTAGATAGGGTTGACAGTGAGAACCTTTTTCCACGTATGGAGTCAGCTGTTACTAGGGGACACAGCTTTAAATTAAGGGGTGGTAGGTATAGGACAGATGTTAGGGGTAGATTCTTTACTCAGCAGGTTGAGTGTTCATGGAATGCCCTGCAAGTAGCAGTGGTGGACTCTCCCTCTTTATGGTCATTTAAGCGGGCATTGGATAAGCATATGGAGGTTATTGGGCTAGTGTAGGTTAGGTAGGCTTCGGTCGGCGCAACATCGAGGGCCGAAGGGCCTGTACTGCGCTGTATTTTTCTATGTTTTTTTCTAAAACTATACGGTGTCTGAGTATTTTGCTTTGAATGAGGGGAGGGACAATAAGCCCTTCAAAATCTACTGACGTTATTATGACTGACCTGCCCCAGGCCTCAACTCTTGCAACAGCTCCTCACAGAAAATGAGGAATTGAGGGCTATCTACTCTAAATGCTGTGAGGCCTAACCTTTACAACCTAGCCTTCTCTGGGTAGAAGATTTCAGATAATTCACTACCTTCTGGGAGAAGTTTCTTCGCATCTTTAAGTGAGGGGCCCCCTATTCTGTAACTATGTTCACTAGTTGCAGAAACTACCACCACCCCCCCCAACCACTAGTGGCAAAACTAGATATTTATCCACAACTTTGGCCAAAAGACTTGCAAGCAAGTGCCCTGAAATGGGGTTGCTTGTAACCTTTGTTTGTGCAGAGAGGGTTGTCGATAGATTCTATTAGTGCTGCAGTAACTGCATGGCTTAGTTTGGAAATTTTGAATACTGAAGCAGCTTTCCAGTTGAAGGGTTACTGCTTCAAATGTGATCTGGTCGATGGCTGTCTGCTGATGTAACAAATTAGTGCACGTGGGGGATTGTTGCAGTTGACTAGATTGTGCCACAAAGTTATTCTTGATCTTTGTTCACTTGGTGGGGATAGGAAACATTGAAAGCTCAACTGTTGCTAGTTGCCCCACTTCAAATTTTAATTTAAGGAGAGAATTTCTTCATGTGCATTGTGAAAACATTTTAAATACCAGAATCACTTGCTCAAGTTATATTTTAACTTGGACAGCTAACCAGTAGATTGGGTATCTGAGCAAACTTGTTTCCAGCACTACGAGTAAACAACCATAAGAAATAAGAACAGAAGTAAGCCATCAAGTCTGCTCCGCCAGTCGATACGGAATGTCTGATTAGCCATGATCCTACATTCACTTTTCTATCTTTGCCCCCCAAGTGATCACATCTGTATCTTGAAATAACTGCAACACTAATAGAATGGATCTTCAACCCTTTTGCTGCACAAATGATAAAAGTTACAACCAACCCAATTCCATGGCACTTCCTTGCAAGTCTTTTGGTCAAAGACATGGATAAATACCTAAACTTTTTGCCGACAAGCTGAACGAAATACATAACCACTTTGATGAGCACATCACATTCATCTTCCTAGATGGTGTAACCTACATCCTGTTCACACCACTTGCAATTATTTTAGTAGTTTTTATATTAACTTCCAGGCTACACACCCTCACTGATGGCTGGTGAGGGAGAAGGGAAAAGGATCAACAAGGAGCAAGCAGTAAGCCACATTACATTGCAGGTCTGCTTACATGTGGCCAGGTATTTTTAAAAACTCATTTACCAGCAGTGCAGCAGCTGGGGTTGTGATACAACGCTCATTACTTACATCAGACCATACAGAGAAGGAGAAGCAGGCCATTCAGCTGAGTTGAATCTTCTCTGCTACACAGCTGACCTGTGAATCCTCAACTGCATTTTTGTGTATCCACCCCAATCCCCTCACTAATTATCTAAGCATATACTGGGATAACAGTGGAGGCCAGTGAGAAGAACTCCTGAAGTGTGTTCAGAGAAATTTTCTACAGTGGGAGTTTCCAGTCCATAAAGAAAGGCAATACTGTTAGATTGGTTTGAAAATGGGAACTGTGACAATTGCCTCAAAAAAAAACCTTTGATGCAGTAGAATAGGACAAGAAGCAATCCACAATAACAGTGAGTGAAGAAAAAGCTTCAAAAAAAATGGACAAGGATGGATCTGTCCTGATTACAATCAGCAGATGACAGGCAAGACTAGAATGGAACCTTTAGCAAGAATTCATGGCACAGTCAATGCATATTCAAACAAAAACAAAAAGGGGATGGAAGGACAAACAAAGCTCCCTTAATAATGGAAGTGCTGGAGGTGAAAATGAAGCAGAAAAACAATTTGACAGATGTCAGCTGGACAATACAGTTAAGAATCAGGCTGAATTTAGACACTTCAAGAGAAAAAGAAAAGGAGTTGTAAAAGCAAGAGAAACAAACAGAATTTAGGAGATGTGTATGGCAGCTAATAAGGGAAATAAACCAAGTTATTCTTTAGGCAAGTACTCCAAGAGGCAAGGAGGATAGTGCAGAACTTCAAGAGGATAGATGGGTGAAGTGAACATTTGTCAGGGAAATACAGCAAAACAGTAAAATGAAGCATGTCATTCTAAACAGGATGCAGAAGCAGGAAAACCTGGTGTGTGTGATTGAAAGAATATAGCAGGATAGCTTAACAGCAGGATTAAATCATCAGCATCCTCAGTTTTATTAACAGGGACATGGAATGCAAGAGCAAGGAAGCAATGAAATACTTGTACATTCTGCTATAATGTGCATTTCATTAACAAAATTCACTATCATTTGAATTGGGGACACTTTTTAAAGCACAAAGTTTTAAAGCACAATACAATTCCAGCCCTATTAGTTTAATAAGTGCTGTTTTTATAAGATTTTCTACTAACATGGGATTGCACGAGAATGGAACTACATGTTACAACAGAATCGACTGTACAGAGTGTGGATTTGACCCCAACCCAGGTAGTGTTTAGATTTTAGACTCCACACGAAGAATAAAATGGCATTAGAACGGGTGCAGAAAAGATTCAAGAGAATGGTTCTAGGGTGAGGAACATCAGTTACAGATTGAAGACGCTAGACTGTTCTCCTTGAAGAACAGGTTGACAGGGGATTTGGTGTTCAAAATCATGGGTAGCCTGGAGAGGTTAGAGAAAAATTGTTCCCACTAACAGGATCAAAAACCAGAGGGTATAAATTCAAAGCAATTGACTTTTTTTTAAAATGCTGACAATATGAGGAGAAACTACGTGAGTTAGGGTCTGAAATACATCGAGTGCAAGGTGGAGGCAGGCTCAAAAAAGGTGAAGGGAATTGGATTAGCTGAAAAAAGAACAGGCTTACAGAGAGAAGGGGCACTAGGTGAATGGTTCGCCTGACAACCAGCAGGGACAGTGGAACAAAGGGCCTCCATCTGTGCTGCAAGCGTTCTGGTTCTCAAAACTTCCCTGCATGGGGTTTCCATTTGTCAGTTTTATATGGCAAGGTGGTGGTACTAATCACTGACCTGGAGTCCCAAGACCCAGGCTAGTGCTCAGGGAACATGACCACTGGCAAAACAGAAATTCAATTCAGTGAATATTTAAAAACCCACTTGGTTCAATAACATTCTTTAGCGAGGAAAAGCAGTCATCTTTACTTGGGTCTTGCCTACATACAATTCCAGACCAATAGTAGCGTAGCTGACTAACTGCTCTGAAATGACAAAGCCACTCAATTGAAGGGCAACTAGGCATGGGCAAAAAGGTAAGAAATCCAAAATGACAATCAGTCCCCTCTACATCCTCCTGCCCTTGTTGTTACTGCTCTCCATCTTATTGGATAACTAGACCACACAGCTCTCAGTTCATGAGAACAGTTACTGAAGTGTGGAGGCTCAGCATTAAGCCCTGGGAACACATTTGATTCCATCACCTACTCACCCAGTAACCCCACTGCAGAGTCTCATCATGCAACCAGTTGCAAAGCACATCACAAGCCACACTCCAATTCAATGCATTCTTCAGTTACTTGACGATGCTATTCATCCAACAAGAGTGAAATTGTTGGCTCAACAGATGTCTTGCAATGCAGTTTGTGCCACTCTGCATAGGCTCATTTGCCATACCATCTGAGGGCTCCAAGAAAGTTTCACCTGCTCAACTTTGCCCCTCACCTGAAGGGTGATGACCCTCAAGTTAAACTCATCAGGCAGTTCTAATGAGAGCACTGCCTTATAGTCCTAAAAAATAAAGGACTGTGGCAATTTACCTTGCCTTTCACCCAACACCTAGATCTACCCACAACTATTGAACTGAAGATTGAGTTTTAGCGATTATGACAGGATGTTGCCTGCAGAATGTAGTCAGAGAACACAAGTTCCTCACCCCACTCCTTAGAAAAGTCTAGATCCTTACCATTTGGCCTATTGGGTAAAAAAAAAAATGAGGTCTGCAGGTGCTGGAGATCACAGCATCCAAGGAACAGGAAATTCGACATTTCGGGCATAAGCCCTTCCTAACCTGCTGTGCTTTAACCAGCAACATATTTTCAGCTGTGATCTCCAGCATCTGCAGACCTCATTTTTTACCCGAAGATTTTAATCTACTGCGAATCCTCTTGCAAGGATGCCTTCCTTGAAGAAGCTCTCTTCCTCCCTCTACAAGGATTTCAGTGAGTCTACCTTTTATTTTAGCTTGCTTGGCACACTCTCCTCATTCCTGATGAAGGGCTTATGCCCGAAACGTCGAATTTCCTGTTCCTTGGATGCTGCCTAACCTGCTGTGCTTTAACCAGCAACACATTTTCATTTGGCCTATTGAGTCCACTCTGCCATTTAAATCATGGCTGATGGGCATTTCACAGCTCAGGTTATGATTTTTTTGCTAGTTGTTAAAAGAACAAATTGATTTGGGTGGGGTATTTTCCTGTTCGGTTAAAAAAAGGTAAGAATTTGCCCTGAATAGCAGTCGGTCAACTGGTCATCTCAGTGCTTTAATTGGGTAACTACACATTTATGACTTGTAGAACAGTGGGACTCAATTATCAACACACCTCAGAGTTGGGACAATTTCCACACATTCATCCGGAAATGGCATTGCTGCAATTGCTCCGTGGACTAAATGGATTGATTATTAGAAACACAGGAGGAGTGCTGAAAGACGTGACTGCAGGAGACGCAACAGAATTGGCATGAGTACTCTGGTGATTGACAGGGAACGTGACCATTGACATATTATGCTAGCAATAAGTGACCAGTCCTAACTGCCTGGTGCTCCAATCCAAGCCCTGCTTAAGCCCAAATTGGCTGAGGAAATTGGGGGGGGGGGCGCAGATGAGGAAGAGAGAATTGAAGGGATTTTTTAAACGCATTAATCTGAAGCAACCACAATTCTCTTTCCTAATCTCCAATTACCTCCTTGTTGAATTGGACAGTTGGTAACATCTGCTGTTCAATCACGACAACATTGGACCTGACCAGACCAAACCAAAGTATTTGCACTAAATGGAATCTCTGGGTTTCAGTGTCAATTCACTGGTCATAACGCTCCAAGAAACAATGCATTTCAGTATGGTATCAGCAAATAAGACTACTGACAAATGAACTCTAGACATTTATGTGGAAAAAGTGGTTTCCAGAGACAGATGAAAAAAATCAAAACATGCAAGGGGGCATTCAAAGCTCAACTTACTTGCCTTCTGTACTTTCCACAGACCTTAAAAGGGATTGACACTTGAGAACCCCAACTCATGAACTCCCTGAAGCATTGATCAGATTAATAAAGTTAACTTGGAACAGTTAAACCTGTGCTTTATTCCATCAAGTAAAGCCAATTTCCACATCTCCGCATTTTTAAAATCACCCAGCCCATTTTGGCAAGACCTACCTTTTGCTCACTTAAACCCCTGCTCCCATTTAATTTTCACCCAACTTTCTCAGGTCACCTTTCAAACAAGTGGAAATATTTTGCATTGTTTGGAAGAGAGGAATTACAGCTTTCCTTATAAAAAGGAGGATATTAGACCAAAAACAGTTTACCTCGAACTACAACTTCCAATCAAAGTTGGACCTCTGGCTTAATTCTGTACCAATGTCTCTAATTCTAGTGGATTCCTTCTCATTGAAGGATTGATTTGGTATTATACAGGGAGTATAATCAAGTCACAAACTGCATATGTATTCTTCAACATGTTGGTTGAAGCAGTGGGGAAAAAAGTCTAGCTGCAGATGAGCTGGGGCCCATGGGGCTTTGCATAAGTTGCGAGTTGGCCAGCAATGAGTGGCTGATTGTTGTAACTAGTCACCATTTCATAGTCTAAAGGCCTCCTGCCTCTTGTTCAGCTACCTGGGAGCCACTTGGAGTATGAGAATGTTTGAGGGAGACACCAAACTTATTTCCCCCTCAGTGTCAGAAGCTGATGAGCTGGTTGACCAGCTAGGGTGATCAATACACAAAGCTAGATTTAAGCATGCTGATTTGATAAAGTGGTAAATAAAGGACATGCAGTCTCAAAACAAAGTCAGGCACTGGGCCTGAGAAAAGAATTGCACCTTGCATAGATTGGGAAAGTTGTCAAGTCTGTGACCCTTAGCGGTTTAAAGGAATAGAAGTCAGAACAGACCAGATTGAAAGATTTGATGAAACTAGGGCAAAAGAAGAAAGGAAATAAGTGCAATTGAATAAATCAGTAGCGCAAAAATGTTTTTCGCAAACAGGCTTGAAGGCTAGACTTGTTGATTGTAAAATTGATCGAATTAGGACCATTGTTTATTTCAGATACAGGGAGGGGTAGGGTTTAAGAACAAAGCAATACGTAGCGACTGACAGAAGGCCAAGATGGCCTTACTAGTGACTGGCATAATGGGTTGAGCAAGACCATGAGACGGCAGGTCAAGATGTGAGCATATTTGGGAACTTGACAATCCCAGTTACCTTATCCAGTAGGGATAGGCAATAAGTGCAGACCTAGTCAGCACCATTACATCCTGAATGAAGACATGGACAGAGACACTTGGACAGCAAATACAAGGTGCAATGGATATTGGAATTACTAAGATTTGCCACAGTACAGAAATCTTAACAGCAGTTTTACATGACAGGGTGATAAAGACTTTGAATGAAACAGTGAGACAAGAGGAAGAAAATGCCAGGGGAAATAATGCAGCTATCCACAATTAGGGTACCAGCAAATACTTTGTCCACAAGTGACAAGTATGGGAGGAGTTAATGAGAGAGAGATGAGTTGCTTTCTCTGGGAGAGACCAGCAGACAATGAGGAAAGTTGAATTGGGCAGGAAGGAGATTAACAATATTAGTGCAGTGAGGCATGGGTGGGCTGGGGTAATCTCAAAAAGTACAAGCGTATAAACAGATTACTAGGGAAAATAACCTCAGGTCCAGAACACTTAAAATGCATGCAGATGGACTCATGGAAGTCTCAAGTTAAAAGACTTGGCTGCACAAACAAGTGTGATAAAAATCAAATAGGGAGATAAAGTAACGTCAGAATTCCAAGCTAAAGTACATTTAGGTGCAGTCATATAACTGCGAGACAAAGTCCAACAGCCATAATCAAACGATTACATGCTTCATATCCACCCAAAGGGATAAAAAGTCCTGTTTAGCATCGCATCGAGAAAGTAGTCCGTCCACAGGCACAACATAGCACTAGGCTGTCAACAGAGATTATTTTGGGGGCATATTGAACTCCCGACGTCTCAACAGCAACTGAGACACCACCAACCCACTTTAAAGTGGAACAAAAACATCAGCAGCATTGCCACATGTAGTTAACGCGCCTTCCAGGAAATACAAAGGATATGCTCAGGCACTGAACGTGTTGTGTTTCAAAGCTGCCCCGGGGTGGGGCAGATCCTCCAGGCCCTGAAAAGCAGCTCTGTGGAGTTCAGGAGACGCGAACGCTACTTCAGTGCCCGTTAAAGCACAAGCCGTTTGTTACCTTTCGGAATGCGGCCGGTGCCTTGGCAGGTCGGACAGGTGACACTGTCCTTGCCAGTAAACTCTACATAAGGGAACCGCGCAATGTCCTCCTGTCTGTCATCGCCCAGTAAATCCTCACTGCTCTCAGCATCCAAAGACCGTTCTTTCCTCAGGCGGCCCCGACCAGCTCGAGCTGAAACCTGCGAGCCCATCACTGCGCGCGCCACCAACTCCTGCACCCTCACCCAATGTGTTATGTCGCGCATGCGTACGCCTAGTCTCTCCCCTTCGACGTGCTCGCGCTTGTCTCTTTGAGGCGGTCGGCGTTGGAGTAACGCAGCAAGCGGAATTCCTCGTGCGGTTGATTCCCAAGTCAAATTGCTGATGGGCAGTCATTCTCTGGAAAAGTCCATTCAAACCAAGTCTCAGCAAGGCCATTTGAACTCAGTGCTGAGTTCAAACAGACTGTTGTAAAGGTAAAAACGGGCCTTAGCCCACAATTGGAGAGTCACAAATTGATTAAGTAGATACAAACCCTCTTGAAGAGTCTGTATCACTGTCATAATTTGAAGGTATTTAAATGCTGCTGTCACTGAAACAAAGAAAACTGCTGAGTTGCTTTGATTGACAAAAACGTAGTAGCTCATTGTGTATTTTCAGGACCTCTTTGCTGACTTTTCCCCAAAGGTTATCATTGTCGTTTTGAATGGTTAGCTGAGTTTCTAAAGCGAAAAATATCTCTCAGAAGGCTTTGAGTTCATAGTTTAACAAACAGTTCAAATAGACTATTAAAGGATTAGCTATCTTTAATATGGAGTTCAAATAGAATTATTTTAATAAAAATGTTTCAAAGCTTCAAATGAGATCTAATAATGAGAGCTCTTGATCACTATCAAATATGTAGGAATGAGAGCTACATTAAATTGTTAGTATTTTGTCATCTCCACATGGCTTCTGATGATGAATACAGGGTGAGTCGCTATGGTGATGGGATGGAGGGTTTAATTGGCCATGGAGGGCAAGTTGCATTGAGGACTAGTGGGCCAAATAATTTTGAAAACAAGGGAGCTGTTGTAATATTGGAGAGAGGCAATGGGGTACTGGTATTACCAGGCATCCAGGTGTGAATGCATGGAAGGTGGTGAAATTTGAATTCAATAAAAGGCTGTAATTAAAAGTCTAATGATGACTGTGAAGCCATTGTTGATTGACAGAAAAAAACCATCTGGTTCATTGATGTCCTTTAGAAAAGGAAATCTACTTTCCTTATCTCGTCTGACCTAGATATGACTCCAGACCCGCAGCAATATGGCTCTTAAATGCCTTCTGAAGTGGTCAAATGAAACACTTGGTTGTATCAACTGGTAAAAAGCCTAAAAAAATGAAACTGAATGGGCCATCTGGCATTGATCAACACATCTGAAACAACAACTCAATCTCAGGCATGTTAACAGAGCAAAGTTCTCCTTACCAATATCTGAGAGCTAGTGTTAAAGTTGAGAGAGATGTCTCAGACCAATCAAGCAACAGCCTGACAGAATCATACTCTTGGAATCATACTTTGCACATGATGTCCCCCCAGACAATGCCATTGCCATACCTGGGTAGGATCCCAGATCATAGATCTCTAGGTCTCAGATCTCAAGGACAGATCTAGTAGAAGTGGCAGTTACAGAGTTGGGAGGGAGCTTACCTTAGTGTTGACTCTGGACCTCTCAAACCTCCTGCTGATTATCGTGTGCCCCCACCATCTTGGCTGATGAATCAGTACCAGTTAGAAAACAGTGGCAAAGGCACTGAATATATTCTGAGTGGAAGAGTGGGTGGACAGAATAGTGGCTCAGTGGTTAGCACTGCTGCCTCTCAGCACCAGGAATCCAGCTTCAATCCCACCCTCAGACAACTGTCTGTAGTTTGCACATTCTCCCCATGTCTGTGTGGGTTTTCTCTGGGTGCTCCTGTTTCCTTTCGTAATCCAGGTTAGCTGGTTGGACATGCCAAGTTGCTGCATAGTGTGCAAGGATATGTAGACTAAGCAGATTAGCCATGGTAATCGCGGAGTTATGGGCTGGGTCAGATGCTGTTTGGAGGGAAGGTACAGATCCGATGGGCCAGACAGCCTCTATCTGCAGTGTCAGGATTCTGTGACTTTAATGTTCATCACTGAAAGCGACTCTTCAGCAAGCTGGTTGAGTCCTAAAGGACATAGCTGCTGAACTGGGTTTGCAGCAGATGGTTAGGGAACCAACAAAAGGGAAAAGAAAAATTGACCTCATCCTCACTAAGCTGCCTGTAACAGAGGTATCTTTCTGTGATAGTATCATTGACCACTACACAGTCTGGTGAAGGTGAAGTCCCACCTTCACATTCAGAATAACTCCTTTGATGGTATGCAACACTTACACTGTGTAACATGGCATAACCTTTTAACGGATCCAGCAATGCAAGACTGGGCATCTGTGAGACATTGTGGACCATCAGCAGCAAAACCGTACTCCAACACAATCTGGCCCAGCATATTCCCCACTCGACCATGAAAATCAAGTGGGGATGAACCCTGGTTCAATGAAAGGTGAAGGAGGGCATGTCAGGAGCAGCATCAGGCACACTTAAAGATAAGGTGAAGCTACCAAACAAGATTGTGTGTGAGCCTAACAGAATAAACAGCAATTTTAGGCAGGGCTAAGTAATTCCACAACCATGGATCTTACCTAAGCTCAGCAATCCTTCCACATCCAATCAGGAATGGTGGTGGGCAAATAAACTCACTAGAGGAGGAAACTCCACAAATATCCCCATCTTGTATGATGGGGCAGCCAATCACATCAGTATAAAAGATAAGGCAGAAACATTTGAAACAATCTTCAGCCAGAAGTGCTGAGTGGAGATTCACCTTGTACTCTCCAGTGGTCCCCAGCATCACAGATACCAATCTTGAGCCAATTCGGTTCACTTCATGTGATGTCAAGAAACAGTTGGAGACACTGGATAGTGAAAAAGCTGTGGGCACTGAAAACATTCCGGCAATATTATTGAAGACTTGTGTTCCAGAACATGCAGCCCCCCTAGCCAAGCTGTTCCAGTTCAGCTTCAACACTGGCATCTAGCCAACATAACGTGGAAAATTGCCTGGGTATGTGCCATACACAAAAAGCAAGATGAATTCAACCTGGCCAATTACTGCCCCATCAGTCTACTGTTGATCATCAGGAAAGTGATGGAAGGTGTCACCAACAGTGCTATCAAGCAGCATCTGCTCAGCAATAACCTGCTCAGTGACGCCCAGTTTGGGTTCCACCAGCGCCACTCAGCTCCTGACCTCATTACAGCTTTGGCTCAAACATGGACAAAAGAGCTAAATTCTAAAGATGAGACTGTCAGCCCCGGACATCAAGGCTGCATTTGACCAAATTTGGCTTCAAGAAGCTTGAGCAAAACTCGAGTCAATGGTAATCAGAGGGAAAAGTTGGTTGAAGTCATATCTAACACAAGGGAAAATAGTTATAATCATTGGAGTTCAACCGTATCAGCTCCAGAACATTTCTGTAGGAGTTTCCCAGGTTGCCAAAGAAGTTACTCTGAACGTTCCCCAACCAGAAACCATGGATAAACCATGAGATCCATTCCCTGCTGAAGTCCTGGTCCGAGGCATACAAGTCGGGCAATCCTGCTGTTTACAGGAGATCTCAATACGATCTTTGTAAGGGTATCAGAGATACCAAGAGGGAATACCAAACTAAGCTTGAGACCCAGACAAAGTACACGGACTCCTGTTGCTTGTGGCAAGACTTACACAACATAATGGGCTACAAAGTGAAGTTGAAGAGAGTCGTGGGAAATAGTACATCCCTATCCTATGAGCTCAATGCAATCTACAATTGCTTTGAACGGAAGGTCTATGAAACAATGCCATCTATCCCAACAGCCTCAGATGCACCTGTATCCATAGTCACCATTGTAGACGTTAGACCTTCTTGAGAGCGAGCCCACAGAAGACAACCAGCCCGGATGGAGTCCCTGGCAGTGCGCTCAGATCCTGTGCAGGCCAGCTGGCAGGAATATACGCAGACATCTTGAACCTCTCATTATTACGATCTGAAGTCCCCATCTGCTTCAAGAAGACGACCATCATCCTGGTGCCAAAGAAAAATCATGCAGCGTGTCTCAATGACTACCGCTCAGTGGCTCTGACCTCTGTAGTTATGAAATGCTTCGAGAGGTTAGTCATGGCTCACATCAACTCCAACCTACCAAATTGCCTTGACCCTTTGCAATTCGCCTAGTGGTGCAACAGATCCACAGCAGATGGCATCTCCCTGGCCCTACCCTCATCCCTGGAACATCTGGGTAACAAGGATACCTATGTTAGGCTCCTGTTTATTGACTACAGTTCCATCTTCAACACCATAATTCCAAACAAACTCATCTCTAAACTCCAAGACCGAGATATTGACAAACTCCCCCCCCACCCCACCCCGACCAAACTGGATCCTTTACTTTCTGACCCATAGACTGCAATCAGAAAGAAAAGGCAACAGCACCTCCTCCACCACAATTCTCAACACCAGTGCCCCACAAGGCTGTATACTCAGCCCCCTACTATACTCATTATACACTCATAACTGTATGGCCCAATTCAGCTGTAACTCCATTTACAGGTTTTTCGACAACACCGCTGTCATAGGGTGGATCTCAAACAGCAATAAAGCAGAATACAGGATGTTTAGTGGTATGGTGCAAAAACAACAATCTCTCCATCAATGTCAACAAAACAAAGGAGCTGCTCATTGACTTCAGGAAGCAGAATGGAGGGCATGTCCCTGTCTGCATCAATGGTGCTGAGGTGGAGATGGTTGAGAGCGTCAAGTTCCTGGGCGTGATGATCATCAACAATCTGTCCTGGCCAACCCATGTCGACGCAATGGTCAAGACTGAACAACAATGTCTCTACTTCCGCAGGAGGCTAAGGAAATTCAGCATGTCCACTATGACTCTTATTGATGTACGTAGAAAGCATTCTGTCTGGATGTATCACAGCATGATTTGGCAACTGCTCTTCCCAAGACCTCAAGAGACTACAGAACGTTGTTAACATAGCCCAGCCCATCATGCAAACCAGCCTTCCGTCTATTGACTCCATCTATACTTCTTGCTGCCTCAGGAAACCAACCAACATCATCAAAGACCCCTCCCACTCTGGTTATACTTTCTTCCACCCACTTTTGTTGGGCAGAAGATATAAATGTGTGCATGTATGAATGGATTCAAGAACAGCTCCTTCCTCGCTGTTGTCAGACTTCTGAATGAATCTGTCAATTTTGAATTTAATGTTGATCTTGCTCTTTGTATACCTTCTCCGCAACCGTAATGATGTATTCTTTGTTCGGTTCTATTCCCCTAATGCACTTTGTATGGTATGATCTGCCTATGCTGTATACAAAACAAAACTTTTCCCTGTACCAAGGTACATGTGACAATAATAAATTAAATCAAGTTAGCATCCTTCATCTTCTGCTGCATCATCAATAACCTTCCCTCCATCATAAGGTCAGAAGTGGGGATGTTCGTGATACTGAAGCAATTCATGTCCAAATGCAGCAATACCTGGATGCTATCCAGGCTTGGTCTCTAAACTGACAGGTAACATTTGCGTCACACAAATGCAAGGCAATGACCATTTCCATTCAGAGAGAATCCAGCCATGATTCAAAATCAATGGCATTATCATAACTGAATGCCCCACTGTTACCACTGACCAAAAACTGAACAGGCAAGTCATATAAATACTGTGGCTACAAAAGCAGGTCAGAGGCTAGAAATCCTTCAGCAAATAACTTGGAACACGTAACAGCCAAAAACACTCAAGAAGCTTGAAGGCATCTAGGACAAACCAGCCCGCTTGATTGGCACTACATCCACAAACATCCACTCCCTCCTCCACCGATGCTCAGTAGCAGTGGTATGTGCTAGCTGCAAGATGCACTGGAGACACTTAAAGTTCCTTAGACAGCACTTTCCAAATCTGGAACCACTACCATCCAAGGGTGATGCAGTGGCTCAGTGATTAGCAGTGCTGCCTCACAGTGCCAGGGACCCTCGGCCAACGATCTGTGTAGTGTTTACACATTCTTCCTGTATCTGCGTGGGTTTCCTCCCACAGTCCGAAGATGTGCAAATCAGGTTGATTGGCCATGTCATATGCAGGGTTCCAGGGATAGGGTAAGGAGGTTGACCTGACTGAGATGCTCTTCCGAGAGCCAGCATGGACACGATCAGCCAAATGGCCTGCTTCCACACTGTAGGGATTCTATGATCTAAAAGAATAAAGGCAGTAGATGGGAACATCACCACCTGAGAGTTCCCCTCCTAGCCACTCATCATCCTGACTTGGAAATACAGGTATATCACCATTCTTTCACTGCCACTGGGCCAAAATCCTGGCTCCCTGACAGCATTGTGGATCTATCTACAGCAAATGGATTGCAGTGCTTCAAGAAGGCAGCTCAAGTGCAACGAGATCGGAAATAAATGCTGACCTAGCCATGAATCAAATAAAAATGTCCCAGATAATCAAGGTGAGCCTCCTAATCAACCTGCCTTGACACTCACTTGCCCTAGGGCATCCTACGCTCTGCTCCCAGGGCAGGTGGACTTGACTCTAAGGCACGCCCAATCCCTGGAGTGAAAACTGGACATTTGTTGATACATTACTGAGACAGTAATAAAGCTACCTGCTTCAGCGTAAACAATGATGTACTGTGTTGGAAAGGCCAGTAGCAGGCTGGAAAATTGGGAAACTTTTAAAGATCAACAAAGAGTTACTAAAAAAAAGTAACAAAAAGAACAAAGGTAAATTATGAAAAAAGCAAAAAATATAAACATTGATAGAAAAAGCTTCTAAAAGTATGAAGGAAGAAGGTAGCAATAGTGAATGTTGAGATTGGAGAGTTAATAGTGGGGAACTCAGAAATGGTGGAGATACTAAATCAATATTTTGCTTCAGTTTGCACAGTGGGGAACACTGGTACCATCCCAAAACTGACAGGTAATGCAGAGGTTATAGCAAGGGAGAACCTTAGAACAATCATCACTGCAAGGGAAAAAAAGTACTGAGCCAATCTTTGGGATTGAAGGGAGACATGTTCCTGGGGTCTGATGGTCTACATCCTCGTGTCTTAAAGGAAGTGGCAGTAGAGATGGTGGATCCATTGCTTATAATATTCCAAAATTCTCTGGATATGGGAAAGGTTCCAGTCGATTGAAAAAAAAATACTACTATAACACACTTAGTTTAAAAGGGAGGGAAACAGACAATAGAAAACTATAGATGGTACGTCATTGGGATATTGTTAGAATCTATTATAAGGAAGTGTTAGGACACTAGGAAAGTCAACATGCAATCAATCAGAGTCTGTATGGCTTTATGAATGGTCAGTCGTGTTTGACTAATTTGCTAGAGTTCTTTGATAGTGTAATTAGCAAAATGAATAATGGAGATTCAGTTGATGTAATATATCTGTACTTCCAGAAGATATTTGATGAGGTCCTGAACAAAAGGTTAATATACAAGATAAGATCAAATTGGGTTAGGTGTAATACAGAAAGCAGAAAATTGGAATAAATGGGTCTTTTTTAGTTGGTAAGATGTAACTAGGGGGATGCCTTGGGTTCTGTCCTCAGGCCGTATCTATACTAATGACTTGGATGCAAGGGTAGAAAGTACTAGAGCCAAATTTCCAGATTACACTAAAATAGATGGGAAAATTGGAGTGATTATAATGACATCAGTATGGTGGACCTCATAAAATATGCATTCCCTGATTGGGGCTGTTAATTTAGTCCAAGCAAGGAGCTCTGATTGACAGATATAAACAGCAATGTTTTGCCCTTTGATGTGAAGGGCACTGCTTGTCACAGGCCACTTGGGTGTTTTCCTACTTTTTCTGGTGGTGGAAATTGAATAAAGATTTGTACACCTTGTCTCTCACTGTGTCTCACAGCTGCACAGACACACCATGGGTGCTGGGGATAAAAAATACATTGGTGTGATAGGGCAAAAAAAAATATAAACAGGGGATAGCATTGCCCTTTGATGTGAAGGGCACTGCTTGTCACAGGCCACTCGGGAAAAAAAAAGAAAAACAATAAAAAAAAATAAACAGCAATGTTGGCCCGGGTGTCCTTGGAGAAGGAGCACGCAGTGTCCACCAACACCCTGGAGTTGTTCAGGGAGAGGTGGGCGCCGCAGGGAGTGGAGTGCATCATTTCCCCCTCCAACGCTATTTTGATTTAGTCCCTGCCCTCCCCTTCACTGTTTGTTCACACAGCATTGCCCTTTGATGTGAAGGGCACTGCTTGTCACAGGCCACTCGGATGCTTTTCCTACTTTTCCTGGTGGTGGAAATTGAATAAAGATTTGTACACCTTGTCTCTCACTGTGTCTCACAGCTGCACACACACACCATGGGTGCTGGGGATAAAAATAATAAGCACTACCGCAGTTAGGCGGTAGTGTGGGGTTTAATAAAAAAAACCCAAAAAAAAGCAGCATTTTTTGTCACACAAAAAAATAAACAGCAATGTTGGCCCGGGTGTCCTTGGAGAAGGAGCACACGGTGTCCACCAACACCCTGGAGTTGTTCAGGGAGAGGTGGGCTCCGCAGGGAGTGGAGTGCATCATTTCCCACTCCAACGCTATTTTGATTTAGTCCTTGCCCTCCCCTTCACTGTTTTGATCACACAGCATTGCCCTTTGATGTGAAGGGCACTGCGTGTCACAGGCCACTCGGGTGTTTTTCTACTTTTCCTGGTGGTGGAAATTGAATAAAGATTTGTACACCTTGTCTCTCAAAGAAAAAAGAAAAAGAAAAAAAAAAGAACAGGCATCCTTCACACAGCATTGCCCTTTGATGTGAAGGGCACTGCTTGTCACTGGCCACTCGGGTGTTTTCCTATTTTCCTGGTGGTGGAAATTGAATAAAGATTTGTACACTTTGTGTCTTTCATTGTGTCTCACACCTGCACACACACACACACACACACACACCATGGGTGCTGGGGAAAAAAAGAAGCAAAAAAAAATAAACAGGAGAATTGCCCTTTTGATGTGAAGGGCACTGCTTGTCACTGGCCACCCGGTTGTTTTCCTATCTTCCTGGTGGTGGAAATTGAATAAAGATTTGTACACTTTGTGTCTTTCACTGTGTCTCACACCTGCACACACACACCATGGGTGCTGGGGAAAAAAAATAAGCACTACCGCAGTTAGGCGGTAGTGTGGGGGAAAAAAATAAACAGCAATGTTAGTGCTACCGCAGTTAGGCGGTAATGTGGAGGTTAAATGAAAAAAAAAGGCGTGTCAGAGGTAACGTTCACTCTGAGAGCTGGTTCTGAGGGAGCTGGATCAGTGTGTGTGTGTGCACGGGCAAGGACTCTCCTCCTTGAAGGTGTCTGAAAAAAAAATAAAAACAATATACAGCAATGTTGCCCAATTGCTTATTCTGTGGCGTTGTGGAGTCCGTGGACCACGTGTATATTGGGTGTGAGCGTTTGCACTCCCTTTTCGATTTTCTTAACCTTCTCAGTCCCACGCTCCTGATCTTCGGGCACCCGGTACGGAGGAGGGAGGGCGTGTCTGAAGACCTCCTCGTGGGTCTGCTCCTGGGCCTGGCCAAACTGGCCATAAACAGGTCCAGGCAGCGGGCCGTGGAGGGGGTCATTAGGGCCGACTGCCTGCCCCTCTTCCGCGGTTACGTTAGGGCCTGGGTGTCCTTGGAGAAGGAGCACGCGGTGTCCACCAACACCCTGGAGTTGTTCAGGGAGAGGTGGGGGCCGCAGGAAGTGGAGTGCATCATTTCCCCCTCCAACTCTATTTTGATTTAGTCCCTGCCCTCCCTTTCACTGTTTTGATCACACAGCATTGCCCTTTGATGTGAAGGGCACTGCTTGTCACAGGCCACTCGGGTGTTTTCCTATTTTCCTGGTGGTGGAAATTGAATAAAGATTTGTGCACTTTGTGTCTCTCACTGTGTCTCACAACTGCACACACACACCATGGATGCTGGGGAAAAAATAAGCACTACCGCAGTTAGGCGGTAGTGTGGGGGTTAGAAAAGAAAGATCAAAAAGAAAAAAAATAAACAGGAGACTCAGCATTACCCTTTAAGAAAAATAAAAAAAAATAAACAGCAATGTTCGTGCTACCGCAGTTAGGCGGTAATGTGGAGGTTAAATAAAAAAAACAGGAGTGTCAGAGGTAAAGTTCACTCTGAGAGCTGGCTCTGAGGGAGCTGGATCAGTGTGTGTGTGTGCGCGGGCAAGGACTCTCCTCCTTGAAAGTGTCTGAAAAAAAAACCAGCAATGTTGCCCAACTGCTTGTTCTGTGGCGTTGTGGAGTCCGTGGACCACGTGCATATTGGGTGTGAGCGTTTGCACTCCCTTTTTGATTTTCTTAAAAACCTTCTCAGTCCCACACTCCTGATCTTCGGGCACCGGTACGGAGGAGGGAGGGCCTGTCTGAAGACCTCCTCGTGGGTCTGCTCCTGGGCCTGGCCAAACTGGCCATAAACAGGTCCAGGGAGCTGGCCGTGGAAGGGGTTGTGAGGGCCGACTGCCTGCCCCTCTTCTGCAGTTACGTTAGGGCCCGGGTGTACTTGGAGAAGGAGCACGCAGTCTCCACCAAGACCCTAGAGTTGTTCAGGGAGAGGTGGGTGCCGCAGGGAGTGGAGTGCATCATTTCCCCCTCCAACTCTATTTTGATTTAATCCCTGCCTTCCCCTTCACTGTTTGAAACAAAAAGAAAAACAGCAATGTTTACCCGGTACGGAGGAGGGAGGGCAGGTCTGAAGACCTCCTCGTGAGTCTGCTCCTGGGCCTGGCCATAAACAGGTGCAGGCAGCGGGCCGTGGAGGAGGTGGTTAGGGCTGACTGCCTGCCCCTCTTCCACGGTTACGTTAGAGCCCGGGTGTCCTTGGAGAAGGCGCACGCGGTCTCCACCAACACCCTGGAGTTGTTCAGGGAGAGGTGGGCGCCGCAGGGAGTGGAGTGCATTATTTCCCCCGCCAACTCTATTTTTGATTTAATCCCTGCCCTCCCCTTCACTGTTTGATCATGCAGCATTGCCCTTTGATGTGAAGGGCACTGCTTGTCACAGGCCACTCGGGTGTTTACTTTCTTCCTGGTGGTGGAAACTGAATAAAGATTTGTGCACCTTGTGTCTTTCACTGTGTCTCACACCTGCACACACACACACACACACCATGGGTGCTGGGGAAAAATAAGCACTATCGCAGTTAGGCGGTAGTGTGGGGGTTAAAAAAAAGGAGTGTCAGAGGTTCTAAAAAGGAAAAAAAAACAGGTGTATCAGACATTCTGACACTCTGTCCAAGAGCTGGCTGTGAGAGAGCTGGACCAGTGTCAAGGACTTTCCACGTCTAGCTATAGGGTGATTTGGCGACAGGATACCAGCCTCTGTAGAATGATTTCACCCATATAAGATTAGTAGCAGCTCGACAGCTAGATCCAGCTGTAGAGGGGATTATCACCATTGTAGCAATGTTAGTGGTGCTTGAAAAAAAACTTAAAAAAATAAACAGCAATGTTCATTGGCCACTCAGGTGTTTCTTTGCTTCCTGGTGATGGAAACTGAATAAAGATTTGTGCACCTTGTGTCTTTCACTGTGTCTCACACCTGCACACACAAGCATGGGTGTGGAGAAAAAATAAGCAGTACCACAGTTAGGCAGTATTGTGGGAATAAAAAGAAAAAAAAAACAGCAATGTCTGGTTCTGTTCACTCTGAGAGCTGTGCCTGAGGAAGCTGGATCAATATCAAGGACTTTCCATGTGTAAATAAAGGGCGACTTGATGATGAATATTGGCCTCTGTGGAGTTATTTCAGTGGCTACAAGAGAAAAGTACACTCTTGAAGAAATTCACTCACAACATTTGCCTTTGAGTTGTGATAAGCATTTCTGGCATTGTACCGTTATTTGTAAAGCTTGACTCATTTGATCCTGCCGTCAAAGAGTGTGCCCGGTATATGGAAAGAATACATTACTTTTTCCTGGGCAAATGACATTGGGGCGGATGAAGAGCAAAGAATAATTCTCCTGACAGCTTGTGGATCCACAGCTTTTTCAGCTATTAGGAGCTTAACTTTCCCTGAGGCACTGGATACTAAAACCTTTCAAGAGTTGATGGATTTAGTTGAGGACTATTACAACCCCAAGCCTCCTCATTTTTACTTGGCAATTCGAGAATCAGGGGAATCTTTATCGGGATTTTTGACTAGGTGAAGATGATTGGCAGAGGCATATGACTTTGGGTTAACCCTTAATGAGATACTGAGAGACTGGTCTGTGGAATCAATGATGACTTCAAACAGGCATTATAACTGGCTTTATCTATAGAAAAATGCAGCAAGTGGAGCATATAAGTTGCAGGATATTCCAACAGAAGTGGACACCCTCACCAGGCCGACTGAGCTTGGGGGGACACCACTTGAGTGACGGCAATTACACAGCCTCACTCAGGCCATATCCTGAACACAGGGATTCTCGGTCAGCCCACAACAAAACCCCAAAACAAAGCCAGGCCTCGGCCAAATGGTTAACATTTTCTTCAGGATCCGGGCTGGCAAGCCATTGTGGTTGCTGCCGGTAGGCAGACGCGAGACAGCAAAAGTGTCCCATTAGACCTACATTGAGTAAGAGAACTCATAGGCCAGTGTCCAACAATGTGCGCACCCTTTAAAGCCCACTTACATCTGGTTTGGAGCAGTTAAATTGCTTAGCAGCATCCAAATAGGAACCAATCAAAATGAACGTCTGGTTTAATGGTCACCTGGTTCTAATGGAGGTTAATACTGGCACAGCCATATCGGTGATCGTAGAACCACACTTTAGCAAAATTTGCTCTGGACTCCAATCTTTAAGTTTGCGTTGGACCTCGGTTAGACTGAGAACGTATACTGGGGAACCGTTACAGATTAAAGGGTACAACTTCTGTTCTGGTCTCTTAGGAGAAGCAGCTGGTTCAGTTCCCACTGATTGTAGTAAAAGATACAGGCCCAGGCTGGATGGGGCAGAATTGGTTGAGACAGATTCACCTTGATTGGCCCAACATTTTCCAATTAGAAAATGGCTGCCTGAGTGAAGTCCTAATTAAATACCGGAAGCTTTTCAGGAAGGTCTAGGGACTATCATAGGAGCCAAGGCCACCTTGCATGTTGACCAGGAAGTAATTCCATGATTCTGGAAGGCCTGTCCAGTGCCATTTGCCTTACGAGCAAAAGTAGAGTCAGAAATCAGGAGGCTGGAAAGCAAAGGAATCATCAAACCAGTGCAGTTTATGGAAACAGCAGCACCTGTCATATCGATTGTAAAACCCAATGGGTCAGTTCACCTTTGTGAGGAGGTTAAACAAATGGTAAACCACTTTTCACAGTCAGATAAATACCCAATCCCTTGCATAGAGGATTTATGTGCCAAACTGACCGGGGGCTGAACTTCATGAGGCTGGACATGAGCCAGGCCTACTTGTAATTGCAGTCAGATGAGGATTCCCAGAAGTATGCTACAATTAATACATATAAGGGTTTGTATCAGTATACAAGATTGCCATTTGGAGTATCTTCAGGCTGTGCAATTTTTCAGCAGATGACGGAGAACATTTTACAAGGTCTACCCCAGGATGCCATTTATCTAGGTGATGTGCTAATCAGGGAAGATCAATAAGGAGCACTTAGAGAACTTGGATACAGTCCTTAGATGTTTCTCCAAGGTGGGGGTATGCCTTGGAAGGGGAAAATGTGTGTTCCAGGCACCCCAAGTGTCCTACATGGGCTACAGAGTTGACAAGACCAGGTTATACTTGTTGGAAGATAAAATGAGGGCAATCAAAGGTGCCCTGGCTTCCACGTCTGTACTGGAGTTTATGTCTTTCCTTGTATTGGTGAATTACTATAGAAAGGTTCTAAATAACCTGGCCTCCATCCTAGCACCTTTGCATCAAATGTTAAAAAAACTGTCAGCCTTGGAGATGGTTGTGTAGCCAAGCCATAGTTTTCAGGGAAGTGAAGAAACAGCAATCATTGGAGAAGGTGCTGGCACACTGTGATCCCTAGTGAGATCTGGTATTGACATGCAATGCCTCCCTGTCCAGCACTGAGGTAATATTAGCTCATACGTGGCCCAAGGGAGTGGAACGACCAATAGCACACGCGTCCAAGACTTTGGCTACTGCAGACCGTAAATAAGGAAGGTAGAGAAGGAAGGTTTGGCAATCATATTTGGAGTCAGAAAGTTCCACCATTACCTTTGCAGAACTAAATTTACAATAAAAACATACCAGAAACCCCTGCTAGATCTACTTACAGAGGACAAGGCAGTGCCTCACATAGCTTCAGGCTGAATTCAGCAGTGGGCTTGAGTACTATATGCGTATAGTTGCAAGTTGGGACACCATTTGGAAGGCCAAGTTGCAAATGTGGATGTATTGAATTGCTTCCCACTGGCAGATATACTGCCGGTAGTACCTCCACTGGAAGAGTCCATAATGGTTTGAAGATTGTAGTCACAGCTGACAATATCAGACTTTGGACGCAGAAAGACCCAGTCCTGGCAAAACTGGTGGTGATGGGGGAAACCAAAGTGGCATAACATCCAGAATTGAAACCTTTTTGGAACCAGAGAGGCCAGATCACAGTAGAGGACAGCATTTTATTATGGGGACCAAGAGTGATTTTCCTGAGCAAAGGTTGCTGCCAGATACTGCCTGCCCTCCACCAGGGTGATCCAGGAGTTTCCAAAATGAAGATGTTGGCAAGAAGTTATGTCTGGTGGCCAGGATTAGATGCAGACGTAGCCGCATTGGTGGGGCAATGCCCAGAGTGCTTACAAGGACAAAAATTACCACTAGCAGCTCCCCATTTGTGGGAATGGCCAGATAAACCCTGGAGTTGGTTACATGTTGACTATGCAGATCCTTTCATGGGCTCGATATTCTATGTCATTGTGGACGCCCACTGAAAGTGACTGGACTTGCATAGAATTTATTCGTCAAATACGGGGATGACAATACAAAACCGGCATGCATCTTTTGCAATACACAGACTTCCAGAAATGTTGGTCACAGATAACGGGCCATTGTTTACTAGCAGGGAATATGAGTATTTCCTAAAGTTGAATGGTATTCGGCAGACTAGAACAGCTCCATACCATTCAACATACAATGGTCTGGCAGAAAGAGCAATATAACTTTGAAGGCAGGCTTAAAGTAACAGACTACACTAGATACTAAACTGTCCCAGTTCCTATTTGATTGTAGGACCACCTGTCATGCATTTACATGGATAGCTGCAGCAGAGTTGGAAATGGGGAGAAGATTCCACACCAGGCTAAATCAGATCTTTTCTGGACCTGGGTGGGAGGAGGGTGAAATAGCATTAGGAACGCCCATGCCGGACTTGGCATGGGTAAGAAGCATGGTCTATGGGAAGTCAGGTCCAGTGACGTATAAAGTTAAGGTAGGTGCAATGGTCATGAACAAACATGTGGACCATATGAAAGCTGCAATCTCACAAACAGTGCAGAAACAAAATGTGCCCAGCTTCTCGACTGCTTTATTGATTGTTCTGGAAGCTGTGGGTTCGCCCTGTCTGTGAAATCTTGAAGATACCTCAGAATCTGAGATGGACACGATGGATGTTGATGCCTTTGCCACCGGAAATTGCGGACATTAAAGGTCCCGATTGGTGGAATATGGGGTCATGGATTGTTATCCCGCCTTGGATCCGTATAGCGTCCCACCTGCTGGTAGTCGCACAGGCCGGGGTATTGTTGTACCTGTTTTTGCATCACTGCAGGGCTCTCCGCCAGAAGCGGTGGAGGAAGAATCGGATCCTTTGGCAAAGGAAAACAAACAAGAGAAGAAGACTGTGACAGGCCAAAGGAGAAGCTGCCCCAGCAAAACCTCCAATTGTATTTGTTTTTATTTATTGTGTGTTATGGTCACCCCTATCTTTTGGGACCCGTGGTTGAATTGTTTTTTTTTAATAACTTTCCATGTTTGTATTTGTTATCCTGGATAATCCGTTTATATCACCTTTCTGTGGTACTGGGGGGGGGGTATAGTTCAGATTAAGGGGAGGTCTCGGGAACCGAGCGCCACGTGTATGGGTAAGGACTACAGTCACGGAAAAAAAGGGGATATGAGATGAGTGTGTTGCCCTTCTCTGCTATGTCGATACGGTCCGAGCAAGTCTGGACGTATCGAAGGGGCAATATTGTAGCAATTTCGGGCAACACAGAAGCGGGGAGCAAGCAGTGGAACCTGGGAAAAACAGCTAAAATGGACAGAGCAGCCACCTTGTGTTGCCCTCCTCTGCTATGTCGATACAGTCCGAGCAAGTCTGGACGTATCGAAGGGGCAACTGTAGCAATTTCGGGCAACACAGAAGCAGGGAGCAAGCAGTGGAACCTGGGAAAAGCAGCTAAAATGGACAAAGCAGCCACCTTTTTCTGAAAGCTTGACATGATTTCCCAGCAGGCTCAGCTGGCTGCTATCTCTGTGCCTGTACAAAAGAGAGCCCAGCCCCCAAGGTGTTCTGGCAGGAATCGGCCAGATACCTAAGTGTATTGGAGGGGGGAAGTGGCCACTATGCAGGCCTGATAAGCCAACAAAGCCTGGAGTCATGATGTCTGGGCTAGGCTCAGGAGAACAGAAGAGAGCCATTAGCACCTTCGTGTTAGCAAATGGAGAGATTATGAAACAATGGACACAGCCACGGAGATCATTTTCACCTGCACGGTAGGGAGGTGGAAAACACATCGGACATTGCCAGTGCCCTGGGGGCATTTCCAGACTATAACTGCAGAGGTACCTGGGCTCTCTAAAAAGAGGGGGCTCTCCTGACTGCTGGAACAGATCTCTCTCTCCCTCTCTCTTCGCTGGCTGCTGGGACAAGTCTGCTGTTCACCCTCGCACTCAATTTCAAGCCTGGCTGTAAGTTTCTTACCCAGAAGCGTGGCGTTTTCCGAGAACCATATCAGTGGTTGAGGCTTTGTGGGAAAGGGGGTTCTCCACTGTCATAGTTATAAGCATTGCTAACTTGTGTAAAGTAAGGCCTTACGTTGTGTGCGTTAGCATCTTGTTCCCATAGTCATAGTAAACTGTATAGTGTCTAATGTTTGTCTTTCTTACGGGTTCTGGTGGGTGTTGATAATAAAAGGGTGTTGGACTGTCGCTCTGCGTCTTGTTTGCTCCATTGCACCCTCACCACGGACCTCTGGTAAAGTCATGGTGTTTCAAAAGGCCTTGCCATAATTCCGGAGTCGAGAATCTAGGGTTTTTCCTGGGACACCTCGAAGCCATCCACTCAGGACTGGGTCTGGTCAGGCATAAACAGCCCAGTCCTTTTCTCTCTTCCGGGGAAACTGCCCGAGTGGGTAGACAATGGGGTGGCCATTGAACCACTGACGGAAGGGAGAATCGCCTGAGTATTGGTGGCAGTGGGTTACCTGGGTGATATAAGGGTCAGACTTGCTGTGCAGCCTGCAGCAGTTTTGACTCAGTGCTCGCCCCAGAGGGAATCCCATAGTGTGGGATTTCCCTGGTTCCTAGAACCAGCTGGTGCGAGACACGCGCAAGTGGCCACCCTGTCAGATACCAACTCAGCGCGGAGTAAAGCAGGAACAGGACCCGCTACACCCTGTCTGTGAAATCTTGAAGATACCTCAGAATCTGAGATGGACACGATGGATGTTGATGCCTTTGCCACCTGAAGAGGAGAATGAATTTCCTCCAAGACATTCCGGGTGCAAGAGGCAAGCTACTGTGCGTTACACATTGAGGCAGAGTTGGAGGAAGCCGACCTGGTGCTAAAATGCCTCAGGAGGAGCTACAAAAAAAAAGAACCAGCCTATATCCTTATACTTAGAGGGATGGAGCTGTAATGGTTTTAACGAGGCCAGCCAGGTGGACCTCATAGAATATGAGCTCCCTGATTGGATGAGATTCACAGCTCCAATCAGGGGCCCCTGACTGACAAATATAAGCAGAAGTGTTAGAGGTTCTGTTCACTCTGAGAGCTGGCTCTAACAGAGCTGGGTCAGTATCAAGGACTTGCCCCATATAAATAAAGGGGGACTTGGGTGACGGGATACCAGCCTGAATGGAGTTATGTCAAAAATAAGTTACAATAAACAATTTAAAAAGTTGCAAATGAGTATGGATAAGTTTTGTGAATGCCCCAAAATTTGGCAGATGGAGTTAAACATGAATAACTGTGAGGTCATTCATTTAGATTGGAAAAATAAAGTCAACTTATTATCTAAGTGAAGAGAAACTATGGAGTGCTTCAGTGTGCATGAATCACAGAAAATTAGTGTGTAGGTACAGCAGATGATAAGGAAGGCAAATGGAAGAGAGAAAGAGAGTACAACAGTAGAGAAGTGTTCCTACAACTACATACGGTAAGCCACATCTAGAGAATTTGGTCCCCTTACGTGAGGAGAGATGTAGCTGCATTGGATGCAGTTCAGAGGAGATTCACTAGATTGATTCCAGAGATGAGTGGTTTGTTTATGAAGAGAGATTGAGCTTTTTAGGCTTATAATTTCCAGCGTTTAGACAAATGAGAGGAGATCTAATTGAGGTATATAAATTGTTAAACAAGATTGAAAAAGTAGACATAGAGCAGATGTTTCCGTTTGTGGGGCAATTTAGAACAGGAGGTCTTAGTTTTAGGCTAAGCCAGTGGCAGGCTAAAATAGAGACGAAGAGGAATTATTTCTCTCAAAGGGTCACACATTTATGGAATTCACTAGCCCAGAGTGCAGTGGATGCCAGGACGCTGAATAAATTTAAGGTGGAAGTAGACAGATTTTTAATTTGTAGTGGATTGAAGGGTTATGAAGAGTGGGCAGGAAAGTGGAGTATGGGCTGAGATGAGATCAGCTGTGACCATATTGAACAAGGGAGCAGGCTCAAATTTCCTCCTCCTGCTAAAATAAGGACAGAATACAGGCACTACTCAATCAGTTTCTGCTTGCAAAACACAAAACAGACCAGTAGTATTAATAACTGATTTAAGATACTAAGTCAAGATCATAACATGTCTTGTTTATGCTCACTAGACATGACAAATATTCATGCACTGTTCTCTGCACGCAAAAGGAATATATTTATGCCACGTTGCCATTTTTTAAATTACCCAGAACTTGGGCAGCCTATAGTTACCCACTGCACTCTCCGAGGCAACACATTTACCAATGGGAGTCCAACTACTCAACCAATCACTATCCTATTCTCCTACAATATAAATTGTAATCATTTGAAATGTGGCATTCTTGCATCTGTCCTGGTGAGTCCAAGAGAGAAAGCTTCAGTGACATGTCTTTTCAGTTATAAGAATTAACAATGTAACATTTTCTGTTTAACACCAGTTTACAATGTTAATAGGAATGTTAAGGTAAAAAAAAACAGTCATGGTCTAGGCACCATTCATTGTGGGGAAAAAAAGACAGGAAGAAAGCAGTGGCAAAATAAGAAGTTGTGATTAGGTGAGACAAGATTAAATTTTACAAATATTGGATGAGGCATTCAATCAGGGTCCTGCGTGCTGTCTCAGGTAAATTTAAAAGCTCCAATGTCACCCTATTGAGAAAAGGCAGAGGAGTTCTCTATGGTGTCTTGGTCAATTTTGTTTGGTGGCATTTTAAGATTCATCTCACTAAATACAGGCAGTAGTTTAAATCTGTCCTGGGGAGAGTTCAGCATTGCATTAACTTTATAAGTTAATTAAACTATTTGGCATAAGTATTGACAACAGTTGAGTGCTATTTTTAAGAGCAATGGTTCTGAAATCAATCAGGGAATAAGCTGTTTTAGACTTGAGAACATGTCATGAGACAGAAATAATGACCTCATCATAAAGGATCCTGCAGGTAAGAATGATCATAATATGTTAGAACTTCACATTCAGCTTGAAGGTGAAAAATTGGAGTCTGAAAATAAAACTTTAAATTCAAGGACAATGACAATTCTGAAGACAAAGTAGACTGAATTGGATTGGGAAAAATATGTTAACATGTAAGGTGGTAGAAGAGCAGTGCCTGGCATTTAAGGAGATCTTTCATAACTCTCATTTCAGATACATTCCACTTCCAAAGGAAGATGCTCCAGGAAGGATCCACAATCTGTGACAAACTGAGGAATTCAGGATGATGTATCAAATTAAATGGAAAACGTGTACAAGATTAATGGTAGCATGGGTGATTATGACAGTTTTAGAAACCAGCAAAGGATGATTAACAAGTAATTTTGTTTTAAACGTTCACTCATGGAATGTGGGTGTCACTAGCTGGGCAGCATTTATTGTTGGTACCTAGTTGCCCTTGAGAAGATGGTGGTGAGCTGCATCATGAACTGCCGCAGTCCATGTGTTATGGATAGACCCACAATGCTGGTAAGGAGGGAAATTCCAGGATATTAACACAGCAACAGTGAAACAAATGGCAGTGCATTTCCAGGTCAAGATGGTGAGTGGCTTGGAGGGAAACCTGCTAGTGGTAGTGTACGCATGTATCTGCTGCCCTTGTCCATCTAGATGGAAGTGATCGTGGGTTTGGAAGGTGTTGTCTAAGGAGCTTTGCATCTTGTAGATGGTGCACACTGCTGCTACTTGGTGTTGGTGTGGAGGGAATGTATGTTTGTGGATGTGGTGTTCATCAAGTGGGCTGCTTTGTCCTGGATGGTGTCAAGCTTCTTGAGTGTTCAAAGTTAAAAATAATTTTAACACCAGGTTATAGTCCAACAGGTTTATTTGGAAGCACTAGCTTTCAGAGTGCTGCTCCTTCATCAGGTGGTTGTGGACTATAAGATTGTAAGACACAGAATTCATAGCAAAGGTTTACAGTGTGATGTAACTAAAATTATAGATTGTAAAAGACCTGGATTGTTTGTTAAGTCTCTCATCTGTTAGAATGACCATGTGGTTTCAGTTCTTTCATATGTAAATCACAAAACTTTGTTAAAAGTTACATTCTTAAGTGAACTTTAACAATTGGTGTCATGTCGGCCCAGATAATGTATTGAAGGTGTTAGCTCCCTGTGTGAGGCTGTCTGTGCCACAATGGTCAGACTGATTCTAATCTAAAAAAAGGATTTACAGAAACTTACATGGATTCATGCAGTTTTTAAGCAAAGTAAAATGTAATTCTGCAAGTACAAATTCACCCTACAAACTTGTATGCGTATGTGTGCATTGGGTTATGAAAGTCTGTGAGAGAGTGTGTGTATGTGTGTGAGTGAGAGTGTAAAGGGGTATAAGTCTGTAAGTGGGTGCGTGTGGGAGTGTATGTGTGATTGTACGAGAGAGGGCCTGTGTCAGTGTATGAGTCTGTAGGAGAGTGTGTGTGTGTATAGTGCAATGGGGTCACCTGTAGTGTGACATGTACCCAAAGTCCCAGTTGAGGCCCTCCTTATGGGTACTGAACTTGGCTATCAGCCTCTGCTCGGTCACTTTTTGTTGTTGTGTGTCCCAAAGTCCGCCCTGGAGAACGGTCACCCGAAGGTCTGAGGTCGAAAGTCCCGGACTGCTGAAGAGTTTTCTGACTGGGAGGGAATGCTCCTGCCTGTTGATTGTTGTGCGCTATCCATTCATCTGTTGCCGTAGCCTCTGCTTGGTCTCGCCAATGTACCCTGCCTCAGAGCATCCTTGCCTGCAGTGTATGAGATAGACAACGTTGGCTGAGTCACATGAGTACCTGCCACGTGCATGGTGGGAGGTGTCCCCACGTGTAATGGTGGTATCCATGTCAACATTCTGACACGTCTTGCAGCGTCTACCATGACAAGGTTGTATGGTGGTGTCAAATTTAGGCAATGCTTGGACACATTTAAACAGATCCCCACCAGGCCTTTGGCTACAATGGGTTTGCTCATTCTCACTATCTTTCCCACTCAGCCTACCTTCTACCTTCACCTCCATCCTTTTATGGACCAGATGCCCACAAACATTTCAAGAAGGTAGCCCAGACCTTAACTTTGCTAGTTGTTTTAAGCAGGTGTAAAGACGATACTCCAGAATTTAGTTACAAGATTACTGAATGAAACACAAACTCAACAGAACAGAATACCGAATAACTTAACCTATGCTAAAACCCAACAGATCATCCCAAATTAATGATGCTGTTCCAAATACTTGCAACAATCCCCATAAATACCCCTTGGCACAAAAAGGTAAAATCAAACACAGGGTCTCACAGGAGAGAGAGAGAGAGAGAGAGAGAGAGAGAGAGAGAGAGATGGCAGAGGGACTCAGCATGGAACCCCTTCTTCCATGTAGCTGTTTCTTGGATCAGCAACCTCAAACTGACTGCCTGCTTTCAGTGAATAGCCAGACTGCTGAAACCAAACCAGATCAGAGAAAAGCTGAGCTGGGAGAACTGGGCACTCCTCTTTCACTGGACAGGTATTTTTTTTATCTTAAAAGCATTCTCAGGTAGATCAACCTATTACAACTTCCTGAAAAAGAGACCAAGGGCAACCTATCCTTGTTAAAGGAGCAGCATCAGTACAATCCTTTTAAGTCGACTTTCCTCTCTAATTAGAATAAAATAGCCTTTATGGAGTAGCCTTTATTGTCAATTTCTGAAGTTCAAATTCTTTCTCTTTCTCTTTTTCCTCATACCAGTTACTTCAGATGTTACAATCACATTTACACTTTTTACAGCAGTCTCCCAACATCATGCTCCACATTCTTGACTTTCAGGTGATTGTACCAAACATTAGGGGTGAGGGGCGGGTGGGCGGATGTGTGCGTACACGTGCGTGCCTGTGCTTGTGTGTGTGTGGGTGTGTATCAGCCCTACTTCATACTGTTGTTTCACGTTTAGGGCAGATTATCTAACTCTCTTAAAATGTTAATGGACAAGGACACAAGTATTTGCAGGAGAAATCAGTTAATTAGTCTCATTTACACTTGCCTTTTACTGGCTCTAATCCACTGATATAGGAGGTATAGTTAGTAAGTTTGCAGATGACACCAAAATTGGAGTTGTAGTGGAGAGTGAAGAGGGTTACCTCAGATTACAACGGGATCTTGATCAGATGGGGCAATGGGCTGCTGAGTGACAGATGGAGTTTAATTCAGATAAATGCGAGGTGCTGCATTTTGGAAAAGCAAATTTTAGCAGGACTTATACACTTAATGGTAAGGTTCTGGGGTATTTTGCTGAACAAAAAGACCTCAGGTTCATAGTTCCTTGAAAGTGGAGTTGCAGGTGGATAGGATAGTGAGGATGGCATTTGGTATGTTTTCCTTTATTGGTCAGAGCATTGAGTATAGGAGTTGGGAGATCATGTTGCGGCTGTACAGGATATTAGTTAGGCCACTGTTGGAATATTGCATGCATATTGCATCCTTCTTATCGGAAGGATGTTGTGAAACTTGAAAGGGTTCGGAAAAGACACCCGCACCAACCAACCCAACCACCCCCAACCACCCTCAACCACCCCGTGGCTGAACACTTTGACTCCCCCTCCCATTCCGCCAAGGACATGCAGGTCCTTGGCATCCTCCATCGCCAGGCCCTGACCACACGACGCCTGGAGGAAGAGCACCTCATCTTCCGCCTAGGAACCCTCCAACCACACGGGATGAATGTAGATTTCTCCAACTTCCTCATTTCTCCTCCCCCCACCTTATCTCAGTCTCAACCCCCGGATTCAGCACCGCCCTCTTGACCTGCAATCTTCTTCCCGACCTCTCTGCCGCCACCCCCTCTCTGGCCTATCACCCTCACCCTCACCTCCTTCCACCTATCGTATTCCCAGCGCCCGTCCCCCAAATTCCTTGCCCCCTACCTTTTATCTCAGCCCCTTGGCACACCAGCCTCATTCCTGAAGAAGGGCTTATGCCCAAAACGTTGATTCTCCTGCTCCTCGGATGCTGCCTGGCCTGCTGTGTTTTTCCAGCACCACATTTTTCAACTTCGGAAAAGATTTACAAGGATGTTGCCAGGATTGGAGAATTTGAGCTAAAGGGAGAGGCTGAACAGGCTGGGGCTGTTTTCCCTGGAGTGTCAGAGGCTGAGGGGTGACCTTATAGAGGTTTGCAAAATTATGAAGGGCATGGATAGGATAAACAGACAATGTCTTTTCCCTGGGGTCAGGGAGTCCAGAACTAGAGGGCATAGGTTTAGCAGGGGAAAGATATAAAAGAGACCTAAGGGGCAACTTTTTCACGCAAAGGGAGGTGCGAGTATGGAATGAACTGCCAGAGGAAGTGGTGGAGGCTGGTACAGTTACAGCGTTTAAAAGGCATCTGGAGGGTATATGAATAAGATGAGTTTAGAGAGAAATGGACGAAGATTAGACCAAGGGACTAGATTAGGTTAGGATTTCTGGTCAGCACAGACGAGTAGGACCAAAGGGTCTGTTGTTGTGCTGTACACCTCTATGACTCTATAACTCCATGAATGTTAAATTGTAATAAGTGAAGTCTAAGAGGGGAAATTATAACAAGTATCCACAAGATGGGTATGTAAAGGGAGAGCTGGCGAATCTGTTAAGTAATTGTTTACACTGTACCTATCCAAAGCTGAACCAAAGTCCCAGAAGATAATAGGATAGTTTCAATGTAGAACCAGGGAGAAATCAATTTTTGATAAAGCAAAAGGAAAGCAAAACAAGGTGACTAAGGTGGGGAATAAAGACAGATCAAAGAGGTGTCCCTTTGAAATGGAGACCTATTGAGTCACAATTAATGCTCAGACAATGAAACACGGGACTGACATTTGTAACCCTACGTCCTGCTTCCAATCCAATGAGACATCCGTGATAGGAGGTCACTTCCTGGACCCATATCCGTACACAATGTCACAGCACTGAGAATAAATATCTTCATGTAGAATTGGATCCTGAAGATTACTCCCCAATTTGTTCACCCAATTCCTCCACTGTCCATAAACATCCTAAATAGGACCAGGACCAGTACCTCAGAAAGAAAAACTGGTTAATGGAATAAAGGAATAAAATAACAAATTCACAAGCTCAGAGTGCACACCTGATATGCCCTGGTATATAACATCAGTCAGACCTCTTGGTTGAAGATGTTAGCTTTGTGTTTGGTAGCTACCTGAAGCTTGATATTAACAGTTCTAATAGCTTTAGTCTGCTATTTGCAATATATAAACATTAAATTAGGGAACCAAATTTATACTAACAAGTGGATAAGTTAGTGAAGAATTAGTTGTGAGAAGTCAGTAAGCATGTCTCCTTCTTAAAACAAGGGCTATTAGAAACTGGGAATCTCTTTTTACTAAATTTTACTAACTTTGCAAGTTTTAATAAGTTTACCCAAGATAACTCTGAAACTCTCGCTTAATGCCCAAATGTAAGTACTCTGTAATAGACAAAACAAAAGGCTGATTACAGTTAAGGATTATGAAGTCTACCTGGCTGTTAATGCCTGGTGCTCCAAGTTGCTTAAGAAAAGCAGAACGGTCTCTCCTTTAAAAATGTAAGTTGAACTCAAGATGGGGGTGGACAAGGGATTGACAAAATGTATTTGGTTTTGTGAGTGTTACAGAGGTATTACAGTAGATTGGAAAGCTACCAGTGCGATGCCCTTGTTCAAGAAGGGGAGCCAGAAAGCAGTAAATTTCGGGGTGGCACAGTGGCTCAGTGGTTAGCACTGCTGCCTCACAGTGCCAGGCGCCTGGGTTTGACTGTCTGTGTGGAAGTGATACGTTCTCCCTGTGTCTGCATGGGTTTCCTCTGGTGCACCAGATTCCTCCCACAGTTTAAAGATGTATATGTTAGGTGGATTGGCCATGCTAGATTGCCTCTAGTGTCCAGGAATGTGTAAGTTAAGTGACCATGATGTGGAGGAGTTGGTGTTGGACTGGGGTGGATAAAGTTAAAAATCACACAACACCAGGTTATAGTCCACAGGTTTATTTGGAAGCACTAGCTTTCAGAGTGCTGCTCCTTCATCAGGTGGTTGTGGAGCATAAGACTATAAGACACAGAATTTATGGCAAAAGATTACAGTGCCATGCAGCTGAAATGATACACACCTGGATTGTTGCTAAGTCTTTCATCTTTTAGAATGGGTTGCAGGTTTCAGTTCATTAATATGTAAATCCCAGAACTTCTTTTAAGTCACCTTCTCGAGATAACTTAAGGTTTTATAACAAAAGGTGACATCTCAGCTCAGATAATGCATTAAAGGTGTGAGGGTAAAGTCAATTGGTATCCCAATCTTGAGTCAGATTGGTTCTATTTCCAAAGTGGAATTTACAAAATATTACAGGGATTGCCTGTTAAGTTATCTCGAGAAGGTGACTGTGCATTTTTTGAGCAAAATAGAATGTATCTGCTAATATAATTCTGCAAATGCAAATTCACCCCATAGACTTTTGTGTATGTGTGTGTGCATGCATGACAGAGAGAGAGAGAGAGAGAGAGAGAGAGAGAGAAAGAGAGTGTGTGTGCATGTGAGTGTGAGTGCACATGAGTGTATGTGTGCGTTTGCATGTGTAAAAGCTTGGTAAAGTGTGTGTGTGTGTGTGTGTGTGTGTGTGGATCTGATGGAGTATAAGCCTGTGAGAGAGCTTTATCCTTAATTTGTACCAAAAATGTTAAGGAGTTTTGATTAGTATTGCCCTCTTTGTCGATGGTTCTAGGAAACTCCCTAATAACCTTTGCTTTCACGTCCTGTAGGGTCATCTGTCCGTGTCCAATAATATGGCCCAGGAATGTAACTTGGGTTTTTGCGAACTCACTCTTAGCCAGGTTTACCACCGAGCCCACCTCCCAAGGTCAATTGAACAAATCCAATTGATGCTCCAAATGTTCCTTCCATGTGTGACTAAAAATCACCAGATCTACAATATATACCACACAATGATTAATCCTGAAATGACTTTATTGGTTCATCTTTGGGAAGGTGCATCTTTGGTGCATTTTTATACCAAATGGCATGAACTAAATTGGTATTGTGAATTCCACATCATAAAAGCCGAAATTGTCTTCACTCTTTCAGATGAAGGTACCTGCCAGTATCCCCTGAATAAAGTTAAAAATCACACAATACCAGGTTATAGTCCAACAGGTTTAAGTGGAAACACACTAGCTTTCGGAGTGTCGCTCCTTCCTCAGGTGGTAGTGGAAGGCTCAATCATAACACACAGAATTTATAGCAAACTTTTACAGTGTGGTGTAACTGAAATTATACATTGAAAAATTAACAGGCACAGTTTTAAGGTGAGAAGGGAAAGATATATAAGGGACCTGGGGGGCAACTTTATCACCCAGAGGTGGTGCATGTATGAAACAAGTTGCCAGAGGAGGAGGTGGAGGCTCGTACAATTACAACATTTAAAAGACATTTGGACAGGTACATGGTTAGGAAGGGTTTAGAGGGATATTGGCCAAACTCAGGCAAATGGGACAAGTTTAGTTTAGGAAACCTGGTTGGCATGGATGAGTTGGGCCGAAGGGTCTGTTTCCGTGCTGGATGACCCGATGACTCTATGACTGTATGAGTGACCAGAAGTTTCATCTCAATAGGATCGAGGGACAGGAGTCTCCTCTCATGTAGAAGAGGAGTTGAAAATGGGCAGAAAGCAAGAGGGAAGTAAAGATAAACTGACACTGTGAACATCAGGCAACATTTCACCCTTGGACTGAAGGGAGGGCATGAAATTCTTCATCAACATGGAGAATTATATAGTTAATTCTGAAAGTAAGGTCCTGAAACTAAATAAGGGAAACCCTGATGGTGAGAGGTGCAAATTGGCAATGATAAATTGGAGTACATTACTCAAAAGGATGAAGGTGGATAAGCAGTGGAAAGCACTTAGGGTACATGGAGGAACTGCAAAAATTGTTCATTCCTGTTTGGCACAAAAGTAAAGCAGGAAAGGTGGCCAGACCATGACTAATGAGGGAAGTTAGGGATAGTATTAGATTCAAGAAAGGAACATCCAAATAGGGCAAAAAGAAAAGCAGATCTGAGGATTGGGAGCAGTTTATATTTCAGCAAAGGAAGGTAAATAGATTGATTAAGGGGGAATGAAAGGGAAATCTTGCTTGACAAATCTGCTGGAATTTTTGAGATGTAACTAGTAGAGTTGATTAGATTAGATTAGATTCCTTACAGTGTGGAAACAGGTCCTTTGGCCCAACAAATCCACACTGACCCGTCGAAGTGCACCCACCCAGACCCATTCCCCTACATTTACCCTTGCACCTAACACTATGGGCAATTTAGTGTGGCCAATTCACCTAACATGCACATTTTTGGACTGTGGGAGGAAACCGGAGCACCCGGAGGAAACCCACGCAGACATAGGGAAAATGTGCAAACTCCACACAGTCAGTCACCTGAGGCGGGAATTGAACCCGGGTCTCTGGCAGTGCTAACCACTGTGCCCTGTGATAAGGGAGAGCCAATGGATGTGATTTACTTGAACTTTCAGAAGGCTCTTGATAAAGTACCACATATGAGATTAGCAACTTAAATTAGACCGCATGGGATTGGAGGTGGTGTACTGACAGAGATAGAGAACTAGTTGGCAGACAGGAAATGAAGAGTAGGAATAAACGGGTCTATTTCCAAGTGACAAGCAGTGACTAGTGGGGTTGCACAGAGATCAGTGCTTCGACCCTAGCATTTTACAAAATATCATTATGATTAGATGAGAGAACTAAATGTAATATCTCCACGTTTGTAGATGACACAAAACTAGGTGAGAGGGTGAACTGTGAGGAGGATGCAGAGATTTGGACTTCAGTGTGATTTGGACAAGTTGAGTGAGTGGGCAAATAACATGGCAAAATAATGTGGATAAATGTGACGTTATCCACTTTGGTAGCAAAAACATGAAGGCAGATTATTCTCTGAATTGTGATAGATCGGGAAAGGGAGAGGTGCAACGAGACCTGGGTGTCCTTGTACACCATTCACTGAAGGTAAGCGTGCAGGTACAGCAGGCAGCGAGGAAGGCAAATGATATGTTGGCCTTCATAGTGAGAGGGTTCTAGTACAGGAGCAGGGATGACCTTGCTGCAACTGTACAGGACTTTTGTGAGACCATACCTGAAATATTGTGTGCAGTTTGGGTCTCCTTATCTGAGGAAGGATGTTTTGGCTATGGAGGGAGTGCAGCAAAGGTTTACCAGACTGATTCCTGGGATGGCAGGACTGATGCATGAAGAGAGACTGGATTAGTTAGGACTATATTGACAGGAAGAATAACTAGGCCGATAAGTGGCAGATGGTGTTCAACCTGGAAAAGTGTGAAGTGATTCATTTTGGAAGATCGAATTTGAATGCAGAAGACAGAGGTAAAGGCAGGTTTCTTGGCAGTGTGGAAGAATAGAGGGATCTTGGAGTCCATGTCCATAGATCCCTCAAAGTTGCCACCCAAGTTGATAGGGTTGTTAAGAAGGCATATAGTGTGTTGGCTTTCATTAGCAGAGGGATTAAATTTAAGAGCTGTGAGGTTATGCTGCAGATCTATAAAACCCTAATTAGACCACACTTGGAATATTGTTTTCAGTTCTGGTTGCCTCATTATTGGAATGATGTGGAAGCTTTAGAGAGGGCAAAGGACATTTACCAGGATGCTGCCTGGACTGGAGGGCATGTCTTATGAAGAAATGTTGAGGCTTTTTTCATTGGAGCAAAGAAGGATGAGAGGTGACTTGATAGAGGTATACAAGATGATGAGAGGTATAGGCAGAGTGAATAGTCAGAGACTCTTTCCCAGGGCAGAAATGGCGATCATGAGGGGGCATAATTTTAAGGTGATTGGAGGAAGGTATAAGGGAGATGTCAGAGGTAGGTAGGTTATTTACACAGAGAATGGTGGGTGCATGGAATGCACTGCCAATGGTGCTAGTAGCATTAGATAAATTGGGGACATTTGAGCAACTCTTGGTTAGGCACACGTATGTTAGTGAAATGAAGGGTGTGTAGATTAGCTTGATCTTAGAGTAGGATAAAAGGTCAGCACAATATCAAGGGCCGAAGGGCCTGTATTGTCCTATGTTCTATATTCACTGGAGTTGAGAAGAATGAAAGGGGATCTCATAGAAACATATAGAATTCTAATTCGAGAGGTCACTGAGGCAGACCGGCTCACCAGACTGGGAGGGGTATATCCCTTGCTGGATCCTTTAAAGGAGCAGGAGGCCCATGTGACAGAGGGCTATTCTCTCAGGCTGGTAGTAACTGAGTGGAAAGGTCAAAGTCAGACGAAGGATTAGTGCAGGAGTGTTTTTTTTTGGAAGGTCAGGTTTGCTGAAGGGAGAGATTAAATGAAGGATGAGACCGGGGAGAGGGATCTGGAATGGGCTGTAAAGAATAGAAGCAAAACATAAGTTGGAGATATTTTCTGATGAATCTATTCAGTGATGTTATGACATACTGATGGAGCCAGTGGGATTTGAACATAGCCTCCTGACTCAGAGGTGGGGAAACCACCACAATAACCTTGAACACTATCCCGAATTGATGGTGCCTAGTTGGAAATACATGAGGATCTCTGACAGGTTTGGAAGAGCGAGGACACATGGATATGATTAAGTTAAACCAGGGATGATAGTTCTGACAAAAGGCTGCAGTAACGGGATCAGGGAAGATGTAAATTGCTGCATGGTGTCTGAGAAGCAGTCATTCCGATTTCAAGTTGTTGAGTTGAGTGTTTAAGCTGGTATTATGGAAGCTAGCTCACAGCAATTTGTGGGAATGCACTTTGCTTTCCTTCTATTCATCATTTTAGTGTCCACATTAAGCACTAGCCTGTCCCTAGCAATCTGAGCTCCTTCATAATGAGTACAATTGCCTTTATAACCCAAAAGGCTTGCTCTGCATTTGTCTTCCAAATTTACGGTCGTGAACTGACTGCGTGTTTGAAAACTCCTTCCCATCCCATCCCACACTCGGTCCGATTGTCAAAAGGCACCACCCGTTTGAAAAGAAAGAGCTGCCCATTCCAAATGTTCCACTTCACTGCAAAGTGAAAGCCCAGGGCCAAGCCATTCAGCCCAATTGTACAGGATCCAACCTTCATGATTTGCACATTGCCCTGAGTCTTAGTGTCCACTTGGTAAAGATCCTAGAAGGTTAAATTACTAGCAGTCACTTTCCTTTTGGTTCCATGGAGAACCCAGCTCTGAGTTGAGATGATTGGATTGTCATATGACTGTAGCTGTGCAGCAGTCTGTCTGTATCTGTAATAAAACCCCCAGAGATCTGTTTAATGAAGACTGTTCATGCAGTGCAATCTCAAGTGACAGAATAATGTTTTCTTTTCCAAATGCATATTCCAAACCATTTTCTAGTGTTTTGAAAATGTTTCTTAAAATAGGTTATGTTTCGTCATGAATCTTTTTCAGAGAATGGACGATTGCATGTGTTTGTTTAGCTGAATATAACTAGTATGATGCACTCCATTTAATTGTCCCAATGGGCTTGTCATCCTTAGCTATAAGAAGGTCTCCTTTTGATTGAGTTGGCAGTTTTCTGCCAGGACCTGCCAGCCATCACCCTGTGGCACGGAGTATGGTCTATCCAGTCATCTTCCTGTTTGAACGTATCTACTACCCTGTTCTTGCAGCTGTTAGTATTACAGGTGAGGCAATGCAACTGGCCATGGTGTGAACTGGTGTAACTGTCACTGTACTTGTTTCCTGCATTCTAGTTTAATGTGGCATTATCATTCTGTTTTTATTTGGGGAAGAAATGGTTTGTGTGCATTGAAAAGAGAGAAGGAAGTAAGGGAAGGAGGAAACTTCTTTTGTGTGATGTGTCCAAACTAAGTGTGTGTATTCTAGATGCAGTTATGCATGTGTGTGCACACACACAAACGTCCTTATATACATTCATGATAGTGATATGACCACATATGCCGTGAGGTGATAGAGCCTCCAACATTTTGCTGACCAGGCATCACTCTTGCCGTTGCTGAGTTGGAATGATTTGCAAATCAATATTCAACCAGCTTGAGGCGTGATGAATACATCTTCCTTGCCATCAAGACCTGGGGTCAATCTCAAACCCTAATGCCTTGCTCAGAAGCAGGGATGCTATCCACTGCACCATAAGTCCTCACACAGATATATAAATTAACAAACTGCAAGATTGTAAAGTTTTTTTTGTTCATCCTGTATGTAATCTTTTACTGAAATAGTCCACTTTCTGGAATTTTCCCTTAACCTTTTATCATCTCTTTTTCTGTAAGATTTCGATCCATTATGTGATTTTTTATATAAAAAAAACTGTCATTGGAAACCCTGTTTCATTAAAGAGTCAATTATAATTAACATAGGCAACAACACACCTGGAAATAGTTTGTAGGGTCTGAATTTAGGATAGCGTTGACAATTTATTTTCCTTTCTCTTCTAGTTAACCTGCTTGCAATTGGGATCCTGTCCAGAGGAAAGTGTGGTCTCTCCAAATGTCTCACCCGTTATCTTGTCGCCATGGCAGTAGCAGATCTTATGGTTGTGATCATTGAAGTCATACTGAAGCGAATTAACAATATTTACTTGCCAATTAATTTTTTGTTTATCACTCCAATATGTGCAATGAAATTAGTTACAAAGATTGCAGCTCTGGACTGTTCAGTTTGGTTCACTGTCTCTTTCACCTTTGATCGCTTTGTTGCCATTTGTTGCCAGAGTCTTAAGCCAAGATATTGTACGCCAAGAATTGCAAACATCATAATAGCTACTGTGTGTGTGGTTGGATGTCTGAGGAGCATTCCTTTTTACTTTATGTATGAACCCCAGATTATAATTAACAACATCCCGTATTTCTGTTTAGAAACCTCTGCCTATTACACCTCACCCCTATGGGCAGCATACGAGTGGTTTGACACCATTTTAACCCCTATAGTGCCAATCTTCTTAATTCTGTTGTGCAATGTACTCACCGTCAAATGTATTATACGGTCCAATATAATCCGCAGAGCTCTCCTGAACAATGCCGATGATCCAGAGAGTGAAAACCGAAAGAAATCAATGATTTTGCTCTTTACTCTATCTGGTAATTTCATTCTCCTCTGGGCCACATATGTTATACATTCTCTAAGTTGGCGAGTGAAAAACTACAACTACACAGACAAATACTATACTAACCCGATATACATCAACCAGCAAACAGGATACATGTTGCAGCTTCTCAGTTCCTGCACTAATTCATGTATCTATGGACTGACACAGAGGAAGTTCAGAGAGGAGTTGAAGAATGGAGTTAAATATCTGGGTACTCTGAATGGCCGCTTATGTAAAGCATAAAAACAATGACCAAAAGCTGCAGCAGGCTATATCGATTAGAATCCACACTCTTCCTCTACTCCATATTCCCATCACCTGTGAGTGTGGTTGATATAAAGAAGACTGACCCTCTTAATTATTAACATTACTGCTTAAACTCTCTGAATCGTTCAAATCGCAAGTAACCATAGATGCCTTGTTTGGGGTTTTGCAAGAGCGAGGTTGAGTATAATCTCGTACTCTGCCTATTACAAGGAAATAAAAGAAGACATTGCTCAATGCCCACAGCCAATCTTTATCCTTGGTGTGTACAGCTGACAGAACTGGAATTGGTGCATCACTGAGGTTTATCCACACTACTGTTCCATTGTACAATAGGCAGCTTTTCTTTCTGCAATCATCTCTGGGACACCCACACCAATCCACCACACCGCCCTGGGGCCCAACATTTCAACTCCCCCTCCCACTCTGCCGAGGACATGGAGGTCCTGGGCCTCCTTCACCACTGCACCCTCACCACCCAATGCCTGGAGGAAGAAAGCCTCATCTTCTGCCTCAGAACACTTCAACCCCAGGGCATCAATGTGGACTTCACCAGTTTCCTCATTTCTCCTTCCCCCACCTCACCCCAGCTCCAAACTTCCAGCTCAGCACTGTCCCCATGACTTGTCCTACCTGCCTATCTTCTTTTCCATCTATCCACTCCACCCTCCTCTCTGACCTATCACCTTCATCCCCACCCCGCCATTCACCCATTGTATTCTTTGCTACCTTGTCCCCACCCCCACCCTTCTCTCATTTATCTCTCCACCCTTCAGGCACTCTGCCTGTATTCCTGATGAAGGGCTTTTGCCCGAAACATCGATTTTCCTGCTCCTTGGATGCTGCCTGACCTGCTGTGCTTTTCCAGCAACACTGTAATCTAGCTCTTCTTTCTGGACTGATGACAGTATCCCGTGAGTGGAAAATTCTCCATCCATAAGCCATTATACTATAGAATTAGGATTAAAATTAGGTTTATTTTCACAAGTACTCAAGTATACATAGTGAAAAGTGTACATAGTCACCATTCCAGCACCACCTCAGGTACAAGTACAAAATATTAGATAGAAATGAGAAAAATGAAAAAATACTGTTCAAAGATAAACATTACAGTCCTTATAAAACTAGGTACAAAGATACCTAGGTACCAAATCTTAGGCATAAATTTTAAAAGAAGAAATAAAGGTAAAAGTTCAGTATTACAGTCCTAAAGCAGGGAGTCTGCACTGGGCTACCATGAGGCCAGGGGTCCTTCAAGTCTGTCCATGCTGAACTTCCTCGAGGCTGGGTGTCTCAAGCCTACACTGGCTCAGCTCTGTACCACCGATACCATCTGAGCAATGAAGGTAAGTATAGAGAAAAAAGAGAAAGAAGATAAAGAAAAGAAATGAAAAGAAGAAAAATAAGGAAAAAAATGGATGGAGCAAGCAAGCTCCCACTCCGCAGCCATCTTACATGATGCAGATTGACTTCACTTGGGCAGGGTTGTGAGGGACTTTGCCTTTCCAGGGTAGTTTCAGATGGTCCTGGCACTTTTCACCTCTGAAAATCGACAGCCTTTGCAAATTTCAGGCTAGATCTTGAACAGTGTTGTGACCAGGACAACCATTGTCTTGTGAACAAGCGACTGAAGATTGAAGTCATGCACATAATGCAGTTCATTCACACTTTTGCAGAGCGCTTCAAAGAACATCTCCAGGGCACCTGCACCAACCACCCCCAGTATCCCGTGGCCGAACATTTCAAAGCCCCCTCCCGCTCTGCCAAGGACATGCAGGTCCTGGGCCTCCACCATTGTCACTCCCTTACCACCCAACGCCTGGAGGAAGAATGCCTCATCTTCCACCTCGGGACCCTCCAACCCCAGGGCATCAATGTGGACTTCACCAGTTTCCTAATTTCCCCTCCCCCCACCTTATCCCAATTCCAAACTTTCAGTTCAGCACCATCCACATGACCTATCCCATCTGTCCATTTTCCTTCCCACCTATCTGCACCACCCTCCTCTCTGACCTATCACCTTTACCCCCACCTCCATCCACCTATTGCACTCTCAGCTACCTTTCCCCCAGCTCCACCCCCTTCCATTTATCTCTCCACCACTGAGGCTCCCAGCCTCATTCCTGATGAAGGGCTTTTGCCCAAACTTTTCCTGCTCCGCGGATGCTGCCTGACCTGCTGTGCTTTTCCAGCAGCACACTCTTGACTCTCATCTCCAGCATCTGCAGTACTCACTTTTGCCTTCTTAATTACTTTGTCGACCAATCAACACCCTTTTCTTCTGTCATATAATTTGTTGTGATCATTTGAAATTTGGCAGTCTTGAATGTGTCCTGATGAGTGCAGGATGAAAATATTCCAGAAAGTGTCCCTCCTTTCAGCAGTATTCAAGTGTGGATCTGGCTTGTGATAGTTTAACAAACTGTTTTGCCAAGCTTAGACTGCTCCACACCGGCTTTGCCAATGTATATCAAATCAATGCAGAGGAACCTCGATTATCTGAACGTGATGGGCAGGCACTATTTGGTTCAGATAATTGATTATTTGGACAATCGATTTTACCTTAAACAAGGGAAGCCATGCTGATCTAATGCTGTACTCTACCAGAGAATTTGTTTAAATCTATAATTTTAATGTATTGAGTGCAAGAGGACATAGATTTCAAATCATGAACAAAATAAAGCAATGATAACACGAGAAAACATTTGAAAAATGCAGCCGTACTGTAGTTAGCATTTGGCAAAGAGTGCATTGACCAAGGTCCCGAACAGCTTCTACAACCGCAAGAGCATTTGTCAGTTTCCGGGAACTCAATCTCGTGATAGAAATACAGAAACACTGCCTCGTGCATGCGTTTACGTTCGCGGCCATTTTGTTTTTAATGAACGGCCCGGTAAAGTGACGGGAATACCCCGTGCTGTAAAACATCTACTTTTGCAAAAGTCTGTGTAACAACCCTTACTTAAAAAAAAATCCAGTCACTGATGCTTGAGCTGTTTGTGTTTCTTTGTTTTTGCCAGCGTTTTCACATGTTCTTCAGTGAAGGCAAATCAAATACACTTACCTCTTTGATGTAATGTTTTAGCGGGACCTTCAAATCTTCTTCGGATAAACCGAAATTTGAATAATCCGAAATTCGGATAGTCGACATTTGGATAATCGAGGTCCATCTGTCGAGAGTTTCAAATTCGCCGCAATTATTGCTGTTCCTTCCTTGGCAAGCCACTTGTTTCTGGATGTATTCTCTTTTCCACAAGTGTACCAATGTTCGGGGAGTGCCATCTTTCCCTTGCTTCGTCTAACCTCGATCCAAACTGATCCCATGTAGTGACCTTACAAAGCAAGATCATTGATTTAACCATTTGCCCTTCCTCTGACTTTATACTCTGGCTCTATGCTTGTACTTATTGTCACTTGTTTACAGCTCTCATGACCATTTCCTGTGTTGCTAATGCCCTGCCTTTTCTTGTTAACATTCTACATTCCCCCTCCACCCACTACCCTTCCCCTATTTGCACTACTTGATTGAACACTCCCTGTACTGCCCTGGTTATATGATTCACTAAGGTACTGGCCATGGCCTGGTCCAAGTAAACGTCATTCTAACGGTACAGCTCCCTCTTTCCTCAGCACTATTACTAGTACACCCATGAATCTAAATGCATATGTTGGACATCAGGTTTCGAGCCATCAGACCATGTATTAGAGGAGCAGAATTAGGCCATTTGGCCCATCGAGTCTGTTCAGCCTTGGCTGATACGTTTCTCAACCCCATTCTCCTGCCTTCTTCCCGTAACCCTTGATCCCCCTTACTAATGAAGAACCTATCTGTCTCTGTCTTAAACACACTCAATGACTTGGCCTCCACAGTCCTCTTAGTCCCACAGATCCACACCCTCTGGCTGAAGAAATTCCTCCTCATCTCTGTCTTTTTATTCATTTGTGGGATATGGGCATCGCTGGCAAGTCCAGCATTTATTGCCCATCCCTAATTGCCCGGGGGGGTAAGTTAAAAGTCAGCTGCTATGGGTCTAGAGTCACATCTAGGCTAGACCAGATAAGGATAGCAGTTTCCTTCCCTCAAGGGTATTAGTGATCCAGATGACAATTAGCATTGAAATCATAGTCATTATTAGTTCCAGATTTTTGTTGAACTCAAATTTCACTATCTGCCATGGTATGATTTGAACCCAGGTCTCCAGAATATTACTTGAGTCTCTGAGTTAATAGCCCACCCATAATACCACTAGGCCATCACCTCCCTCTCCTTTCCTCATGACATTTGGACCAGCACTCAGGGAAAGTGCATCTTGCTCTGAACAAAGTGCCTATAAATATTTTAGGAAGCAGGATTAAATTCTCCCGCCTCAGGCGACTGACTGTGTGGAGTTTGCACGTTCTCCCCGTGTCTGCGTGGGTTTCCTCCGGGTGCTCCGGTTTCCTCCCAGAGTCCAAAGATGTGCGGGTCAGGTGAATTGGCCATGCTAAATTGCCCGTAGTGTGAGGTAAGGGGTAAATGTAGGGTATGGGTGGGTTGCGCTTCGGCGGGTCGGTGTGGACTTGTTGGGCCGAAGGGCCTGTTTCCACACTGTAAGTAATCTAATCTAATCTAATCTAATCAAGCCGTGCAAAACCCAGCCGTATTTCAGTAGTACTTCACTGTTTTCAGTCAGTGATCAGGAACCAACTAAATGGCAAAGCCATATGTAATATGTTTAGGAAGAGCAATTCCATGTGGTGTATTACAAGGGGAGACAGACAGTGTCGAGTCTAGTGAGTCATTGACGAACCATATTGCAATTGCTCAAGCTGACAGACAGTCGGGGGTATGTATAATCACCCCAGATACTATCCAGACATTTCACTACAATGGGAATTGACCGACCAAAAACTGGGCAAAGTTGTTTATTAGGACTTGGAGTGTAAATGGTTGCCAATTGGGACACAGAGTTATTTTTGTAATCCCAGCTGATGGTATGACTAAGTAGATTAGATCCCAGAATGAAATCTGGCTTGATAGTTTCTACATTTAGTTTTCATTTTAGTTATCATGTTGGTCATTTAGCGTAACAATGAAAAGAAGTTATTACACAAAAGACAAAAGCAAGCAAGAAAAGAAATCTATCTCAAAATAGAATACAATTAAAAAGGTCTTCAAGCACATGACAGAGCAAAGTCTCATCCCATTTCCTATCAGTTCCAGAGACTGAAATCTGGAAAAATGATCACATCAAATATAAAATCACCACAGCGTAGAGGTATGAATGAAAATTGATGATTTTAGCAAAGTTCAAACAAGTATGTGACTATGGGATTAGTTTATTTTGGGATTATGTTTGGCATGGACTGGTTGGACCAAAGGGTTTGTTTCTGTGCTGTATGACTCTATGTACAAACTGGACTTTTCTACTGAGGCACTGTATTCCATTAACTGGTCTGAAAAATACTCCGTTCTGACATGGACATGAGACTCGCTTTTCTTTCTCCTCCAACCACTTAAAATTTTCAGTTTTCTCAGCTAGAACCACCATTGATTATTCTGAACCAAAGCGACCTTGTGGCCTTTGAAGTTTACTCTCCCTGCTGTACACCACAAATAATTTCTTTTTATTAGTCTGACATATCATTGTTAACTTATGAAATATTCTGGCTTTTTTTCCTGCTGCTCTAAACATTTAATCAAACCATGACAAGCTATTGTGGTACAGTGGTAGTGTCCCAACCTCTGAGCCAGGAGACCTGGGGCCAAGTCCCATCTGCTCCAGAGGTGCATGATGTTGTCTCCGAGCCAGTTAATTCCCAATAACTCTCATCGAATCCTCAGTCACGCCCACTCCATAACTGTTCATGCACTGGTGGAAGATTTTGTGTGGACTGCCAATCGATTCTCATATTCTTTCTTCTCCAATCTTTTTAATTCCATAGTGCATTTGACCTGGCTTTCACTTGAAGAATTCACCCAATATATGCATGAAATGCTCTCATTTTCCACTTCATTTCATTTCTCCATCTACCTCTCTCATTATCCCAGAAGACCTACACACTCTGGTCTGCACACTCTCCTCAATATTACTTACCCTGCCATGAGGGAGGCATCAGGCAATGGGTCTACTGATGGTGACTGGCACAGAAATGCCCACCTGTCCCCTGTACTATGGACCTGCAACAACAACGTCACTTCTACACTTTGTGGTTCCTTGCGCTATACTCTGGGCCATGTTGTTGCTGTGGATAATGTGCCTTCTAAGTCAACTCACTTCCAATAGTCATGTGCTTGCTTGAACCTTGCTAAAACCATTCATTTTCATTCATGCCTTGAGACCAGCTCTTCAAACAATACTCTTATTCAGAGAATCATTCAACATAATTCATAAATTAATACAGTGGGCCGAAGGACCTGTTTCTATGTTGTATGACTCTCTGAAACAGTATTGTTTGAACAGCTGGTATTCTTTCAATATGCCTGAAGAGTATTAGATATTTCAGTTGGAGTAAGTCCAACAGTTTATGAATGAATATGGGAGGCCGAAGGACCTATTTCTGTTAGATGTGCTTCAACTGAAATATTTAATACTCTTCATGGAGAGTGTCCTCTCACTCTTCTAGACTGCAATGTGTACAGGCCCAACCTACTCAACCCCTCCTCATAAGATAATCTCTCCAAACCTTATTCCCTCCATACCCGGGATCAACCGAGTGTACCTTCTCTGGACTGCCTCCAATGTCAGTCTGTCTTTACTTAGATATGGGGTGCAAAACTGTTAACAGTATTCCAGCTGTGCTCTGACCAGTGCCTTGTATAGTTTTAGCAAAACTTCCCTACTTTTACACTCCATTCCCTTTGAAGTAAAGGCCAACATTCAATTTGCATTTCCCAATACCTGCTGACCTTGGATGTGAGGTTTTTGAGATTCATGGACGAGGATTCCCAAATCCCTCTGTATCGTAGCCTTCTGTAGTGTTTCTCCATTTAAATAATATTCAACTCCTCTATTCTTCCTGACATAACCTCACATTTCCCCACAATTTGTTCCATTTGCCATTTCTTCCCCACTCACTTAACCTGTCCCTATCCCTCTTCAGACTCTGTGTGCTATCATCACCACTTGCCTTCCCACCTACTTTTATGTCACCCACAAACCTGGCTATAGTATGTTCGCTTTCCTCATCCAAGTCATGAGGACATATTGTAAATAATTGGGGCCCCAGCACTGATCTTTGTGGCACTCCACTAGTTACAGGTTGCCATCCTGAAAATGCACCTCCCCCCAACTCATATCCAAACTCTTTGTCTTCTATTAGTTAGCCAATCCTCTATCAATGCTAATATACTACCTCCAACACTATGGACTGTTATCTTATTCAGTAGCCTAATTTGTGATATCTCATCAAATGCCTTCTGCCGCAGGGAGTGGAGTGCTTTACTTCCCCCTTCAACTCTATTTTGATTTAATCCCTGCCCTCTCCTTCACTGTTTGATCACACAGCATTGCCCTTTGATGTGAAGGGCACTGCTTGTCACAGGCCACTCGGGTGTTTCCTTTCTTCCTGGTGGTGGAAATTGAATAAAGATTTGTACATCTTGTGTCTTTCACTATGTCTCACACTTACACACACACAACATGGATGCTGGGGAAAATATAAGCAGTTAGGCGGGACTGTGGGGGAAATAGAAAAAGGGACAAAAAAAGAAAAAAAAAATATATATAAAACCAGGAGATTTAGAGTCTCCTCAGTTTAGGGGACTGACTCTGTGCTCGCTGGGCCACAAAGAAAAAACACCTTATGAAAATCCAAATATATTACACCTACTCCTCCCCCTTTATCTCTCCTGCTTGTTACCTCCTCAAAGAATTCCAGTAAGTTTGTCAGACATCATTTACCCTTCCTGAAGCCAAACTGACTCTGCTTGATTATATTATGAATCTAGAGTCATCGATTCATGGAGTCACAGAGATGTACAGCACAGAAATAGACCCTTCAGTCCAACTCTTCCATGCTGACCAGATATCCTAAATTAATCTAGTCCGATTTTCCAGCAGTCAGTGCATATCTCTCTAAACCCTTCCTATTCATGCACCCATCCAGATGCCTTTTAAATGTTGTAATTGTACCAGCCTCCACCACTTTCTCTGGCAGCTTGTTCCATACAGGCACCACCTCTGCATGAAAATGTTGCCCATTAGGTCCCTTTTAAATCCTTCCCCTCGCACCTTAAACTTATGCCCTCTAGTTTTGGATTCCCCTAACCCAGGGAAAAGACATCGTCTATTCACCTTATCCATGCCCCTCATTGTTTTATAAACCTTGAAAAGGTCACTCGTCAGCCTCCAATACTCCAGGTAAAATAGCGCCTGCCTACTCAGTTTCTCCCTATAGCTCAAACCCTCCAATCCTGGCAACATTCTTGTCAATCTTTTCTGAACCCTTTCAAGTTTCACAACATCCTCTCTATAGCAGGGAGACCAGAACTGCACGCAGTATTCAAAAAATGGCCTTACCAATGTCCTGTACAGCCACAACATTACATCCCAACTCCTATACTCAATGCACTGACCAATAAAGGCAAGCGTACCAAATGCCTTCTTCATTATCATGTCTACCTGAGACTCCGCTTTCATTTCTAAATGCTCTATTATTACATCCTTTATAATAGACGCTAACATTTTCCCAACAACAGATGTTAAGTTAACTGGCCTATCTTTACCTGTTTTTCTGTCATAGTCATAGAGTCATATCAACCAGTCCATGCCGACCATTATCCCAAACTAAACTAGTTCCATCTGCCTGCTCCTGGCCCATATCCTTCCAATCCTTTCCTATTCATGCACTTATCCAAATGTCTTTTAAATGTTGTAGTTATACTTACCTTCATCACTTTGTCAGGAGGTTCATTCCATATGCAAATCACTCTCTGTGTGAACTAATTGCCCCTCATGTCTTTTTTTTAAATCTCTCTCCTCTCACCTTAAAAATGTGCCCTCTAGTCTTGAAATTCCCTATCCTAGGGAAAAGACAATTACCATTAACACTATCTATAACTGTCATTATTTTATATTGTTTATATTTTGGCAAATCTCAGAGATATGTAAAAATGATGGGATAGTAATTTCAGCTTCCTATTTTAACTGGGATAAACAGTGGAAGGCTGAGAGGGTTTGGAATTCTCAAGATGTAATCAGGAGAGGTTTTTAAAACCCGCGTGGAGGAAATGGTTGGTGCTGCACCTAATTTAAGGGAATGAAGCCAGGCATACAGTAGAAATGTCAGCTGGGGGAGCACTTCAGTCATAGTGACCATAACTCAGCAAGATTTCAGGCATTCATGGAAAAGGACAAAGATGGGTCAGAAATAAAGGCTCTGAATTGGGGCAGTCTGATTTTAAAATGACAAGACAGAATCTGGTCAAACTGAACTGGGAGCAGCTACTGGTAGGAAAATCCACATCAGAGCAGTTGGAGTGCTTCAGCAAAGGAATTGTGAAAGTGAAGGGTCAACATAATCCTGGCAGGCTCAAGGGTAGGATCACCAGACCCAGAGATCCCTGGATGTCAAGGAATCTAAAGGACTGGATAAGGAACAAAAGGGAAGCTTATGGTAGATCCAGAAGGCTCATAACACCGGAAACCCTGGAGGTTTGTAGAAAATGAATGGAGTTGCTTAAAAATGAAATTAGGAAAGCAAAGAAGGGACATGAGAAAACCTGGGCAGGTAAAATAAAAGAAAATTTGAGGGCATTTCAGAATTTAAGGCAAGCGAATAATCAGGGAACGAGTAGGCCCATGAAGTATGTGAAGTTGAAGGACATAGCTTAAGTTTTAATTTAGTAATTTGTATATGTGTTCATTGTACAAAAGGACAATGTAGCTTTAGGGATCGGACAGGTCTGTGATATACCTAAACAAATTAGCATTGAGAAGGAGGAGTCATTAATGGTTTTAGCGGGCTTGAGAGTGGATAAATCCCAAGGCCCAGATAAACTGCATTTAAAACTCCTATGGGAGGCAAGAGAGGAGATTGAAGGGGCTTTCACATTAGTTTTCAAATCCTCTCTGGTAACTGGAGTTGTGTCAAAGCCTGGAGGACAGCTAATGGGGCACCATTACTCAAGAAGGGTGGTAGGAATAGATCAAGGCAATATTGGCAGTGATTCTAATATCAGTGAAAGGGAAACTATTGGAACAAATCTGAGGGACAGAATTAATCTCCACTTGGGGAGACATGAATTTATCAATGATCATCGGTATGGCTCTGTAAGGGGGAGTCTGTATCTAACTAGTTTGATTGAGGATTTTTGAGGAGGTGACTAGGTGTTTAGTTGAGAGTAGTGTAGTTGATGAAATCTACATGGACTTCAGAAAGGTTTTTGACAAGATCTCATATGGCAGACTGGTTAAGATGGTAAGAGCTCATGGGGACCCAGGGCAAATTGGCAAATTGGCAAATTTAATCCAAAATTGACTAAGTGGTAGGAGTGATGGGTTGGAGGGTGTATTTGTGACTGGATTCCTGTGTCCAGTGGGTGGCACGGTGGCTCAGTGGTTAGCACCGCTGCATCACAGCACCAGGGTCCCAGCTTCGATTGCAGCCTCGGGTGACTGTCTGTGTGGAGTTTGCACATTCTCCCTGTGTCTGTGTTCGTTTCCTCCGGGTGCTCTGGTTTCCTCCCACAGTCCAAAGATGTGCAGATCAGGTGAATTGGCCATGCTAAAATTGCCCATAGTGTTAGGTGCATTAGTCAGTGGGAGATGGGTCTGGGTGGGTTACTCTTCGGAGGGTCGGTGTGAACTGGTTGGGCCGAAGAGCCTGTTTCCACACTGCAGGGAACCTAATCTAATCTAATCCAGTTGTGTACCACAAGGTTTGGTACTGTGTCCTTTGCTGTTCTGTACATTACTGATCTGGACATGGATGTCGGAGGTACTATCAGTAAGTTTATAAATGAAACAAAACTGGTGCTGTGGTAAATAGCAAAAGGTAAAACCTGAGATTACAGGAAGGTATAGATAGTCTGATCAGTGGCAAATGCAATTCAATCCTGGTAAATGTGAGGTGATACATTTTGGGAGGACTAATGAGGCAAAGGATCATGTGATGAAATGTAGGACCCAAGGATCATAGGGACCTAGATTCCTCAATCTTTGAACAGGTGGAAAAGGTAGTTTAAAGCAGGAGAGAGGAGCACTCAGAAACAGCAGCCACTAAAAGAGCAGGAGAGAGAAAGACTGTTGGATTTTGGGATTATTTAAACGCTGAATTTTTCTGGTATTTACTGCATAGCATGAGATTTCATTTAACAGCAGCAATTAACTTTCCACATTCTACATATGGAAACAAAAGGGAAGAATTGTGAGGTCACAATGCCCCATTGAAATAGCATCAACAACTTAAATGGCACTGAAGATACTCTGTTAGCAATACATTGTGTTTGAAAATAAGTAGCATTTATTCTTAAAGAATGGTAAACTAAACCTCAGACGAAGGTGGGAAGGGGACAATAGTCATCTGATGAGTAGTTGCCGCATGGCTTTTGGCCAAAGGGTTCAGGTACCTGATTGACACAAAGGAAATAACCTGCCCCTAGAAATAGGATATTTTGATAAGTGCTCGGGGTAGAGTGGAGTTCTCATCGATGGACCTCATAGGCGAGAGTCGTCCTCATTGGGCAGTCGTCAGAGAGCTGTCTTCTCCAGGTGGAAAATGGACTGGGAGAAGCGGAAGACCCAGGGAAGGGTCCTCATCACCTCAGCTAGAGAGCTGGATGTTGTCCTCCAACTTTAATGAGAGCAACAGACTCTGCGCTAATAGCCTATGGTATTAATCCATAATCCCAAACTGTCACGGTAGCATACTTTAAATCTAATTAAAGAATGTCTCATATCTAAATTGCTGCATCTTAAAACTCAACAAACTATCAGAAAATTGCTATAAAGCGTTGATTGCCTATTTTAGATAACTGCGATCACAAATTCTTTAACTTCAACACCAGGTTTTTGCATTTGAATGGTAATTCTTGTTATTACAAATTAATAGACTCTAGCTGTAGGTAAACAATGATGAACAATTGACATATAACTTGACTAGTTAAAAATTTAATCCCCTTACACACACACACACACACTGACAGGAAAAAAAAACTTGGGTGGTCTGGACAGAGGGAAAGGCTGTGAAGGCAGTTCTGTGGTGTTATGCTATGATTGTGGTGCTGATCAGAACACTGCTTCTCAGTCTTCCTTGTCCAGATGCTCGCACTGATTTGCAAGATGCACAGGGTGACTGGTTCACAGATATAAAGGCCTCTAACTTATTAATGACAAGTCACAGCTTGCAACTGCTGAAGGAAAGACAAAATGGTTTTCTTCAGGTTTAAGGTGGGTTTCACTCTCCCAGCTCTTGGCCAGTGGAGATCAGATGGCATCTCCCAAAACATTCTCAACCCCAAGCTCTTCAGTTACCTCAGAGCAAATCGCATCACTGTTGGCAAGCAAAGGGCCTTTGTCATTCGCAACTGGTCACTAGTCCGCAGCCCAATTAGCGATTTGTTGTTGGATGAATCTTCATTTGATTCCCTGATTCCGGTCCATCTGCATCTCCTCTAATTCTTGAGCCAGCAGCTGTGTAAATAGTGCTTACATTGAGTGACTTGCTTTAAAAATATATAGTAATCCTTTAGCAATCCTTGGCTTTAAAACAGCACTTTCCTCAATTCAATCCACAATTAAAAATACAGAACATTAAAAAGACTTGATTTGTACACCCGACAAATCTCAGAAGTGGGTCATCCTCATCTATTGTTTACATCATCATCCTTACAAGCTCAATTTTATTAACTGAACAGTGCCCCCTTCAAGCTACAATTTCTTGAAGTGCCCTGGCAATTTCTAACCTCCAGAAATGTCAATGCCTCAGCCTTACAAAGTAACCTCCCCTGAAATTGTAAGATACCAGTGAAATCATAATACCAGCCATGAAAATAGCTCAATGAGAGATTGATAATCCACCTCAAGGCCAGGCCCATTCTTTTCGGGTTTGTTCCTCTTTTTTAAGGAAAGATATTTTTTCATTGGAAGCGATTCACAGAAGGTCCACTAGGATGACCCCTGGTATGGAGGGATGGTCTTATGAGCAAAGATTAAACGGGTTCGGAATCGACTCATTAAAACTTAGAAGAATGTGAGGTGATCTCATTGAAACATATAGGATTCTTAAGGGGTTTAACAGGGTAAATGCTGAGAGGATTATTCCCCTCATGGGAGGGTCCAGGTCCAGAGAGGTGAAATAACTCCACAGAGGCCAGTATCCCATCACCAAGTCACCTTTTATTTACATGTGGAGTGTCCTTGACAATGATCCAGCTCAGAGTGAGCAGACCCCAGACACTCCGTTCCTATCTGTCAGCCAGGGCTCCTGATTGGACCAGATTAACAGCCCCAATCAGGAAACTCATATTCTATGAGATCCACCTGGCTGACCTCATTACAATCAGTACATCCCTCTCCTTCTGATTCCAAGGCCATAGGTTTTTTTTATATAGCCTCCTTCTGGGGCGTTTTAGTACTGGGTCAGGTTCCTCCGACCCTGCCTCTGATATGGGCAGCATGTAACACACAGTAGCTCACTTTTTGTGCCTGGAGTGTCTCAGAAAAAATCCATTCTCTTCTTCAGGTGGCAAAGGCATTGACATCCGCTGCATCCATCTCAGATTCCGAGGTCTCTTCAAGACTGGACAGAGTGGGAGAACCCACGGGTTCTGGAGAAGTCAGAAAGGCTGTCAAGGAGCCTGTCACATTTTGCTCTCACACCATTTGCGAGATTTCAGCTTTCGTATGGTCCATGTGCTTGTTCAGGACCATCGCACCTACCTGAACTTCATATGCCACAGGACCTGACCTTGTGTCAGCCGTGCCCGTTACCTATGCACCGATGCTACCTTTTCTGTGGTTCCTACTCCAAACTTCATCCCCTGAAGGAAACTGTCTCTCTCACTAAGCAGAGTCTTGTATCCAGCACTGGTGTTCCTGATGCCAACCTCCACCCTTCCCAGAAGCGGGAAGATCAGATTTATCCTGGTGCGGAGTCCTCTCCCCATAAGCAACTCTGCTGGAGCTTTCCCTGTAGATGTGTGAGAGGTGGTCTGATAATCAAATAGGAACTGGATTTGAAACATTAACGCTGCTTCTCTCTCCTGTGACAAAGCTGCTCCTTTAACAAAGTCATGTTGCCCTTGGGTTTTTGTTTTCAGAGAGGTTGTAGAAGACAGACTCTGAAAAATCTAAGTTGATGGGTTTTAGTGCCAGTTTGATTCTAGCTAACAGATACTCCCTCAGACAAAAGGCTTTCAGGTTTAACAGAAACACTTGTCCAATGAAAGGAGAGCGGCCAGTTCTCTGAGCTCAGCTTTCCTCTGGTTTGGTTTGATTAGCAAGCAGTAGAGTGGGAAAAGCTGCTGGGCCCCGCAGAAGCATGTCCAGACTGATCCTCCTCTCTCTCAGACATCTCTCCTGGGAGACCCTGGCTTTGATTTTACCTTTTGTGCCAAGGGATGTTTATAGGCATTGTTGCAATTATTGGGAACAGCATCATAAGTTGGGATGATCTGTTGTGTTTTCGGATAGACTAAGTTATTGCGTCTTCTGTTCTCTTATGTTTGTGTTTCATTCGGTAATCTTGGAAATAAATTCTGTTTTATTTAAAACTAAATAGTTTGACCAGCTGTATCCCTCCTGGAATATCCACCTTACACCTGCTTATAACAACGAGCAAAGTTAGGGTCTGGGCTACTTGATTGAAATGTTTTGAGGGGGTCTGGCCTGGTCCATTACAGTTTGAAGAAGGGCTCATGCACGAAACATCGACTCTCCTGCTCCTTGGATGCTGCCTGACCTGCTGCGCTTTTCCAGCAACACATTTTCAGCATTACAGTTTGGGGCCTCTTTGCGAGATCATAGAACATAGAAAAGTCCAGCACAGAACAGGCCCTGCAGCCCACAAAGTTGTGCAGACGATTAATCCTAATGTAAAATAAAATCACCTAACCTACGCACCCCTCAATTCACTGCTGTCCATGTGCATGTCCAGCAGTGGCTTAAATGGCCCTGTTGACTCTGCTTCCACCACCACCGCTGGTAACGCATTCCACACATTCACAACTCTCTGCATAGAGCACCTCCCTCTGATGTTTCCTTTATCCTTTCCTCCTACTATGTTAAAAACCATGATCCCTCGTGCTAGTCAATCCTACCCTGGGGAAAAGTCTCTGGCTATTGACTCTATCCATGCCCCTTAATATCATGTATACCTCAATCAGGTCACCTCTCTTCCTCCTTCTCTCCAGACAGAAAAGTCTGAGCTTAGTCAACCTCTCTTCATAAGACAAGCCCTCCAGTCCAGGCAGTATCCTGATAAACCTTCCTTGCACCATCTCCAAAGACCCTCTCTTTCCTATAGTAGGGTGACCAGAACTGGACACAATATTCCAAGTGTGGTCTCTCCAGGGACTTGTAGAGCTCTAGCAAAACCTCATAGCTCTTAAACTCGATCCCCCCGTTAATGAAAGCCAAAACACCACATGCTTTCTTAACAACCCTATCCACTTGGGTGGCAACTTTGAGGGATCTATGTACTTGAACACCAAGATCCCTCTGTCCCTCCACACTGCCAATAATCCTATCTTTAATCCTATATTCAGCATTCAAGTTCGACCTTCCAAAATGCATCACTTCACATTTATCCAGGTTGAACGCCATCTGCCATTTCTCAGCCCAGCTCTGCATCCTGACTATGTCACGCTGCAGCCTGCAATAGCCCTCGATACTATCAACGGCACCTCCAACCTTTGTGTCATCTGCAAATTTACTAACCCACCCCTCAACCTCCTCATCCAAGTTACTTATTAAAACGATAAACAGCAGAGGCCCAAGAATAAAGCCCTGCAGGACACCACTCAACACTAACCTCCAGGCAGAATACTTTCCATCTACAACCACTCTCTGCCTTCTGTCAGCCAACCAATTCCGAATCCAGATAGCCAAATCTCCCTGTATCCCATACTTCCTGACTTTATGAATGAGCCTACCGTGGGGAACCTTATCAAGTGCCTTGCTGAAGTCCACATACACCACATCCACTGCTCGACCTTTGTCGACATGTCTCGTCACCTCCTCAAAGAACTCAATAACATTAGTTAGGCATGATCTGCCCCTCACAAAGCCATGCTGACTGCCTTTAATCACACTATGTTTTTCCAAATACTCATAAATCCTATCCCTCAGAATTCTTTCCATAACCTTGCTGACCACAGATGTAAGACTGACTGGTCCGTAATTGTCAGGGATTTCCCTATTACATTTCTTGAAAAGAGGAACAACATTCGCCTCCCTCCAATCCTCTGGTACGACTCCCATGGAGAGTGAGGAGGCAAAGATTTTCACCAGCAGCTCAGCAACCTCCTTTCTCACTTCCCAGAGTAACCTAGGATAAATCTGGTCTGGCCCTGGGGACTTATCAATTTTAATGCTTGCCAAAATTTCCATCAACTTCATCAATCTTGATCTGTTCAAGCCTGTTTCCCAGCTCCACAAAGTTCTCATTCACAACAAGATCCTTTTCCTTAGTGAAAACCAAAGCAAAAAGCTCATTTAAGGGCTTCCCCTATCTGCTCAGACTCCACACACAAGTTCCCTCCGCTATCCCTGATCGGCCCTACCATTCCTTGATTATTCTCTTATTCCTCATGTATGAGTAAAATGCCTTTGGGTTCTTCCTAATCCTTCCTGCCAAGCCTTTTTCATGCCCCCTCCTGGCTCTCCTCAGTCCATTTCTGAGGTCCTTTCTCGAAAGCATGTAATCCTCTAAAGCTGTGCTAGATCCTTGTTTCCTCCACCTTACATAAGCTGCCTCCTTCCTTTTTGACAAGAAGCTCCTTTGTTCTCGTCATCCAAGGCTCCTTAATCTTACCCCTTCTTGCCTGTCTCAGAGGGACACTCCTTCAACAGCCTCCACATGTCTGTTGTGTCCTTTCTGTGAAACAATTGCTCCTAGTCTGTACTTCCCAACTCCTGTCTGATAGCATCATAATTTCCTTTTCCCCAATTAAATATCTTCCCTTAGTAACTGCTCCTTTCCCTCTCCATGGCTATGGTAAATGTGAGGCAGTTGTGGTCACTGTCACCAAAGTGTTCTCCCACCGCGAGAGCTAACACCTGTCCTGGCTCATTGCTGAGCACCAAATCCAAAATTACCTCTCCCCTCGTCGGCCTGTCTACATACTGTGTAAGGAAACCCTCCTGAACACACCTGACAAAAACAGCTCCATCCAAACCATCTGCACTAAGAAGGTTCCAGTCGATATTGGGAAAGTTGAAATCACCCATAACAACAACCCTGCTACTTTTGCATTTTTCCAAAATCTGCCGACTTATGAGTTCTTCAATCACTCTACTGCTATTAGGGGGGTCTGTAGAAAACCCCCAATGAGGTGGCTGCTCCCTTGCTGTTCCTAACTTCCACCCATACTGATTCAGCCGACAAACCTTCCTCAACAACCTTCGTTTCTGTAGCTGTGATGCACTCTCTGATTAGCAATGCTACACCCAAATTGAACCCGGGTCTCTGGGTTTGTGTGGAGTTTGCACGTTCTCCCCGTGTCTGCGTGGGTTTCCTCCGGGTGCTCCGGTTTCCTCCCACAGTCCAAAGATCTGCGGGTCAGGTGAATTGGCCATGCTAAATTGCCCGTAGTATTAGGTAAGAGGTAAATGTAGGGGTATGGGTGGGTTGCGCTTCGGCGGGTCAGTGTGGACTTGTTGGGCCAAAGGATCACTGTAAGTAATCTAATCTAAACACCCGCCTCTTTTTCCACCCTCCCTGGTCTTTTTAAATGTTCTAAACCCTGGAACATCTAGCAACCATTCCTGCCCCTGTGAAACCCATGTCTCCGTCATGGCCACAACATCACAGTCCCAAGTACTGATCCATGCTCTAAGTTCATCACTCTTATTTCTGACACTCCTTGCATTAAAGCAGACACACTTTAACTGATCCCTTTGTTTTACCACATGAGAAACCTTCCCGATAGATTCACTACATCCTGTCACTGCCTCATCTGCAACTACATCCCTCTCAGATATGTAGCTCTGGTTCCCATCCCCCTGCCAAACTAGTTTAAACCCTCCCAAACAAATCTCCCACCTAGGACATATGTGCCCCTCCAGTTCAGGTGTAACCCATCCTTCAGGTACAGGTCCCACCTTCCCCAGAAGGTATCCCAATGGTTTAGGTATCTGAGGCCCTCCCTCTTGCACCAGCCTCGCAGCCACATGTTAAGCTGCATTCGCTGACTGTTCCTCACCTCACTATCTTGTGGCACCGGTAGCAAACCCGAGATCACTCCTCGTCCTGCTCTTCAGCTTCAAACCTAGCTCTCTGTAGTCACTTTTTAAATCCTCAATCCCTTTCCTGGCTATATCATTGGTGCCAATATGTATCACGACTTCTGGCTGCTCACCCTCCCTCTTCAGAACCCTGTAAACCTGAGTGGCGACATCCCGGACTCTGGAACCAGGGAGGCAACATACCTTTCGGGAGTCCTGTTCCTGACCACAAAAACTCCAGTCACTCTGTCTAACTATTGAGTCCCCTACCACTAGCACTTTTCTATTCTCTCCCCTTCCCTTCTGAGCCACAGTGCCAGAGACCCAACAACTATGGCTTTCCCCTGGTAGGCCGTCCCCGCCAGCAGTATCCAAAACAGTATTGCTGAAGGGAATGGCCACAGAGGATCCCTGTTGATTCAAATCTGAGATCCGTTCTATAGCTACAAATTGGGATTAGGGTAGTTGGGCTCAAAGGCAGCGAGTGGTAGGTGTGAGTATCTTTTGTTCTGGTTGTTGATTTCTGTTAGTTTAGACAGTGCTTGAGATTGCAATGGTTCTTCCAGTCACCAAGAGTTTTCTGGGGGTGGAAGAGGTGACTTTGGGGGTTTTGCGGAAGGTGATTAAGTCCAAGCTGCTGGGATTAGCAGACAAGCTGGAGCTGGATCTGCCTCTGTCCGTGAGGAAAGGAGAGATCATCACAGCAAGAGCTCAGCATTGACATTTGCTGGAAACACCATCTGAATCTTTAGGTGTGGCTAACATTCAATTGAAAATGAAGCAACTTGAGGTAGAGACAAAAGACAAGGGCAACAGAAATGAAACAGTTTGAAATGTGATTAAAAACAGAGGAAAGAGAGAGAGAGAAAAGGAGAGAGAGGGAATGAAGAAAGAAAGGGAGTTGGAACTTCATAAATTGGACAGGCACTTAGACAGGAAAGTCAGCTTAACAGGATGGAGGTGAAGGCTGAAGGTACGCTCAGTGAGGAAGAGAGGGAGGACGAGCAAACCCATGGCAGCCAAAGGCCTGGTGGGGATCTGTTTAAATATATTCAAGCAATGGCTGAATTTGATGAGAAGGATGTGGAAGTGTTTTGCATCTCATTTGAAAAGGTGGCTAAACAAATGCAGTGGCCGGTGACCATGTGGGTTTTGTTGATCTAAACAAAACTTGTAGGTAGAGCTAGTGAGGTATTCGCATCCCTATCAGAGGAGGTATCTGGGGAGGATGAGGAGATGAAGAAAGTTATCTTAAGTACATATGAGCTTGTGCCAGAAGCCGACAGACAATATTTCAGGAATCTAAGGAGGGAATCTCATCAAACATACATTGAGTTTGAAAGAATCAAACAAAGTAATCTTGATTGGTGGATAAGGGCATGAAGAATAGAGCAAACCCATGACCCTCTTAGAGAGACAGTTATTTTGGAGGAGTTCAAAAATTCACTTTCTGAAGTAGTGAGAACAGAAAGTTAAAACAGCAAGATTAGCAGCTGAAATGGTTGATGGTTATGAGTTAGTCTATAATTCAAAGTTTGGCTTCCAACATCAATTTCAATCCATGGGGTATAGAAATTGGGGAAAAGAGAAATCCTCATGCAGAAATAGAAAGGTAGATCTTGGTGAAGATCATAAGGATAACTTACCACAAGGTAAAAAAGAAACCCTTGAAAGGGAAAGAGAAGTTATAAAGCTCCAGTGTTTTCACTGCAATAAAGCAGGCCACATGAAATCACAGTGTTGGTGGCTAGGGAAAAGCACTGGGAAGACAGATGTAGGAAAACAGGATAAGCCAGTGAATTTTGTTGGAGTGGTAACAGAAAGCTGCACCAGAATGTACAAGCTGGTCAGAGGTTAGTTAAGGAGGAAGTGCCAGATCTTCTAAAACCATTGACCTGCCAAGGTAAAGTTTACTCACATAGGCCAGGAGCAGCAGGTAAAGAGGTTATAATATTAAGAGACACAGGATCCTCTCAATCTGTGATGCTGAAAGATGAGGAGATATGTACCTCTGAAGGACTATTGCAACAAAAGGTGCTAATAGTCAAGAGACAAGAAGTGCTCAATTATGTAAAGTGAGGTTAGAGTGTACAGTGAAGAGTTGTTTAAGTCTTGGTAAGTTTACTGAACAAACTCTCAATTCCAGCAATATAATTTGTCCTTGCTAACGATGTAGCTGGTTCACAGGTAGGAGTGCTGCCTACGGGGGCTGAAAAGCCAGTGGGAACCTTAGGCAATGAAACAATTGCAGGACATATATCCTGGGATATTTCCTGCCTCTGTGGTAATGACGTCACAAAGTCACCAGCTGAAACAGGAGAGATCAAAGAATACAGATAAGAAAGTTGAAGTGGAATTAGCAGAGACCCTGTCTGATCAGAGTTGAGACAAACCAGGAGCAGGGAGATGACACAGCAGATATCTTTAGCTCAGAGAAATTAATTGATTTACAGCAGAAAGATGAAAATTTAAAACAATTGTATCAAAAGGCAGAGACAGAAAAATAATCCGAATGTATCCCTGAATCTTATTATCTTAAAAATGATGTCTTAATGAGGAAATGGAGACCATCACGTATTCAAGCCGATGAGACATGGACAGAAGTTCATTAAATCGTGTTACCAGTGGGTTTGTGAAAAGAGGAGCTGCGAGTGGTGCATGAGCTGCCACTAGGGGTCAGTCAGGAGCAAGAAAAACTCAAGCTCAAATAAAAACATTTTTACTAGCCTGGACTGCAGCTGGATGTAGTTGAATTTTGCCATACATGTGTCATACATGTCAGGTAATTGGAAAACCACAGGCAGTAATAAAACCCACACCTTTAATACCTATTCCTGCATTTGAGGAACCTTTTACAAGAGTCTTAACTGATTATGTAGGACCCCTACCTCAAACAATCAGTGTTTGTTAACAATAATGCATGTGTCCACAAGATTTCCAGAAGCCGCAATATCACAGCTAAAAGGAGTGTAGAGGAATTACTCACATTTTTCACTAAGTACGGACTATCTACAGAGATACAATCAGATCAAGGGTCAAACTTCACATCGAAATTATTCAAGGAAGTTATGGACATATTAGGAATAAAACATTTCAAATTTACTGGGTACCATCCAGAATTCGCAGGGAGCACTAAGAAGGAGGCACCAGACACTAAAGACCATGTTGGGGGCTTATAGTCAAGACTATCCAAAAGATTGGGATAAAGGAATTCCGTTTGTACGTTTGTGATCAGCAATGCACCAAATGAATCGACCAAATTTAGTCCATTTGAATTAGTGTTTGGGCATGAAGTGAGAGGAACGCTAAAATTGACTAAGGAGAAACTAGTAAGTAAGAACTCAGAGACCATATGTTTGGAATATGTGTCAAATTTTCGGGAATGATTAAATAGAGTGGGGGAGTTGGCTCGACAGCATTTAAAAGTATCACAGCGGGAAGCAGACAAGAAATCAAAATTTCTCAACTTTGCTATCAGAGATAAAATGTTAGTGTTACTTCCAGTGATAGGTGACCCTTTAAAAGCAAGGTTTAGTCAACCTTATCAAATCAAAGAAACTTGAGTGAGGTGAACTATTTGATAAGGACTCCAGACAGAATGAATTCTCACAGAGTGTGTCATGTGGATATGCTCAAAAGGTATTTCAGGGAAGGAAAGCAAGAGGAGAAGGTATTGTTGGTTCCCACACAGAGTGAAGAACCAAGTTCAGAGGATTCTGAATTGGACATTCCTCAAATCAAATTGGACATATCTGAGACAATCATATACACTGACCATAACCCACTGAAGTTTGGGGAGAAACTTAAGGACAAAAATGCCAGCCTGTTTAGATGGAGCTTGTTGTTATAGCCATTCAGTTTGAAAGCTGCGCATGTGGCAGGACGAGAAAATGTGATTGCTGACGCATTGTCAAGACTTGAATTAGAAACGAAGGCGTTCAGCAGGAGTAAAACAGACTGAAATGGTATGGAGTTGTGCATGTTCACACATTTATAGTCAATGTAATGTGTATGTCTGTTGTAGAGAACTAACAGTTTAAAATTAATGAGTTTTATAATGAAGCTATCTCTGGATATTGATGGTTCTTTTGTTTTTAAGAGGGAGGTGTGACAAAGCTGCTCCTTTAACAAGGTTATGGTGTCCTTGGCGTTTGTTTTCAGAGAGGTTATAAAAGACACAGACTCTGAAAAGTCTAAGTTGATGGGTTTTAGTGCCAGTTTGGTTATAGCTAACAGATATTGCCTCACACAAAAGGTTTTCACATTTAATAGAAACACTTGTCCAATGAAAGGAGAGTGGCCAGTTCTCTGAGCTCAGCTTTCCTCTGGTTTGGTTTGATTAGCAAGCAGTAGAGTGGGAAAAGCTGCTGGGCCTCACAGAAGCATGTCCAGACAGATACTCCTCTCTCTCAGACATCTCTCCTGGAAGACCCTGGCTTTGATTTTACCTTTTGTGCCAAGGGATGTTTATAGGCATTGTTGCAAGTATTCATAGAAATCATAGAATCCCCACATTGTGGAAACAGGCCCTTCAGCCCAGCAAGTCCACACTGACCCTAGGAAGAGTAATCCATCCAGACCCATTCCCCTACCCTATTATTCTATACTTACCTTTGACTAATACACCTAACCTACACATCCCAGAACACTACGGGATGATTTAGCATGGTCAGTTCACCTGACCTGCACACCTTTGGATTGTGGGAGGAAACTGGAGCACCCGGAGGAAACCCACACAGATACGTGGAGAATGTGCAAACTCCACACAGACAGGAGACCGAGACTGGAATCGAACCTGGGACCCTGGCGCTGTCAGGTAGCAGTGGAACCACTGAGCCACCATGCTGCCCAATTTTATTTTTAAGTGATTTTTTTGAGCACTTGGTCCATTTCCCTGCCTCCATTTGGCCCCTCTCTCCCCTTCCGATCCCCTCCCTCTTAGGAAGGCCCCTATCATACGCAATAACAAACTGAGCTCTCTCCCTCCCTCCATTCGGCCCCTCTCCCCCTCTCTATCCCTTACTGAGACCCACTATCAGCATTAGTACAAACTGAGCTCTCTCCCTCCCTCCATTCGGCCCCTCTCCCCCTCTCTATCCCTTACTGAGACCCACTATCAGCATTAGTACAAACTGAGCTCTCTCCCTCCCTCCATTCGGCCCCTCTCCCCCTCTCTATCCCTTACTGAGACCCACTATCAGCATTAGTACAAACTGAGCTCTCTCCCTCCCTCCATTCGGCCCCTCTCCCTCTCTCTATCCCTTACTGTGACCCACTATCAGCATTAGTACAAACTGAGCTCTCTCCCTCCCTCCGTTCGGCCCCTCTCCCCCTCTCTATCCCTTACTGTGACCCACTATCAGCATTAGTACAAACTGAGCTTTCTCCCTCCCTCCGTTCGGCCCCTCTCCCCCTCTCTATCCCTTACTGTGACCCACTATCAGAATTAGTACAAACTGAGCTCTCTCCCTCCCTCCATTCGGCCCCTCTCCCTCTCTCTATCCCTTACTGAGGCCAACAATCAGCATTAGTACAAACTGAGCTCTCTCCCTCCCTCCATTCGGCCCCTCTCCCCCTCTCTATCACTTACTGAGACCCACTATCAGCATTAGTACAAACTGAGCTCTCTCCCTCTCTCCATTCGGCCCCTCTCCCTCTTTCTATCCCTTACTGAGACCCACTATCAGCATTAGTACAAACTGAGCTCTCTCCCTCCCTCCATTCGGCCCCTCTCCCCTTCTCTATCCCTTACTGTGACCCACTATCAGCATTAGTACAAACTGAGCTCTCTCCCTCCCTCCATTCGGCCCCTCTCCCCCTCTCTATCCCTTACTGTGACCCACTATCAGCATTAGTACAAACGGATCTCTCTCCCTCCCTCCATTCGGCCCCTCTCCCCCTCTCTATCCCTGACTGAGACCTACTATCAGCATTAGTACAAACTGAGCTCTCTCCCTCCCTCCATTCGGCCCCTCTCCCCCTCTCTATCCCTTACTGTGACCTACTATCAGCATTAGTACAAACTGAGCTCTCTCCCTCCCTCCGTTCGGCCCCTCTCCCCCTCTCTATCCCTTACTGAGACCCACTATCAGCATTAGTACAAACTGAGCTCTCTCCCTCCTTCCATTCGGCCCCTCTCCCTCTCTCTATCCCTTACTGTGACCCACTATCAGCATTAGTACAAACTGAGCTCTCTCCCTCCCTCCATTCGGCCCCTCTCCCCCTCTCTATCCCTTACTGAGACCCACTATCAGCATTAGTACAAACTGAGCTCTCTCCCTCCCTCCATTCGGCCCCTCTCCCCCTCTCTATCCCTTACTGAGACCCACTATCAGCATTAGTACAAACTGAGCTCTCTCCCTCCCTCCGTTCGGCCCCTCTCCCCCTCTCTATCCCTTACTGTGACCCACTATCAACATTAGTACAAACTGAGCTCTCTCCCTCTCTCCATTCGGCCCCTCTCCCCCTCTCTATCCCTTACTGAGGCCAACTATCAGCATTAGTACAAACTGAGCTCTCTTCCTCCCTCCATTCGGCCCCTCTCCCTCTCTCTATCCCTTACTGTGACCCACTATCAGCATTAGTACAAACTGAGCTCTCTCCCTCTCTCCATTCGGCCCCTCTCCCCCTCTCTATCCCTTACTGAGGCCCACTTTCAGACTCAGTACAAACTGAGCTCTCTCTCCCCCCATTCGTCCCCTCTACCCCTCTCTATCCCTTACTGAGGCCCACTGTCAGACTCAGTACAAACTGAGCTCTCTCCCTCCCTCCATTCGGCCCCTCTCCCTCTCTCTATCCCTTACTGAGACCCACTATCAGCATTAGTACAAACTGAGCTCTCTCCCTCCCTCCATTCGGCCCCTCTCCCCCTCTCTATCCCTTACTGAGACCCACTATCAGCATTAGTACAAACTGAGCTCTCTCCCTCCCTCCATTCGGCCCCTCTCCCCCTCTCTATCCCTTACTGAGACCCACTATCAGAATTAGTATAAACTGAGCTCTCTCTCTCCCTCCATTCGGCCCCTCTCCCCCTCTCTGTCCCTTACTGACGCCCACTATCAGACTCAGTACAAACTGAGTCCTCCCTCCCTGCATTTGGCTCCTCTCACCCCCCACCCCTACCATCCCTTACTGAGGCCTACTATCAGACTCAGTACAAACTGATCTGTCTCCCTCCTCCATCCCTCCATTCAGCCCCTCTCCCCCCTCTCTGTCCCTTACTGAGGCCCACTATGACACTCAGTGCAAACTGAGCTCTCTCCCTCCCTCCATTCAGTCTTTCTAACCCCTCCCTATCCCCATATCCCTCCCTTACCAAGGCCCTTATCAGACTGGGAACAGCATCATTAAGTTGGGATGATCTGTTGGTTGGGTGCACTGTATTCTATTTTCTTTTGTTTGTGTTTCGTTTGGTAATCTTGTAAATAAATTCTGTTTTGTTTAAAACTCAGTGGTTTGACTAGCTGCAACACACCTGGAGTATGTACTATACACCTGCTTAAAACAACGAGCAAAGTTAGGGTCTTGAAATATTTTGAGGGGGTCTGGCCTAATCCATAAGACTGCACACAGATGCTGCCAGGCGCTCTGAGTAATTCCAACATTCTCTGTTTTTGATTTCCAGCATCCGCAGTATTTTGATTTTAGATCACTGTAACAGCTTCAATGCAGCATCTATCATTGACATTGGCTTTGTAAAATGAACGGATTGGAGGTGAGCATCATAGAAAAGGAAATGATCTAGTTGCACGTTTGGAATGTGGATGAGCATCAGTGTCCAAATGTTGATTCTCATTTTAAAAGATTGTACAGAAAATACTAATTTATGTTTCATGTACAAATCTATGCATCATGCAGTTAGGTGTAGCATTTTATATTAGTGAGCCTTCTTTGATCAGAGGTAAAACCCAATCCTGATTTGCATTTACAATTTTGACCTGTTTTGGTCAGTATGATGTTCACATTTCTCTTGCTTCCCACTGTGAGACACATTATTGCACTGTATGTTGTTTGTTCAATGATAGCTGTGGTCCACACAGTATCTGTTGAATTTGTGATATTATCCAATGGAACAGTTTCTTTCGGCAACAAAATGAAAAGATTCTGGGATTTCTGTTTAAGATTTCACTTTCTTGTGCACAGTATACATTTCCATTTTCCAGGGTTTTCACGTTGATTTCATTTTTGAGCCGAAAGTTATTCCACTGTTGCTGATATTGTCCCTTAATCTGAAGTACACTGTCCCCTTTGTGTAGGGTTTACAGATTCCCTGCATATTCTCTTTGAAATTGTAAATAAAAGCTATGAAGAACAAGTGAAGCAATTAATAAGGTGCGGTTTTGTTAACAGCTGTATTCACTGTCTTGCAGGGTTGAATATTCAGGTTTCTGATTTCAATGTCATCCGTGTGCAGGTCAGCATCACCCTGTAATACAGCCTTCAAGCCATCTCTGAGGAGCATGAACTATAGTCCTGTCCTGCTCACACATGATGCATACAGCATGCTGATTAGTTTTATTTCTGCCCCCACAACTCCTCCTCCAAGGGACAAGATTCTTGTGAAGATGCAGGCCCTGTGTTGTAGTGTGTTTAGCATTTTGAAGATACCAGCAGCCTCTGAGGCACACATGACATTCGCACACATGGACATAGACTGCTTGGAGGCAGTAAAGAGAGATCACCAAGTGAAATGAGATTAGTGACTGTTTTGGACACGGTCAGAACATTCAGCATCAGAGAGTGGAAGGTCAGAGGGGATAGTAAATACACAACTGGAGGTGGGGTTGGGAGAGGGGAAGGGGTCAGAGGGAAGGGGAGGGAGGAAGGAATGTTCCAGAGGGTTGTGGGAATGTCTGATTTGCTGCAGCTTATTTTCCTTACTAGCTGAAAGGAAAAGGAAAGGTTTCTTGTGAGAATGTTGAATAAGCCAGAGAATGCAGTGGGCCCAGGGGAGTGGACAGCTCTGAGCCAGTGAGAGGCAGTGCTGATCGAGAGAGAGAGATGGAGAGTGTGCATATGGCAGCATGCAGCCCTGAGTGGGGATCTCAGGATGTGATGGGAACTGCTGTCTGAGGAGTATTGTACATCACAGAGATACCTGTGATCCTGGGTGGATTCAAAACAGGAAGGATGATACTTGAGTTGGAATCCAAGTGGGGTACGTCTGAACTGAAGGCTGTCATTGAGGAACATGATGTGGCTGTTGGAAACACGGTTTGAAAAATACCTTGTCAAACTTCAGGAGCAATATAAAAAGTAATGACAGTGATCAAGGAAAAAGATTAGAACAGAAATCCCTGTGAGAGAGAGGAGCAGAACTTCTTCAAAGTGGACATACCTGGAAGAGATGTGGCAGTGTGTTAAACTTTACAATTATAACGAAGAACTGTGGATACTGGAGACCCAGGACAAAAGACAGAAAGAACTGGAGCACTTCCCCCAGCATTTTCTGTTTTTGTTCCACCATGATCTCCTCGCTCTTGTATTCAATGCCTTGACGATGAAAGGTCATTGTCACTGTGCTTTGGTTGCTGTATATAAATTATCTATTTCACTTTAAGGTTCCTATCAGACCATCTTCATATTTCCTCTCTGTCTTCCTCATTTAGATTGTTGTAGTTTCTAAAATTTCTTTTGTTCTGTACAGGTACAGTTATTCATAGATTTGACATTCCATCATTCTCACTTATTTTTATCTTTTCCTCTTGTAACACTCTTACCCCTGGGCTGTAGGTTCAGATTCATTCAGTCTAGTGTGGTCAGATTTTGTAAAGAGCTTCTAATTGGTCACATGCCCTTCCTTCTTATCACTAACTAAAAAAAAGCAAACATTTTCAAACATTTAATTCTGTTCAAAAAGCTCCCATTAAATCAACTTCTGAAACTTTTTCAACCAATGCCTTCTTTATAATTAAAGAAACATGTTTTAAAATATGTTGCTGGGAAACATTTTCAATAATTCATCTTCATGCCCTTTCCTGGATATTTTTTTCCCAATGGTGTTTATGATATCTCCAATGTCTATCCTTCATTTCTAACCAAAGGATCACGTTTTGTACCATTCTTGCATTCCAAGGCTGTAACTGATCCCTTGATAGAGACTGCCACTCCCCACCCCGCAACGTTTTTCGATTCTCCCTGACTACTTTGTAAATAAGAATATTCAGCTTCCAATCCTACTCTAGTCAAAGCCATTCTCTTTTGATGTTCCATTGTCATGCTCTGGAACAGTGTGCCACGTAGCTCCATCAAATATGTTCTCAGCATTTGGTTGCATGGTGGCTCAGTGGTTAGCACTGCTGCCTCACAGGGCCAGGGACCCAGATTCAATTCCAGCCTTGGGAGACTGTCTGTGTGGAGTTTGCACATTCCCCCAGTGCTTGTGTGGGTTTCCTCTGGGTGCTCTGGTTTCCTCCCACAATCCAAAGAGTGCAGGTCAGGTGAATGGGTCATTCTAAATTACCCATGGAGTTAGGTGCATTCATCAGAGGAAAATGGGTCTGGGTGGGTTACTTTTCGGAGGGTCAGTGTGGACTTGTTGGGCTGAAGGGCCTGTTTCCGAACTGTGGGTAAGCTAAGCTAACATTTTATGCAGCTGTGTGTCCAACTCAAATTTGTCACGGACAATCTCACTTGGTTTACTCTCCACTGTCGTCATGTCTGTTCTTTATAATGTCCTTTCTTTCCTTCATTCCTCTTCCTTGGAGATGTTGGATCATCGATAAATGTTCAATAAAACATTATGAAACAAGAAAACAAGATTGGACATTGAAAGGACGTTAAACATTTAGCAGAAATGAAGAGGGAAAAGAGCTACTATTTTGTTGATAAAATGTTTTCAAATCAATGATGAAGCTTTTATTGATGGAGCTGATGAGATACAAAGGTGCATCTGGGAGGCAGTTCCATAATCATTCAGATGGACAAATCCGAATCTTGGAATGCTGAATCCGATTTGGAATATTGTGGGGAATGATATGCCATTTTCCACAACCACGATTAGTCACAATGGAATCACAGCAAAAGAGCAAGAATGAAGGTGAGGTAGAAGGGTCCAGCAAAGTTGGATTTATATTCCTTTTGGAGAGAAACTGTACTGCAGAGCTGATCCAGGTCAATGGGCCAACCTGTAGACCCAGGGCTAAAGAAGAGAAGAAAGCTTTGAAAGATTTGAAAATAAATCTTGCCCCCAGCACATATGATGAAGATTATTCAATTCAACCCATCAATACGAAGCTAGACAAATACTGACTTGGTAACAGAATATTTCAGTATTGCAAGGACCATAATGGAGAGCTTACTCAGTAGGTGTGAACTCTGCAGAATGCTCAAGATGTGTTGAGGAATGAATATTTCTGGCATTTGAGACTGAATAATTTCTGATGTATAATTCATTCAGAGTGATCCAAATTGGGACTTTTCTGTTCCAAAGTTTCTGATGGCTGCAGACCAATACACTGTTGGCATCAGATTCCAAATCAACTCTTTTCGGCCATCCCATGTTTCATCAATGAGTGGCAAATCAGATGGAATGGATATTTCAACGCGTTCTTTAACTCCTGTCTGAATTTAGTCTGGGTTACAGCGTAAATACATGTGTTTGTGCAGCAACTGAGTAGTCGGAGTGCATCTCCAATCTGTTCTGCTGTTGTTGAATCGACCTTAATCCTGTAATAGGACATGATTGAAATCCGCTCAAGAATGGAACGTACAACGTATGTCAACCACAACAGGATAAAGCTGCCTGAAATACTGAAGAGTAGAATGATAGATTTTCTTCGATGCTCCATCTCAGGATCATCCTCTCCTTCGCTGCTTGTCTTGTTCCAGAGAGCTCTGCGGATTCGATTGGCAGCTAAAATATGCCTGACAGTCAGGGCATTGAGAGTCAAAATAAGGAGGAATGGAATAAGTGGTGTTATGCTGTATTGAAGCAACTCAAAGGTTGACCACATGGAGGAGACATAATATTCTAAGCTATTCCTTAAGCAGTACCAGGGGATATTGTCAATTATTTCATATGGCTCATACTGAAAGTACCAGGGAATGTTTTTTAAGCAACTTAGCACACAAATTGTGCTGATTACGATTGCTGCGGTTTTCTCAGTGCAATATTTTCTTTTCAGTTTCTGGCAACAAATGGCAACAAAACGGTCAAAAGTGAAGGAGACTGTTAACCACACCGAGCTGTCTGAAGCTGCATATCGCAGGACCCCTCTGAGACTACAAATGGGAGTAATGTTCAGGAAACTGTCTGGGAAATAGGAATCACCAATCTGATCGAAAATGACATCGACAATAACCACCAGTAGATCCGTCACTGCCATGGACACCAGGTAGCGAGTGATGCACTTTGACAGACCACACTTTCCCCGAGACAATATTGTAATTGCCACTATATTAACTGTGAACAAGATGAAACATAAACATTTCATGATCAGTTACACAATACAAGCATCAGCTCAATTCAGAGTTAGGTGCTTACATTCAGGTGAGCAACCAACCAGTATTAGCTAGACCTGACCAGATTGGAGGAGAGTCATTTCACAGGGGCAATTCTGAATTGCTTACCCTTGCTAACAATCCCTCTCTTTAGTAATCTCTGTTGGTCTACCTGTCCTAATTTACTGTAAAGGCCTTACAAGAGTACAGGAATTCAGAAAGCTTGTATCAGAACTGCATACATTCACTGATCATGGAAGTTTGAACAAGGCTGGTCTCTTTACTCTTGGAGAAAAGACTGCTGTCGGAAGAGCTATCATTTGGAGGGTGATTACTGAGGCCATCAGCATGAGGCGATCACCAAGAAATCCATTGGGAAGTTCAACAGAAATATCTTCAGCCAATGTGCGATGAGAATGTGGACTTGTAATCACAGGGAGTAGCTCAAACAAATAATTTAGATGCAATTAAAGGGAGTTGACAAGAAAATGAGGGAGAAAGGAATAGATGGTTACAATGACAGATTCAGATGAGGAAATTTTGAAAGAAGCAGGAATGGGACTTTAATGTCACCATGGACTGTTTATGCTGAATAGTCTATTTCACACTTGGTGTCAGAACCAAGGGGCAATACAAATCATGGTTACTCTTGGGTTTGGACAAGGGATAGACGGTGAGATTGTGAGTGCAAGGAGACTGCCCACAAGCGAAAATGAGCAGCACTGACCAGGGCAAACAGTGATAAGCGAATTAAATCTAGGAGATAACCCCAGAGCGATATAGGAAATGTGACTGAAGATTAATGGTGGAGTTTAGAGAGTGATTAAACAGACCAACTGCAATCCCTCAAATTGTGACAAATGGTAAATTAGGTCATTACATTTGTTCAATTTTTATTGGTCTTGTCCATTACCCATGCTATTGCTCTTAAACCAAGGATCTGACCAAGTTACATGACCAGTGAAGCCAGATTTTGAGAATGCTGTGATAAGGACAGGGAGTGAGTCTATAAGAGGAATGATTGGAACTGGTGATACAGTGGTCAGATGTGGACAGACTGGTTCCAGAGGGAAAAACCTAGATCGCAGATCCACATTGCATGGTTGTGGTAGCATGATGAGATGTCTTCCAACTGATAAAAAGACAATATTACAATGTATGTGTAAATGTTGGATCTTCAATGTGTTCTAAACATGAAAATTCACCTTTCATTGGTACGGCAAGTGATTAGATTACATTCCCTACAGTGTGGGATCAGGCCCTCCGGCCAAACAGTCCACACTGACCTTTGAAGACTAACCCACCCAGACCCAGTTTCCTCTGACGAATGTACTGAGCACTATGGGCAATTTAGCATGGCCAATTCACCTGACCTGCACGTCGTTGGATTGTGGGAGGAAAACGGAGCACCCGGAGGAACCCTGCGCAGACATGGGGAGAATATGCAAACACCATACAGACAGTCACTCAAGGCTGGAATCGAAGCTGGTACCCTGGTGCTGTGAGGCAACAGTGCTAACCACTGGGCCACCATGCTGCCCACTGATGTACTCAGATCAGGCGTCCTGCTCCTAATGTGTTGGCACTCCACTTTTGGTCCATGTTTGGCTGCTTTATAATAACAGGAGCAGGATTTAATGGAAGGTGCAATGTAATTTATGATGTATTGCCTTTATAATGTATTAAAATATTTCACCTGGGGGTGATTTCTCTCTATAAACCTTCTATTTAGGATATTTTTGGCATCTTCTCTTGTCCATGCTCGAATATATACACAACTTGAAGTCCACTTCCCTTCCCTGCTATTGTTCCTTGTCTCTGTCTCCCATTGTAACCATTCCCTTCCCTTCTCCATCACATGCTCATTGAGATTCCCATTGAATGCGCTTCAACCACTCCCTGTGCAAGTGCGTTCCACCTTCTCACCACTGCCAGGGAGGTGGTACGTTCTGTGAGGGTCTGATTGGAATTCATGTTGGATCTCCTACTCAACGTCCTCCATTTCCTCACAAGAGGAGAGATTCTCTGTGTATTGCTAATATCTAGTCATTTTAAAGACCTCTATGAGGTCACATGCCAGCTACCTTTTCCAGGAGAGCAGAGATACAGCCTGCTTGTCCTTTCCTGATTGGTAAACCTATACATTTCTAGTGTTATATTTGTAAATCCTCTCTCTGCCCTCTGCGCTGTTTCCAAACACTTTTCATAGAATGGCCACACACTGAGGTTTGGTTCACGTTTTGTGTAATTACCTCACTTCCAGACATCTGAGTGATTCAGTTACAACACATAAGGAGGCCATTCAGCCCACTGAGTCTATGCTGGGTCATTACACCACAATCCAATTTCTCCCATTCCCCCGCTCGGTTCATGTGGCACTGCAGGGTACCCATACACTGTCCTTTCCAAACCATTTCCTGTTTCCACTTTCACCAGCTTCAGAGACAGTGAGCTCCTGCTCATTACTGGCTGCTCTCACTGTATAAAGTTTCCTCTCACACTCCCTCTCTGGCATCTGTGTCCCCTCATTCTTATCCCATCGGCAAATGCCTGCTTATTTTATCGAATCCTGACATGAACTTGTCCAGTTCGATCAAATCACCCCTCATTCCCCATTGCTCCAATCCCGGCTTCTCCCAGTCTCCCAGTCACAAAGATCCCCATTCATTTGGCAGATCCATGCCTTATTCCTGGCATCTGTTGCCCAGGAAGTAGAGGCTGTGGGTAAAAGGGTGACATTAGAAAGTGGTGACTGTCATTTAAAGATCTCCAGACCTTCATCAATCACAGACCTCTGCATTTCTCCCCGATCCTTTGCACTATTTCTCCTGATATGCTGCTGACCTCATTCCCATTTCTAATGAAGCAAACACATCTTCCAGGTGAAGCAGCATTTCACTTGTACTTCCTCAGTCGAGTCTATGGCATTTGCTGCTCTCAATGTGGTCTCTTTCACAAAGGTGAAACCAAATGCAGACTGGGTGACTGCTTTGGAGAACACCTTCACTCTGTCCGTAGCAATGACCATAACCTCCCAGTTGCTAGTCATTTCCATGAACCACCTTGATCTCTCAGGCTAACATTTCCATCTGGGCCTGCTATAAAGTTCCAACGAAACTCAACACAAACTCAACGAACAGCATCTGCTTTTCTTGTTAGGCATTCTACACCGTTCAAGACTCAACATTGAGTTCCCCAGCTCAAGTGTTCACCTGTCAATGCATGGCCCCCTCAGCGAAAACCTGGATTATATAGTGAATCAATGGAGTGAAACCTGAACATATCACCATGACCTGCTGACTCACAGTGTTTGATGGCACCATTATATCACAATAAGACAAAACCAACCAGGAAATGAAAGCAAGCCCTTTGCCAGTTTAGAAAGGAAACAGATCTCATCCACTTGGTAATTAAAACTTTGGAATTTAGCTGCAATATCCACCTTTTATTGTACTATACAAAGGCAGCTTAATAATAGTAGCAATTGAAAGGGTGACCCGTAATTTTAAACCAGAGCTCCCTTGTTCCGGACTGCCCCACAAGAGGAACATCATTACCATGTCCACCCTGTTAACACTAACCAGGGTCTTATACACACCATTCATATCAGCTCTTACTGTTCTAAACTCCAGGGGAAACAAGTGCAGTCTGTCCAACCATCCTCATAGGACAACCCACTTATTGCAGGGATCAATCCACTAAACCCTGCCCTGTATCGCCCCCACAGGACTTACATGCATCCTGAAGTAAGTGGAACTGAACTGGACAGAATATTCGAGATGTCATCTCATTGTTGCTTTATGGAACTGAATATTCCTCTCATTATTAAGAATTGCATCCTTTAGCTTTCCAGATGTTGTGTTGTACCTGCCTTTTTGTGACTCACACACCTCAATACCTCCACATCTCAGAAATCTGCATGTGTTCTCCATTTAAATACCCCTCTGCTTTTTAAAAATTCTTCCTGCCAAAATGAACAACTTCACATTTTTCCATGTTAAATGGGTGGCATAGTGGCTGAGTGGCTAGCACTGCTACCTCACAGTGCCAGAGAGCTGGCTTTGATTCCAACGTTGTATAACTGTCTGCATGGAGTTTGCATATTGTCCCTGTGTCTGTGTGGGTTACCTCCGGGTGCTCCAGTTTCCTTCCACAGCCAATAGATACGCAGGTTAGGTGGATTGGCCATGGTAGATTTCCCATAGTGTCTAGGAATCTGCAGGCTGGATTGATTAGCTGTGGGAAATACAGGGTTATCGGATGTGGGTCTGCATTTGCTGCTCTTTGAAAGGGTCAATATGGACTGAATGACCTGCTTCCACACTGTAGGGATTGTATGTTACACTCCATCTGCCCGATTTTTGCTAACACACAACCTATCAATGTTATACAGCATACAACAGTGAAACAACGTCACACCAGATTCCATGTAGTAATGAGTCAATGGACAGTCTAGTTCTAGTTGAGATGGCAGAGTTACAGAAAACTGGGACTCGGGAGAATGATGCCACTGAAGGGGTGACTGTACAGCAAAGATGTGAAAGTAACATATTAAACATCCCCAGGAAGGAGGGAAGCAGGGTAATGGTGAAACACAGCAGAATAAAGTTACAAATCGGTCACTGAAGCTCACCAGAAACTCCAAGAACTGCCAGAAAACAGTAGAAAGCGAATTTGGCAATATAGGTGATCCAGAGAATCTGGAGCAGATCCATTTTCTCCGAGAGTCCAGTGTTGGCGTTGGAAGCAGAACGCCTGAGCACTCCATTGAATGGAATTCCAATTTTATTTCACTCACAATTCTCCAATGACCGAATTGGAACAGCACTGCTCCTGGCATTACTCACAGTCACTTGAACAAACAGGTTCACAAGGCGCTCTGGTATCTCTGGTGTATTATTGAAGGATTACATCCATGTGGGTTGTAGCAATTTGAAGTTATGCAGCTCCAGGGTTTGATAATATATAGTTCAAGCAGTGGCATTACAGTATCAGTGCTGGCCATCCCACTCAACGGGGAGTTGTCCCTTTCCTGGAGGTGGTGAGGGAAAATGGAGTAACGGGGAAATAACTGGGCAAGTTTTTGACACTGAAGAGAAGTGAATGATGTTGCGGTTGCAAAGGTGATAGGTCACCTTCCTGACCTGTTGCCTATTGAGGCCTGTAAATGGTCAAGTAATGGCCGTTTCCCTGATCACCTGACTCCCTTGTTCAGTGAGAAAGTTGGTGGATATCCCAATCAGGAAACCATGGTGACCCGCCAGCTGGGGGTCGAGGGGGCTTTCAAATGGGGACAACTGGAGACTTGGATGTTTCAGAAAGGCGAAGCCTCTGCTTCTGACCACCCTGATCTCCTCACACTGAGGTGTTCAGCCCTAAAGGAGAACATTAAATCGACTTTGCTTCTCCCAGCTAGATCCCTGGAGTAGATCACAGGTGGATTTCCGGATCCAGACATTGCCGGTATCTCTTGGCCAATCATGCCTGCCAGCTCTTCATGAGGCTGGGTGTTTGGGTGTCTTCTGTCGGCTTTGTGGGGAGGAGGGACACGTTATCACCCACCGACATCCCCCCCTTTAAACCAGGCTGTTTAGCCTGAGGCTGACACTGAGAGTGGAGTACTCACTGTAGCCTTCCATCATGTTGGAAACCGAAAGTGCACCATTGAAACAAAAAAGGCTGTGACCACACTCAGTAGGGGTGGCAAGTAACTCAACCTGTGAGGGAAGGGGCTGCAGCAAATACCAACTGTAGGGGTTGACTTACCACCTGCGAACCTGCATTGATAGCTTTCCATTGAGTCTCCTCCCAGATGGTACCCCATGGAGACACATTTCTTCCATCGGGTGAATGACCCCAATTACAGCACACTGCTCCTGTTCATAGATCCACAAGTGTCTTCAGGTTGAAGGGTCAGTTAGGTCTACAGCACAGAAAAAGGCCATTCAGCCCATCAAGTCTGCAATGGTCAGAAACAACCACCTAACCATCTCATCCTATTTTCCAGCACATCATCCCTGCCTCTGAAAATGCAGATTACTTCTGTCCTTCAGTATTACTTCCAATCATTTCCCCTGCACTGAGGATTGTGCTGAGTGGTATGTAGTTTCCTGTTTTATCCCTTGCTCCCTACTCCATTAGCTGTCCTCCAGTTCTTTAGCACCTCTCCTGTGGCCAGAGACAAATAGAAAATTATTGCCAGTGCCCTTGCTATTTCCTCCCTTGCCTCACTCAACAGCTTGGGATATATTTCGTCCAGCGCTGGAGATTTATCTACTCTTCAGCCTGCCAGACCACTCAGAACGCCCTCTCCGTTCTCCTCCCTGATTTCTGTTCCTACTGTCCAATACCATGGCCTAGGAAAGTGACTTGGGCATTGGCAAATTCACTTTTAGCCAGGTTTACCACCAAGCCTGCCTTCTGAAGTCGATCCATGCTGTAAATGTTCCTCCCATGACTGACTAAAAATCACCAGGTCCTCAATATACACCACACAGTTGGGTGATCTGGCAATGACCTTATTGGTTAGTCTCTGAGACGTGGTTGGAGTGTTTTCATAACTAATGGCATGACTTTGAAATGATATATTGCATTTGACATTACGAAAGCCGACATTGCCTTTGCTCTCTCTGACTGAGGTATTTGCCAGTACCCTCGGGGCAAGTCCAACTTAGAAATGTAAGTTGCTTGTCCCACGTTTCCGACACAGTCCTCCAACCATGGAATTGGATATACATCAGTGTTTGTAATGGCATTGACTTTGTGATAATCCACACATAACTGTTGGGTACCATCTGGCTTTGGAACCATGACTATGCATGAGCTCCAGTCACTGTAACTCACTTTAATTATGCCATCTTGGAGCATGCACTCTATCTCCTTTTGAACTTGTGCCAACCTTCAGAGTTATGCCGATCAGGATGTTGCTTAATCGGAACAATACCTCCTATATCGACATCATGCACAATTAGGTTTGTACTTCCCAGTTTATATCCATGTATCTCCCGATGTGATAGCCATAACTCTTTCAGGTCATTTCGATTTCCTTGTGTAAGGTAACTCAATAATATATCCCAATTTTTGACAACTTCCTCATTGTCCAATTTGATTGGAAAATGTCCAATTCAGAATCCTCTGTGCTGTACTCATTAACACCTTCTCCTCTTGCTTTCCTTCCCTATCAAAATACCTTTTGGGAATATTCACATGACACACTCTGAGATTTCGTCCTGTCTGGAGTCCTTATCAAGTAGTTCACCTCACTCAATTTCCTCTATATTTGATGAAGTCCACTAAACCTTGCTTTTAAAGGCTCACCTTTTATTGGACATAACACCAATACCTTATCCCCAGTTGCAAACTTGTGAATTTGTGATTTTTTATCTGCTTCCTGCTTCATTGTATGCTGTAATACTTTTAAATGCTGTCTAGCCAACTCTCCAGCTCAATTTAGTCATTCTCAAAAATGTGACACATAGTACAAATGGATCATCTCTGAATGCTGACTTATTAATTTCTCCTTAATCAATTTTAACGGTCCTCTTACTTCATGCCCCAAAATTAATTCAAATGGACTGAATTTGGTTGATTCATTCGGTGCATCTCTAATCATAGAAAGTATAAACGGAACTCCCTTCTCCCAATCAATTGGATAATCCTGACCATAAGCCCTCAACATGGTCTTTAGTGTTTGATGCCAGCTCTCTAGTACTCCCTGCGATTCCAGATGGTACTCAGTGGATTTGCATTGCTTTATTCCCAAATTATCCATAACCTCCTTGAATTGTTTGGATGTGAAGTTTGATCCTTGATCTGACTGGATCTCTGTTGGTAGCCCGTATCTCATAAAAATGTAAGTAATTCCTCTCCAACACTTTTAGTTGTGATGTTATGTAATGGGATTCCCTCTGGAAATCTAGTCAACACATCCATTATTGTTAATAAGTACTTATTCCCACTTTTTGTTTGAGGTAGGAGACCATCACAATCAATCAAGATTCTTGTGAAATGTTCTTCAAATGCTAGAAAAGGTATTAAAGGTGTAGGTTTTATTCCTGCCTGTGGTTTTCCGATTAGCTGACATGCATGACACATCTGGCAACAGCCCAGTAAAAATGTCTTTGTATTTGAGCCTGTGTTTTCCTCACCCCAAAATAACCTCCAAGAGGTAGCTCATGAGCCACTCACAGCACCTCCTTTCTGCACCCTACTCACAAAATAATTCGATGAATTTCTGCCCATTTCTCACCTGCCAGAAAGTGTGATGGTCTCAATTTCCTCATTAAGACATCATTTGTTAAGTATTAGCACACAGGAATGCATTCACCTTCTTTCTTTGTAAATGCCTTTTGACCTAATTGTTCTAACTCCTCAGCTTTCTGCTGTAACTCAATCAGCTCAGCAGAGCTAAATTTGCTAGCATGTTTGCCTATTTGCTCCTTTTCTGTTCCATTTATCTGATCAAAGGAAGTTTCAGATAACACTACGTCAGCATCCTTACCTGTGCCTTTTGATCTCTCCTGCTTCAGCTTGAGCTTCTGTGATCTTGTCATCACACAATCTGGGAACGTTCTTGGATAAACATTCTCCAGGTCTTCAGTTGCCTGCATTTCCACTGGCTTTTCAGCTAGAGTAGGCAGCACTCCTACTGGTGAGCCAGCTGTATCGTTAGCAAGGACAAATTGTATTCCCGGGGTTTGTCCAGTACTCCCACCACAAATTCTCCCCTCTTCTCTGGACTCTCTAGCTTCACTTTACATAACTGCACACCTTTTGTCTCACCATGAATTCCTGTTACCAGCACCTTTTCTGGCAATAGTCCCTCTGGAGTACAAACCTCCTCATTCCTCAGCATTACAGACTGAGAGAATCCTCTGTCCCTTAATATCGTAACCTCCTTACCTACTGCTCCTGACCTATGTGAATAAACTTTACCCTTGCATGTATATTTTTTAAGCAGATCTGGCACTTACACTTTAGTTAACCTGTGATCATCTTGTACACTCTGAGACAGTCATTTAACTTCCCTTGTGCATTTTGTTACTAGTCCAACAAAACTTCCAGCCATGTCTGGTTTTCCAGCATCTGGCTTTCTCCTGGCCCACCAACATTGTGATTTCATGTGGCCCACTTTATTACAATGAAAACTCTGGAGCTTTTTGACTTATATGTCCCCCTCAAGGGTTTCTTTTTAGCTTGTTGTAAATTATCCTTATGATCTTCACTGACATCTACCTTTCCATTTCCACGAGAGGATTTCTCTTTGCCCCAGTTTCTATCCTCATGGACTGAAATTGATTCTGGAAGCCAAACCATGTCTTATGGACCAGCTCATAATCATCAGCCACTTCAGCTGCTAACCTTGTCATTTTAACGCTCTGCTCTTCCACATGAGTTCACATTATGTCAGGCAGTGAATTTTTAATTTCTCCAAAATAATTACCTCTTGAAGGGCATCGTAGATTTCCTCAATTTTTAAATCTCTTATTAATCTGTTGAAATTACTCTGATCCTTTCAAACTCAGTGTAGGTTTGACCTGGGTCCCTCCTTAGATTCCTGACACATCTATCGGCTGCTGGTACAATCTCATATGCACCAAAAATGGCTTTTTAAAATCTCCTCATACTCCCCGGATACCTCCTCTGATAGGAATGAGAACACCTCACGAGCTCAAAGGACAGGTTACATTTGGATCAACAAAACCCACATTGCCACTGGCCACTGCATTTGTTAAGCTACCTTTTCAAATTAGATAACAAAGGCTTCTGCATCCTTCTCATCAAATGTAGGCAATGCTTGAATATATTTAAACAGTTTCTCACTAGGCTTTTGACCACCGGGGCTTGCTCATCCTCACTCTCTTCCTCACTAAGCCTACCCTCAGCCTTTATCTCCAGCCTTTTAAGCTGACTTTCCTTTTTAAGTGTCAGTGTTTGAAGTTCAAAAGCTCTCTCATTTTCTTTCTCTGCTCTCTCTTTTTCCCTCCCTTCTGCTTCTAATCATATCTCAAACGGTTTCATTTCTGCTGTCCTTTCCTTATCTCTCGCCTCTAACCCAAGCTGCTTCATTTGCAATCGAATCCTTGCTAACTCTATAGATTCTGATGGTTTCTCCAACAAGTTTAAATGGTGAGCTGCTGCTGTAATTATCTCCCCTTTCCTCACAGATACAGGCAGTTCCAATTCCAGCCTCTCTGCTACTTCTTGCAGCATGGTCTATTTCACATTTTGCAAAATTTTCAAAGTCCCTGCATCCACATCTAGAAAACAGTTGGCGACTGAAAGAGCCCTTCCTATCCCAAGCTTTGTCTACCCAAACAAACCAACACCCAAAATAAAGACACTAGCACAGACCACTCGCTGTTTAAAATCCCATAAAGAGCCCCCAATCTGTTATGGACAAGGCCAGACCACTCAAAACATTCTTAAGCAGGCAGCCCTCATCCTCACTTTGCAATTTGTTTCGGTAAGTGTACAGTAAAAATTACCCAGAGTAAGATTGCTAGGTTGACTACTAGATTTTAGAACAGACAAAACATTTATTCACAAAATTACACAATGAAACACAAAGAACAGAATAAAGAACCCCTACAGAATGCAACCTATCCAACTGGACTTAATGATGCTGTTCTGAATACACACAACAGACCCACTGAGCAAATCCCCTTTAAAACCCAGCATAAATGGAACACATGCTTACTGGTTGAAGTTGAAGGGCAGAAAAGAGAGAATGCTTCCACACAGCTCCCTGTTGAACTTCCCAGTTCAAGACTGAACTAAAACCTGCTCAGCTCATCTAGAGATCTGACCACTCCCCTTTCATTATACATGTCACTTCTAAAACATGACCACTTTGGCCTGAAGTCTCATCTGTTGACAAATAAACAAAAGACCTCTCAAAATCCTTTTCATTTCTGTACCAAACCAGACTGATCGGACTCCAGCCTGGTTTATTGCCCCACGGAAAAAAGCAAGGACAAGGCCTCCTTGAAACAAGAAACTGCTTTTAGGAAAAAAGGGACTAGCTTTGTGACACCTTCAATATATTTATAAAGGAACAGGATTTTCCTTTATTTTACCTGCCATTATTTTTCATGCCTTCCCCACCCCGCCCTCTCTGCTCTCCCGATTTCCTTTTCCCGTTCCCCTTTGTACATTCTATACTCATCCAGAGCTTCTGCTGTTCTCAATCCTCAGTTCAGCTCAGAGAGGGATAAAGCCCTCACATGCACTTTCAGCGATTCATACACGAGGACACCCAGGTCTCTTTGAACAATCTCCCCCCCCCGTTCCAATTTACAGCCAGTCAAATAATAATCTATTTTTGCCACCAAAGTGGATAACATCACATTTATCCACATTTACTGCATCTGCCATGCATTTATCCACTCATTCAACTTGTCTAAAGATCTCTGATGAAGAGTTTATGCCTGAAATGTCGATTCTCCTGCTCCTCAGAAGCTGCCTGGTCTGCTGTGCATTTCCAGCACCACACCTTTCAACTCTAGCATCTGCAGTCCTCGCTTTCTCCTTGTCGATGATGAACCGGGGATTGGCGTGGAGTGCTGCATGTTCAGAAGGTGTGAGGCTGGAGTGGGTGAGGGGGTGGAGAAATCAAGGTGGTTGATGTTGCGTGTGCCGTCAGTAATAAAGAGGTCTAGGATGGGTACAAGGCTGGGAGGGAGTATCCAAGTGGAAGAGGAAGGTTGGAGGTGGGAGAAGGGATCATCGAAGGGTGGTTCGAAGTCTTTGTCAAAGAAGGAAACATGGAGGTAGAGGCAGCAGAAAGAGAGCTCCATTGTCATAGCGGATACGGAAATCATGACATGGGGACGCAGGGGCACGAACATGAGCCTTTCACTGAGGAACAGACCATTCAGCCTCACAGCTCGAGGTTGGGAGTCAGTGGAGGATGGTGACAATGTGGCAAAGCTCCAGGGTGGGGGTCTCGAGGAGGCTTTATGGCGTCGGGCAAGGGCAATGTGGTAGGGATTGGAAGTGGTGTGTTGGGTGGGCGTTAGGTGTGGGAGAGGTGGGCTAAGTGGTGGGATGGGGGATTGGCTATGGGGAGGGGGTGGAAAGAGGGATGAAGTAGAGTGGAGGGAGGAGAGGTGGAGAGGTAGGATGTATTGTGGAGGTAGGCAGCTGAGGAGGGGGAGCTGGTGTACTGCCTGGCTGCAGATGGGCAGTAGGTGGGCACATTTTGCCAAGCATCTCAGCTGGGACCGTAAGGGCAAGCCCGACCTCCCAGTCACAGCCCGTTTCAATTCCCCTACTCACTATCTCTCCAACATGTCCATCCTCAGCCTCCTCCATTGCCACAGTGACTCAGACCGAAAGTTGGAGGAGCAACATCTCACCATCATCTGCCTGGCCGGTCTACAGCCTGAAGGACCCAACATTGAGGTCTCTAATTTCAAATAACCTTCCCACCCATCCCCGACAACCTTTTCATCCCCACCTCCTTCCTTTCATCCCTCCGACTGACCCCTCCTGCCAGCTACCAACCAGATTCATGCCTCCCATCGATCTACCAGGTCGTAACTATCACCTGCATTCACCTATCACCATGTAACCACTCTGCCCGTCTCCCCACCCATAACCGTCTCCACCCACTGTCATTATCTGTAACTCCCTCTCCCCCTAACCTCCAGTCCTGAAGAAGGGTTATACCTCTCCACCTCCTGATGCTGCCTGGCTTGCTGTGCCCTTCCAGCCTTATGCCTGTCCAATTCGGATTCCAGCAGCTGCAGGTTTTTTTTGTCTCTGATGGCAGATGGAGACCACCTAAGTGAAGGGATGACACAGCAGAAAGGGCCTGCTGAGGATATCTCTTCAAAGCCATTCCCAGAAACTGAGAGCTGTTGAAGGAATGTCGGGAATGTTCAAGTCGCCTTCAACTCCAGGTTCAAATGAAAGCTGTCACTATGGGCATCTGCACATTGTTGATGATATCCCCCTTTACAACATCAGGCTGAAGTATCCCTTGTTACAGTCCCATTGAGAACTCCTTCCATCCCAGTTTCCATTTATCAATGGGTGGGGGTCATGTTGACACAATCTCACCTTGACCTGGAAGAACGCAGTTCAATCCTTCGGTTTCTCTCCTTCTCGAGCATCTGTTTGGTTTCCACAAGATTCATTGTTAATGATCCTGATAGGTCTTCCTCTCTTTCGTCACTGTGTTTTGCAGCACCTAACCCCCATCCCCCAGGCATGGTTATCAGGCACTGCACCACATTCCTCACATTCCCCATTCTTCAGCTCCAATCCCTGACCCACTCGCTCCCTCTCCCTCTCTCAGAACCATGATAGGGATCCCCATATCTTCCACCCCACCTGTTTCCATTTTCAGTCAGCCTTCCTCTTTTATTTCCACCACCAACGATGACTTACCCTTGCTCGACCTTTGCTGAATTCCAAAGCGTCGATTCCCTCTCTGATGCTGTTCCCCATTCCTCAAACTGTTCCAACAGTCCCTCCCTTCTCTGCTGCATCTTTCTATGAAAGTGCCGGGGATGTAAATCTTGCCTTTCATACCTTCGTTCTCTCAACCAGCCAAGGACCCAAACACTTCTGCAAAGGAATGTGGTGATCTTGTGTACACTTGAGTAGACAGGATCTGCTGCTAACAGAATGGCGATGCTGCTTTGAGGAGTTCAAAAGGAGCTTGGAGTTTTACACAGCAGCTTGCTACAGTCTCCCAGCATGACCTGCAGCAATTCAAACACTTCATTTACACAAGCGCTGACACACAGAATATATTTGTATTGCAATTTCATTAAACATGATCAATTTTAGGCTTTACACATAATTGATCAAGTTTTTGTCACAGATATCCAATCTTATATTTGTCATTCAATGCTCTGTATAAAACAGTGAGTTATAAATACATCAGTCTGCCTCAGTGTCAGAGCTAGACACCTGTTGAATAACCTCCCATTCAGGGTTACCAAATACATTATCCCTCTCACCAGCTCCTGCCTAAATTTTCTCTGTGTCAGCCCATAGATGCACGTGTTTGTACATGAATGTTAGTGGGCGGCACGGTGGCACAGTGGTTAGCACTGCTGCCTCACAGCGCCAGAGAAGCTGCAGCATAAACACAACTTGTTGGGTGATGTATATCGGGTGACTGTAATATTTGTCTTCATAGTTAAGGTTTGTTACTGGCCAGTTTACCGAATGCACCATGTACGTCATCCATAAAAGAATGAAATTGGCAGAAATAGCGAAAAGCAAAACCATTGATTTTCTCCGATTTTTCACCTCTGGGTCACATTTGTTCTCAGCGTTACTCCGGAGTGCCGTGCGGACTCTATTTGCTGCTATAATGTGTTGGATGCTCAGAGCATTGAACAAGAAAATGTAAAACATTGATAATAAAGGAGTGATAATGGTGTCGATCCATTCATATGCTTTCCACAAGAGGGACATGTAATAATCAGCAGTTGGAACACAATGCCATGGTATGTTGTCAATTTGAATGGCAGGTTCCATGCCATAGTAAAAGGGAATGCTTCTCACACAGCTAACCACACACACAGTCACAATAACGATGCTCGCGGTTTTCTGAGTGCAATATTTTGTTTGCATCTTATGACAGCAAATTGCGATAAAGCGATCAAATGTGAAGGTGACAGTAAACCAGACAGAACAGTCTACAGCGACAATATACGCCACAAAGTTTACAGTGCACACTGGAGTCAGATGCAGGAAGGTAATTGAAAAATACAAACTATTAATCTTGCGTAAGATCACATTGATGATAACCACCAATCGATCTGCTGTAGCCATGCTCACCAGGTAGCGTGTGATACAGTTGGAGAGACCACACCTTCCTTGAGAGAGGATCACGATTACCACCAAGTTAACTGTGAGAAGCACAAAGATTAAAATTTCAATCAAAATTGTTTGCACTGTACATATTGTAAGGAGAAAATTATGCATTACTTTGTGTGATCTCACACATTGAAGCCATTCCCATGCCATTGACTTATGAATTGTACAATGTGGCATTCATAATGGAGGGCTGCATGATGGTTCCGTGGTTAGCACCATTCTTCACACTGTCAGGGACCTGGGTTGGATTCCAACTGGAGGTCTGTGTGGAGGTTGGATGTTTTCCCCATGTATGTGTGGGTTTCCTCCTGCAGACCAATATTGTTTAGGTTAGGTGCATTGGCCATGTTAAATTGCACCAGAGTGTACAGGGATGTACATGTTATGTGGATAGCAATGCAAGGTTACAAGGAAAGGCTGGGTCTGTGTGTGATGCTCTTCAGAGGGTTGGTTCAGACTCGATCCGGCGAATGGCTTCTTCCTGCACTGTGGGGATTCTATGATATTCTCACAGTATTGTTTCATCCAATAACAGAAGCACCTTCAATCCTGCACTTTGTTGATCTTCAAAAGCTATAATTTCAACAAGTCAATGGGCTGAATCTTGCAGCAAGGAGTGAGAATAAATTGCTTGGATCAGAAATGGGAGCTGATGCTTCTCCTACAGAGCACATGCTGGATCCTGGTTGACCGATTAGTTGTTGGGAAGCAGTGGAGAGCTTCCCGTCTCATTTGATGGGCCTGAGGAAGAAGCAGTCTGTACAGAAGACAAACGGGAAGACTTGGATGAGGGGAGCACAACATGGAAGTAACGGGAAGAGGTTTAAGAAGAACCTTTCTGGTGACAGTTTCCTCCTTTGTTAACATGGCTCACCACCTTCCTCTCCTGCCACCATTCTCCAACCACCCTGTGGCACCCCGTGATATCCCAATCACTGGGACAAGGTTGGCCATAAGTTCTAATCATTATCCTCAAACTTTGATACTGTCTTTATGTTGTACCTTGAGATTATGGGTCATTCACAGAAGATGAGTATTGCTTAATTCTCAAACTAGTGATCATTTGTTCAAATATCTGTAACACAAAATTTGGGCTCTGATCTGATTGCATGTCTTTGGGTAATCCAGAGATAGTTAAAAAAATTGAACTAACTTTGCCCCTGCCATTCTCTAAGTATTTTGTTCCTGAGGACGCCGCTTCAGGAAATCCTGTGGAAATTCCCGAATTATTAAGACAGATTGATTCCCATTCCTGGTTTGTGGTCGGGGTCCTAACACAATTGGTTAAGACCCTGCCATATGGAACTTCAATAGCTGGAATACGAATTAAAGATGCAATTTGATTTGAGGGTTGAGGTTCCTCCATTATCTGACAAGCACTTCATCTCTGGCAACACTTGACCATAACTTTATGTAATCCAATGAAAATGCCTTTGTATTTTAGCCTGTGTTGTCTTAATTCCTAAGTGATCGGCCTTTGGAAATTTGTGAACCACTTGTAAGCTTTCATGAAGATGTAGAGATGGATATCTCCACCTGATGGATCCTCATGGATCACAATCCATCGCACATCAGCTGATATTTGAGGTGGTCTCCATTCCCGCATTACGGCTTTATTTTTCAAATAATAACACACAGGTATTGTCTTTAAAGCAGTTTCTGAGTAGCAGTTTGATGCAACTCTAGCAGTTCCAAACCTGCTTCTTGCATTTCTACTGAAGAAGATGGGCTACAAATCCAAACCTCTTTCTCTTTTTTTCTGATAACTGAACAGAATGAACGCAGATTTTGAAAATGTAACTCAATTTCCAAATCACCTCACTTTTTGTGGACTCTTTTCCTTCTAGTCTAATTTAATGGGCCTGAGATATAGTCCATGAGGGAACAATATTCCCATTTCGTTTACTTCCATTTCTCCCACCCTTGGTGATGCTATTATTTTTGAACTTGCCAGATTATTTCCTTGAATAAAAGCAATTGCTTCTGTGTAGAAATTTGTTTTCCCTACTCCGATTACCACTTCTCCATTTGCCAAGTCACTCTTTGACCTAACTTTGTATAATGGACCTGGTTTGTAACCTCCAAGAATATCTCTAATTAAGATTTTCTTCTTCATCAACCCCTCTGGAAGACAAATGGTGTCATTGTCAATGACTGACTTGCTCCAGGGACTTTCAATGCCTTTCCCGGTTCACCTCCTTGATTCAAAACATAAAGAAGTACCTCCCCTTTTGAGGTCAGCTACTACAAACTTCCAGTGGTCCTCGTGAATCTTCTAAAAGAGTTTTCAGAACTGTCCTGATCTGCGACTTCTTTCTGAGTACACTCCAAGGAACCATGTTAACCTTGTCCCCCTGTGAGTTTTCCAGCCTACTTCCTGTCCTGATGCCTTCTTATCTGAAGACTTTCTTTACATCACTTTTTGGTTTAAGTTTTCTCCCTTATTATTTTGAGAGCCTTCCATGTCTATACTCAAATTAGTGCCTCTTCATCAGCAGAATTTCCCACAGCAGTTCATTCCCCCTTGAAAATGCCACAATTTTCTGATTCAGCTTTTTTCTTGTCACCTGATGTTTCAATGGATATGTTCAGACACAAGCTTATCAGCATTTGACTTTGTCATAAGCATTAACAGTTTCATATTCTGCAGATTGCTCTTCTGACAATCTGGCGTATGCAGTCATAGCTATACCCATCAAATCCCTTTGTAACATTAAGGTTCAAACCGCTTTTGGCCACTTTATCTGTCCACCTATCACCTCAAATGAGGGAGAGTGCCTTTTAACTCCATTCTCAGTAAAGTTAGGCACTAAGCACATATGCTTCGGTCAATTAGTATTCTGATTGGAATCACAATCATTGCTACTTATTTCTTCCAACTTTATTTAAAGCTCTGCTTTTACAAACTCATGTTCTCTAATTACCGCGTCTCTTTAGAATTCAAATTTTCTTCATCCACTTTCTCTCTGCTTTTCTCTCTGCTCTCCATCCATTTTCCTTTGATTCCCATTTCCCTCAATTTCAAGTTTTTCATTTCTCTATATCTTTCAAAATGCAGGTTTTAGATGAAATGCTAACTGTATCTGAGTTAATTCCACCTGTGACATGCAATTTCAGAGTTCCATTCCACAAATTCCAAATGTGGCATCATTAGATGACATGTCTTGGGGTGGCACAGTGGCACAGTGGTGAGCATTGCTGCCTCACTGCAGTAGCATCCCAGATTCAATTCCAGCCTTGGGTAACTGTCTGTGTGGAGTTTGCACATTCTCCCACTGCCTGGGTGGGTTTCGTCTGGGTGCTCTGGTTTCCGCCCACATTCCAAAAATGCGCAGGTCAGGTGAATTGGCGCATAGCATGAGGGAAATGGGTCTGCATGGGTTACTCTTTGGAGGGGTGGTGTGGACCTGTTGGGCTGAATGGCCTGTTTCCACACTGTTGGGAATCTAATCTAAAAAATCCTGCTTTTCCTTCTGCATTCAATGTATTCATAAAATCCCTCAGTTTATCTTTCATCAAAGATTCTTATTAATTCACTGTTCTCTCTTCCACTGATTGAAAGCACTTAGCCACACCCAGAAGCATCTTCAAATTCGATGTGGTAAACCTCACCACAACAAGCAGTTGACTGAAGCAGTCAAAAGAGACACAGATCCCTCTCAAATCCAGTGCATTCAAAAATCCTGAATGAGCTCTCACTTGTTATTCTGCAAGCTGATGTTATTACAGGATAAGTCAGATCCTTGACAGGAATCTGGCTTGATAGATCATACTTTCAGTTATTTTTGGTTTGAACAAAGATGTGTCTCAGTGAAACATAATTGCACAATATGAGGATTTTGTTTCATAACAAAAAGTAAACTTATTAACAAAATAAATAAAGACAGCATAAACCACCCAAATACTTAATATAGCAGTTCAAAGATTTTTAAACACCCAGTAAAAGTATAGTCTCATCTCCTCATTCTGGGGACCGGCTCTGACTGTGCACATGGAAATGAAATGTGACTTGGTATCAGGATATCAGACTCTGAGCAGTTATTTTCAAAGAATATAATCTCATTAATCCCAAATCACTTCTTCATAAACTGTAAAGAAACAGACCGTTTTTATATGGTATGCCAAACGCATTCGTGGTGCAGTCTCCCAAAAGCCACTCATACAATACACACACCAGTGCCCCTGCATCCAACACCTTGGTAAGTTTAAGTTACATGTGATTTTGACTATCGCTACAGATAGCTTCTTCTTGCATTTTTCTTTAAACAACCTCTTCAGAGATTTATCCCAACTTTAAGTTCCGGAGCAACACCAAGTCTTCCCTCCAAGGCAACATTGTTCATGACAGATGCTTCCCTTCCCTATCTGCACTGCCATCCTGTTCCAAGGGCAGCATTCGAACAAGCACAAGGTGGAAAAAGCAAAGGGTAGATCTATGCTGGTCATTGATATCTCCAGATTTCTCTTTCTATCTGAAACAACCACAATCAGACTCCAAAGAGGGTGTCAGTGCAAGCAAACAAGACACAGTTCCACAGTGGAAGCAGCTAAGGAAATGAAATAACGAATGGGACCAGACTTTTTGCTGTCCCAGATAGTCACCTGCAATATTGGTGAGTGCAGTGAGAACCACCTCTCCTGGCTGCAACATTGGCCATTTATCCACATTGGAAAACTGGTGCAATGCATTGTCACTGCTTTCCAGACCAATATCATCCCTAGTTTAGGATAGAGCCATTGAGAAGATGACCATATACGCAGAGTCATCCTTTTCCAACTCAAAGGGACAAATAAAGATAAAACCAGTGGCACTGGAAAGTGACCTGGAGATTCATTTTCAAGTTGACAAGGTGAGGAGCACCAATATGCTTCATCCATCAGTTTTCCTTCTGGGAAAGTCATCAGATTTGCTCACTGCAGAGAGCATTTCTTATAAATTGTATCGCCTTGTCCTTTATCAACGTCCTTTCAATATCTTCCCGACATCTGCTTTAATACTGCAGACAATAATGTCTGGTGTTGCGCAATTTGGACTCATTTTCAATTCAGCTATTGATGAGTCAAAGAAGAGAGCAGTACAAGTGAGACTGCTCACTGCTCCCCCATTCCTAGTCTTCTGTTATCTTATTGCAAGGGGGTTTATCTCGATAGCTGGACAGCAGAATTATGATAAAAGGGTATAATTTAGAGAAGGTAACAACATTGGATTCAATTCCTGCCCTGAAAATGCATGCCACCAGCCTCTGAGAAGGTGAAAGTTTCAGCATTTATTCATAGAGTTATAGACTTTTTTTACAGAATGGAGAGGCCCTTCAGCCAATTGTATACTTGCTGGTCATCAAATATCGATCTATTCCCATCCCAATTTCCAGCACTTGGCCCATAGCCTTGCAGGCTGTGGTGTTCAAAGTGCTTATCGAAATAGCTCTTCAGTGTTGTGAGGGATTTTGCCTCTTCCAGCATTTCAGACAATGAGTTCCAGACACCCACTGCCCTCAAATCCCCTCCAACCGTCCCGCTCCTTGCCTTAAGACTGGTTATTGATCCCTCTCCAATGAGAAGGCTTTCTCCCTATCTATGCTGTCTCTGACCCACAGAATGTATTACACCTCCATCCCCTCCTTAGCTTTCTCTGCTCTCAGTACAATAACCTCAGCCTCTCCATTCCCTCTTCAGAGCTCGATCACTCCACTCTAAGGAACCTATTCTGCATCCTATCTACTGCAATCACGTCCTTGCTCTGATCCTGAGAGGGGAAGCCGCATGTAATTGTAATTGTCATGAAGGACAGATTGATTTCTCAACCATTTACAGACAGTGAATTTCACCTCTAAGTAATTCACTTCCTTACATCATGCCCCTCTGGTGATTCTTCTGTCAATTCTGCCACTCTAGATCAAGTGTGCAATGGAGAGGAAATGACCTTTCCCTCAGCTGATCCTCAGCTGGTGGTTAATCTGCCCATGGAGGCATGTCGACAGAAGGGTCCGTTGAGTTGGCCGTATCACAGACATCATGTGAAGTAGTACCTTCCAAACACTGGCTCCCTTCCTCCCCGTTGTCACTCCAACATTGTTTACATTGAAGAATCACAAGGAACATTTCAGACTGACACAGAGAAAAAGGAAATGCAAAGCATAAGCAAATGCACGTTAAGAATGAACTTGTTCTGCTTCCTTTGAATGCCTTACCAGGACCACTGACAGCTGCAAGAACTGGATAGTAAATGAGATCGATTTGGAAAATTAAAGGATATTCCATTTCTTGTGTGACGCAATAATGCCTCTGTTCGAATATCTCTTCTTCAACCACAGGGCACTGATTGGGAGAACGGACAGACTTAATCCGAGGAGTCTCGATTTAAACAAGGGATTAGCTCCACTGAGACTGTAATCTATCCAACCTGAAGAAGATCTGTTTTCTACGACACTAGCAAACCTCCCCCTCCCTGGACAACTGCTCAGGAAACTGTTCATTCACCTCCAGGTCAAAGGTCAAATAAAATCACTGTCAATTCTGGAAACAAGAAATGAAAACAGAAATCGCTGGAAAAATATCCACATGTCAAGCAGGATCTGAAAGGGAAGGGAATTGAGTCAATGTTTTGAGTCAAATGTGATGCTTCTTCAGAATTGCTTTCTTTCATTCATTAACAACAAATATGACCCGTCCCTAGTTGCCCTCTTGAGAAGGTGGTGGTGAGCTGCCTTCTTGAACCGCTCAGTCCTGTGCTGTGGGTAGACTCACAATGCCCTGATGGAGGGAATTCCAGGACTTTTACCTAGTGATTCTGAAGCAACAGCAGTATATTTCCAAGTCAGGACGGTGAGTGGTTTGGAGGGGATCTTGCAGGGGGTGATGTTCCCTTGTATCTACTGCCCTTGTCCTTTGAGATAGAAGAGGCTGTGGGTTTGGAAGTTGCTGCCAATTGTGAATTTCTGCTGTGCACTTTGTAGATAGTACACATTGCTGCTACTGAGCGTTATTGGTGGATGGGAATGGAGTGGATGTTTGTGGATGTGATGCCAAACAAGTGGGCTGCTTTGCCCTGGATGATGTCAAGCTTCTTGCATGTTGTTGGAGCTGCCCTCATCCAGGCAAGTGTGCAATATTTCATCACACTCCTGACTTGTGCCTTGGAGATGGTGGGACAGGCTTTGGAGATTCAGGAAGTGAGTTACTCACTGCAGGATTCCTGTCCTCTGACTTGGTCTTGTAACCACTGTATTAATATGGTGAGTCCTGCTGGGTTTCTAGTCAATTGTATGCATCAGGATGTTGAAAGTGAGGGAATTCAGTGTTGGTAACATCTTAGAATGTGAAACAGCAACCGTTTGGTTCTCTCTTACTGGAGATGGTCATTGCCTGGCATTTGTGTGGTGTGAATGTTACTTGACACTGGTCAGTCCAAGCCTGGATATCGTTCAGGTTTTGTTGCATTTGAGCATGGACTGCTTCTGTATCTGAGGAATTGCAAATGATACCGAACATTGTGCAATCATCAGTGAACATCCCCATTTCTGATCTTATTGTGACAATGCTTTTATCCTGGTGTCTTTTCGAGAGATACTGGGAGACAAGTCCTGAGCAGTCTATGAGAGGATAAACATCTTGCGAGATCTTGGGTGAAACAATAGATACAGCCTGAGTGAGTGTGGTCAAGCCCTCACTGCACCAGGATTTTTAGTTAGTTTTCAGCAGGTGTTGGGGGGGGGGGGGTGTGGCGGGGGGTCAGCAGGGTTGGAAGGCAGTGAATCTTTCCAGGCTGCTACACTCTGTCTCTGAGCTTTCTCTCAGAATTGTCTTTTGATGTTCTTTCCTCCTGGATTGGAGAATGCATCTGAGACAATCTGTTTTCTGAATTTACCTTTTGCCAAGGGTTTGTTTATGGAATATTACTACACTGGAGCAGTTACTGTTTAGCAATACAATACTCTATTATTCTGTTAAGATTTCCAAGATAGTTAAGTTATTCCAAGTTTCTCTTTCTTTTGTTGTATTTGAAGTATCGTGATTGAAAACTTGTGTTTTGCTTAACATCAATTAGTTTGACCAATTGACTTGCATCTGGAATACAGCACCTCACATTTACCTTTCAAACAAGAAAGGTTTGAGTCTAGGCTACTTTCTTAGTATATTTTGAGGGGGTCTGCTCTGGTCCATAATGTTATAATGGAGGGATCATTATTGATGAAGCAGCTAAAGATGTCTGTGCCTAGGACACTACCCTGAGGAACTCCTGTAGAGATGTCCTGGAGCTGAGATAACTGACCTCCAACATTCACAACCATCTTCCTTAGTGGTAGATATGGATCCAATCAGTCAAGACTTTGCCCCCCTGCTCCCCCTCCCCCAATTTCCCACTGATTCCAGTTGTGCGAGAGCTCCTTGTTGCCTCACTTAGACAAATATAACCGTGATGTCACTCTCCCCTCCCCTCTGGAATTAAGCTCTTTTGTCCGTGTTTGAACGCAGGCTGTAATGAGGTCCCAAGGATTTTTGCAAAGACATTAAGGGCAAAAGAGTAACTAGGGCGAGAATAGGGCCCCTCAAAGATCAGCAAGGCGGCCTTTGTGTGGAGGTGCGGGAGAAGGGGGAGATACTAAACGAGTATTTTGGATCAGGGTTTACTGTGGAGAAAAACATGGAAGATATAGAATGTGGGGAAATAGATGGTGATGTCTTGAAAATGTCCATAAAAAACATAAAAGTGCATAAATCCGCAGGACCTGATCAGGCATACCCTAAAACTCTGTGGGAAGCTAGGGAAGTGATTGCTGGGTCCCTTGCTGAGATATTTGTATCATCGATAGTCACAGGTAAGGTGCCAGAAGACTGGAGGTTGGCTAACATGGTGCCACTGTTTAAGAAAAGTGGCAAGCACAAGCCAGGGAACTATAGACCGATGAGCCCGACGTCAGTGATGGCCAAGGTTTTGGAGGGAATCCTAAGGGACAGGATGTACACGTATTTGGAAAGGCAAGTACTGATTCGGGATAGTCAATGTGGCTTTGTGCGTGGGACGTCATGTCTCCCAAGCTTGATTGAGTTTTTTGAAGAAGTTACAAAGAAGATTGATGAGGGCAGAGCGGTAGATGTGATCTATATGGACTTCAGTAAGGCGTTCGATAAGGTTCCTCATGGGAGACTGGTTGGCAAGGATAGATATCATGGAATACAGGGAGAACTAGCCATTTGGATACAGAACTGGCTCAAAGGTGGAAGACAGAGAGTGGTGGAGTGTTGTTTATCAGACTGGAACCCTGTGACCAGGGGAGTGCCACAAGGATCGGTGCAGGGCCCACTACTTTCCACCATTTATATAAATTATTTGGATGTGAGCATAAGAGGTATAGTTAGTAAGTTTGCAGATGACACCAAAATTGGAGGTGTTGTGGACATTGAAGAAGGTTACGTCAGAGTACAATGGGATCTTGATCAGATTGGTCAATGGATCAAGGAGTGGCAGATGGAATTTAATTTAGATAAATGTGAGGTGCTGTATTTTGGAATGGCAAATCAGAACAGGACTTATCCACTTAATGGTAAGGTCCTAGGGAGTGTTGCTGAACAAAGAAACCTTGGAGTGCAGGGTCATAGCTCCTTGAAATTAGAGTCGCAGGTAGATAGGATTGTGAAGAAGGTATTTGGAATTCTTTCCTTTATTGGTCAGAGCATTGAGTACAGGAGTTGGGAGGTCATGTTGCGGCTGCATTGATTTGACCACTTTTGGAGAATTGCGTGCAATTCTGGTCTCCTTCCTATTGGAAGGATGTTGTGAAACGTGAAAGGGTTCAGGAAAGATTTACAAGGATGTTGCCAGGGTCACTAGATTTGAGCTATTGGGAGAGGCTAAATAGGCTGGGGCTGTTTTCCCTGGCTGAGGGAGTGACCATAATGAGGTTTATAAAGTCGTGAGGGACATAGAAAGGTTAATTAGACAAGGTACTTTCCTTGGTGTGGGAGAGTCCAGAACTAGAGGGCACAGGTTTAGGGGGAGAGGGGAAAGATATAAAAGAGACCTCAGGGGCAACTTCTTCATGCAGCGGATGGTGCATGTGTGGAATGAGCTGCCAGAGGAAGTGGTAGAGGCTGGTACAGTTTTAACATTTAAGAGGCATTTGGATGGGTATATGAATAGGAAGGGTTTGGAGGGATATGGACCAGGTGCTGGCATGTGGAACTAAATTAGATTAGGATAACTGGTTGGCATGAACGAGTTGGACCGAATGGTTTGTTTCTATGCTGTACATCTCTATGACTCTCTGACTCTAGTTTACCATGGAATTCAGGTCTGTCCTTTTGCATTTTTTCTTATTTGTTGTAATGCATCTATTCTGTGTTTTCTGGAATATCCCCTTAAATGTTTAGCATTGCATCTGGATTGATTTATAATCCAAACGTAAAATGCCAGCTCATCTTTGCTTGGTCTGTCTTCCTGCCCTTCACAACTGCCCTTCTTGAAGTTTAAAATAGTTCTCTTGGATACACACTGCTCTCTCTCAAACTGTGTGTAAAACTTCATCATATCATGGTCACTGTTACCCAGGGGAACTTTGATTATGCAACATAAAGACTACTGCTTTGAGGCATTGGCTTTGGAGCATGGTGTACCATGATCTATTGGTGCTTCACCTCTCCCCAGTTCTTCCACCCTGACTAGACCTGCACCTTCCAAGTATTATGACACATGGCTGATACTTCTATTAAGATGCAGTGTGCCTTCCTTATCTGTGTTGAATTGCACTTGGCAATGTCTAAACAAATTACTATAGATGTTGGAACCCGTACTGAAAGCAGCAAATGCTGGAGATCACAGCGGGTCAGGCAACAACCATGGAGAGAGAGCAAGCTAATGTTACAAGTCTGGATGACTCTTCCTCAGAACTGAAGTGAAGTATGTGGAGGGGAAGCATTTATGCTCCAGTTTTGATAGTGGGTGTAGGACACTGGTAGAGAAACAATGTGTATAGTTCAGATTAAATAACCCAAGTGCGAGAATGGCAGAGGAATGGTTTGTCCCCTGCCAGACTTGAAAGGACAGACACTGAGATATGGGGAGAGGAAAGAGGACATCATAGAACATAGAATCCCTGCAATGTAGAAGCAGGCCATTTGGCGAATCAAGTCCACACCAACCCTTCGAACAGTATCCCACACAGACACACACACCCCTCCCAACCCTATTCCTGCATCCCTACATTTCCCATGGGTCATCCAACCTACACATCCCTGAACATTGTGGGGCCATATATCAAGGCCAATCCACCTGACCTGCACATCTTTGTGATTGTGGGAGGAAACTGGAGCACCTGGAGGAAATCCACGCAGACATGGGGAGAATGTGCAAACTCCACACCGACAGTGCTGTGAGACAGCAGTGCTAACCAGTGCGTCACAATAATAAGCTAAAAGAAATGGAAGAAATGGTTTACAATTTGAAGGTTTCGAACCAGAAGGCTGTAAGGTGCCGAGTCTGAAGATGAGATGCTGTTCCTCCAGTTTGCACTGGGATTCACTGGAACTCTGCAGCATGCCAAGGACAGACCTGTGAGCATGTGAATAGGTCATTGTGTTAAAATGACTGGCTATGGGAAGGTCAGGCCCTGATTGAGTACAGACCAGAGGTGTTGTGCAAAGCAGTCACCCAGTCTTCATTTGGTTTCTCCAAAGTAGAGTAGGCCACATTGAGTGCAGTGAACAATGCACAAGGTTGGAGGAAGTACAGGTGAAATGCTGCTTACTTGGAAAGACTGTTCAGGGCAGGACCTTGAAAACTTCATTCATTTTGCCTCCAATTTCCACCCCGATATAACTTTCACATCGTCCATTTCTGACAGTTCCCATCCTTTCCTTGACCTTTCTGCCTCAATTTTGGGGATAAGGTGTCCATTGCCATTCACTACAAAGCCACTGACTTCCACAAATACCTTCACTACAGCTCATCACACCTCACATCTTGCAGGGATTCTATCCCATTCTCCCAGTTCCTTTACCTACGTCGTATCTATTCAGTCGATGCCACCTTCCAAAACAGCATTGCTGACACAGCTTGCTTCTTCTATTACCGTGGTTTCCAAACCACTGTGGTTGACAGGGCCCTCAGCCGCAGCCAGCCTATCGCCTGTGCTTCTGTCCTTGCCCCTTCCCAAGGGTTCCCCTTACCCTCACTTTTCACCCCACTAGCCTCTGCATTCAAAGGATTATTCTCTGCCATTTCAGACAATTCCTGCAGAACACCACCACCAAACACATCTTCCCCCTCACTCCCCATGTCTGCATTTCGTAGGGATCATTGCCTCTGCGGCTCCCTCGTCCATTCCACAACCACCATCACCATCACCCACACTCTCCATGGCACCTAGTCATGTAACCGCAGAAGGTGCAACACCTGGCCATTCAACTCCTCCCTGCTCACCATCCAAGGCCTGAAACAGTCTTTCCAAGTGAAGCAGCATTTCACTCGTACCTCTCCCAACCTTGTGGATTGTATTTGCTTCACCCAATGTAGCCTACTCTACATTGGCGAAATCAAATGCAAACTGCTTTGCAGAGCACCTTCGGTCTGTGCTCAAGCAGGACCTGACCATCCTGTAGCTGGTCAGTTTAACACAGCATCCTGCGCACATGACCACATGTCTATCCTCAGCATGCTGCAATACTCCAGTGAATCCTAGCACAAATTGGAAGAATAACATTTCAACTTGACACTGGGCACTTCACAACTTTCTTGAGTTCAACATCTTCAAATTTGAACCATTTCTTTCCTTTCATTTAGTGTGTCATCTCTCCCCTCACGCCATCCTGCTGTCTGTCCTTTCCAGTCTGGCAAGAGACATGCCATTGTTCTGCCAGTCTCACATTCCAATTGCTTAATCTACCAGCTGCACCCACCCCCGCAAAACTACAGCATAGATGTTGTCCCTTCCACACTTCACTTCAGCTCTGATGAAGAGTCATCCAGATAATAAACATTAGCTTGCTCTCTCTCCATGGATGCTGTCTGACCCCTGTCATTTCCAGCATTTGTTGTTTTCACTTGCCAATGATTTGCCTATTCAACAAATCTATCGATGTTATGCTCTATCATGTTGCGTTTGTCTTCAGTACTGACTACCACCACACACTTTGGTGTCATCTATGGATTGAGAAATTGGCATCATAAAGTACAAACAACAACTTGATCTCATTAATTGTGAAGAGCAGTAGCCTAGCACTGATCCTCATGAAATACCACTTCCTACCATCTCAGCTCTTTGGCAAACTGTGCTTTCTCCCAGCATGCCGCTTTTCTGTTTTGAAGACAATCAGAAGACCACTTTGTCCTTTATACTCTGGCTTAAAAATGAAACGCATTCATCAATCCATTGTCAGGTACCTTATTGAGGATACTTAGCATATGAAAATTGCTCTGCTTTAGTTGCACAAAAGGGATACATTAGTTCAACTAACATTCTTCCTGTTTAAATCTATGGTAAATATCCATTATTCTATTTCTCATTTCGAGATGCTCTTCAATTCTTTTTTCAGAGGGATTCCATTATCTTTATCACAAAGATGTGAACCTGAATTCACTAAATGTTTCCTGTTTCCTTCTGGATTATGGGAATTGACTGACCTGTCTGCCAGCTCTCTGGCACTCTGCATTTTTCCAATAAGTTATTAAATGGATGAAACAATACCATTGATCCCTCTTCGAAGAAGATTGCAAATACCCAGGTGCAATTCACCCAAGGGCAGGATTCCTTCCTCACACATTTGCTTATTTCATCCAACAAATCTTCATTTTCAAACCTTTAAATGAATGTATTAAACTCCTGATTGTTCAATATAATTAAAACCAACGTTATTTCCTTGGTAAGTAGCAAAGCAAAATAATTGTTCAGTATTTCTGACATACGCTTATCGTGTGCACTGTTAGCAGTTCTATTCCTGTCGCAGGATTCTTTTCCAAATGATGTACCTGTTCAAAATTTTACTATTTTGTTAATGATCCTCGATAATTTAATTTTGTACCTCAATGTTATTTTCTGAGTTGTTGTTGCTCTTCTGTCCTCCCTGTTCTTGTCGACTTCCCTCATGTTCATCTCCTCAATGTTTGCCTGTTTGTGAAGCCTTGATTGGTTTCTTATGTCTTACTTTTATAAAAAACATTTTATACCATACAAAGCTTGACTTCAGTCCCGATTTTCTTATACACCAAGTCTCAGCATGTGGTTGGCAAACATCCAGAGATTATTAATCTTGCATTTCTTAAAATAGAAATCACAAACCATGATATTTTACTGCCAGAATGTTCTAACTATGTCGCTTGTTACAGTAGGGACCAACGCAATCAGAAGTATACCCTCATTTTCAAGCTTCCTCTTTAGCACCATGGAGAGCGCCATGTTGGCAACACACCCTTCCCTTGGTGCAGAGGATGCTCGCTGTGCAGTTATAGAGTCACAGAGATGTACAGCACGGAAACAGACCCTTTGGTCCAACCCGTCAATACCGACCTGATATCCCAACTCAATCTAGTCCCACCTGCCAGCACCTGGCCCATATCCCTCCAAACCTTTCCTATTCATATACCCATCCAAATGCCTTTTAAATGTTGCAATTGTACCAGCCTCCACCACTTTCTCTGGCAGCTCATTCCATACACATACCACGCTCTGTGTAATAAGGTTGTCCCTTAGGTCTCTTTTATATTTTTCTCCTCTCACCCGAAACCTATGCCCTCTAGTTCTGGACTCCCCGAACCCAGGGAAAAGACATTGCCTATTTACCCTATACATGCCCCTCATGATTTTGTAAACCTCTATAAGGTCACCCTTCAGCCTCCGACGCTCCAGGGAAAACAGCCCCAGCCTGTTCAGCCTGTCCCTATAGCTCAAATTCTCCAACCCTGGCAATATCCTTGTAGATTTTTTCTGAACTCGTTCAATTTGCACAACATCTTTCCGATAGGAAGGAGACCATAATTGCACGCAATATTCCAACCAATTTCCTGTACAGCCGCAAAATGACATCCCACCTCCTGTACTCAATACTCTGACCAATAAAAGAAAGCATACCAAACGCCTTCTTCACTATCCTATCAAGCAGCGACTCCACTTTCAAGGAGCTATAAACCTGCACTCCAAGGTCTCTTTGTTCAGCAACACTCCCTAGGACCTTACCGTTAAGTGTATTAGTCCTGCTAAGATTTGCTTTCCCAAAATGCAGAACCTCGCATTTATCTGAATTAAACTCCATCTGCCACTTCTCAGCCCATTGGCCCATCTGGTCAAAATCCTGTTGTAATCTGAGGTAACCTTCTTCGCTGTCCACTACACCTCCAATTTTGATGTCATCTGCAAACTTGCTAACTGTACTCTTATGCTCACACCCAAATCATTTATGTACATGACAAAAAGTAGAGGACCATCAATTGATTGATACTTCTTTAGCACCTCCCTCCTTCCCATCACCATCATCACAAGCCTTTGCAGTCTCATCTCCTTGATCTGCACTGTGCCAATCCTGCGCTCCCTGCTTTCACTTCTCCTGCACAAGAGGCAAATGATACATTATATCTAATGGACAGGTCCAGTGTTTGCAGAATCTACTTCTCAACCTCTTCAAAGTCCCCCCTACAGCGTCCTTGACACAGTCAATTCTTCCTTGCTCCAACCCAAGGATCACTGGTCTCGAAACATTGACTGCTTTATCTGAACAGATGCTGCCAGACCTGCTGAGTTTCTCCAGCACTTTCTGTTTTTCTCTCAGGTAGATGTGTTTGCATTGGAACATCTCCCACATGTGTCAATCTGTACTGCCATATTGTAGACAGGCTTTAGGTCATTTGATTAATTCATTAAAGGAGGTTGTATGAGTATTTGCAGTTGTAGCATATATTTCAACTTGTGCAGCTACAAATTGGAAACAGTACTTGAAGATTTCAGGTCTTAGTTTTAAGTATTGCCCTTTAAAAAAAACTTAAAACTAAATAATCAGTCTCCCACATGATCTAATAAGGAAACACTGTAGTCTTCGACTCTTATCGTTGCCATCACTCACTTCCTCTGCACAAAACAACAGAACAACCTCTATTCTCTCAGGGTGTTGAATGTCCTCATTCACCAAGTACTCCAAGATGATTAGGCACTTTGTAGCAGCATTATGAGGAGGAATCTCATCTCTCAGTGGGTTGTGGGCATTTGGAATTCCTTACCACAGAGAGTTGTGGGTCTCGAGTCCTTGTGGATATTTAAGGCTGCAATTATTAAATTCTTGATCAGTCAGGGATCCGAGGGTTATGGGGAGGGAGAGTGAAGGGGAGGGATGTCAGAGCAGGCGTGATCCTGTGGAATGGCACATCAGGCTCAAGAGGCTGAATGGCCTCCTCCTATTCCTGTTTCTTATGGTCTTGTTCGAAATGTTATGGACCAGGCCACACCCCCTCAAAACATTTCAAGAAAGTAGCCCAAACCCTAACTTTGCTGTTTGTTTTAAGCAGGTGTAAAGCAGATACTCCAGGAGGGATGCAGTTGGACAAACCACTTAGTTTTAAAACAAACCAGAAACGCAAAAATAATTAAGGTAACATTTAGCTATAAAATCAAATTATCAATGAACATAAAAAAAAGAAATAGTAAAACTTTGTACGGATACATCATTTGGAAAGGAATCCTGTGACAGGGATAGAAAGAATAACAGTACAAAGGAGATGACAGAAATATTGAACAATTATTTTGCTTTGATATTTACCAGGGAAATAACATAGGTTTTAATGCCATTAAACAATCAGGAGGTGAACAAATGAATTTCAAAGTTTCATAATGAGGATTTGTTGGATGAAATAAGTAAATATGAGAGGAAGGAATCCTGCCCGTGGGTGAATTGTACCTGGGTATTTGCAAGGCCCTTCCATTCATTTAATAACTCATTGGCAAAGTACAAAGGGCCAGAGAGCTGGTGGATAGATCATGCAATTCCTACCATCCAGAAGGAAACAGGAAACGTTTAGTGAACTCAGGGTCGTAGCTTTGTGATAAAGATCATCGAATCCCTCTGAAAAAAAAATCAAAGAGCATATCGAATTGAAAAATACAATAATGAATATTTATCGTAGATTTAAACAGGAAGAGTGTTGCTGGAGCTAATATATTCCCTTTCTACGACTAAAACATGGAAAGAAGGTAAAGCAATTTGCATATGGCAAATCCCCTCAATAATGTGCCTCATGACGGATCGGTGAATTTGTTTAATTGAGAAAGCCAGAGTAAAAAGGAGGAAATTATTTTCTGACTGTCTTTAAGACAGAAAAGCAGCATGCTGGGAGAAGGCACAGTTTGCCAAAGTGCTGAATAGGTCGGAAGTGGTATTTCATGAGGATCAGTGCAAGGACCATTGCTGTTCATAATTAACTGTAACAAGTTGTACTTTATACTTTATTATGCTAATTTCTCAATCCACGGGTGACACCAACATGTGGCGACAGTCAATACTGAAAGAAAAAGGCAACATGATTGAGCAACACATTGATAAATTTGTAGGATGGACAAATCATTGCCAAGTGAAGTTCAACACAGATAAGTGAAATATACTGCATCTTAGCAGAAGAATCAGACAGGTGTTTGAATACTTGGAAGATGCAGGTCAAGCACTAGTCTTTATTTCTCAACAGTCGAAGTTCCCCTGGGTAGCAGAGACCATACTTTTACACACAATTTGAGAGAGAGCAGTGAGGATCCATGAGTACAATTTTAAACTTCAACAAGGGCGATTATGACAGCATAAAGACAGACATGGAAAAGATGAGCTGGCAATTTATGTGAAAGTTATAAATCAGTCCAGATGCAATGGCAAACATTGAATGGGACATTCGAGAAAATGCAGAATAGCATTCCAACAAATAAGATACTTGCTAAGGGATGGACCAGCATTCCGTGATCAACGAGGAAAGGCATAGGCAGAATCAAATATTAAAGAAAAGACACATAACTCTGCAAAACCAGGTGGCTGGTCAGAAGATAGGGCAGGATATAAAAACCAGAAAATAATTGTGAACAGATTAGTCAGGAGGGAGAAAGAAAGAGAACATTGGGAAAATGTATAAACACAGATAGGAAATGTTTCGTCAGATATTTAAATCAGAAAGAGTGAGCAAAGTTGATGCTTATCCTCCAGAAAAAAAGTGAGTCAGCAGTATTAATAACAGAGGATAAAGAGATGGCAGACAAATTGAATAGATATTCTGTGTTAGTTTTCAAGGGAGAGGATACAGCATCCTGGAAATAGCTGTAAATCAGGAATCGAAAGTGAGAGAGGAACTCAAGAAAATTGTAATTACCAGGGACTTATTACTGAGAAAATTGTTGGAACTGAGTTGACGTGTCCATGGGTCATGATAGATTTCATTCCAGGGTCTTAAGAGAAGGAAGTGGTGAGATAGTTAATGCATCAGTTTAAATTTTCCAAACCTCATTAGATTCAGAGAAGTTTCTTTTCTATTGGAAAAGAGCTAATGTAACCCCATATTCAACAAGTGAGTGAGGCAGAAATCAGGAAATTATAGACCCCTGGACATGCTGTTCCAGTGCTGCTACAGCACTGGCATCTACCTGACAATGTAAATAATTGCTCAGGTATGACCTGTCAACTAAAAGCAGGACAAATCTATCCCAGCCCAATGAGCAACCCATCTGTTTACTCTCAATCATCAGTAAAGCGATGGAGAGTGTCATCGACAGTGCTTTCTGCTCAGCAATAACCTGCTCAGTGAGGTTCAGTTTGGGATCTGCCAGGGCCACTCAGCTCCTGACTTCAGTACAGCCTTGGTTCAAACATGGACAAAGGGGAGGTGAGAGTGACAGCCCTTGACATCAAGTGTGGCAACAAGGAGCCCTGAAATGAATGGAAAGTCAGGGGCGGGTCTTTTGATAGTGTCATAGAAAACAAACCGTCTTCAGGGTGGATGAAGTGTTTGATGAACTACTGAAGTGCTAACATGGAGAGGGGAATCATTCTCTTTCCTACCTTTCTATTGTGACGACCCATTCAAAATGAGCCTGTGCCTTATCATCACCACCAGTTCGGAAACTGGAAACTCAGCTCAACCCCAGTATTAATGTGGAAAAAAAATTAAATCCCCCTTTCTTAGAAATTTACTGGTTTTGCTTTTCAATTCTCTCTAATGAGGTCACACTTCACAAACAAATCCTTGGGGCAAAAAAACGTGGTTGTTCAGTAGGGTGGAACTGATTGTCCTCCATAGATTACAGTCTCAGTGGAGCTAATCCCTGGTTTAAATCGAGACTCCGCGGATTAAGTCTGTCCGTTCTCCCAATCAGTGTCCTGTGGTTGAAGAAGAGGCATTGGAACACAGGCATTATTGCATCACGCAAGAAATGGAATATCCTTTAATTTTCCAAATCGATCTCATTTACTATCCAGTTCTTGCAGCTGTCAGTGGTCCTGGTAAGGCATTCAAAGGAAGCAGAACAAGTTCATTCTTAACGTGCATATGCTTATGCTTTGCATTTCATTTTTCTCTGTGTCAGTCTGAAATGTTCCTTGTGATTCTTCAATGTAAACAATGTTGGAGTGACAACAGGGAGAAAGGGAGCCAGTGTTTGGAATGTACAACTCCACATGGTATCTGAGATGTGGCCAACTCAACGGACCCTTGGAATATGATTGCAGTGTGGACAGAGAAGTGAAGGATATGTCGTGAACAAGCTTGCCTTGGAGGGAAGATTTAGTGATGGTCCTCAACTTAACGTTGGGATAAATCCCTGAAGAGGTTGTCTAAAGCTGAGTTTAAGCTCAGAAGTATGATAAATGCAGGAAGAAACTATCTGTAGCGAAAGTCTGAAAGTCAAAATCACATGTGACTTCAGCCTACCAAGGTATTAGATACAGGGGTTCTGGTGTGTATATTGCGTGAGTGGCATAAGGGTGACTGCACCAGGGGTGCGTTTGGCATACCATATAAAAATGATTCTGTTTCTTTTCAGTTGATGAAGAAGTGTTTTGGGATGAATGAAATTATGCTCTTTTTAAATAATTGTATAGAGTCTGGCATCCTGTCACCAAGTCACATTTTATATACGTGTGAATTCAAGGCAGTGCCAAGAATGAGGAGATAAGATTATACTTTTACTGTGTGTTTAAAAATCTTTGAATTGGTATTTTAAGTATTTGGGTAGTTTATACTGTCTTTATTTGTTTTGCTAATAAATTTAATAAATTGGTTTTGTGAAGGGTAAGTTGTGCTTCACGAAACTTATCGAGTTCTTTGAAATAGTGACCAAACAGGTGGATGAGGGTAAAGTGGTTGATGTGGTGTATATGGATTTCAGAAAGGCATTTGATAAGGTTCCCCATGGTAGGCTATTGCACAAAATACGAGGCTTGGGATTGACGGTGATTTAATGGTTTGGACCAGACGTTGGCTAGCTGAAAGAAGACAGAGTGTGGTGGTTGATGAGAAATGTTCATCCTGGAATTCAGTTACTAGTGGTGTACTGCAAGGATCTGTTTTGGGTCCACTGCTGTACGTCATTTTTGTAAATAACCGAGATGAGGGTATGGAAGGATGGGTTAGTAAATTTGCGGATGACACTAAGGTCGGTGGAGTTGTGGATAGTACTGAAGGATATGACACGTTACAGAGAGACATAGATAAGCTGCAGAGCTGGGCTGAGAGGAGGCAAATGGAGTTTAATGCAGAAAAATGTGAGGTAATTCCTTTTGGAAGGAGCAACAGGAATACAGAGTACTGGGTTAATGGTAAGATTCTAGGTAGTGAAGATGAGCAGAGACATCTCCATGTCTATGTACCTAGATCCCTGAAAGTTGTCATCCAGGTTTATACTGTTGTGAAGAAGGCATACGGTGCGTTAGCTTTTATTGGTAAGGGCATGGAGTTTTGGAGCCATGAGGTCATGCTGCAGCTGTACAAAACTCTGGTGAGTTCGCATTTGGAGTATTGTGTACAGTTCTAGTCACCACATTATAGGAAGGACGTGGAAGCTGTGGAAAGGATCAGAGGAGATTTTCTAGGCTGTTGCCTGATAAAGAGGGAAGGTCTTAGAAGGAAATGCTGAGGGACTTGAGCCTGTTCTCGTTAGAGAGAAGAAGGTTGAGAGGTGACTTAATTGAGAGATACAAGCTAATCAGTGAGTTAGATAGGGTGGACTGTGACAGCCTTTTTCCTCAGATGGTAATGGCTCGCATAACGGGACATAGCTTTAAATTGAGGAGTGATAGATATGGGACAGATGTCAGAGAGTAGTAGGGGAGTAGAATGCACTGCCTGCAACAGTAGTAGATTCACCAACTTTAAAGCATTTAAATGGCCATTCGATAAACTTATGCATAAAAATGGAATAGTGTCGGATATATGGGCTTCAGATTGGTTCCACAAGTTGGTGCAACAAGGGTTGAAGGGCCTGTACTGCGCTGTAATGTTCTATGTTCTGTATGTTCTATTTACTTTTTGTGATGAAGCAAAATCCTCCCATTGTGCAATTATGTTTCAGTGAGACACAACTTGGTCAAAACCAAAAATAACTGAAAGTATGATCTATCAAGCCAGATTCCTGTCAAGGATCTGACTTGTCCTGTAATACCATCAGCTTCTAGAATACCAAGTGAGAGCTCATTCAGGAACTTTGAATGCACTGAATTTAAGAGGGATCTGTGCCTCTTTTGTTGAAATATTGACTATGGAGTAGTTCTGGACATAAAGCACCTGTGTTGTGGTAAAGTTTACCACGTGGAATTTGAGGAAACCTTTGGATGTGGCTAAGTGCTTTTAAGAAGTGCAAGAGAGAACAGTGAATTATTTAGAATTTTTAATGAACGATAAACTGGGGATTTATTAAATACATTGAAGTAGATGTATAAGAAGGATTGTGTAAGGATATTTCAAGTGGTGATGTCACATTTAGAATTTGTTGAACGGAAATCTGAAATTGGATGTCACAGCTGGAATTAGCTAAGATACAGTTAGAGTTTCTTCTAAAAACTGCACTTTGAAAGAGATAGCGAAATGAAAAACTTGGAATTGAGGGAAATGGAAATCAGAGGATAATGGATGGATAGCAGAGAAAAAAGCAGAGAGAAAGTGAATGAAGAAAATTTGAATTCTAAAGAGACACGGTAATTAGAGAACATGAGTTTGTAAAAACAGAGCTTTAAATACAGTTGGAAGAAATAAGTAGCAACGATTGTGATTCCAATCAGAGTACTAATTAACCCAACCATATGTGTTTAGTGCCTAACTTTACTGAGGATGGAGTTAAAAGGCACTCTCCCTCATTTGAGGTGATAGGTGGACAGATAATGTGGGCAAAAGAGGTTTAGACCTTAATGTTACAAAGGGTTTTGATAGGTATAGCAATGACTGTGTGCGCCAGATTGTCAGAAGAACAATATGAAGAGTATGAAACTGTTAATGCGTATGACAAAGTCAAATGCTTATAAGCTGGTGTCTGAACATATCCATTGAAACTTCCAATGATTAAAAAAAACCTAATCAGACAATTGTGGAATTTGCAAGGGTGAACGAAATGCTGTGGGAACCATGGTCGAGATCATTCAAGCTAGAGCAAGATTTTGAGAATGTAAGGGAAAGTATGATCATGGAAGAATTCAGACATAGATTTCCTGAAAATTGATACCTAATGGTCATCTGTAAAACACTCATTTCGATGACAAATCAGCAATTCGGGCAAATGTGTATGATATTTCAGATAGATGAGAACAGCTGGGAGATGGTCATGTGGTAATCATCAAGGAAATTGAAGAAATAGAAAACCTGCTGATTAAGAGGCACTAATTTTGGAAAAGGAATGGAAAGCTATCAAAATAATATGGGAGAAAAGTTAAAAACCAGTAAGTGATGTGAAGGAATTAGCCTGCATTCACAGTAATAAGACCAGACACGCCAGAGGCAATTGCTGGAAATTAAATGGAAAATGAGATGCAGTAATAGGTGGCATGGTGGCTCAGTGGTTAGCACTGCTGCCTCACGGTCCCAGATTAGATTCCAGCCTTGGGCGACTGTCTGTGTGGAGTTTGCACATTCTTCCCGTGTCTGCATGGGTTTCCTCCGGGTGCTCCCGTTTCCTCTCACAGCCCAAAGATGTGCAGGCCATGCTAAATTGCCATAGTGTTAGGTGCATTAGGTAGAGGGAACTGGGTCTGGGTGGGTTACTCTTCGGAGGGTTGGAGTGGATTGGTTGGGCGAAAGGGCCTGTTTCCACATTGTAAGGAATCTAATCTAATCTAATCTCAAAAGTGAATGAATCTTCAGATAAGAAGGCATCAGGAAAGGAAGAAGGCTGAAAAACTGTCACAGGGCGACAAGATTAACATGCTTCCTTGGAATGTACTAAGGAATAAGTCATAGATCAGGACAGTCCTGAAAACTCTGTTTTGAAGATCAATGAGGACCACTAGAAATTCCGAGTAGTTGATCTCAAAGGGGGACGTACCTCCTTATGTTTTTAATCAAGGAAGTAAACCATTGAGCAAGTCAGTCACTGACAATGATACCATTTGTCTACCAGAGGGGTTGATGAAGGAGAAAATATTAATTGGAGATATTCTTGGAAGTTACAAACCAGGTCAAAGTTGGGTCAAAGAGTGACTTGGCAAATGGAGAAGTGGTATTTGGAGTAGGAAAACAAATTCCTACAGAGAAGCAATTGCTTTTATTGAAGGAAATAATCTGGCAAGTTCAAAAATATTAGCATCACCAAGGGTGGGAGAAGAGGAAGCAAAAGACGTGGGAATGTTGCAAGCGAAACGTCCTGGAATGTTCCCTGATGTTGTCATGACTAGATCTCAGGCCCATTAAATTAGACTAGAAAGAAAAGAGTCCACAAAAAGGGAGGTGATTTGGAAATTGAGTCACATTTTCAAAAATTGTCTTCATTCTGTTCAGTTATGAGAAAGAGAAAGAAAAAGAGGTTGGGATTTGTAGCCCATCTTCTTCATTAGAAATGCAAGAAGCAGATTTGGAATTGCAAGAGTTGTATCAAACTGCTACTCAGAAATTGATATGAAGACAATACCTGTGTGTTATTATTTGAAAAATAAAGCCTTAATGAGGGAATGGAGGCCACCTCAAACACTAGCTGATAAGGAATGGACAGTGATCCATCAGGTGGTGGTTCATCAGGTGGTAGATATCCATCTCTACATCTTAATGACATCTTACATGTGGTTCACAAAATTCCAAAGATAGATTGCATAGGAATTCAGCCAACACAGGCTAAAATACGAAGGCATTTTTTACTGGTCAGGATTACATAAAGTTATGGTCAACTGTTGCCAGACATGAAGTACTTGTGAGATAATGGAGGAACCTCAACCCTCAAATCAAATTGCATCTTTAACTTGGATACCAGCTATTGATGTTCTGTTCAACAGGGTCTTAACCATTTGTCTTCGGACCCCGACCACAAACCAGGAATGGGAATCAATCTTTCTTAATAATTTGGGAATTTCCACAAGATTTCCTGAAACAGTGCCCTCAGGGAAAAAAAATACAGAGAGAATGGCAGGGGCAAAGTTAGTTCAATTTTTTTTTAAACTATCTCTGGATTACCCAAAGAAATGCAGCCAAATTCTGTATTACAGATATTTGAACAAATGATCACTAGTTTGAGAGTTAAGCAATTCTCATCTTCTGTATATTACCCATAATTTCAAGGTACAACAGAAAGACATCATCAAAGTTTGAAGAATATGATTAGAACTTATGGCCAACATTGTCCGAGTGATTGGGATATCACGGGGTGCCACAGGGTGGTTGGAGAATGGTGGCAGGAGAGGCAGGTGGTGAGCCATGTTAACAGAGGAGGAAACTGTCACAAGGAAGATTCTTCTTAAATCTCTTCCCGTTACTTCCAATATTGTGCTCCCCACATCCAAGTCTTCCCGTTTGTCTTCTGTACAGACTGCTTCTTCCTCAGGCCCATCAAATTAGACGGGAAGCTCTCCACTGCTTCCCAACAACTAATCGGTCAATCAGGATCCAGCATGTGCTCTGTAGGAGAAGCATCAGCTCCCATTTCTGATCCAAGCAATTTATTCTCACTCCTTGCTGCAAGATTCAGCCCATTGACTTGTTGAAATTATAGCTTTTGAAGATCAACAAAGTGCAGGATTGAAGGTGCTTCTGTTATTGGATGAAACAAGACTGCGAGAATATCATAGAATCCCCACAGTGTAGGAAGAAGCCATTTGCCAGAACGAGTCTGAACCGACCCTCTGAACAGCATCACACATAGGTCCAGCCAATCCTTGTAACCTTGCATTGCTATCCACATAACCTGCAAATCCCTGGACACTGTGGTGCAAACTAACATGGCCAATGCACCGAACCTAAACATCATTGGACTGCAGGAAGAAACCCATACATCCATGGGGAAAACATCCAACCTCCACACAGAAATTCATCTCCAGTTGGAATCCAACCCAGGTCCCTGGCACTGTGAGGTTGTATTGCTAACCACTGAACCATCATGCAGCCCTCCATTATGAACTCCATATTATACAGACCATAAGTCAACAGCATGGGAATGGCTTCAGAGTGTGTGATCCACACAGTAATGCCGAATTTTGCTCTCCATGTATACAAAGAATGTGCTATTCTTGTTTTTTTTTATTTTCTCGCGTCCTCACTCTCCTTTACAACACTTCCCGCAAATATCACCATTCATTCATAAAAGATTCTTTAAATTCAAACTGAGATATAACTTGAAAATAGGAAATGGATACTTTAAAATCTTCTTAATCAACCCATTTTCTCCTTGAATGTGTACTTTGGAAATGATTTTGATTGAAATTTTAATCTTTGTGCTTTTCACAGTTAACTTGGTAGCAATCGTGATCCTCTCTCAAGGAAGGTGTGGTCTCTCCAAATGTTGCACATGCTACCTGGTGAGCATGGCTACAGCAGATCTACTGGTGGTTATCATCAATGTGATCTTACGCAAGATTAATAGCTTGTATTTTCCAATCACCTTCCTGCATCTGACTCCAGTGTGCACCGTAAACTTTGTGGCGTATATTGTCATTGTAGACTGTTCTGTCTGGTTTACTGTCACCTTCACATTTGATCGCTTTATCGCAATTTGCTGTCAGAAGCTGCAAAAAAAATATTGCACTCAGAAAACCGCGAGCATCGTTATTGCGACTGTGTGCGTGGTTAGCTGTGTGAGAAGCATTCCCTTTTACTATTTCATGGAACCTGCCATTCAAATTGACAACATACCATGGCATTGTGTTCCAACTGCTGATTATTACACGTCCCCCTTGTGGAAAGCATATGAATGGATCGACACCATTATCACCCCTTTATTACCAATGTTTTTAATTCTCTTGTTCAATGCTCTGAGCATCCATCACATTATAGCAGCAAATAGAGTCCGAAGGGCACTCCGGAGTAACGCTGAGAACAAATGTGACCAAGAGGTGAAAAATCGGAGAAAATCAATGGTTTTACTTTTTGCTATTTCTGCCAATTTCATTCTTTTATGCATGACATACACAGTGCATTCGGTAAATTGGCCAGTAACAAACGTTAACTATGTGGACAAATATTACAGTCACCCCATATACATCACCCAACAAGTTGGGTTTATGCTGCAGCTTCTCAGTTCATGTACAAACACGTGTATCTATGGGCTGACACAGAGAAAATTCAGACAGGAGCTGGTGAGAGGGATAATGTATTTGGTAACCCTGAATGGGAGATTATTCAACAGGTGGCAAGCTCTGACAGTGAGGCAGACTGATGCAGCAAAGGTCGGGCAAGGGCAAGTCATCGTTGGTGGTGGAAATGAAAGAGGAAGGCGGACTGACAATGGAAATGGGTTAGGTGGAAGATGACGGGAACCCTATCATGTTTCTGAGAGAGGGAGAGGGAGGGAGTGGGTAAGCGATGGGAGTTGAAGAATGGGGAATGCGATGGATGTGGTGCTGGGCCTGGCAGATGGGGGTTAGGTGCTGCAAAACACAGTGACGAAAGTGTTAAAGACCTATCAGGATCATTAACAATGAATCTTGTGGAAACAGAGCAGACGCTACAGAAGGAGAGAAACTGAAGGATCGAACTGCGTTCTTCCAGGTCAAGGTGAGATTGTGTCAACATGACCCCCACACATTGATAAATGGAAACTGGGATGGAAGGAGTTCTCAATGGGGCTGTAACAAGGGATACTTCAGCCTGATGATGTAAAGGGGGGTATCATCAACACTGTGCAGATGCCCATAGTGACAGCTTTCATTTGAACCTGGAGTTGAAGGCGACTTGAACATTCCCGACATTCCTTCAACAGCTCTCAGTTTCTGGGGATGGCTTTGAAGAGATATCCTCAGCAGGCCCTTTCTGCTGTGCCATCCCTTCCCTTGGGTGGTCTCCATCTGCCATCAGAGACAAAAAAAAACCTGCAGCTGCTGGAATCCGAATTGGACAGGCAGGAGGCTGGAAGGGCACAGCAAGCCAGGCAGCATCTGGAGGTGGAGAGGTATAACCCTTCTTCAGGACTGGAGGTGGGAGGAGGGGGAGTCACAGATAAAGACAGTGGAGGGAGAGGGTTATGGGTGGGGAGACAGGCAGAGTGGTGACATGGTGATAGGTGAATGCAGGTGGTAGGTACGACCTGGTAGATCGATGTGAGGCATGAATCTGGTTGGTAGCAGGCAGGAGGGGTCAGTCAGAGGGATGGAAGGAAGGAGGTGGGGATGGAAAGGTAGTCGGGGGGATGGGTGGGAAGGTTATTTGAAATTAGAGACCTCAATGTTGGATCCTTCAGGCTGTAGACTGCACAGGCAGATGATGGTGCGATGGTGTTCCTCAAACTTTCGGTCTGAGTCACTGTGGCAATGGAGGAGGTTGAGGATGGACATGTTGGAGTGATAGTGGGAAGGGGAATTGAAACGGGCTGTGACTGGGAGGTCGGCCTTGCCCTTATGGTTCCACTTGAGATGCTTGGCAAAATGTGCCCATCTGCAGCCAGGCAGTACAACAGCTCTTCCTCCTCAGCTGCCTACCTCCACAGTACACCCTACCTCTCCACTCTCCTCCCTCTACTCTACTTCATCCCTCTTTTCACCCTCTCCCCATAGCCAATACCCCATCCCACTCCTGAGCCCACACCTCCCACACCTAACCCCCCACCCAACACACAACCTCCAACCCCACCACATTGCCCTTGCCCCTACCCCATATAGCCTCCTCGAGATACCCACACTGGAGATTTGCCACATAGTCACCATCCCCCACCGACTCCCGATCTTGAGCTGTGAGGTGGAATGGTCTGTTCCTCAGTGAAGGGCTCACGTTGGTGCCCCTCCGTCCCAATCTCAATGAATTCCGTTCTCGCTATGACAGTGGAGCTCTTCTTCTGCTGCCTCTACCTCCATGTTTCCTTCTTTGACAAAGACTTCGAACCACCCTTCGATGATCCCTTGTCCCACTTTCAACCTTCCTCCTCCACTTGGATACTCCCTCCCAGCCTTGTACCCATCCTAGACCTCTTTATTACTGACTGCCAACACAACATCAACCACCTTGATTTCTCCACCCCCTCACCCACTCCGGCCTCACACCTTCTGAACATGCAGCACTCCACTCTCTCCACACCAATCCCCGGTTCACCATCAAACCGGCTCTACGACACCACATCCCCTTTGTCAATGATCCCACCATGGTGCATGTGGGCACTACCACCCTCACTGTCCGTGACCTCATCATCTCCAGTGATCTCCCCTCCAGCACCTCCAACCTCATCGTCCCCAAGCTCCGCACTGCCCGTTTCTACCTGCTCAATGCTCTCCCCCTTAGCTCAGGTACTTCCCACCAACATCCGTGACACCAACCATGACCTCCATTTCTTTAGTAACCTCCAGTTCCCCAATCCCCAGCGCTTTATCTTCACTATGGACTTGCAGTCCTTATACATGTCCATTCCCCACAGGGATGACCTTCAGGCCCTCAGCTTCTTGCTCTCCAACAGACACATACAATCCCTCTCCACCAATACCCTCCTCCGCCACATAAAACTGGTCCTCACCTTAAATCACTTTTCCTTTAACTCTTCCCATTTCCTCCAAATCCTGAAGGTGGCCATGTGCACTCTGATCGGCCCCAGCTATGCTTGCCTCTTTGTCAGCTACGTCAAACAATCCCCCTTCAGGCACTGTGCACCAACTCTTCCGCCATTCCATCGATGACTGCATCAGTGCTGCATCCTGCACACAGGCTGAACTGGAGAAGTACATCGACTTTGCCAATAATTTCCACCCTGCCTTTAAATTCACTTGGTCCACCTCAGACACCCCCCTCCCCTTTCCCTTCCTTGACCTCTGTGTTCTATCTCTGGTGACAGTGTATGGATTGACATTTACTACAAACCCACAGACTCCCACAACTACCTGGACTACACCTCATCCCACCCCATATCCTGCAAAACCTCTCTCCCATTTTCCCTGTTTGTTTACAGCTGATGGTCAGGTTTTAGCTGGGAATCCAGAGAAGCTGTTGGACCCAAAGAAGCAGTTCCGAGCTGATTGCCTCTCTCTCTTACATTTCTCCTGTCAGAACCTGTGTTTAATTCTACCTTTTTTTTGTCAAGGGGGTGTTTATGGGGATGTTGCAAGTAATCAGAACACCATCATTAAGTTGCGATTGTGTCGATGGTGTTTTCAGATACATTATGTTATTCTATATTTTGTTCTCCTTTGTTTGTGTGGAAATAAATTCTGTTTTGTTTAAAACTGAGTGGTTGAGCCAGCTGCATCACTCCTGGAATATTCACTGTACACCTGCTTAAAAGATCTAGAAAAGTTATGGGCTGGATTTGAAAGAGTGCACAAAAGATTTACAAGGATGTTGCCAGGGCTGGAGAATTTGAGCTATCGGGAGAAGCTATAGGCTGGTGCTGTTTTCCCTGGAGTGTCGGAGGCTGAGGGGTGACCTTATAGAGGATTATAAAATCATGAGGAGCATGGATAGGATAAAAAGATAAAGTCTCTTCCCTCGGGTAGGGGAGTCCTGAACTAGACGGCATATGTTTAGGGTGAGAGGGGAAAGATATAAAAGGGACGTAACAGGGCTACTTTTTCACACAGAGTGTGGTACTTGTATGGAATGAGCTGCCAGAGGAAGTGGTAGAGGCTACTACGATCGTTTAAAATTGTTAGTTTAAAAATAAGGGGTAGGCCATTCAGAAGAGAGTTGGGTAGAAACGTCTTCACCCAGAGAGTGGTGGGTGTATGGAATGCACTGCCCCAGAAGGCAGTGGAGGCCAAGTCCCTGGATACTTTCAAGAAAGAGATGGACATAGCTCTTAAAGATAGTGGAACCAAGGGGTATGGGGATAAGGCAGGAACAGGATACTGACTGTGAATGATCAGCCATGATCATAATGAATGGTGGTGCAGGCTCGAAGGACCGAATGGCCTACTCCTGCACCTATTGTCGATTGTCTATTGATTGCAACATTTAAAAGGCATCTGGATGGGTATGTGAATAGAAAGGGTTTAGAGGGATATGGGCCGGCTGCTGGCAGGTGGGAGGAGATCAGTTTGGGATATCTGGTCAGCATGGATAAGTTGGACCAAAGGGTCTGTTTCTGTGCTGTTCATCTCTATGACTCTGTGACTCTATGAAATTGTTGAAATGTTTTGAAGGGTCTGGCCTGGTCCATCACACCTTCCATTCCCAAGCATCCCAAATGCTCACCTCTTTTGAACATAGTGCCTTCACCCGTCCACCACCCCCACGAGTCATCCAGACAGCCCTCCACCACACCCCCTCCATTCCCTGCTCCACTGCTCTAAATCCCACCCTATCCAAACATAATGAAAACAGGGTCCACCTTGTTCTCACATACCACCTCACCAGTCCACGCATCCAGCGCATCATCCTCAAACACTTCCCCCACCTCCTAGAACATCTTCCCCTCCCACCCCTCTCTGCCTTCCCCTGGGACGATTCCCTTCGTCACTGCATGGTTCAGGCCACCGTCCCCATCAACACCCCTTCACAAACCCCACCCCCCAAACCCCCCATCTACGTTACCCTACAACTGTCAACTATGTAAACCCTGCTGGCACACCACCTCCCTCACCTCCATCCAAGGTCCCCAAACTGTCCTTCCAGGTGAGATGGAGGTTCACCTGCCTCTCCTCTAAACTAGTTTACTGTATCTGGTGCTCCTGATGTGGTCTTCTCTACATTGGGGAGACCAAACGTAAACTTAGGGAACATTTCGCTGAGCATCTCGCCCAGGCCCTCAGGGGCAAGCCTGACCTTCCGGTCACCACTCATTTCAATTCCCCTTCCCACGCCCTCTCTAACATGCCAATTCACGGTGTCCCACATTGCCACCGTGAATCAGACCGCAAATTGAAGGAACAACATCTCACCTTCTACCTGGGCAGCTTACAGACCGGAGCATACAGCATTGACTCAATAATCTTCCCACCCATTCCCAGACTCCCGTTCCATCCCTGCCTCCTCCCTTCCCTCCCTCTGGCCAATCCCTCCTTCCAGCTACCATCTGGATTCATACCTCACATCGATCTACCAGATCGCACCTCCCACCTATATTCACCTAGCACCACCTCACCACTCCGCCCCTCTCACCACCCATAATGCCTAAACCTCCTCTCTTTATCTGCAACTCCCCCTACCCCCACCACCAGTCCTGAAGAATGGTAATACCCGAAACATTGACTTCTCCACCTTCTGCCGCTGTCTGGCTTGCCATGTTCTTCCAGCCTCCTGCTTGATCTCACATCAAACAAATTCCCTTCAAGCTGTACACTCACTTCCCCCAAAAGAGCATTGTTCCTTTGGGTCATGGGTCCGAGCTACATAGTGGATTCCTTGGCCCTGCCCACTGTCACCTTTAACATTGAGGAATGGATTGGCACCATTTCCTGCTCTCCCCCTGAACCGGAAAATCTCATTTACATTGTTCCCACATTCCATCCTTCTTTCCCCTTTACTTCCAAGAGACCTTTGTCTATGTTTCTCAGAACAGGTTGTTGATGGACATTCACTCCAGGTCCACAGCCTCCCACAGCTTCCTGGACAAAGCTCATTTCCAGAAGGGAACTCATGCCATTCTCTGACTTTCTCCGTATCCTGTGTATCATGTCACTCTCTCAGCAGAGCAGGTAAGGGCTGTTTGGCAGTGGCTGCTTGAAGGCTTGGTGACTTTTGTTTAACGGTTTAAATGTGAATGTTTTTTTAAAAAAAGCGCGGAGCGGACCCGGAAACTGGTGTAGCTCAGCTTACCTGGGTAAGTTGTTTTCCTATAAAGGCGCGCAGGTGAGGAACCCGAGTCACTACAGAGGTAGAGCCTCCCACCCGCCCTCCTCCTCTCACCTAATAATAAGACCCGTTGTGGTAAGAAGGTAAGTGCTGCATTTTGAATATTCTCGTGTTGAGATCTAGTTTTTTTAAGGGCTACTTTTTGAGGGATGGCAGTGAAGGCAGTGCAATGTTCCTCTTGCAACATGTCTGAGGTGAGGGATGCCATGGTCGTCCCTGCTGATTACACTTGCAGGAAGTGCACCCATCTCCAGCTCCTCCAAGACCGTGTTAGGGAACTGGAGCTGGAGTTGGATGAACTGCGGATCATTCGGGAGGCAGAGGGGGTCATAGATCAGAGTTTTAGGGAAGTAGTTACTCTGAAAGTTATAGACAGATGGGTGACAGTGAGGGGGACTGGGAGGAAGCAGCCAGTGCAGGGACCCCCTGCGGCCGTTCCCTTCAATAACAAGTATACCATTTTGGATACTTGTGGGGGGCACGACTTACCAGGGGTAAGCAATGGGGTTCAGGCCTCTGGCACGGAGCCTATCCCCGTTGCTCAGAATGGAAGGGTGGAGAAGAGCAGAGCAATAGTTATTGGAGACTCAATAGTTCGGGGCACAGATAGGCGGTTTTGTGGGGGCGAGAGTGACTCACGTTTGGTATGTTGCCTCACAGGTGCAAGGGTACGTGATGTCTCTGATCGTGTTTTCCGGGTCCTTAAGGGGGAGGGGGAGCAGCCCAAAGTCGTGGTCCACATTGGCACCAACGACATAGGTAGGAAGAGGGATGAGGATGTTCAGCAGGCTTTCAGGGAGCTAGTTTGGAAGCTCAGAGTTAGAACAAACAGAGTTGTTGTCTCTGGTTTGTTACCTGTGCCACGTGATAGAGAGTCGAGGAATAGGGGGAGAGAGCCCAAAGTCGTGGTCCACATTGGCACCAACGACATAGGTAGGAAGAGGGATGAGGATGTTCAGCAGGCTTTCAGGGAGCTAGTTTGGAAGCTCAGAGTTAGAACAAACAGAGTTGTTGTCTCTGGTTTGTTACCTGTGCCACGTGATAGAGAGTCGAGGAATAGGGGGAGAGAGCAGTTAAATGCGTGGCTACAGGGATAGTGCAGGAGGGAGGGATTCCAGTTTCTGGACAACTGGGGTTCTTTCTGGGGAAAGTGGGACGTCTATAAACAGGATGGTCTACACCTGAACCTGAGGGGCACCAGTATCCTTGGGGGGAGGTTTGCTAGTGCTCTTTCGGGGGGTTTAAACTAACTCTGCAGGGGCATGGGAACCTAGACTGTAGTTTTAGGGTGCAGGACCTTGGGTGTAGGGAGGTTAGGAACCAGGCATCATTCTCGAAGGAGGGTGCCTGTAAACAGGAAGGTGGCTTGAAGTGTGTATACTTCAATGCGAGAAGTATACAAAATAAGGTAGGTGAACTTGCAGCGTGGGTTGGTACTTGGGAGTTCGATGTTGTGGCTATTACAGAGGCATGGGTAGAACAGGGACAAGATTGGTTGTTGCAGGTTCCAGGGTTTAAATGTTTTAGTAGGGTCAGAGGTGGGGGTAAAAAAGGGGGAGGTGTGGCATTGCTTGTCAAAGATAGTATTACAGCAGTGGAAAGGACGATGGATGAAAACTCGCCATCTGAGGTAGTTTGGGCTGAGCTTAGAAATAGGAAAGGTGAGGTCACCCTGTTAGGAATTTCTACAGGCCTCCTAATAGTCCTAGAGACGTAGAAGAAAGGATTGTGAGGATGATTCAGGAGAAGAGTGAAAGTAATAGGGTGGTTGTTATGGGGGACTTTAACTTTCAAGATATTGACTGGGAAAGCTATAGCTCGAGTACGTTAGATGAGTCAGTGTTTGTCCAATGTGTGCAGGAGGGTTTCCTGACACAATATATAGACAGGCCAACAAGAGGTGAGGCCATACTGGATTTGGTTCTGGGTAACGAACCAGGCCAGGTATTAGAGTTGGAGGTAGATGAGCACTTTGGGGACAGTGACCACAATTTGGTGACTTTTACTCTAGTGATGGAGAGGGATAAGTGTGTACTACAGGGCAAGAGTTATAGCTGGGGGCAGGGAAATTATTATGCAGTGAGGCATGACTTATGATGCGTGGCTTGGAAAAGTAGGCTTCAAGGGAAGGGTGCGATCGATATGTGGAGCTTGTTCAAGGAACAACTACTGAGTGTCCTTGATAAGTATGTACCGGTCAGACAGGGAGGAAAGAGTCGTGTGAGGGAGCCGTGGTTTAATAAGGAATTGGAATCGCTTGTTTAAGGTAAGAGGGTGGCCTATGTAAAGATGAAGCGTGAAGGTTCAATTGGGGCGACTGAGAGTTATAAGGTAGCCAGGAAGGATCTAAAGAGAGAGCTAAGAGCAGCAAGGAGGGGACATGAAAAGTCCTTGGTTGATAGGATTAGGGAAAACCCAAAGGCTTTCTATAGGTATGTCAGGAATAAAAGAATGACTAGGGCAGGAATAGGTCCAGGAAATTCGACGTTTCGGGCATAAGCCCTTCTTCCTGATGAAGGGCTTATGCCCGAAACGTCGAATTTCCTATTCCTTGGATGCTGCCTAACCTGCTGTGCTTTAACCAGCAACACATTTTCAGCTGTGATCTCCAGCATCTGCAGACCTCATTTTTTACAGGAATAGGTCCAGTCAGGGATAGTAGTGGGAAGTTGCGTGTGGAGGCTGAAGAAATTGGGGAGACACTGAATGAGTACTTTTCATCAGTATTCACTCAAGAACAGGACATTGTTGCCGATGTGAATATTGAGTCACAATTAATTAGAATGGATGGCTTTGAGGTATGTAGGGAAGAGTTGTTGGAAATTCTGGAAAGGGTGAATGTAGATAAGTCCCCTGGGCCTGATGGCATTTATCCTAGGATTCTCTGGGAAGCAAGGGAGCAGATTGCAGAGCCATTGTCCTTGATTTTTATGTACTCGTTGTCTACAGGAATAGTGCCAGAAGACTGGAGTTTAGCAAATGTGGTTCCCTTGTTCAAGAAGGGGTGTAGGGATAACCCTTGTAACTATAGGCCGGTGAGTCTTACCTCTGTTGTGGGCAAAGTCTTAGAGAGAATTGTAAGGGATAGGATTTATGAACATCTGGATAGGAATAATGTGATCAAGGATAGTCAGCATGGTTTTGTGTAGGGCAGGTCGTGCCTCACAAACCTTATTGAATTCTTTGAAAATGTGACTAAGGAGATGGACGATGGTAAAGCGGTAGATGCAGTGTATATGGATTTTAGTAAGGCGTTTGATAAGGTTCCCCATGGTAGGCTACTGCAACAAATACGGAGGTATGGCATTGAGGGTGAGTTGGAGGTTTGGATTAGGAATTGGCTGGCTGGAAGAAGACAGAGGGTAGTAGTTGATGGTCAAGGTTCATCTTGGAGTGCAGTTACTAGCGGTGTTCCGCAAGGATCTGTTTTGGGACCATTGCTGTTTGTCATTTTTATAAATGACCTGGAAGAGGGGCTAGAAGGTTGGGTGAGCAAGTTTGCAGATGATACGAAAGTCGGTGGAGTTGTTGACAGTGAGGAAGGATGTGGCACGTGACAGCAGGATATAGATATGCTGCAGAGCTGGGCAGAAAGGTGGCAAATTGAGTTCAATGTCGCTAAGTGTGAAGTGATTCACTTTGGTAAGAGTAACAAGAAGATGGAGTACTGGGCTAATGTTCTTGGTGTCCATGTACACAGATCTCTGAAAGTTGCCACCCAGGTAAATAGTGCTGTGAAGAACGCATATGGCGTACTGGCTTTTATTGGTAGAGGAATTGAGTTCCGGAGTCCTGAGGTCATATTGCAGTTGTATAAGACTCTGGTGCAGCCGCATCTGGATTATTGTGTGCAGTTTGGTCGCCATACTATAGGAAGGATGTGGAGGCACTGGAACGGGTGTGGAGGAGGTTTACCAGGATGTTTCCTGGTATGGTAGGAAGATCGTATGAGGAAAGGCTGAGGCACTTGGGGCTGTTTTCATTGGAGAAAAGAAGGTTTAGGGGTGACTTGATAGAGATGTACAAGATGATTTGGGGTTTAGATAGGGTTGAACATGAGAACCTTTTTCCACGTATGGAGTCAGATATTACGAGGGGGCATAGCTTTAGATTAAGGGGTGGTAGGTATAGGACAGATGTTAGGGGTAGATTCTTTACTCACCGAGTCGTGAGTTCATGGAATGCCCTGCCAGTAACAGTGGTGAACTCTCCCTCTTTATGGGCATTTAAACGGGCATTGGATAGGCATATGGAGAAAAGTGGGCTAGTGTAGGTTAGGTGGGCTTGGATCGGCGCAACATCGAGGGCCGAAGGGCCTGTACTGCGCTGTATCTTTCTATGTTCTATGTTCTAAGATGATGCAGCTTGTCACCTGAGCACGTCATATATATCTTCCAGTGTTCTTCAGCTGAAGTTGCTGTGACTTACCAATGTGGTGCCAAGTGCCCTCCACCATCTGTTCCTTACATTTCAGCATTTAGACATTTTCAAGACGCCAGAATCAGTACAAACTGAGCTCTCTCCCTCCCCCCATTTGGCCCCTCTCCCCTGCCTCTATCCCTTACTGTGACCTACTATCAGAATCAGTACAAACTGAGCTCTCTCCTTCCCCCCCATTCGGCCCCTCTCCCCTCTCTATCCCTTACTGAGGCCTCTATCAGACTCAGCACAAACTGAGCTCTCTGCCCTCCTCTCCATTCGGCCCCTCTCCCCCTCTCTATCCCTTACTGAGACCTACTATCAGACTCAGTACAAACTGAGCTCTCTCCCCCCATCTCCATTCGGCCCCTCTCCCCCTCTCTATCCCTTACTGAGACCCACTATCAGAATTAGTATAAACTGAGCTCTCTCTCTCCCCCCATTTGGCCCCTCTCCCCCCTCTTTGTCCCTTACTGAGGCCCACTTTCAGACTCAGTGCAAACTGAGCTCTCTCCCTCCCTCCATTCAATCCTTCTAACCCCTCCCTATCCCCCTATCCCTCCCTTACCAAGGCCCCTATCAGACTGGGAACAGCATCATTAAGTTGGGATGATCTGTTGGTTGGGTGTTATGTATTCTATTCTCTTTTGTTTGTGTTTCATTTGGTAATCTTGTAAATAAATTCTGTTTTGTTTAAAACTCAGTGGTTTGACCAGCTGCAACACACCTGGAGTATGTACTATACACCTGCTTAAAACAACGAGCAAAGTTAGGGTCTTGAAATGTTTTGAGGGGGTCTGGCCTAATCCATAAGACTGCACACAGATGCTGCCAGGCGCACTGAGTAATTCCAACATTCTCTGTTTCCGATTTCCAGCCTCCACAGTATTCTGACTTTAGATCACTGTAACAGCTTCAATGCAGCATCTATCATTGACATTGGCTTTGTAAAATGAACGGATTGGAGGTGAGCATCATAGAAAAGGAAATGATCTAGTTGAGGCTTGCACGTTCGGAATGTGGACGAGCATCAGTGTCCAAATGTTGATTCTTATTTTAAAAGATTGTCCAGGAAATACTAATTTCTGTTTCATGTACAAATCTGTGCATCATGCAGTCAGGTGTAGCATTTTATATTAGTGAGCCTTTTAAATCAGAGGTAAAACCCAATCCTGATTTGCATTTACAATTTTGACCTGTTTTGGTCAGTATAATGTTCAAATTTCTCTTGCTTCCCACTGTGAGACACACTATTGCACTGTATGTTGTTTGTTCAATGATAGCTGTGGTCCACACATTATCTGTTGAATTTGTGATATTATCCAATGGAACAGTTTCTGTTGGCAACAAAATGTAAAGATTCTGGGATTTCTGTTTAAGATTTCACTTTCTTGTGCACAGTATACATTTCCATTTTCCAGGGTTTTCAAGTTGATTTCATTTTTGCGCCGAAAGTTATTCCACTGTTGCTGATATTGTCCCTTAATCTGCAGTACACTGTCCCCTTTGCGTAGGTTTTACAGATTCCCTGCATATTCTCTTTGAAATTGTAAATAAAAGCTGTGAAGAACAAGTGAAGCAATTAGATTAGATTACCTACAGTGTGGAACAGGCCCTTCGGCCCAACAAGTCCACACCGACCCACCGAAGTGCAACCCACCCATACCCCTACACTTACCCCTTCACCTAACACTACGGGCAATTTAGCATGGCCAATTCACCTAACCTGCACATCTTTGGACTGTGGGAGGAAACCGGAGCACCCAGAGGAAACCCACGCAGACACGGGGAGAAAGTGCAAACTCCACACAGTCAGTCGCCTGAGGTGGGGATTGAACCCAGGTCTCTGGCGCTGTGAGGCATCAGTGCTAACCACTGTGCCACCGTGCCACCCAATTACTAAGGTGCGGTTTTGTTAACAGCTGTATTCACTGTCTTGCAGGATTGAATATTCAGGTTTCTGATTTCAATGTCATCCGTGTGCAGGTCAGCATCACCCTGTAATACAGCCTTCAAGCCATCTCTGAGGAGCACGAACTATATTCCTTTCCTGCTCACACATGATGCATACAGCATGCTGCTTAGTTTTATTTCTGCCCCCACAACTCCTCCTCCAAGGGACAAGATTCTTGTGAAGATGCAGGCCCTGTGTTGTAGTGTGCTTAGCATCTTGAAGATACCAGCAGCCTCTGAGGCACACATGACATTCGCACACATGGAAATAGACTGCGTGCAGGCAGTAAAGAGAGATCACCAAGTGAAATGAGATTAGTGACTGTTTTGCACACGGTCAGAACGTTCAGCATCAGAGAGTGGAAGGTCAGAGGGGATAGTAAATACACAACTGGAGGTGGGGTTGGGAGAGGGGACGGGGTCAGAGGGAAGGGGAGGGAGGAATGTTCCAGAGGGTTGTGGGAATGTCTGAGTTGCTGCAGCTTATCTTCCTTACTAGCTGAAAGGAAAATGAAAGGTTTCTTGTGAGAATGTTGAATAAGCCAGAGAATGCAGTGGGCCCAGGGGAATAGACAGCTCTGAGCCAGTGAGAGGCAGTGCTGATCGAGAGAGAGAGATGGAGAGTGTGCATATGGCAGCATGCAGCCCTGAGTGGGGATCTCAGGATGTGATGGGAACTGCTGTCTGAGGAGCATTGTACATCACAGAGATACCTGTGATCCTGGGTGGATTCAAAACAGGAAGGATGATACTTGATTTGGAATCCAAGTGGGGTACGTCTGAGCTGGAGGTTGTCATTGAGGAACATGATGTGGCTGTTGGAAACACGGTTTGATAAATACCTTGTCAAACTTCAGGAGCAATATAAAAAGTAATGACAGTGATCAAGGAAAAAGATTAGAACAGAAATCCCTGTGAGAGAGAGGAGCAGAACTTCTTCAAAGTGGACATACCTGGAAGAGATGTGGCAGTGTGTTAAACTTTACAATTATAACGAAGAACTGTGGATACTGGAGACCCAGGACAAAAGACAGAAAGAACTGGAGCACTTCCCCCATCACTTTCTACTTTTGTTCCACCATGATCTCCTCGCTCTTGTATTCAATGCCTTGACGATGAAAGGTCATTGTCCCTGTGCTTTGGTTGCTGTATATAAATTATCTATTTCATTTTAAGGCTCCTATCAGACCATCTTCATATTTCCTCTCTGTCTTCCTCATTTAGATTGTTGTAGTTTCTAAAATTTCTTTTGTTCTGTCCAGGTACAGTTATTCCTAGATTTGACATTCCATTATTCTCACTTATTTTTATCTTTTCCTCTTGTAACACTCCTACCCCTCTCTGAAACCATTTGTCTCCTGGGCTGTAGCTTTAGATTCATTCAGTCTAGTGTGGTCAGATTTTGGAAAAAGCTTCGAATTGGTCCCATGCCCCTCCTTCTTATCCCTAACTGAAAAAAAGCAAATATTTTCAAACATTTCATTCTGCTCAAAATGGTCCCATTAAATCAACTTCTGAAACTTTTTCAACCAATGCCTTCTTTATAATTAAAGAAACATGTTTTAAAATATGTTGCTGGTAAACAATTTCAATAATTCATCTTCATGCCCTTTCCTGGATTTTTTTTCCCAATGGTGTTGATGATGCCTCCAATGTAGTGACGGTCTATCCTTCATTTCTAACCAAAGGATCAAGTTTTGTACCATTCTTGCATTCCAAGGCTGTAACTGATCCCTTGATAGAGACTGCCACTCCCCACCCCCCAACGTTTTTCGATTCTCCCTGACTACTTTGTAAATAAGAATATTCAGCTTCCAATCCTACTCTAGTCAAAGCCATTCTCTTTTGATGTTCCATTGTAATGCTCTGGAACAGTGTACCCTTGTAGCTCCATCAAATATGTTCTCAGCATTTGGTGGAATGGTGACTTAGTGGTTAGCACTGCTGCCTCACAGGGCCAGGGACCCAAATTCAATTCCAGCCTTGGGCAATTGTCTGTATGGAGTTTGCACATTCTCCCAGTGCTTGTGTGGGTTTCCTCTGGATGCTCTGGTTTCCTCCCACAATCCAAAGAGTGCAGGTCAGGTGAATTGGTCATTCTAAATTACTCAGCGTGTTAGGTGCATTTGTCAGAGGAAAATGGGTCTGGGTGGGTTACTCTTCGGAGGGTCGGTGTGGACTTGTGGCTGAAGGGCCTGTTTCCGCACTGTGGGTAAGCTAGGCTAACATTTTATGCAGCTGTGTGTCCAACTCAAATTGGTCACGCTCAATCTCACTTGGTTTACTCTCCACTATCGTCATGTCTGTTCTTTATAATGTCCTTTCTTTCCTTCATTTCTCTTCCTTGGAGATGTTGGATCATCGATAAATGTTCAATAAAACATTATGAAACAAGAAAACAAGATTGGACATTGAAAGGACATTAAACATTCAGCAGAAATGAAGAGGGAAAAGAGCTACATTTTTGTTGATAAAATGTTTTCAAATCAATAATGAAACTTTTATTGATGGAGCTGATGAGATACAAAGGTGCATCTGGGAGGCAGTTCCATAATCATTCAGATGGACAAATCCCAATCTTGGAATGCTGAATTCGATTTGGAATATTGTGGGGAATGATATGTCATTTTCCACAACCACGATTAGTCACCATGGAATCACAGCAAAAGAGCAAGAATGAAGGTGAGGTAGAAGGGTCCAGCAAAGTTGGATTTATATTCCTTTTGGAGAGAAACTGTACTGCAGAGCTGATCCAGGTCAATGGGCCAACCTGTAGACCCAGGGCTAAAGAAGAGAAGAAAGCTTTGAAAGATTTGAAAATAAATCTTGCCCCCAGCACATATGATGAAGATTATTCAATTCAACCCATCAATACGGAGCTAGACAAATACTGACTTGGTAACAGAGTATCTCAGTATTGCAAGTACCATAATGGAGAGCTTACTCAGTAGGTGTGAACTCTGCTGAATGCTCAAGATGTGTTGAGGAATGAATATTTCTGGCATTTGAGACTGAATAATTTCTGATGTATAATTCATTCAGAGTGATCCAAATTGGGACTTTTCTGTTCCAAAGTTTCTGATGGCTGCAGACCAATACACTGTTGGCATCAGATTCCAAATCAAGTCTTTTCGGCCATCCCACGTTTCATCAATGAGTGGCTAATCAGATGGAATGGATGTTTCAACGCGTTCTTTAACGCCTGTCTGAATTTAGTCTGGGTTACAGTGTAAATGCATGTGTTTGTGCAGCAACTGAGTAGTCGGAGTGCATCTCCAATCTGTTCTGCTGTTGTTGAATCGACCTTAATCCTGTAATAAGACATGATTGAAATCCGTTCAAGAATGGAATGTACAACGTATGTCAACCACAACAGGATAAAGCTACCTGAAATACTGAAGAGTAGAATGATAGATTTTCTTCGATGCTCCATCTCAGGATCATCCTCTCCTTCGCTGCTTGTCTTGTTCCAGAGAGCTCTGCGGATTCGATTGGCTGCTAAAATATGCCTGACAGTCAGGGCATTGAGAGTCAAAATAAGGAGGAATGGAATAAGTGGTGTTATGCTGTATTGAAACAACTCAAAGGTTGACCACATGAAGGAGACATAATATTCTAAGCTATTCCTCAAGCAGTACCAGGTGATATTGTCAATTATTTCATATGGCTCATACTGAAAGTACCAGGGAATGTTTTTTTTAAGCAACTAAGCACACAAATTGTGCTGATTACGATTGCTGCAGTTTTCTCAGTGCAATATTTTCTTTTCAGTTTCTGGCAACAAATGGCAGCAAAACGGTCAAAAGTGACGGAGACTGTTAACCACACCGAGCTGTCTGAAGCTGCATATCGCAGGACCCCTCTGAGACTACAAATGGGAGTAATGTGTCTGGGAAATAGGAATCACCAATCTGATCGAAAATGACATCGACAATAACCACCAGTAGATCCGTCACTGCCATGGACACCAGGTAGCGACTGATGCACTTTGACAGAACACACTTTCCCTGAAACTAAATTGTAATTGTAAACATTTCATGATCAGTTACACAATACAAGCATCAGCTCAATTCAGAGCTAGATGCTTACATTCAGGTGAGCTAACCAACCAGTATTAGCTAGACCTGAACAGATTGGAGGAGAGTCATTTCACAGGGGCAATTCTAATTGCTTACCCTTGCTAACAATCCCTCTCTTTAGTAATCTCTGTTGGTCTACCTGTCATAATTTACTGTAAAGGCCTTGCAAGGGTACAGGAATTCAGAAAGCTTGTATCCGAACTGCATACATTCACTGATCATGGAAGTTTGAACAAGCCTGGTCTCTTTACTCTGAGAGAAAAGACTGCTGTTGGAAGAGCTATCATTTGGAGGGTGATTACTGAGGCCATCAACATGAGACGATCATCCAGAAATCCATTGGGAAGTTCAACAGAAATATCTTCAGCCAATGTGTGATGAGAATGTGGACTTGTAATCACAGGGAGTAGCTCAAACAAATAATTTAGATGCAATTAAAGTGAGTTGACAAGAAAATGAGGGAGAAAGGAATAGATGGTTACAATGACAGATTCAGATGAGGAAACTTTGAAAGAAGCAGGAATGGGACTTTAATGTCACCATGGACTGTTTATGCTGAATAGTCTATTTCACATGGTGTCAGAATCGAGGGGCAATACAAATCATGGTTACGCTTGGGTTTGGACAAGGGATAGACAATGAGATTGTGAGTGCAAGGAGACTGCCCACAAGAGAAAATGTGCAGCACTGACCAGGGCAAACAGTGATAAGAGAATTAAATCTAGGAGATAACCCCAGAGCTATATAGGAAATGTGACTGAAGATTAATGGTGGAGTTCAGAGAGTTATTAAACAGACCAACTGCAATCCCTCAAATTGTGACAAATGGTCAATTAGGTCATTACATTTGGTCAATTTTAATTGGTCTTGTACATTACCCATGCTATTGCTCTTAAACCAAGAATCTGACCAAGTTACATGACCAGTGAAGCCAGATTTTGAGAATGCTGTGATAAGGACAGGGAGTAAGTCTATAAGAGGAATGATTGGAACTGGTGATGCAGTGGTCAGATGTGGACAGACTGGTTCCAGAGGGAAAAACCTAGATCACAGATCCACATTGCATGGCTGTGGTAGCATGCTAAGATGTCTTCCAACTGATGAAAAGACAATATTACAATGTATGTGCATGTGTAAATGATGGATTTTCAATGTGTTCCCAACATGAAAATTCACCTCTCATTGGTACTGCGTGTGATTAGATTAGATTCCCTACAGTGTGGGACCAGGCTCTCCGGCCCAACCAGTCCACACTGACCCTCTGAAGACTAACCCATCGAGACCCATTTTTCTCTGACTAATGCACTTAGCACTATGGGCAATTTAGCATGGCCAATTCACCTGACCTGCACGTTGTTGGACTGTGGGAGGAAAAGGGAGCACCCGGAGGAAACCTGCGCAGACATGGGGAGAATATGCAAACACCATACAGACAGTCACTCGAGGTGCTGTGAGGGAACAGTGCTAACCACCAGGCCACCGTACCGCCCACTGATGTACTCAGTTCAGGCATCCTGCTCCTACCGTGTTGGCACGCCACTATTGGTCCATGTTTGGCTGCTTTATAATAACAGGAGTAGTATTTAATGGAAGATGTCTACCTGCCTTTATAATGTATTAAAATATTTCACCCGGGGATGACTTATCTCTATAAACCTTCTATTCAGGATATTTTTGGCATCTTCTCTTGTCCATGCTCGAATATATACACAGCTTGAGGTCCACTTCCCTTCCCTGCTATTGTTCCTTGTCTCAGTCTCCCATTGTAACCATTCCCTTCCCTTCTCCATCACATGCTCATTGAGATTCCCATTGAATGCGCTTCAACCACTCCCTGTGCAAGTGCGTTCCACCTTTTCACCACTGCCGGGGAGGGGGCATGTTCTGTGAGGGTCTGATTGGAATTCATGTTGGATCTCCTATTCAACATCCTCCATTTCTTCACAAGAGGAGAGATTCTCTGTGTATTGCTAATATCTAATCATTTTAAAGACCTCTATGAGGTCATATGCCAGCTACCTTTTCTAGGAGAACAGAGATACAGCTTGCTTGTCCTTTCCTGACTGGTAAACCTATACATTTCTCGTGTTATATTTGTAAATCCTCTCTCCACCTTCTACACTTTTTATAGAATGGCCCCACACTGAGGTTTGGTTCACGTTTTGTGTAATCACCTCACTCCCAGACACACGATTGATACAGTTACAACAAATAAGGAAGCCATTCAGCCCACTGAGTCTATGCTGAGTCATTGCACCACAATCCAATTTCTCCCATTCCCCCGCACGGTTCACGTGGCACTGCAGGGCACCCATGTACTGTCCTTTCCAAACCATTTCCTGTTTCCACTTTCACCAGCTTCAGAAACAGTGAGCTCCTGCTCATTACTGGCTCCTCTTCCTGCATAAAATTTCCTCTCACACTCCCTCTCTTACATCTGTGTCCCCTCATTCTTATCCCATCGACAAATGCCTGCTAATTTCATCGAATCCTGACATGAACTTGTCCAGTTCGATCAAATCCCTCCTCATTCCCCATTTCTTCCATCCTGGCTTCTCCCAGTCTAGCCTTGTCACAAAGATCCCCATTCCTTTTGGCAGATCCGTGCCATATTCCTGGCATCTGTTGCCCAGGAAGTAGAGGCTGTGGGCAAAAGGGTGACATTAGAAAGTGGTGACTGTCATTTAAAGATCTCCAGACCTTCATCAATCACAGACCTCTGCATTTCTCCCCTATCCCTTGCACTATTTCTCCTGATATGCTGCTGACCTCATTCCCATTTCTAATGAAGCAAACACATCTTCCAGGTGAAGCAGCATTTCACTTGTACTTCCTCAGTCGAGTCTATGGTATTTGCTGCTCTCAATGTGGTCTCTTTTACAAAGGTGAAACCAAATGCAGACTGGGTGACTGTTTTGTAGAACATCTCCACTCTGTCCGTAGCAATGACCATAACCTCCCAGTTGCTAGTCATTTCCATGAACCACCTTGCTCTCTCAGGCTAACATTTCCATCTGGGCCTGCTGTAAAGTTCCAACAAAACTCAACACAAACTCAATGAACTGCATCTCCTTTTCTTGTTAGGCATTCTACACCGTTCAAGACACAACATTGAGTTCCCCAGCTCAAGAGTTCATCTGTCAATGCATGGCCCCCTCAGCGCCAACCTGGATTATATAGTGAATCAATGGAGTGAAACCTGAACATATCACGATGACCTCCTGACTCACAGTGTTTTATGGCACCATTATATCAAAGTAAGACAAAACCAACCAGGAAATGAAAGCAAACCCTTTGCCAGTTTATGTGTTTGGAGTGTTTTCATACCTATTGGCATGACTTTGAAATGATATACTGCATTTGACGTTACGAAAGCCGACATTCCCTTTGCTCTCTCTGACTGAGGTATGTGCCAGTATCCTCTGAGCAAGACCAACTTAGAAATATAACTTGCTTGTCCCACTGTTCCGACACAGTCCTCCAACCGTGGAATTGGATATACGTCAGTCTTTGTAATGGCGTTGACTTTGTGATAATCCACACATAACTGTTGGGCACCATTTGGTTTTGGCACCATGACTATGGGTGAGCTCCAGTCACTGTAAATCACTTTGGTCATGCCATCTTGGAGCATGCACTCTATCTCCTTCTGTTTTGGTAAGTGTCCAGTAAAGATTACCCAGAGTAAGATAGCTCGGTTGACTACTAGATTTTAGAACAGACAAAACATTTATCCACAAAATTATACAATGAAACACAAAGAACAGAATAAAGAACCCCAACAGAATGCAACCTATCCAACTGGACTTAGTGATGCTGTTCTGAATACACACAACAGTCCCAATAAGCAAACCCCGTTTTAAACCCAGGATAAATGGAACACATGCTTACTGGTTGAAGGTGAGAGAAAAGGGAGAGTGCTTCCACATAGCTCCCTGTTGAACTTCCCACTTCAAGACTGAACTTAAAACTGCTCAGCTCATCTAGGGAGCTGACCACTCTCCTTTCATTATACAAGTCACTTCTAAAACATGACCACTTTGGCCTGAAGTCTCATCTGTTGACAAATAAACAAAAGGCCTCTCAAAATCCTTTTCATTTCTGTACCAGAACCAGACTAATCAGAGTCCAGCTTGGTTTATTGCCCCACTGAAAAAAAATCAATGACAAGGTCTCCTTTAACCAAGAAACAGCTTTTAGAAAAAAAAAGAGACTAGCTTTGTCACACCTTCAATATAATTATAAAGTAACAGGATTTTCCTTTATTTTACCTGCCATTATTTTGTCATGCCTCCCCCACGAATCGGCTCTCCGGATTTCCTTTTCCCGTTCTCCTTTGTACATTCTATACTCCTCCAGGGCTTCTGCTATTCTCAATCCTCAGTTCAGCTCAGAGGGGGATAAAGCCCTCACATGCACTTTCAGCGATTCATACACGAGGACACCCAGGTCTCGTTGAGCAATCTCCCCAGTTCCAATTCACAGCAAGTCATATAATAATCTATTTTTGCCACCAAAGTGGATAAAATCACATTTATACACATTTACTGCATCTGCCATGCATTTATCCGCTCATTCAACTTGTCTAAAGATTTCTGATGAAGAGTTGATGCCTGTAATATCGATTCTCCTGATCCTCAGAAGCTGCCTGGTCTGCTGTGCTATTCCAGCCCCACACTTTCCAACTCCAGCATCTGCAGTCCTCGCTTTCTCCTTGTCAATACTGCAGCATTTCTGCATCCTCCTCACAGCTCACCCTCCCACCCAGCTTTGTGCCATCTGCAAACTTGGAGTCATTATGTTGAGATCCCTCACCTAAATCAGTAATCAATGCTGTGAATAGCTGGGGCCCAAGTACCAATCCCTGAGATACCCCACAATTCATTCCCTGCCATTCTTGAAAAAGATCCATTTGTTCCTCTTCTTTGTTCCCTGCCTGCTAAACACTTTTCCATCCAGCTCAGTACAGTCCCCCCCAGTCGCATGCTCTTTAATTTTCCAGATTAAGCTCTTTTGAGGCACTTTGTGGAAGGTTTTCTGAAAGGGAAGGTGTGTAAAGGGGTGATCGAAAGTGGTACAGGGTTGCTAGGACAGAATGGTTCCTTTCAAGTGTTGAAAGGGGAAAGGAGGGGAAGATGCCCTGGGATGTGGCATCATGCTGAAGGTGGTGGGATTGGCATGGGTGAGCCATTGACAATGCAGTGTGGTTGGGATGGAAGGTAAGAGCACAGGGAGAACGATGGTGGTTCTGGAGCATTGAAAATGTATAAATGCTGAAATGCAAGGAACAGATGGTGGAGGGCACTTGGTACCACGTTTGGTAAGTCAGGGCAACTTCAGCTGAAGAACACTGGAAGATATATATGACGTGCTGAGGTGGCAGGCTGCATCATCTTGACATGATACACAGGATATGGAGAACGTCAGAGAATGGCATGAGTTTCCTTCTGGAAATGAGCCTTGTCCAGGAAGCTGTGGGAGGCTGTGGACCTGGAGTGAATGTCCATCAACAGCCTGTTCTGAGAAACATAGACAAAGGTATCGTGAAAGTAAAGGGGAAAGAAGGATGGAATGTGGGAACCATGTAAATGAGACTTTCCAGTTCAGGGGGAGAACAGGAAGTGGTGCCAGTCCATTCCTCAATGTTAAAGGTGACAGTGGGCAGGGCCAAGGAATCCACTATGTAGCTGAGACAATGGCTGACGTAGCTCGGACCCATGACCCAAAGGAACAATGATCTTTTGGGGGAAGTGAGTGCACAACTTGTAGGGAATTTGTTTGATGTGAGATCAAACAGGAGGCTGGAAGAACATGTCAAGACAGACAGCGGCAGGAGCTGTAGAAGTCAATGTTTTGGGTATTACCATTCTTCAGGACTGGAGATGGGGGTAGGGGGAGTTGCAGATAAAGAGAGGGGGAGTAGGCGTTATGGGTGGTGAGAGGGGCGGAGTGGTGAGGTGGTGCTAGGTGAATACGGTGGGAGGTATGAGCTGGTAGAGTGATGTGAGGCATGAATCCGGCTGGTACCTGGAAGGAGGGATTGGCCAGATATCCCAAACAGATCTACTCCCACCTGCCAGCACTCGGCCCATATCCCTCTAAACCCTTCCTATTCATATACCCATCCAGATGCCTTTTAAATGTTGCAATCAATAGACAATCGACAGTAGGTGCAGGAGTAGGCCATTCAGCCCTTCGAGCCTGCACCACCATTCATTATGATCATAGCTGATCATCCACAATCAGTATCCTGTTCCTGCCTTATCCCCACACCCCTTGGTTCACTATCTTTAAGAGCTCTGTCCATCTCTTTCTTGAAAGTATCCAGGGACTTGGCCTCCACTGCCTTCTGGGGCAGAGCAATCCATATATCCACCACTCTCTGGGTGAAGACGTTTCTACCCAACTCTCTTCTGAATGGCCTACCCCTTATTTTTAAACGAACAATTTTAAATGATCGTAGTAGCCTCTACCACTTCCTCTGGCAGCTCACTCCATACAAGTACCACACTCTGTGTGAAAAAGTAGCCCTGTTACGTCCCTTTTATATCTTTCCCCTCTCACCCTAAACCTATGCCGTCTAGTTCCGAACTCCCCTACCAGAGGGAAGAGACTTTATCTCTTTATCCTATCCATGCTCCTCATGATTTTATAATCCTCTATAAGGTCACCCCTCAGCCTCCGACACTCCAGGGAAAACAGCACCAGCCTATTCAACTTCTCCCGATAGCTCAAATTCTCCAGCCCTGGCAACATCCTTGTAAATCTTTTGTGAACCCTTTCAAATCCAGCCCATAACTTTTCTAGATCTTTTAAGCAGGTGTGCAGTGGATATTCCAGGAGTGATGCAGCTGGCTCAACCACTCAGTTTGAAACAAAACAGAATTTATTTCCACATGAACAAAGGAGAACAAAATATAGAATATCATTATGTATCTTAAAACACCGTCGACACAATTGCAACTTAATGATGGTGTTCTGATTACTTGCAATATCCCCATAAACAACCCCTGGGCAAAACAAAAGGTAGAATTAAACACATGTTCTGACAGGAGAAGTGTCCGAGAGAGAGAGGATTAGCGAGGAACTGCTTCTTTGGGTCCAACAGCTTCTCTGGATTCCCAGCTAAAACCTGACCAGCAGCTGTAAACAAACAGCCAGGCTGCTAAACCCAAACCAAACCGAACCCTGCACTGGGAAGAACTGGCCACTCCCCTTTCATTGTACAAGTGTTGTTTTTTTAAAAAAAAACTTAAAATGTTCTTCAAGTGGATAAACCCAGACATATCGGAACCCCTGAATTTACGACCCCTCTGGGAAAACAAAACCAAGGACAACATCACCTTGTTAAAGGAGCAACTTCATCACAAATGTCTCCTCGTCAGATCAGATGCAATGAAGACGGAGAAATTGGGAAAATGGGAGAGAGGTTTTGCAGGATATGGGGTGGGAGGAGGTGTAGTCCAGGTAGTTATGGGAGTCTGTGTGTTTGTAGTAAATGTCAATCCATAAACTGTCACCAGAGATAGAACACAGAGGTCAAGGAAGGGAAAGGGGAGGGGGGAGTCTGCGGTGGACCAAGTGAATTTAAAGGCAGGGTGGAAATTATTGGCAAAGTCGATGAACTGCTCCAGTTCAGCCTGTGTGCAGGATGCAGCACTGATGCAGTCATCGATGGAATGGCAGAAGAGTTGGTGCACAGTGCCTGAAGGGGGATTGTTTGACGTAGCTGACAAAGAGGCAAGCATAGCTGGGGCCGATCAGAGTGCCCATGGCCACCTTCAGGATTTGGAGAAAATGGGAAGAGTTGAAGGAAACGTTATTTAAGGTGAGGACCAGTTTTATGAGGCGGAGGAGAGTATTGGTGGAGAGGGATTGTATGGGTCTGTTGGAGAGGAAGAAGCTGAGGGCCTGAAGGTCATCCGTGTGGGGAATCGACATGCATAAGGACTGCCAGTCCATAGTGAAGATGAAGCGCTGGGGATTGGGGAACTGGAAGTTACTGAAAAAATGGAGGGCATGGTTGTTGTCACGGATGTAGGTGGGAAGTACCTGAGCTAAGGGGGAGAGCATTGAGTTGAAATAAGAAGATAAACGTTCAGTGGGTCAGGAGCATGCAGAGATGATGGGTCAGCCGGGGTAGTTGGAATTATGGATCTTGGGGAGCAGGTAGAACTGGGCAGTGCCGAGCTTGGGGACGATGAGGTTGGAGGTGGTGGAGGGGAGATCACTGGAGATGATGAGGTCACGGACAGTGTGGGTGATAGTGCCCACATGGACCATGGTGGGGTCATGGTCAAAGGAGACGTGGTGTCATAGAACTGGTTTGATGGTGAACCGAGGATTGGTGTGGAGAGAGTGGAGTGCTGCATGTTCAGAAGGTGTGAGGCTGGAGTGGTTGAGGGGGTGGAGAAATCAAGGAGGTTGATGTTGTGTTGGCAGTCAGTAATAAAGAGGTCTAGGATGGGTACAAGGCTGGGAGGGAGTATCCAAGTGGAAGAGGAAGGTTGGAGGTGGGACAAGGGATCATCGAAGGGTGGTTCGAAGTCTTCGTCAAAGAAGGAAACATGGAGGCAGAGGCAGCAGAAGAAGAGCTCCACTGTCATAGCGGATATGGAATTCATGAGATGGGGACGCAGGGGCACGAACATGATCCCTTCACTGAGGAACAGACCATTCCACCTCACAGCTCAAGGTCGGGAGTTGTGGGGGATGGTGACGATGTGGCAAATCTCCGGGGTGGGGGTCTCGAGGAGGCTATATGGGATAGGGGCAAGGGCAATGTGGTGGGGGTTGGAAGTGCTGTGGTGGATAGGGAGTAAAAACAGAGTATCTCAGTATTGCAAGTACCATAATGGAGAGCTTACTCAGTAGGTGTGAACTCTGCTGAATGCTCAAGATGTGTTGAGGAATGAATATTTCTGGCATTTGAGACTGAATCATTTTTGATGTATAATTCATTCAGAGTGATCCAAATTGGGACTTTTCTGTTCCAAAGTTTTTGTTGGCTGCATACCAATACACTGTTGGCATCAGAATCCAAATCAAGTCTTTTCGGCCATCCCATGTTTCATCAATGAGTGGCTAATCAGATGGAATGGATATTTCAACGTGTTCTTTAACTCCTGTCTGAATTTAGTCTGGGTTACAGCGTAAATACATGTGTTTGTGCAGCAACTGAGTAGTCGGAGTGCATCTCCAATCTGTTCTGCTGTTGTTGAATCAACCTTAATCCTGTAATAAGACATGATTGAAATCCGCTCAAGAATGGAACGTACGACGTATGTCAACCACAACAGGACAAAGCTGCCTCAAATACTGAAGAGTAGAATGATAGATTTTCTTCGATGCTCCATCTCAGGATCATCCTCTCCCTCGCTGCTCGTCTTGTTCCAGAGAGCCCTGCGGATTCGATTGGCTGCTCAAATATGCCTGACAGTCAGGACATTGAGAGTCAAAATAAGGAGGAATGGAATAAGTGGTGTTGTGCTACATTGAAGCAACTAAGCAGACAAATTGTGCTGATTACGATTGCTGCGGTTTTCTCAGTGCAATATTTTCTTTTCAGTTTCTGGCAACAAATGGCAACAAAATGGTCAAAAGTGAAGGAGACTGTTAACCACACCGAGCTGTCTGAAGCTGCATAACGCAGGACCCCTCTGAGACTACAAATGGGAGTAATGTGCAGGAAACTGTCTGGGAAATAGGAATCACCAATCTGATCGAAAATGACATCGACAATAACCACCAGTAGATCCGTCACTGCCATGGACACCAGGTAGTGAGTGATGCACTTTGACAGACCACTCTTTCCTCGCGACGTAATTGTAAATGCCACGATATTAACTGTGAAGAAGATGAAACATAAACATTTCATGATTAGTTATACAATACAAGCATCAGCTCAATTCATAGCTAGATGATTACATTCAGGTGAAGTGGGAACAAGTGAACATCGAAGCTAGGGCCAGGCATGCGCCTCTCCATCAGCCCAAGGTGAGGATGATGAAAGGACACGAGACACCTGGGGTGGGGACCAAACCAACCAGTATTAGGGAGACTTGACCAGATCGGAGGAGGGTCATTTCACAGGGGCAATTCTGAATTGCTTACCCTTGCTAACAATTCCTCTCTTTAGTACTCTGTGCTGGTCTACCTGTCCTAATTTACTGTCCTAAAGGCCTTGCAAGAGTACCGGAATTCAGAAAGCTTGTAGTTGAACTGCATACATGCACTGATCATGGATGTTTGAACAAGCCTGGTCTCCTTACTCTTGGAGAAAAGACAGCTGTCGGAAGAGCTATCATTTAGAGGGTGATTACTGAGGTAATCAGCATGAGGCAATCACCAAGAAATCCATTGGGAAGTTCAACAGAAAGATCTTCAGCCAATGTGTGATGAGAATGTGGACTTGCAATCACGGGGAGTAGCTCAAACAAATAGTTTAGATGAATTTAAAGGGATTTGACAGGAATAGATGGTTACAATGACAGATTCAGATGAAGAAAAATTTGAAAGAAGCAGGAATGGGACTTTAATGCCACTATGGACTGTTTATGCTGGATAGTCTTTTTCCCACTTGGTGTCAGAATTGAGAGACAATAGAAATCATGGTTACGCTTGGGGTTGTACAAGGGATAGACGGTGAGATTGTGAGTGCAAGGAAACTGCCCACAAGAGAAAATGAGCAGCACTGACCAGGGCAAACAGTGATAAGAGAATTAAATCTAGGAGATAACCCCAGAGCGATATAGGAAATGTGACTGAAGATTAATGATGGAGTTCAGAGAGTGATTAAACAGACCAACTGCAATCCCTCAAATTGTGACAAATGGTCAATTAGGTCATTACATTTGGTCAATTTTTATTGGTCTTGTACATTACCCATGCTATTGCTCTTAAACCAAGGATCTGACCAAGTTACATGACCAGTGAAGCCAGATTTTGAGAAAGCTGTGATAAGGACAGGGAGTGAGTCGAGAAGAGGTATGATTGGAACTGGCGATAACCTGGTCAGATGTGGACAGACTGGTTCCAGAGGGAAAAACCTAGATCACAGATTCACATTGAAGAAAATGTGTTGCTGGAAAAGCGCAGCAGGTCAGGCAGCATCAAAGGAACAGGAGATTCGACATTTCAGGCGTAAACCCTTCTTCAGGAATGAATTGCATGGCTGTGGTGGCATGATGAGATGTCTTCCAACTGATGAAAAGACAATATTACAATGTTTGTGCATGTGCAATGTGTTCCAAACATGAAAATTCACCTCTCATTGGTACGGCATGAGATTAGATTAGATTCCCTACAGTGTGGAACCAGGCCCTCCGGCCCAACCAGTCCACACTGACCCTCTGAAGACTAACCCACCCAGACCCAGTTTCCTCTGATGAATGTAACTAGTACTATTGGCAATTTAGCATGGCCAATTCACCTGACCTGCACGTTGTTGGATTGTGGGAGGAAAACGGAGCACCCGGAGGAAACCCGCGCAGACACGGGGAGAATAGGCAAATACCATACAGACAGTCACTCAAGGCTGGAATCGAAGCTGGGACCCTAGTGCTGTGAGGCAACAGTGCTAACCACTGGGCCACCATGCCACCCACTGATGTACTCAGATCAGGCGTCCTGCTCCTACTGTGTTGGCACTCCACTATTGGTCCATGTTTCACTGCTTTGTAATAACAGGAGCAGTATGTAATGGAATGTATATTTATGATGTATTGCCTTTATAATGTATTAAAATATTTCACCTGGGGATGATTTCTCTCTATAAACCTTCTATTTAGGATATTTTTGGCAGCTTCTCTTGTCCATGCTCGAATATATGCACAACTTGAGGTCCACTTCCCTTCCCTGCTATTGTTCCTTGCCTCAGTCTCCCATTGTAACCATTCCCTTCCCTTCTCCATCACATGCTCATTGAGATTCCCATTGAATGCGCTTCAACCACACTCTGTGCCACCTTCACACCACTGCCGTGGAGGGGGCATGTGCTGTGAGGGTCTGATTGGAATTCATGTTGGATCTCCTATTCAACGTCCTCCATTTCCTCACAAGAGGAGAGATTCTCTGTTTATTGCTAATGTCTAATCATTTTAAAGACCTCTAAGAGGTCACATGCCAGCTACTTTTTCCAGGAGACCAGAGATACAGCCTGCTCGTCCTTTCCTGATTGGTAAACCTATACATTTCTAGTATTATATTTGTAAATCCTCTCTCCACCTTCTGCGCTGTTTCCAAACACTTTTTATAGAATGGCCACGCACTGAGGTTTGGTTCACGTTTTGTGTAATTACCTCACTCCCAGACATCTGATTGATTCAGTTACAATACATAAGGTGGCCATTCAGCCCACTGAGTCTATGCTGGGTCATTACACCACAATCCAATTTCTCCCATTCCCCTGCTCGGTTCACGTGGCACTGCAGGGTACCCATGTACTGTCCTTTCCAAACCATTTCCTGTTTCCACTTTCAACAGCCTCAGAGACAGTGAGCTCCTGCTCATTACTGGCTGCTCTCACTGTATAAAGTTTCCTCTCACACTCCCTCTATGGCATCTGTGTCCCCTCATTCTTATCCCATCAGCAAATGCCTGTTTATTTTATCAAATCCTGACATGAACTTGTCCAGTTCGATCAAATCACCCCTCTTTCCGCATTGCTCCCATCCTGGCTTCTCCCAGTCTAGCCTTGTCACAAAGATCCCAATTCCTTTTGGCAGATCCATGCCATATTCCTGGCATCTGCTGCACAGGAAGTAGAGGCTGTGGGTAAAAGGGTGACATTAGAAAGTGGTGACTGTCATTTAAAGATCTCCAGACCTTCATCAATCACAGACCTCTGCATTTCTCCCCTATCCCTTTCACTATTTCTCCTGATATGCTGCTGACCTCATTCCCATTTCTAATGAAGCAAACACATCTTCCAGGTGAAGCAGCATTTCACTTGTCCTTCCTCAGTCGAGTCTATGGCATTTGCTGCTCTCAATGTGTTCTCTTTTACAAAAGTGAAACCAAATGCAGACTGGATGACTGCTTTGGAGAACACCTTCACTCTGTCCGTAGCAATGACCATAACCTCCCAGTTGCTAGTCATTTCCATGAACCACCTTGCTCTCTCAGGCTAACATTTCCATCTGGGCCTGCTATAAAGTTCCAACGGAACTCAACACAAATTCAACGAACAGCACTTCCTTTTTTTGTTAGGCCTTCTACAGCGTTCGAGACACAACATTGAGTTCCCCAGCTCAAGAGTTCATCTGTCAATGCATGGCCCACCTCAGCGCCAACCTGGATTATATAGTGAATCAATGGAGTGAAACCTGAACATATCACCATGACCTACTGACTCACAGTGTTCCAAGGCACCATTCTATCAAAGTAAGACAAAACCAACCAGGAAATGAAAGCAAGCCCTTTGCCAGTTTAGAAAGGAAACACTTGGCAATTAAAACTTTGGCATTTAGTTGCAATATCCAACATTTATTGTACTGTCCAAAGGCAGCTAAATAATAGTAGCATTTGAAATGGTGACCCGTAATTTTAAACCAGAGCTCCCTTGTTCCGGACTGCCCCACAAGAGGAACATCATTACCATGTCCACCCTGTTAACACTAACCAGGGTCTTATACACACCATTCATATCAGCTCTTACTGTTCTAAACTCCAGGGGAAACAAGTGCAGTCTGTCCAACCATCCTCATAGGACAACCCACTTATTGCAGGGATCAGTCCACTAAAACCTGCCCTGTATCGCCCCCACAGGACTTACATGCATCCTGAAATAAGTGGAACTGAACTGGACAGAATATTCGCGATGCCATCTCATTGTTGCTTTATGGAACTGAATATTCCTCTCATTATTAATAATTGCATCCTTTAGCTTTCCAGATGTTGTGTTGTACCTACCTTTTTGTGACTCACACACCTCAATACCTGCACATCTCAGACTTCTGCACGTGTTCTCCATGTAAATACCCCTCTGCTTTTTAAAAATTCTTCCTTCCAAAATGAACAACTTCACATTTTACCATGTTAAATGGGTGGCATAGTGGCTGAGTGGTTATCACTACTGCCTCACAGTGCCAGAGAGCTGGCTTTGATTCCAACTTTGTATAACTGTCTGCGTGCAGTTTGCACATTGCCCCTGTGTCTGTGTGGGTTACCTCCGGGGGCTCCAGTTTCCTTCCACAGCCAATAGATACGCAGGTTAGGTGGATTGGCCATGGTAGATTTCCCATAGTGTCTAGGAATCTGCAGGCTGGATTGATTAGCTGTGGGAAATACAGGGTTATCGGATGTGGGTCTGCATTTGATGCTCTTTGAAAGGGTCAATATGGACTGAATGACCTGCTTCCACACTGTAGAGATTCTATGTTACACTCCATCTGCCCGATTTTTGCTCACACATACAACCTCTCAATGTTATACAGCATACAACACTGAAAAAATGTCACGCCAGATTCCTTGTAGTAATGAGTCAATGGACAGTCTCGTTACAGTTAAGATGGCAGAGTTACAGAAAACTGGGACTCGGGAGAATGATGCCACTGAAGGGGTGACTGTACAGCAAAGATGTTAAAGTAACATATTAAACATCCCCAGGAAGGAGGGAAGCAGGGTAAGGGTGAAACACAGCAGAATAAAGTTACAAATCGGTCATTGAAGCTCACCAGAAACTCCGAGAGCTGCCAGAATACTGTAGAAAGAGAATTTGGCAATATAGGTGATCCAGAGAATCTGGAGCAGATCCATTTTCTCTGAGAGTCCAGTGTTGGCGTTGGAAGCAGAACGCCTGAGCACTCCATTGAATGGAATTCCAATTTTATTTCGCTCACAATTCTCCAATGACCGAATTGGAACAGCACTGCTCCTGGCATTACTCACAGTCATTTGAACAAACAGGTTCACAAGGAGCTCTGGTATCTCTGGTGTATTACTGAAGGATTACATCTATGTGCGTTGTAGCAATTTGAAGTTACGCAGCTCCAGGATTTGATAATAAATAGTTCAAGCAGTGGCATTACAGTAACAGTGCTGGCCATCCCACTCAACGGGGAGTTGTCCCTTCCCTGGAGGTGGTGAGGGAAAATGGAGGAATGGGGAAATAACTGGGCAAGTGTTTGACCCTGAAGAGAAGTGAATGATGTTGCGGTTGCAAAGGTGATAGGTCACCTTCCTGACCTGTTGCCTATTGAGGCCTGTAAATGGTCAAGTAATGGCCATTTCCCTGATCACCTGACTCCCTTGTTCAGTGAGAAAGTTGGTGGATATCCCAATCAGGAAACCATGGCGACCCATCAGCTGGGGGCCGAGGGGCCATTCAAATGGGGACAACTGGAGACATGGATGTTTCTGAAAGGCTAAGCCTCTGCTTCTGACCACCCTGATCTCCTCACACTGAGGTAGCCAGCCCTAAAGGAGAACATTAAATCGACTTTGCTTCTCCCAGCTAGATCCCTGGAGTAGATCACTGGTGGATTTCCGGATCCAGACATTGCCGGTATCTCTTGGCCAATCGTGCCTGCCAGCTCTTCATGAGGCTGGGTGATTGGGTGTGTTCTGTCGGCTTTGTGGGGAGGAGGGACATGTTATCTCCCACCGTCATCACCCCCCTTTAAACCAGACTGTTTAGCCTGAGGCTGACACTCACGGACAGAGCCTTCCATCATGTTGGAAACCGAAAGTGCACCATAGAAACAAAAATGGCTGTGACCACAGGAGTTGGAAGTAACTCAACCTGTGAGGGAGGGGGCTGCAGCAAATACCAACCGTAGGGGTTGACTTACCACCTGCGAACCTGCACTGATTGCTTTCCATTGAGTCTCCTCCCAGACGGTACCCCATGGAGACACATTTCTTCTATCGGGTGTATGACCCCAATTACAGCACACTGCTCCTGTTCATAGACCCACAAGTGTCTTCAGGTTGTAGAGTCAGTGAGGTCTACAGCACAGAAAAAGGCCGTTCACCCCATCAAGTCTGCAATGATCAGAAACAACCACCTAACTATCTCATCCTATTTTCCAGCACATCATCCCTGCCTCTGCAAATGCAGATTACTTCTGTCCTTCAGTATTGCTTCCAATCATTTCCCCTGCACTGAGGTTTGTGCTGAGTGGTGTGTAGTTTCCTGTTTTATCCCTTGCTCCCTACTCCATTAGCTGTCCTCCAGTTCTTTAGCACCTCTCCTGTGGCCAGAGAGAAATAGAAAATTACTGCCAGTGCCCTTGCTATTTCCTCCCTTGCCTCACTCAACAGCTTGGGATATATTTCGTCCAGCGCTGGAGATTTATCTACTCTTCAGCCTGCCAGACCACTCAGAACGCCCTCTCCGTTCTCCTCCCTGATTTCTGTTCCTACTGTCCAATAACATGCCCTAGGAAAGTGACTTGGGCATTGGCAAATTCACGTTTAGCCAGGTTTACCGCCAAGCCTGCCTTCTGAAGTCGATCCATGCTGTAAATGTTCCTCCCATGACTGACTAAAAATCACCAGGTCCTCAATATACACCACACAGTTGGGTGATCTGGCAATGACCTTATTGGTTCGTCTCTGAAACGTGATTGGAGCGTTTTCATACCTAATGTAATGAATTTGAAATGATATATTGCATTTGAAGTTACGAAAGCCGACATTGCCTTTGCTCTCTCTGACTGAGGTATTTGCCAGTACCCTCTGAGCAAGTCCAACTTAGAAATGTAAGTTGCTTGTCCCACATTTCTGACACAGTCCTCCAACCGTGGAATTGGATATACATCAGTCTTTGTAATGGCGTTGACTTTGTGATAATCCACACATAACTGTTGGGTACCATCTGGCTTTGGCACCATGACTATGGGTGAGCTCCAGTCACTGTAACTCACTTGGATTATGCCATCTTGGAGCATGCACTCTATCTCCTTCTGAACTTGTGCCAACTTTCAGAATTATGACTATCAGGATGTTGCTCAATCGGAACAATACCTCCTATATCGACATCATTAAAAATTAGGTTTGTACTTCCCAGTTTATATCCGTGTATCTCCCGATGTGATCGTCATAACTCTTTCAGGTCATTTCGACTTTCTTGTGTAAGGTAACTCAATAATATATCCCAATTTTTGGCATCTTCCTCATTGTCCAATTTGATTGGAAAATGTCCAATTCAGAATCCTCTGTGCTGTAATCATTAACACCTTCTCCTCTTGCTTTCCTTCCCTATCAAAATACCTTTTGAGCATATTCACATGACACACTCTGAGACACACTCCTGTCTGGAGTTCTTATCAAGTAGTTCACCTCACTCAATTTCCTCTCAATTTGATAAAGTGCACGAAACCTTGCTTTTAACTGCTCACCTTATACAGGACATAACACCAATACCTTATCCCCAGTTGCAAACTTGTGAATTTGTGATTTTTGATCTGCTTCCTGCTTCATTGTATGCTGTAATACTTTTAAATGCTGTCTAGACAACTCTCCAGCTCAATTTAATTATTCTCAGAAACGTGACGCATGTTGTCTAATGAGATTGCCTCTGGAAATCTATTAAACACATCCATTATTGTTAATAAATACTTATTCCTACTTTTTGTTTGAGGTACGCGACCATCACAATCAATCAAGATTCTTGTGAAATGTTCTTCAAATGCTGGCATAGGTATTAAAGGTGCAGGTTTTATTCCTGCCTGTGGTTTTCCGATTAGCTGACATGGATGATACATCTGGCAACAGCCCAGTAAAAATGTCTTTGCATTTTAGCCTGTGTTTTCCTCACCCCTAAATAACCTCCAAGTGGTAGCTCATGACCACTCACAGCACCTCCTTTCTGTACCCTACTCGCAAAACAATTTGATGAATTTCTGCCCATTTCTCACCTGCCTGAAAGTGTGATGGTCTCAATTTCCTCATTAAGACATCATTTGTTAAGTATTAGCACACAGGGATGCATTCACCTTCTTTCTTTGGAAATGCCTTTTGACATGACTGTTCTAACTCCTCAGCTTTCTGCTGTAACTCAATCAGCTTAGCAGAGCTAAATTTGCTAGCATGTTTGCCTATTTTCTCCTTCTCTGTTCCATTTATCTGATCAAAGGAAGTTTCAGGTAACACTGCGTCAGCTTCCTTATCTGTGCCTTTTGATCTCTCCTGCTTCAGTTTGAGCTTCTGTGATCTTGTCATCACACAATCTGGGAACATTCTTGAATAAACATTCTCCAGGTCTTCAGTTGCCTGCATTTTCACTGGCTTTTCAGCTAAAGTAGGCAGCACGCCTACCGGTGCAGCTATATCCTTAGCAAGGACAAATTGTATTCCTGGAGCTGAGAGTTTGTCCAGTACTCCCACCACAAATTCTCCCCTCTTCTCTGGACTCTCTAGCCTCAGTTTACATAACTGCGCACCTTGTGTCTCACCATGAATTCCTGTTACCAGCACCTTTTCTGGCAATCATCCCTCTGGAGTATACCTCCTCATTCCTCAGCATTACAGACTGAGGGACCCTCTGTCCCTTAATATTGTAACCTCCTTACCTACTACTCTTGACCTATGTGAATAAACTTTACCCTTGCATGTATATTTTTAAAGCAGATCTGGCCCTTCCTCCTTAGTCAACCTGTAATCATCTTGTACACTCTGAGACAGTCATTTAACTTCCCTTGTGCATTTTGTTACTAGTCCAACAAAACTTCCAGGCTTGTCTGGTTTTCCTACATCTGGCTTTCTCCTTGCCCACCAACATTGTGATTTCATGTGGCCCACTTTATTACAATGAAAACTCTGGAGCTTTTTGACTTATATGTCCCCCTCAAGGGTTTCTTTTTTACCATGTAGTAAATTATCCTTATGATCTTCACTGAGATCTACCTTTCCCTTTATGAACCAGCTCATAATCATCAGCCACTTCAGCTGCTAACCTTGTCATTTTAACGCTCTGCTCTTCCACATGAGTTCACACTACGTCAGGCAATGAATTTTTAATTCCTCCAAAATAATTACCTCTTGAAGGGCATCACAATTTTCCTCAATTTTTAATGCTCCTATCCATCTATTGAAATTACTCTTTTTGGTCCTTTCAAACTCAGTGTAGGTTTGACCTGGGTCCCTCCTTAGATTCCTGAAACATCTATAAGCTGCTGGTACAATCTCATATGCACCTAAAATGGCTTTTTTAAAATCTCCTCATACTCCCCGGATACCTCCTCTGATAGGAATGAGAACACCTCACGAGCCCGAAGGACAGGTTACATTTGGATCAACAAAACCCACATTGCCACTGGCCACTGCATTTGTTAAGCTACCTTTTCAAATTAGATAACAAAGGCTTCCACATCCTTATCATCAAATGTAGGCAATGCTTGAATATATTTCAACAGTTTCTCACTAGGTTTCTGACCACCAAGGGCTTGCTCATCCTCACTCTCTTCCTCACTAAGACTACCCTCAGCCTTTATCTCCAGCCTTTTAAGCTGACTTTCCTTTTTAAGTGTCAGTTTTTGAAGTTCAAAAAGCTCTCTCATTTTCTTTCTCTGCTCTCTCTTTTTCCCTCACTTCTGCTTCTAATCATATCTCAAGTGGTTTCATTTCTGCTGCCCTTTCCTTATCTCTCGCCTCTAACCCAGGCTGTTTCATTTACAGTCGAATCCTTGCTATCTCTACAGATTCTGATGGTTTCTCCAACAAGTTTAAATGGTGAGCTGCTGCTGTAATTATCTCCCCTTTCCTCACAGAAACAGGCAGCTCCAATTCCAACTTTTCTGCTACTTCTTCCAACATGGTCTAGTGCACATTTTGCAAAACTTTCAAAGTCCCCGCATCCACATTTAGAAAACTGTTGGCGACTGAAAGAGCCATTCCGATCCCAAGCTTTGTCTACCCAAACAAACCAACACCCAAAATAAAGACATTGGCACCGACCACTTGCTGTTTAAAATCCCACAAAGAGCCCCCAATCTGTTATGGTCAAGGCCAGACCACTCAAAACATTCTCAAGCAGGCAACCCTAGACCTAACTTTGCAATTTGTTTTGGTAAGTGTCCAGTAAAAATTACCCAGAGTAAGATAGCTCGGTTGACTACTAGATTTTAGAACAGACAAAACATTTATTCACAAAATTACACAATGAAACACAAAGAACAGAATAAAGAACCCCTACAGAATGCAACCTATCCAACTGGACTTAATGATGCTGTTCTGAATACACACAACAGTCCCAATAAGCAAACCCCCTTTAAAACCCAGCATAAATGGAACACATGCTTACTGGTTGAAGTTGAAGGGCAGAAAAGAGAGAATGCTTCCACACAGCTCCCTGTTGAACTTCCCAGTTCAAGACTGAACTAAAAACTGCTCAGCTCATTGAGAGAGCTGGCCACTCCTCTTTTATTTATAAAGGTCACTTCTAAATCATGACCACTTTGGCCTGAAGTCTCATCTTCAAAAGGCCTCTCAAAATGCTTTTCATTTCTGTACCAAACCAGACTGATCGGACTCCAGCCTGGTTTATTGCCCCACGGAAAAAATCACGGACAAGCTCTCCTTGAACCAAGAAACTGCTTTTAGAAAAGAAAGGGACTAGCTTTGTGACACCTTCAATGTATTTATAAAGCAACAGGATTTTCCTTTATTTTATCTGCCATTATTCTTCATGCATCCCCGCCCCCCTCCAGCCCCCCCACCCCCCCACCCCACAGCTCAGAGAGGGATAAAGCCCTCACATGCGCTTTCAGTGATTCATACACGAGGACACCCAGGTCTCGTTGAACAATCACCCCCCCGTTCCAATTTACAGCCAGTCAAATAATAATCTATTTTTGCCACCAAAGTGGATTACATCACATTTATCCACATTATACTACCATGCATTTGTCCACTCATTCAACTTGTCTAAAGATTTCTGATGAAGTGTTTATGTCTGAAATGTCTATTCTCCTGCTCCTCAGAAGCTGCCTGTTCTGCAGTGCTTTTCCAGCACCACACTTTTCAACTCCACCATCTGCAGTCCTCTCTTTCTCCTGGTAGAAACTGAAGCATCTCTGCATCCTCCTCACAGCTCACCCTCCCACCCAGCTTTGTGTCATGTGCAAACTTGGAGTGATTATTTTGAGGTCCCTCCTCTAAATCAGTACTCGATGCTGTGAATAGCTGGGGTCTCCACATTCATGTCGTGCCATTCTTGAACAAGATCCATTTGTTCCTCTTCTTTTTTCCCTGCCTGCTAAACACGTTTCTATCCAGCTGAGTACAGTACCCCCAGTCGCATGCTCTTTAATTTTGGACATTAATCTCTTGTGAGGGACATTGTGGAAAACTTTCTGAAAGGGAGGGTATGTAAAGGGGTGATCGAAAGTGGTCCAGGGTCGCGAGGACAGTATGGTTCCTTTCCAGTGTTGAAAGGAGAAAGGAAGGGAAGATGTGCTGGAATGTGGCATCATGCTGAAGGTGGTGGGATTGGCATGGGTGAGCCATTGGCAATGCAGTGTGGTTGGGATGGAAGGTGAGAGCACAGAGAGAACGATGGTGGTTCTGGAGCATTGAAAATGTGTAACTGCTGAAATGCAAGGAACAGATGGTGGAGGGCACTTGGCACCACGTTGGTAAGTCAGGGCAACTTCTGCTGAAGAACACTGGAAGGTATATATGATGTGCTGAGGTGGCAGGCTGCTTCACCTTGACATGATACACAGGATATGGAGAAAGTCAGAGAATGGCATGAGTTTCCTTCTGGAAATGGCCTTTATACAGGAAGCTGTGGGAGGCTGTGGACCTGGAGTGAATGTCCATCAACAGCTTGTTCTGAGAAACATAGACAAAGGTCTCTTGGAAGTAAAGGGGAAAGAAGGATGGAAAGTGGGAACAATGTAAATGAGATTTTCCGGTTCAGGGGGAGAACAGGAAGTGGTGCCAATCCATTCCTCAATGTTAAAGGTGACAGTTGGCAGTGCCAAGGAATCCACTATGTAGCTGAGACAATGGCTGACGTAGCTCGGACCCATGACCCAAAGGAACAATGCTCTTTTGGGGGAAGTCAGTGTGCAGCTTGAAGGGAATTTGTTTGATTTGAGATCAAGCAGGAGGCTGGAAGAACACGTCAAGCCAGACAGTGGCAGGAGATGGAGAAGTCAATATTTCGGGTATTACCATTCTTCAGGACTGGAGGTGGGGTTAGGAAGAGTTGCAGATCAAGGGAGGGGGTGTAGGCATTATGGGTGGCGAGAGGGGCAGAGTGGTGAGGTGGTGCTAGATGAATTCAGTTGGAGGTGCGATCTGGTAGATCGCTGTGAGGCTTGAATCCGGTTGGTAGCTGGAAGGAGGGATTGGTCAGAGGGAGCGAAGGGAGGAAGCAGGGATGGAAAGGGAGCCTGGGAATTCATGGGAATGTTATTGAGTCAATGCTGTGTCCTCCGGACTGTGAGATGCCCTGGTTAAAGATGAAGAGAAGACCACATCGGGATCACCAAATACAGTAAACTAGGTTAGAGGAGAGGCAGGTGAACCTCTATCTCACCTGGAAGGACAGTTTGGGGCCCTTGAATGGAGGTGAGGGAGGTGGTGTGCCAGCAGGTTTTACATAACGTACGGTTGCAGGGTAAGGCAGATGGGGGGTTTGGGGGGTGTGGTGGGGGAAGGGGTGTTGATGGAGACGGTGGCGTGAGCCAAGCAGTGACGAAGGGAATCGTCCCAGGGGAAGGCAGAGATGGGTGGGAGGGGAAAATGCTCTAGGAGGTGGCAGATGTGTTTGAGGATGATGCGCTGGAAGCGTGGACTGGTGAGGTGGTATGTGAGAACAAGGCAGACCTTGTTTTTAGCATGTTTGGATGGGGTGGGGTTTAGAGCAGTGGAGCAGGGAATGGAAGGGTGTGGTGGAAGGCTGTCTGGATGACTCGGGGTGTAACGCACATTGTTCGATAGAGGTGAGCATCTGGGATGCTTGGGAATGGAAGGTGTTATGGACCAGGCCAGACCCCTCAACACATTCATAGGGTCACAGAGTCATAGAGATGAACAGCACGGAAACAGACCCTTCGGTCCAACTTGTCCATGCTGACCAGATATCCCAAAATGATCTACTCCCACCTGCCAGCACCCGGACCATATCCCTCTAAATGATTTCTATTCATATACCCATCCAGATGCCTTTTAAATGCTGAAATCAATAGACAATCGACCATAGGTGCAGGAGTAGGTCATTTGGCCCTTCAAGCCTGCACCACCATTCATTATGACCATGGCTGATCATCCACAATCAGTATCCTGTTCCTGCCTTATCCCCATACCCCTTGGTTCCACTATCTTTAAGAGCTATGTCCACCTCTTTCTTGAAAGTATCTTGAAGTATGCTTCTGGGGCAGACCATTCCATACACCCACCACTCTCTGGGTGAAGACGTTTCTCCCCAATTCTGTTCTGAATGGCCTCCCCCTTATTTTTAAACTAACGATGTTAAACGATCGTACTAGCCTCTGCCACTTCCTCTGGCAGGTCATTCCATACACGTACCACACTCTGTGTGAAAAAGTAGCCCTCTTACGTCACTTATATATCTTTCCCCTCTCAGCCTAAACCTATGCCCTCTAGTTCAGGACTCCCCCACCCGAGGGAAGAGACTTTGTCTCTTTATCCTATCCATGTCTCTCATGATTTTATAAACCTCTATAAGGTCACCCCTCAGCCTCCGACATTCCAGACAAAACAGCACCAGCTTCTTCAACTTCTCCCTATACCTCAAATCCTCCAGCCCTGGAATTCATTGAGATGGGGACGCAGGGGCACGAACGTGAGCCCTTCACTGAGGAACAGACCATTCCACCTCACAGCTCAAGGTCGGGAGTCGGTGTGGGTTGGTGACTATGTGGCAAATCTCCGGGGTGGGGGTCACGAGGAGGCTATATGGGGTAGGGGCAAGGGCAATGTGGTGTTGGAAGTGGTGTGGTGGGTGGGGAGTAGGTGTGGGAGCGGTGCCCATGAGTGGGATGGAGGATTTACTATGGGGAGGGGGTGGAAAGAGGGATGAAGTAGAGTGGAGGGAGGAGAGGTGGAGAGGTAGGGTGTACTGTGGAGATAGGCAGCTGAGGAGGGAGAGCTAGTGTACTGCCTGGCTGCAGATGGGCAGTAGGTGGGCATGTTTTGCCAAGCATCTCAGCTGGGACCGTAAGGTCAAGCCCGACCTCTCAGTCACAGCCCGTTTCAATTCCCCTACTCACTATCTCTCCAACATGTCCATCCTCAGCCTCCTCCATTGCTACAGTGACTCAGTCCGAAAGTTGGAGGAGCAACATCTCACCATCATCTGCCTGGCCGGTCTACAGCCTGAAGGACCCAACATTGAGGTCTCTAATTTCAAATAACCTTCCCACCCATCCCCCGACTACCTTTCCATCCCCACCTCCTTCCTTCCATCCATTCCTTGACCCCTCCTGCCAGCTACCAACCAGATTCATGCCTCCCATCGATCTACCAGGTCATAACTATCACCTGCATTCACCTATCACCATGTAACCACTCTGCCCGTCTCCCCACCCATAACCCTCTCCCTCCACTGTCTTTATCTGCAACTCCCCCTCTTCCCACCTCCAGTCCTGAAGAAGGGTTATACCTCTCCACCTCCTGATGCTGCCTGGCTTGCTGTGCCCTTCCAGCCTCCTGCCTGTCCAATTCGGATTCCAGCAGCTGCAGGTTTTTTTTTTGTCTCTGATGGCAGATAGAGACCAGCCAAGTGAAGGGATGGCACAGCGGAAAGGGACTGCTGTGGATATCTCTTCAAAGCCATCCCCAGAAACTGAGAGATGTTGAAGGAATGTCGGGAATGTTCAAGTCACCTTCAACTCCAGGTTCAAATGAAAGCTGTCACAATGTGCATCTGCACAGTGTTGATGATTGCCCCCTTTATATCAAGGTACACTTCATCAGGCTGAAGTATCCCTTGTTACAGTTCCATTGAGAACTCCTTCCATCCCAGTTTACATTTATCAATGTGTGGGGGTCATGTTGACACAATCTCACCTTGACCTGGAAGAACGCAGTTCAATCCTTCGGTTTCTCTCCTTCTCGAGCACCTGTTTGGTTTCCACAAGATTCATTGTTAATGATCCTGATAGGTCTTCCTCTCTTTCGTCACTGTGTTTTGCAGCACCTAACCCCCATCCCCCAGGCATGGTTATCAGGCCCTGCATCACATCCCTCGCATTCCCCATTCTTCAGCTCCCATCCATAACCCACTCCCTCCCTCTCCCTCTCTCAGAACCATGATAGGGTTCCCCTCATCTTCCACCCCACCTGTTTCCATTTTCAGTCAGCCTTCCTCTTTCATTTCCACCACCAACGATGACTTACCCTTGCCCTACCTTTGCTGCATTCTGAAGTGTCGATTCTTTCTCTGACGCTGTTCCCCATTCCTCAAACTGTTCCAACAGTCCCTCCCTTCTCTGCTGCATCTTTCTATGAAGATGGTGCTGGAGATGTAAATCTTGCCTTTCATACCTTCATGCTCTCAACCAGCCAAGGACCCAAACAGTTCTGCACAGCAATGTGGTGATTTTGTGTGCACTTGAGTGGACAGACTCTGCTGCTAACAGAATGGCAATGCTGCTTTGAGGAGTTCAAAAGGAGCTTGGAGGATTGTTTTACACAGCAGCTCGCTACAGTCTCCCAGCATGACCTGCAGCAATTCAAACACTTCATTTACACAAGCACTGACACACAGAATATATTTTTTATTGCAATTTTAATAAAAATGATCAATTTTAGGCTTTACACATCATTGATCAAGTTTTTGTCACAGATATCCAATCTGATGTTTGTCCTTTAACGCTCTGGATAAAACAGTGAGTTATAAATACATCAGTCTGCCTCACTGTCAGAGCTAGTCACCTGTTGAATAATCTCCCATTCAGGGTTACCAAATACATTACTCCTCTCACCAGCTCCTGTCTGAATTTTCTCTGTGTCAGCCCATAGATACACGTGTTTGTACATGAACTGAGAAGCTGCAGCATAAACCCACCTTGTTGGGTGATGTATATTGGGTAACTGTAATATTTTTCCGCATAGTCAACGTTTGTTACTGGCCAGTTTATCGAATGCACCGTGTACGTCATACATAAAAGAATGAAATTGGCAGAAATAACAAAAAGTAAAATCATTGATTTTCTCCGATTTTTCACCTCTGGGTCACATTTGTTCTCAGTGTTACTCCGGAGTGCCCTGCGGACTCTATTTGCTGCTATAATGTGTTGGATGCTCAGAGCATTGAACAAGAAAATGTAAAACATTGGTAATAAAGGAGTGATAATGGTGTCGATCCATTCATATGCTTTCCACAAGGGGGACGTGTAATAATCAGCAGTTGGAACACAATGCCATAGTATGTTGTCAATTTGAATGGCAGGTTCCATGAAATAATAAAAGGGAATGCTTCTCACACAGCTAACCACGCACACAGTCGCAATAACGATGCTCGCGGTTTTCTCAGTGCAATATTTTGTTTGCAGCTTCTGACAGCAAATTGTGATAAAGCGATCAAACGTGAGGGTGACAGTAAACCAGACACAACAGTCTACACGACAATATACGCCACAAAGTTTACAGTGCACACTGGAGTCAGATGCAGGAAGGTAATTGAAAAATACAAGCTATTAATCTTGCGTAAGATCACATTGATGATAACCACCAATAGATCTGCTGTAGCTATGCTCACCAGGTAGCGTGTTATACATTTGGAGAGACCACACCTTCCTTGAGAGAGGATCATGATTGCCACCAAGTTAACTGTGAGAAGCACAAAGATTAAAGTTTCAATCAAAAATCGTTTCCACTGTACATATTGTAAGGATAAAAGTCTGCATTACTTTGTGAGATCTCACACATTGAATCCATTCCCATCCCATTCACTTATGAGCTATACAATGTGGCATTCATAATGGAGGGCTGCATGATGGTTCCGTGGTTAGCACCATTGCTTCACAGTGTCGGGGACTTGGGTTGGATTCCAACTGGAGGTCTGCGTGGAGGTTGGATGTTTTCCCCACATATGTGTGTGTTTCCTCCTGCAGTCCAATGGTGTTTAGGTTAGGTGCATTGGCCATGTTAAATTGCACCAGAGTGTACAGGGATGTACATGTTATGTGGATAGAAATGCAAGGTTGCAAGGAAAGACTGCGTCTGTGTGTGATGCTCTTCAGAGGGTTGGTTCAGACTCGATCTGGCAAATGGCTTCTTCCTGCACTGTGGGGATTCTATGATATTCTCGCAGAAATGTTTCATCCAATAACAGAAGCACCTTCAATCCTGCACTTTGTTGATCTTCAAAAGCTATAATTTCAACAAGTCAATGGGGTGAATCTTGCAGCAAGGAGTGAGAATAAATTGCTTGGATCAGAAATGGGAGCTGGTGCTTCTCCTACAGAGCACATGCTGGATCCTGATTGACCGATCAGTTGTTGGGAAGCAGTGGAGAGCTTCCCGTCTAACTTGATGGGCCTGAGGAAGAAGCAGTCTGTATAGAAGACAAACGGGACGTCTTGGATGAGGGGAGCACAACATGGAAGTAACGGGAAGAGATTTGAGAATAACTTTCTGGTTACAGTTTCCTCCTCTGTTAACATGGCTCACCACCTGCCTCTCCTGCCACCATTCTCCAACCACCCTGTGGCACCCCGTGATATCCGAATCACTCGGACAATGTTGGCCATAAGTTCTAATCATTATCCTCAAACTTTGATACTGTCTTTATGTTGTACCTTGAGATTATGGGTAATACACAGAAGATGAGAATTGCTTAATTCTCAAACTAGTATTCATTTGTTCAAATATCTGTAACACAGAATTTGGGCTCTGATCTGATTGCATTTTTTTGGGCAATCCAGAGATGGATAAAAAAATTGAACTAACTTTGCCACTGCCATTCTCTTAGTATTTCATTCCTGAGGGAACGCTTCAGGAAATCCTATGGAAATTCCCGAATTATTAAGACAGATTGATTCCCATTCCTGGTTTGTGGTCGGGGTCCTAACATAATTGGTTAAGAACCTGCCATACGGAACTTCAATAGCTGGTATACGAATTAAAGATGCAATTTGATTTGAGGGTTGAGGTTCCTCCATTATCTGACAAGTACTTCATGTCTGGCAACACTTGACCATAACTTTATGTAATCCAATAAAAATGCTTTTGTATTTTAGCCTGTGTTGTCTAAATTCCTAAGTGATCGGCCTTTGGAAAGTTGTGAACTACTTGTAAGATGTCATTAAGCTGTAAAGATGGATATCTCCACCTGATGGTTCAACCACCTCATGGATCACAGTCCATCCCTCATCAGCTGATATTTGAGGTGGTCTCCATTCCCTCATTACGGCCTTACTTTTCAAATAATAACACACAGATATTAACTTTGAAGCAGTTTCTGTGTTGCAGTTTGATACAACTCTTGCAGTTCCAAACCTGCTTCTTGCATTTCTACTGAAGAAGATGGGCTACAAATCCCAACCTCTTTCTCTTTCTTTTTGATAACTGAACAGGATGAATGCAAATTTTGAAAATGCAACTCAATTTCCAAATCACCTCACTTTTTGTGGTCTCTTTTCCTTCTAGTCTAACTTCATGGGCCTGAGACCTAGTCATGACAAACATTAGGGAACAATATTCCCATTTTGTTTACTTCCATTTCTCCCACCCTTGGTGATGCTAATATTTTTGAACTTGCCAGATTATTTCCTTGAATAAAAGCAATTGCTTCTGTGTAGAAATTTGTTTTCCCTACTCCGATTACCACTTCTCCATTTGCCAAGTCACTCTTTGACCTAACTTTGTATATTGGACCTGTTTCTTTAAACTCCAAGAATATCTCTAATTAAGATTTTCTCCTTCATCAACCCCTCTGGAAGAAAAATTGTGTCATTGTCAGGGACTGACTTGCTCCAGAGACTTTCAATGTCTTTCCTGCTTCACCTCCTTGATTCAAAACATAAGGAAGTATCTCCCCTTTTGAGGTCAGCTACTAGAAACTTCCAGCGGTACTCATTAATCTTCCAAAAGAGATTTTAGGACCGTTCTGATCTATGACTTCTTTCTTAGTACATTCCAAGGAACCATGTTAACTTTGTCCCCCTGTGACAGTTTTCCAGCCTACTCCCTGTCCTGATGCCTTCTTGTCTGAAGACTCATTCACTTTTCTATTCCTGTAATTGGTTTCCCATTTAATTTCTAGCATAATAAACTGCTTAAGCAAATGTTTCCAGCTTTGGTATGTCTGGTCTTATTACTATGAAAGCTGGCTAGTTTCTTTACATCACTTTTTGGTTTAACTTTTCTCGCTTATTATTTTGAGAGCCTTCCATTTCTTTTCTCAAATTAGGGCCTCTTAATCAGCAAATTTTCCCACAGCAATTCATTCTCCCTTGCAAATGCCGCAATTTTCTGATTCAGCTTTTTTCTTGTCACCTGATGTTTCAATGGATATGTTCAGTCAAAAGCTTATCAGCATTTGACTTTGTCATAAGCATTAACCGTTTCATACTCTGCAGATTGCTCTACTGTCAATCTGGTGTACACAGTCATAGCTATACCCATCAAAACCCTTTGTAACATTAAGGTCCAAACCTCTTTTAGCCACTTTATCTCCACCTATCACCTCAAATGAGGGAGAGTGCCTTTTAACTCCATCCTCAGTAAAGTTAGTTACTAAGCATATATGTTTGGGTCAATTAGTATTCTGATTGGTATCACAATCATTGCTACTTATTTCTTCCAACTTTATTTAAAGCTCTGCTTTTACAAACTCATGTTCTCTAATTTCCGTGTCTCTTTCGAATTCAAATTTTCTTAATTCAGTTTCTCTCTGCTTTTCTCTCTGCTCTCCATCCATTATCCTTTGATTTCCATTTCCCTCAATTTCAAGTTTTTCATTTCTCTATATCTTTCAAAATGCAGGCTTTAGATGAAATTCTAACTGTCTCTTAGTTAATTCCACTTGTGACATGCAATTTCAGAGTTCCATTCCACAAATTCTAAATGTGGCATCATCAGAAGACATGCCTTGGGGTGGCACAGTGGTGAGCAATGCTGCTTCACAGCAGTAGTATCCCAAGTTCAATTCCAGCCTTGAGTAACTGTCTGTGTGGAGTGTTGCACATTCTCCCACTGCCTGAGTGGATTTCATCTGGCTGCTCTAGTTTCCGCCCACAGTCCAAAGATGCGCAGGTCAGGTGAATTGGCCATAGCGTGAGGGAAATGGGTCTGCATGGATTACTCTTTGGAAGGTTGGTGTGGACTTGTTGAGCCGAAGGGCCTGTTGCCACACTGTTGGGAATAAAACCTAAAAAATCCTGCTTTTGCTTCTACATTTAATGTTTTTATTAAATCCCTCAGTTTATCTTTCATCAAAGAAATCAAAAGAGACACAGATCCCTCTCAAATCCAGTGCATTCAAAAATCCTGAATGAGCTCTCACTTGTTATTCTGCAAGCTGATGTTCTTCCAGGATAAGTCAGATCCTTGACAGGAATCTGGCTTGATAGATCATACATTCAGTTATTTTTGGTTTTAACAAAGTTGTGTCTCAGTGAAACATAATTGCACAATATGAGGATTTTGTTTCATAACAAAAAGTAAAGTTATTAACAAAACAAATAAAGACAGCATAAACCACCCAAATACTTAATATAGCAGTTCAATGATTTTTAACCACCCAGAAAAATTTTAATCTCATCTCCTCATTCTGGGGACCGGCTCTGACTGTGCACATGGAAATGAAATGTAACTTGGTATCAGGATATCAGACTCTGAGCAGTTATTTTAAAAGAGTATAACCTCATTAATCCCAAATCACTTCTTCATAAACTGAAAAGAAACAGACCGTTTTTATATGGTATGCCAAACACACCCATGGTGCAGTCTCCAAATGGCCACTCAGAATACACACACCAGTGCCCCTGCATCGAACACTTTGGTAATTTTAAGTTACATGTGATTTTGACTATCGCTACAGATAGCTTCTTCTTGCATTTTTCTTTCAACAACTTCTTCAGAGATTTATCCCAACTTTAAGTTCTGGACCAACACCAAGTCTTCCATCCAAGGCAACATTGTTCATGACAGATGCTTCCCTTCCCTATCTGCACTGCCATCCTGTTCCAAGGGCAGCATTCGAACAAGCACAAGGTGGAAAAAGCAAAAGGTAGATCTATGCTGGTCATTGATATCTCCAGATTTCTCTTTCTATCTGAAACAACCACAATCAGACTCCAAACAGGGTGTCAGTGCAAGCAAACAAGACACAGTTCCACAGTGGAAGCAGCTAAGGAAATGAAATAATGAATGGGACCAGACTTTTTGCTGTCCCAGATAGTCACCTGCAATATTGGTGAGTGCAGTGAGAACTACCTCTCCTGGCTGCAACATTGGCCATTTATCCTCATTGGAAAACTGGTGCAATGCATTGTCACTGTTTTCCAGACCAATATCATCCCTAGTTTAGGATAGAGCCATTGAGAAGATGACCATATACGCAGAGTCATCCTTTTCCAACTCAAAGGGACAAATAAAGATAAAACCAGTGGCACTGGAAAGTGACCTGGAGATCCATTTTCAAGTTGACAAGGTGAGGAGCACCAATATGTTTCATCCATCAGTTTTCCTTCTGGAAAAGTCATCAGATTTGCTCACTGCAGAGAGCATTTCTTATAAATGGGCGGCACGGTGGCACAGTGGTTAGCACTGCTGCCTCACAGCGCCTGAAGACCCGGGTTCAATTCCCGACTCAGGCGACTGACTGTGTGGAGTTTGCACGTTCTCCCCGTGTCTGCGTGGGTTTCCTCCGGGTGCTCCGGTTTCCTCCCACAGTCCAAAGATGTGCGGGTCAGGTGAATTGGCCATGCTAAATTGCCCGTAGTGTTAGGTAAGGGGTAATGTAGGGGTATGGGTGGGTTTCGCTTCGGCGGGTCGGTGTGGACTTGTTGGGCCGAAGGGCCTGTTTCCACACTGTAAGTCTAATCTAATCTAATCTAAAAAAAATTGTATCGCCTTGTCTTTTATCAATGTCCTATCAATCTCTTCCCCACATCCGCTTTAATAATGAAGACAGTGATGGCTGGTGTTGTGCAATTTGTACTCATTTTCAATTCAGCTATTGATGAGTCAAAGAAGAGGGCAGTACAAGTGAGACTGCTCACTGCTCCCCTATTCCTAGTCTTCTATTATCTGATTGCAAGGGGATGTATCTCGATAGCTGGACAACAGAATTATTATAAAAGGGTATAAGTTAGAGAAGGCAACAACATTGGATTCAATTCCTGCCCTGAAAATGCATGCCACCAGCCTCGGAGAAGGTGAAAGTTTCAGCATTTATTCATAGAGTTATAGACTTTTTATCGAATGGAGAGGCCCTTCAGCCAATCATATACTTGCTGGTCATCAAATATCGATCTATTCTAATCCCAATTTCCAGCACTTGGCCCATAGCCTTGCATGCTGTGGTGTTCAAAGTGCTTATCGAAATAGCTCTTTAGTGTTGTGAGGGATTTTGCTTCTACCAGCATTTCAGACAGTGAGTTCCAGACACCCACTGCCCTCAAATCCCCTCCAAACGTCCTGTTCCTTGCCTTAAAACTGGTTATTGATCCATCTCCAATGAGAAGGCTTTCTCCCTATCTATGCTGTCTCTGACCCACAGAATGAATTATACCTCAATCCCCTCCTTAACTTTCTCTGCTCTGAGGACAATAACCTCAGCTTCTCCAGTCCCTCTTCAGATCTGAATCACTCCATTCGAAGAAACCTCTTCTGCATCCTGCCTACTGAAATCACATCCTTGCTCTGATCCTGAGAGGGGAAGCCACATGTAGTTGTAATTGTTATGAAGGACAGAGTGATTTCTCAACCATTTACAGAAAGTGAATTTCAGCTCTAAGTAATTCACTTCCTTACATCATGCCCCTCTGATGATTCTTCTGTCAATTCTGCCACTCTAGATCAAGTGTGCAATGGAGAGGAAATGACCTTTCCCTCAGCTGATCATTAGCAGGTGGTTAATCTGCCCATGGAGGCATGTCGACAGAAGGGTCCGTTGAGTTGGCCATATCACAGACATCATGTGAAGTAGTACCTTCCAAACACTGGCTCCCTTTCTTCCCATTGTCACTCCAACATTGTTGACATTGAAGAATCACAACGGACATTTCAGACTGGCACAGGGAAAAAGGAAAAGCAAAGCAGAAGCAGATGCACGTTAAGAATGAACTTGTTCTGCTTCCTTTGAATGCCTTACCAGGACCACTGACAGCTGCAAGAACTGGATAGTAAATGAGATCGATTTGGAAAATTAAAGGATATTCCATTTCTTGTGTGATGCAATAATGCCTGTGTTCCAATGCCTCTTCTTCAACCACAGGACACTGATTGGGAGAACGGACAGACTTAATCCGAGGAGTCTCGATTTAAACCAGGGATTAGCTCCACTGAGACTGTAATCTATGGAGGACAATCAGTTCCACCCTTCTAAACAACGACGTTTTTTTTCCCCCAAGGATTTGAGTGTGAAGTCAGACCTCATTAGAGAGAATTGAAAAACAAAACCAGTAAATAACGTCATCTTTCTTTGTGATTTCTAAGAAAGGGGGATGTAATTTTATTTTCCACCCTAATACTGGGGTTGAGCTGAGTTTCCAGTGTCCGACCTGGTGGTGATGAAAAGGCACAGGCTCATTTTGAATGGGTCGTCACAATAGAATGGTAGTAAATAGAATAACTCCACCCTCCTTGTTAGCACTTCAGTGGTTCATCAAACACTTTATCCACCCTGAAGAAGGTCTGTTTTCTATGACACGATCAAACCTCCCACTGCCCGCACAACTGCTCAGGGAATGTTCATTCACCTCAAGGTCAATGGTCAAATAAAATCTCTGTCGAATCTGGAAATAAGAATTGAAACCAGAAATCGCTGGAAAAATATCCACATGTCAGGCAGGATCTGAAAGGGAAGGGAATTGAGTCAATGTTTTCAGTCAAATGTGATGCTTCTTCAGTACTGCTTTCTTTTATTCATTTACAGCAAATATTACAGTCCCTAGTTGCCGCCTTGAGATGGTGGTGGTCTGCCTTCTTGAACCGCTGCAGTCCTGTGCTGTGGGTAGACTCACAATGCCCTGATGGAGGGAATTCCAGGACTTTTTTACCCAGTGACTCTGAAGCAACAGCAGTATGTTTCCAAGTCAGGACGGTGAGTGGTTTTGAGGGGATCTTGCAGGGGGTGATGTTCCCTTGTATCTACTGCCCTTGTCCTTTTAGATAGAAGTGGCTGTGGGTTTGGAAGGTGCTGCCAAAGGTGAATTTCTGCTGTGCACTTTGTAGATAGTACATGTTACTGCTACTGAGCGTTATTGGTGGATGGAATGGAGTGGATGTTTGTGGATGCGATGCCAATCAAGTGTGCTGCTTTGTCCTGGATGATGTCAAGCTTCTTGCATGTTGTTGGAGCTGCTCTCATCCAGGCAAGTGGGGAATATTTCATCACAGTCCTGACTTGTGCCTTGGAGATGGTGGGACAGGCTTTGGAGATTCAGGAAGTGCACTCACTGCGGGATTCCTATCCTCTGACTTGGTCTTGTAGCCACTGTATGAATATGGTGAGTCCTACTGGGTTACTAGTCAATCGTATGCACCAGGATGTTGAAAGTGGGGGAATTCAGTGATGGTAACATCATAGAATGTCAAAGAGCAACCATTTGGTTCTCTCTTACTGGAGATGGTCATTACCTGGCATTTGTGTGGTGTGAATGTTACTTGACACTGATCAGCCCAAGCCTGGATATGGTCCTGGTTTTGTTCACAAAGATGTGAACCTGAATTCACTAAATGTTTCCTGTTTCCTTCTGGATTATGGGAATTGACTGACCTGTCTGCCAGCTCTCTGGCACTCTGCATTTTTCCAATAAGTTATTAAATGGATGAAACAATACCATTGGTCCCTCTTCGAAGAAGATTGCAAATACCCAGGTGCAATTCACCCAAGGGCAGGATTCCTTCCTCACACATTTACTTATTTCATCCAACAAATCTTCATTTTCAAACCTTTAAATGAATGTATTAAACTCCTGATTGTTCAATATAATTAAAACCAACGTTATTTCCTTGGTAAGTATCAAAGCAAAATAATTGTTCAATATTTCTGTCATCCGCCTATCGTGTGCACTGTTAGCAGTTCTATTCCTGTCACAGGATTCTTTTCCAAATGATGCACCTGTTCAAAATTTTACTGTTTTGTTAATGATCCTCGATAATTTAATTTTGCACCTCAATGTTATTTTCCGAGTTGTTCTTGCTCTTCTGTCCTCTCTGTTCTTGTTGACTTCCCTCATGCTCATCTCCTCAATGTTTGCCTGTTTGTGAAGCCTTGATTGGTTTCTTACGTCTTACTTTGATAAAAACATTTTATACCGTACAAAGCTTAACTTCAGTCCCGATTTTCTCATACACCAAGTCTCAGCATGTGGTTGGCAAACATCCAGAGATTATTAATCTTGGATTTTTTAAAATAGATATCTCAAACCATGATATTTTACTGCCAGAATGTTCTAACTATGTCGCTTGTTGTAGGGACCAACGCAATCAGAAGTATACCCTGATTTTCAAACTTCCTCTTTAGCACCATGGAGAGCGCCATGTTGGCAACACCCCCTTCCCTTGGTGCAGAGGATGCTCGCTGTGCAGTTATAGAGTCACAGAGATGTACAGCATGGAAACAGACCCTTTGGTCCAACCCGTCAATACCGACCAGATACCCCAACCCAATCTAGTCCCACCTGCCAGCACCTGGCCCATATCCCTCCAAACCTTTCCTATTCATATACCCATCCAAATGCCTTTTAAATGTTGCAATTGTATCAGCCTCCACCACTTCCTCTGGCAGCTCATTCCATACACGTACCACCGTCTGTGTGAAAAGGTTGTCCCTTAGGTCTCTTTTATATTTTTCCCCTCTCACCCGAAACCTATGCCCTCTAGTTCTGGACTCCCCGAACCCAGGGAAAAGACATTGCCTATTTACCCTATACATGTCCCTCATGATTTTGTAAACCTCTATAAGGTCACCCTTCAGCCTCCGACGCTCCAGGGAAAACAGCCCCAGCCTGTTCAGCCTCTCCCTATAGCTCAAAATCTCCAACCCTGGCAATATCCTTGTAGATTTTTCCTCAACTTGTTCAATTTTCACAACATCTTTCCGATAGGAAGGAGACCATAATTGCACGCAATATTCCAACCAATCTCCTGTACAGCCGCAAAATGACATCCCAACTCCTGTACTCAATATTCTAACCAATAAAAGAAAGCATACCAAACGCCTTCTTCACTATCCTATCAAGCAGCGACTCCACTTTCAAGGAGCTATAAACCTGCACTCCAAGGTCTCTTTGTTCAGTAACACTCCCTAGGACCTTACCATAACGTGTATTCATCCTGCTAAGATTTGCTTTCCCAAAATGCAGAACCTCGCATTTATCTGAATTAAACTGCATCTGCCACTTCTCAGCCCATTGGCCCATCTGGTCAAAATCCTGTTGTAATCTGAGGTAACCTTCTTCGCTGTCCACTACACCTCCAATTTTGATGTCATCTGCAAACTTGCTAACTGTACTCTTATGCTCACACCCAAATCATTTATGTACATGACAAAAAGTAGAGGACCAGCAGTTGATTGAATACTTCTTCAGCACCTCCCTCCTTCCCATCACCATCCTCACAAGCCTTTGCAGTCTCATCTCCTTGATCTGCATTGTGTCGATCCTGCACTCCCTGCTTTCACTTCTCCTGCACAAGAGGTAAATGGTACATTATATCTGATGGACAGGTCCAGTGTTTGCAGAATCTACTTCTCAACCTCTTCAAAGTCCCCCCTACAGAGTCCTTGACACAGTCAATTCTTCCTTGCTCCAACCCAAGGATCACTGGTATCGAAACATTGACTGCTTTATCTGAACAGATGTTGCCAGACCTGCTGAGTTTCTCCAGCACTTTCTGTTTTTCTCTCAGGTAGATGTGTTTGCATTGGAACATCTCTCACATGTTGTCAATCTGTACTGCCATATTGTAGACAGACTTTAGGTCATTTGGTTAATTCACTAAAGGAGGTTGTACGAATATTTGCAGTTGTAGCATATATTTCAACTTGTGCAGCTACAAATTGGAAACAGTACTTGAAGATTTCAGGTCTTAGTTTTAAGTATTGGCCTTTAAAAAAAACCTTAAAACTAAATAATCAGTCTCCCACATGATCTAATAAGGAAACACTGTAGTCTTCGACTCTTATCGTTGCCATCACTCACTTCCTCTGCACAAAACAACAGAACAACCTCTATTCTCTCAGGGTGTTGAATGTCCTCATTCACCAAGTACTCCAAGATGACTAGGCACTTTGTAGCAGCATTTTGAGGAGGAATCTCTTCTCTCAGTGAATTGTGGGCCTTTGGAATTCCTTACCACAGAGAGCTGTGGGTCTCGAGTCCTTGTGGATATTTAAGGCTGCAATTATTAAATTCTTGATCAGTCAGGGAACCGAGGGTTATGGGGAGGGAGAGTGAAGGGGAGGGATGTCAGAGCAGGCGTGATCCTATTGAATGGCACATCAGGCTCAAGAGGCTGAATGGACTCCTCCTATTCCTGTTTCTTATGGTCTTGTTCGAAATGTTATGGACCAGGCCAGACCCCCTCAAAACATTTCAAGAAAGTAGCCCAAACACTAACTTTGCAGTTTGTTTAAGCAGGTGCAACGCAGATACTCCAGGAGGGATGCAGTTGGACAAACCACTTAGTTTTAAAACCAACCAGAAATGAAAAAATAATTAAGGTATCATTTAGCTATAAAATTAAATTATCAATGAGCATTAAAAAAGAAATGGTAAAACTTTGTACAGATACATCATTTGCAAAAGAATCCTGTGACAGGGATAGAAAGAATAACAGTACAAAGGAGATGACAGAAATATTGAACAATTATTTTGCTTTGATATTTACCAGGGAAATAACATAGGTTTTAATGCCATTAAACAATCAGGAGGTGAACAAATTCATTTCAAAGTTTCATAATGAGGATTTGTTGGATGAAATAAGCAAATATGAGAGGAAGGAATCCTGCCCGTGGGTGAATTGTACCTGGGTATTTGCAAGGCCCTTCGAAGAGGGAGCAACGGTATTGTTTCATTCATTTAATAACTCATTGGCAAAGTACAAAGGGCCAGAGAGCTGGTGGATAGACATGCAATTCCTACCATCCAGAAGGAAACAGGAAACATTTAGTGAACTCAGGGTCATAGCTTTGTGATAAAGATAATCGAATCCCTCTGAAAAAAAATCAGAGCATCTCGAATTGAAAAATACAATAATGAATATTTATCGTAGATTTAACAGGAAGAGTGTTGCTTGAGCTAATCTATTCCCTTTCTACGACTAAAACATGGAAAGAAGGTAAAGCAATTTGCATCTGTCAAATCCCCTCAATAATGTGCCTCATGACGGATCGGTCAATGTGATTAATTGAGAAAGCTGGAGTCAAAAGGACAAAATTATTTTCTGACTGTCTTTAAGACAGAAAACCAGCATGCTGGGAGAAAGCACAGTTTGCCAAAGTGCTGAGTAGGTCGGAAGTGGTATTTCATGAGGATCAGTGCAAGGACCATTGCTGTTCACAATTAACTGTAACAAGTTGTACTTTATACTTTATGATGCTGATTTCTCAATCCACGGGTGACACCAATATGTGGCGACAGTCAATACTGAAAGAAAAAGGCAACATGATTGAGCAACACATTGATAAATTTGTAGGATGGACAAATCATTGCCAAGTGAAGTTCAACACAGATAAGTGAAATATACTGCATCTTAGCAGAAGAATCAGACAGGTGTTTGAATACTTGGAAGATGCAGGTCAAGCACTAGTCTTTATTTCTCAACAGTCGAAGTTCCCCTGGGTAGCAGAGACCATACTTTTACACACAATTTGAGAGAGAGCAGTGTGGATCCATGAGTACAATTTTAAACTTCAACAAGGGCGATTATGACAGCATAAAGACAGACATGGAAAAGATGAGCTGGCAATTTACGTGAAAGTTATAAATCAGCCCAGATGCAATGGCAAACATTGAAGGTGATATTCCAGAAAAATGAGAATAGATGCATTCCAACAAATAAGAAAATTACTAAGGGATGGACCAGCATTCCGTGATCGACGAACATAGGTATAGGCAGAATCAGATCTTAAAGAAAAGACGCATAACTCTGCAAAGCCAGGTGGCTGCTCAGAAGATAGGGCAGAATATTAAAAACCAGCAAAGAATTGTGAACAGATTAATCAGGAGGGAGAAAGAAAGAGAACATTGGGAAAAAGTGTAAACACAGATGGGAAATGTTTCTTCCGATATTTAAAGCAGAAAGAGTGAGCAATGTTGATGCTTATCCTCCAGAAAAAAGTGAGTCAGGAATATTAATGTCAGAGGATAAAGAGATGGCAGACAAATTGAATAGATATTCTGTGTTATTTTTCAAGGGAGAGGATACAGCATCCTGGAAATAGCTGTAAATCAGGAATCGAAAGTGAGACATGAACTCAAGAAAATTGTAATTACCAGGGACTTATTACTGAGAAAATTGTTGGAACTGAGTTGACATGCCCCTGGGTCATGATAGATTTCATTCCCGGGTCTTAAGAGAAGGAGGTGGTGAGATAGTTGATGCATCAGTTTAAATTTTCCAAACCTCATTAGATTCAGAGAAGTGTCTTTTCAATTGGAAAAGAGCTAATGTAACCCCATATTCAACAAGTGAGTGAGGCAGAAAGCAGGAAATTATAGACCCCTGGCCAAGTTGTTCCAGTGCTGCTACAGCACTGGCATCTACCTGACAATGTGAATAATTGCTCAGGTGATGACCTGTCCACAAAAAGCAGGACAAATCTATCCCAGCCAATGAGCAACCCATCTGTTTACTCTCAATCATCAGTAAAGTGATGGAGGGTGTCATCAACAGTGCTTTCTGCTCAGCAATAACCTGCTCAGTGAGGTTCATAAGACCATAAGACATAGGAGTGGAAGTAAGGCCATTCGGCCCATCGAGTCCACTCCACCATTCAATCATGGCTGATGGGCATTTCAACTCCACTTACGCGCATTCTCCTCGTACTCCTTAATTCTTTGTGACATCAAGAATTTATCAATCTCTGCCTTGAAGACATTTAGCGTCCCAGCCTCCACTGCACTCTGCGGCAATGAATTCCACAGGCCCACCACTCCCTGGCTGAAGAAATGTCTCCGGATTTCTGTTCTGAATTGACCCCCTCTAATTCTAAGGCTGTGTCCACGGGTCCTAGTCTCCTCGCCTAACGGAAACAATTTCCTAGCGTCCACCCTTTCCAAGCCATGTATTATCTTGTAAGTTTCTATTAGATCTCCCCTTAATCTTCTAAACGCCAATGAATACAATCCAAGGATCCTCAGCCGTTCCTCGTATGATAGAGCTACCATTCCAGGGATCATCCGTGTGAATCTCTGCTAGACACATTCCAGTGCCAATCTGCCCTTCCTGAGGTGTGGTGACCAAAACTGGACACAGTACTCCAAATGGGGCCTAATCAGAGCTTTATAAAGTCTCAGTAGCACAACGGTGCTTTTATATTCCAACCCTCTTGAGATAAATGACAACATTGCATTCGCTTCCTTAATCACGGACTCAACCTGCATGTTTACCTTGAGAGAATCCTCAACTAGCACTCCCAGATCCCTTGTACATTGGCTTTACAAATTTTCTCACCATTTAGAAAGTAGTCCATGCTTGTATTCTTTTTTCCAAAGTGCAAGACCTCGCATTTGCTCACATTGAATTCCATCAGCCATTTCCTGGACCTTTCTTCCAAACTATCTAGATCCTTCTGCAGCCTTCCCACCTCCTCAGTACTACTTGCCTGTCCACTTAACTTTGTACCATCGGCAAACTTCGCTAGAATGCCCCCAGTCCCTTCATCCAGTTCATTAATATACAACGTGAACAGCTGCGGCCCCAAAACTGAACCCTGCGGGACACCACTTGTCACTGGCTGCCATTCCGAAAAAGAATGCTTTATCCCAAGTCTCTGCCTTCTGTCAGACAGCCAATCCTCAATCCATACCAGTAGCTCACCTTGAACACCGCGGGCTTTCACCTTGCTCAGCAGCCTCCCGTATGGCACCTTATCAAAGGCCTTTTGGAAGTCTAGATAGACCACATCCACTGGGTTTCCCTTGTCTAACCTACTTGTCACCTCTTCAAAGAATTCCAACTGGTTTGTCAGGCACGACCTCCGCTGACTAAATCCATGTTGACTTGTTCTAATCCAACACTGCTTTTCCAAGAATTTAGAAACCTCATCCTGAATTTTACCAACAACCGAGTTTAGGCTAATTGGCCTCTAATTTTCCATCTTTTGTCTTGATCCTTGAACAAGGGGGTTACAACAGCGTTCTTCCAATCATCCGGGACTTTCCCTAACGCCAGTGAATTTTGAAAGAGCTCAACCAATGCCTCCGCTTTTTCCTCAGCCACCTCCCTCAGAACTCAGATGTGTCCCATCGGGGCCAGGAGATTTATCAATTTTAAGACCTTTTAGCTTTTGTAGCACTTTCTCTTTTGTAATGGCAACCATACTCAACTCAGCCCCCCTACTCCCTTTTAATTGTTGGGATATTACTCATGTCTTCCACTGTGAAGACTGATGCAAAGTACTTGTTAAGTTCTTCTGCTATTTCCTTATCTCCCATCACTAGGCTTCTAGCATCAGTTTGAATGTCTACTTTTGCCTGTCGTTTGTTTCTTATGTCTTGAAAGAAACATTTACTATCATTTCTAATATTACTGGCTAGCCTACCTTCATATTTGTTCCTCTCCTTCCTTATTTCTCTCTTTGTTATCCTCTGTTTGTTTTTCTAGCCTTTCCAATCTTCTGATTTCCCACAGCTCTTGGCCACTTTATAGGATCTCTCTTTTTCTTTAATACATTTTCTGACTTCCTTTGGCAGCCATGGCTGTCTAATCCCTCCCTGGATAATCTTTCTTTTCTTGAGGATGAAGCTCTCTACAGTGTCCTCAATTATACCCACAAACCCCTGCCATTTTTGCTCTACTGTCTTCCCGGTTAGCCTCTGCTTCCAGTCTATTTTTGACAGTTCCTCTCTCATGCCCTCATAATTACCTTTATTTAACTGTAACAACATTACATCCGATTTTGCCTTCTCTCTTTCAAACTGCAGGCTGAACTCTACCATATTATGGTCGCTGCTTCCTAAGTATTCCCTTACTTTAAGACTTTTTAAAATAAAGTCTGGTTCATTACATAGCACTAGGTTCAGAATAGCCTGCTCCCTTGTGGGCTCCATGACAAGCTGTTCCAAAAAGCCATCCTGTAGGCATTCCATGAATTCCCTTTCTTATGATCCACTGGCAACATTATTTACCCAGTCCACCTGCATATTGAAGTCTCCCATGATCACCATAAACTTGCCTTTCTGACATGCCTTCTCTATTTCCCGGTACATGTTGTGCCCCTGGTCCTGACCACTGTTAGGTCTGTACATAACTCCCATTATTTTTTTTTGCCTATGTGGTTCCTCAATTCCACCCACACAGACTCCACATCATCCGACACTATGTCATTCAGTGCCATAAATTTAATTTTGTTGATAGCTAACAAGGCAACCCCGCCCCCTCTGCCCATCTCCCTGTCTTTGTAATAAGTTGAAAATCCTTGGATGTTTAACTGCCAGTCCTGACCCCCCTGTAACCACGTCTCTGTGAAGCCTACCACGTCATAATCATTCACGATGATCTGTGCCATCAGTTCATCTGCTTTGTTACGAATGCTACAAGCATTCAGGTAAAGTGCCTTAATGCTAACTTTCTTATCATTAGGGATATTGGAAGTCATAAGATGTTCTAAGTTTTCCTTCCTTTTTGCTGCATTCCCAGTCTGCCTCGAGTTTAAATCCACTTGCGCATATGCTGTCTTGTTGCTTATCTTTCCATTTAATTCCATATTCCCTGTCGCTTTCACTTTCCCTTCCCCCCAACTCATATAAACCAGTGTCCTGAATCTTCCAGTACTTAGCTTCTAGTATGTACAAATGCATCGCACAGTGGGCCTGGCTGATGATTTTGGTTTCCAGTGTAACTCTTAGCACAGAGCTGAAAACGTGTTGTTGGAAAAGCGCAGCAGGTCAGGCAGCATCCAAGGAACAGAAGAGTTCAGTTTGAGATCTGCCAGGGCCACTCAGCTCCTGACCTCAGTACAGCCTTGGTTCAAACATGGACAAAGGGGAGGCGAGAGTGACAGCCCTTGACAGCAAGTGTGGCAACAAGGAGCCCTGGAATGAATGGAAAGTCAGGGGTGGTGTTGGGGGGGGGGGGGGGGGGGGGGGGGGCTGGGGGTGGAGTTGATAGTGTCATAGAAAACATACCTTCTTCAGGGTGGATGAAGTGTTTGAAGAACCACTGAAGTGCTAACAAGGAGGCGGGAAGCATTCTATTTACTACCATTCTATTGTGACAACCCATTCAAAATGAGCCTGTGCCTTTTCACCAGTTCGGACATTGGCAAATCAGCTCAAACCCAGTATTAGGGTGGAAAAAAAAGTTAAATCTCCCTTTCTTAGAAATCACAACGAAAGATGACATCATTTACTGCTTTTGTTTTTCAATTTTCTCTAATGAAGTCACACTTCACACACAAATCCTTGGGGCAAAAAAACGAGGTTGTTCAGAAGGGTGGAACTGATTGTCCTCCATAGATTACAGTCTCAGTGGAGCTAATCCCTGGTTTAAATCGAGACTCCTCGGATTAAGTCTGTCCGTTCTCCCAATCAGTGTCCTGGGGTTGAAGAAGAGGTATTGGAACAGAGGCATTATTGCATCACACGAGAAATGGAATATCCTTTAATTTTCCAAATCGATCTCATTTACTATCCAGTTCTTGCAGCTGTCAGTGGTCCTGGTAAGGCATTCAAAGGAAGCAGAACAAGTTCATTCTTAACGTGCATTTGCTTATGCTTTGCATTTCCTTTTTCTCTGTGTCAGTCTGAAATGTTCCTTGTGATTCTTCAATGTAAACAATGTTGGAATGACAACAGGGAGAAAGGGAGCCAGTGTTTGGAAGGTAATACTTCATATGGTGTCTGAGATATGGCCAACTCAACGGACCCTTGGAATATGATTGCAGTGTGGACAGAGAAGAGAAGGATATGTCGTGAACAAGCTTGACTTGGAGGGAAGACTTAGTGATGGTCCTAAACTTAACATTGGGATAAATCTCTAAAGAGGTTGTTTAAAGCTGAGTTAAAGCTCAGAAGTATGATAAATGCAGGAAGAAACTATCTGTAGCGACAGTCTGAAAGTCAAAATCACATGTGACTTAAGCCTACCAAGGTGTTAGATACAGGGGTTCTGGTGTGTATATTGCGTGAGTGGCATAAGGGTGACTGCACCAGGGGTGCGTTTGGCATACCATATAAAAATGATTCCGTTTCTTTTCAGTTGATGAAGAAGTGATTTGGGATTAATGAGATTATACTCTTTTTAAATAATTGTATAGAGTCTCATATCCTGTCACTAATTCACATTTCATATACATGTGTAAATTCAGAGCCGGTGCCAAGAATGAGGAGATGAGATTATATTTTTACTGTGTGTTTAAAAATCTTTGAATTGTTATTCTAAGTATTTGGGTAGTTTATACTGTCTTTATTTGTTTTGCTAATACATTTAATAAATTGGTTTTGTGAAGGGTAAGTTGTGCTTCACAAAACTTATCGAGTTCTTTGAAATAGTGACCAAACAGGTGGATGAGGGTAAAGTGGTTGATGTGGTGTATATGGATTTCAGAAAGGCATTTGATAAGGTTCCCCATGGTAGACTATTGCACAAAATACGAGGTTTGGGATTGACGGTGATTTAACAGTTTGGACCAGCAGTTGGCTAGCTGAAAGAAGACAGAGTGTGGTGGTTGATGGGAAATAGTCATCCTGGAGTTCAGTTACTAGTGGTGTATTGCAAGGATCTGTTTTGGGTCCACTGCTGTGTGTCATTTTTATAAATGACCGAGGTGAGGGTGTGGAAAGAAGGGTTAGTAAATTTGCGGATGACACTAACTTTGGTGGAGTTGTGGATAGTGCTGAAGGATATGACACGTTACAGAGAGACAAAGATAAGCTGCAGAGCTGGGCTGAGAGGAGGCAAATGGAGTTTAATGCGGAAAAGTGTGAGGTGATTCCTTTTGGAAGGAGCAACAGTAATACAGAGTGCTGGGCTAATGGTAAGATTCTTTGTAGTGAGGATGAGCAGAGAGATCTCCATGTCTATGTACATAGATCCCTGAAAGTTGTCATCCAGGTTGATATGGTTTTTCAGAAGGCATACGGTGCGTTAGCTTTTATTGGTAGGGGGATGGAGTTTCAGAGCCATGAGGTCATGCTGCAGATGTACAAAACTCTGGTGCGGTTGCATTTGGAGTATTGTTTACAGTTCTGGTCACCACATTATAGTAAGGATGTGGAAGCTGTGGAAAGGGTCAGAGGAGATTTTCTAGGCTGTTGCCTGGTAAAGAGGGAAGGTCTTATAAGGAAAGGAAGAGGGACTTGAGCCTGTTTTCGTTCGAGAGAAGAAGGTTGAGAGGTGACTTAATTGAGCGATACAAGATCATCAGAGGGTTAGATAGGGTGGACTGTGAGAGCCTTTTTCCTCAGAGGGTGATGGCGAGCAAAACAGGACATAGCTTTAAATTGAGGAGTGATAGATATGGGACAGATGTCAGAGGAGTAGAATGCACTGCCTGCAACAGTAGTAGATTCACCAACTTTAAAGCATTTAAATGGCCATTGGATAAACTTACGGATGAAAATGGAATACTGTAGGCTATATGGGCTTCAGATTGGTTCCATAAGTTGGTGCAACAAGGGTTGAAGGGCCTGTACTGCGCTGTAATGTTCTATGTTCTCTATGTTCCATTTTTGTTATGAAGCAAAATCCTCCCATTGTGCAATTATGTTTCAGTGAGACACAACTTGGTCAAAACCAAAAATAACTGAAAGTATGATCTATCAAGCCAGATTCCTGTCAAGGATCTGACGTTTCCTGTAATAACATCAGCCTGCAGGATACCAAGTGAGAGCTCATTCAGGAACTTTGATTGCACTGAATTTAAGAGGGATCTGTGTCTCTTTTGTTGAAATATTGACGATGGAGTAGTTCTGGACATAAAGCACCTGTGTTGTGGTAAAGTTTACCATGTGGAATTTGAAGAAACCGTTGGATGTGGCGAAGTGCTTTCAAGAATTGCAAGAGAGAACAGTGAATTATTTAGAATCTTTAATGAACGATAAACTGAGGGATTTATTAAATACATTGAATGTAGAAATAGAATGTAGAATGTAGATAGCGAAATGAAAAACTTGGAATTGAGGGAAATGGAAATCAGAGTTTAATGGATGGAGAGCAGAGAGAAAAGCAGAGAGAAAGTGAATTAAGAAAACTTGAATTCTCAAGAGGCGTGGAACTTAGAGACCATGTGTTTGTAAAAACAGGGCTTTAAATAAAGTTGGAAGAAATAAGCAGCAACGATTGTGATTCCAATCAGGATAGTAATTAACCCAAACATATGTGTTTAGTGTCTACCTTTACTGAGGATGGAATTAAAAGGCACTCTCCCTCATTTGAGGTGATAGGTGGACTGATAAAGTGGCCAAAAGAGGTTGAGACCTTAATGTTACAAAGGGGTAAGTATGGCTATGACTGTGTACGCCAGATTGTCAGAAGAACAATATGCTGGGTATGAAACTGTTAATGCTTATGACAAAATCAGATGCTTAAAGCTTGTGTCTGAACATATCCATTACAACTTCCAATGCCAAAAACCCTAATCAGACAATTGTGGAATTTGCAAGGGAGAACGAAATGCTGTGGGAACCATGGTCGAGATCATTCAAGCTAGAGCCAGATTTTGAGAATGTAAGGAAAAGTATGATCATGGAAGAATTCAGAAATAGTTTTCCTGAAAATTGATACCTTATGCTCATCTGTAAAATACTCATTCCAATGACAAATCAGCAATTCCGGCAAATGTGTATGATATTTCACATAGATGAGAACAGCTGGTAGATGGTCACGTGGTAATCATCAAGGCAATTGAAGGAATAGAAAATTTGCTGATTAAGAGGCACTAATTTTTGAAAAAGAATGGAATGCTATCAAAATAATATGGGAGAAAAGTTAAAACCAATAAGTGATGTGAAAGAATGAGCCTGCTTTCATAGTAATAAGACCAGGCACGCCAGAGCTAATTGCTGGAAATTAAATGGGAAATGAGATGCAGTAATAGGCGGCACGGTGGCTCAGTGGTTAGCACTGCTGCCTCACGGTCCCAGATTAGATTCCAGCCTTGGGCGCCTGCCTGTGTGGAGTTTGCACATTCTCCCCGTGTCTGCATGGGTTTCCTCCGGGTGCTCCCGTTTCCTCCCACAGTCCAAAGATGTGCAGGCCAGGTGAATTGGCCATGTTAAATTCCCCTAGTGTTAAGTGCATTCGGCAGATGGAAATGGGTCTGGGTGGGTTACTCTTCGGAGGGTTGGAGTGGATTGGTTGGTTGAAAGGGCTTGTTTCCACACTGTAAGGAATCTAATCTAATCTAATCTCAAAAGTGATTGAGTCTTCAGATAAGAAGGCATCAGGAAAGGAAGTAGGCTGAAAAACTGTCACAGGGGGACAAGGTTAACACGCTTCCTTGGACTGTACTAAGAAATAAGTCATAGATCAGGACAGTCCTGAAAACTCTGTTTTGAAGATTAATGAGGAACACTAGAAATTCCGAGTAGTTGATCTCAAAAGGGGACGTACCTCCTTATGTTTTGAACCAAGGAAGTAAACCATTTTCAATAATTGCATTTATCCTGTTCAGTTATGAGAAAGAGAAAGAAAAAGAGGCTGGGATTTGTAGCTCATCTTCGTCATTAGAAATGCAAGAAGAAGAATGGTATTGCAAGAGTTGTATCAAACTGCTACTCAGAAATTGATATGAAGATAATACCTGTGTGTTATTATTTGAAAAATAAAGCCTTAATGAGGGAATGGAGACCACCTCAAACATTAGCTGATGAGGAATAGACAGTGATCCATCAGGTGGTGGATTCATCAAGTGGTAGACATCCATTTCTACATCTTCATGACATCTTCCAAGTGGTTCACAAAATTTCAAAGGCAGATTGCTTTGGAATTAAGCCAACAAAGGCTAAAATACAAAAGCGTTTTTTATTGGTCAGGATTACATGAAGTTATGGTCAAATGTTGCCAGACATGAAGTACTTGTCAGATAATGGAGGAACCTCAATCCTCAAATTAAATTGCATCTTTGATTTGGATACCAGCTATTGACGCTCTGTTCAACAGGGTCTTAACCATTTGTGTTATGACCCCGACCACAAACCATGAATGGGAATCAATCTTTCTTAATAATTCGGGAATTTCCACAGGATTTCCTGAAACAATGCCCTCAGGGAAAAAAGTACTGAGAGAAAGGCAGGGGCAAAGTTAGTTCAATTTTTATTAACTATCTCTGGATTACCCAAAGTAATGCAATCAGATCACAGCCCAAATTTTGTGTCACAGATATTTGATAAAATGATCACTAGTTTGAGAATTAAGCAATTCTCATCTTCTGTGTATTAACCATAATCTCAAGGTACAACAGAAAGACAGTATCAAAGTTTGAAGATTGTGGTTAGAACTTATGGCCAACATTGTCCTAATGATTGGGATATCACGGGGTGCCACAGGGTGGTTAGAGAATGTTGGCAGGAGAGGCAGGTGGTGAGCCATGTTAACAGAGGAGGAAACTGTCATCAGAAAGGTTCTTCTTAAATCACTTCTCGCCACTTCCATGTTGTGCTTCCCTCATCCAAGACTTCCCGCTTGTCTTCTGTATAGACTGCTTCTTCCTCAGGCCCATCAAATGAGACGGGAAGCTCTCTACTGCTACCCAACAACTAATCGGTCAACCAGGATCCAGCATGTGCTCTGTAGGGGAAGCATCAGCTCCCATTTCTGATCCAAGCAATTTATTCTCACTCCTTGCTGCAAGATTCACCCCATTGACTTGTTGACTTTTGAAGATCAACAAAGTGCAGGATTGAAGGTGCTTCTGTTATTGGATGAAACAATACTGTGAGAATATCATAATGCAGGAAGAAGCCATTTGCCGGATCGAGTCTGAACCAACCCTCTGAAGAGCATCACACACAGACCCAGCCCATCCCTGTAACTCTGCATTTCCATCCACATAACATGTACATCCTTGGACACTGTGGTGCAATCTAACATGGCCAATGTACCTAACCTAAACATCATTGGACTGCAGGTGGAAACCCATATATCCATGGGGAAAACATCCAAACTCCACACAGACAGTCACCTCTAGCTGGAATCCAACCCAAGTCCCTGGCACTGTGTGGTAGTATTGCTTACCACTGAGCCATCATGCAGCCCTCCCTTATGAACTCCATATTCTACATATCATAAGTCAACAGCATGGGAATGGCTTCAAAGTGTGTGAACACACACTAATGCAGAACTGTGCTCTCCATGTATACAAACTATGTGCTTTTCTTGCTTTTCAAAAATTTTCTTGCGACCTCACTCTCCTTTACAATGCTTACCTCAAATATTGCCATTCGTTCATAAACGGTTATTTGAATTCAAACTGAGATATAGCTTGAAAATAGGAAATGGCTACTTTAAAATCTTCTTAATCCACCCATTTTCTCCTTGAAATGTGTACTTTGGAAATGATTTTGATTGAAATTTTAATCTTTGTGCTTTTCACAGTTAACTTGGTAGCAATCGTGATCCTCTCTCAAGGAAGGTGTGGTCTCTCAAAATGTTGCACATGCTACCTGGTGAGCATGGCTACAGCAGATCTACTGGTGGTTATCATCAATGTGATCTTACTTAAGATTAATAGCTTATATTTTCCAATTACCTTACTGCATCTGACTCCAGTGTGCACTGTAAACTTTGTGGCGTATATTGTCATTGTAGACTGTTCTGTCTGGTTTACTGTCACCTTCACGTTTGATCGCTTTATCGCAATTTGCTATCAGAAGCTGCAAAAAAAATATTGCACTCAGAAAACTGCGAGCATCGTTATTGCGACTGTGTGCATGGTTAGCTGTGTGAGAAGCATTCCCTTTTACTATTGCATGGAACCTGCCATTCAAATTGACAACATACCATGGCATTGTGTTCCAACTGCTGATTATTACACGTCCCCCTTGTGGAAAGCATATGAATGGATCGACACCATTATCACCCCTTTATTACCAATGTTTTTAATTTTCTTGTTCAATGCTCTGAGCATCCAACACATTATAGCAGCAAATAGAGTCCGAAGGGCACTCCGGAGTAATGCTGAGAACAAATGTGACCAAGAGGTGAAAAATCGGAGAAAATCAATGGTTTTGCTTTTCGCTATTTCTGCCAGTTTCATTCTTTTATGTATGACGTACACGGTGCATTCGGTAAACTGGCCAGTAACAAACATTAACTATGAAGACAAATATTACAATCACCCGATATACATCACCCAACAAGTTGGGTTTATACTACAGCTTCTCAGTTCATGTACAAACACGTGTATCTATGGGCTGACACAGCGAAAATTCAGACAGGAGCTGGTGAGAGGGGTAATGTATTTGGTAACCCTGAATGGGAGATTATTCAACAGGCGACGACCTCTGACAGTGAGGCAGACTGATGCAGCAAAGGTCGGGCAATGGCAAGTCATCATTGGTGGTGGAAATGAAAGAGGAAGGCTGACTGAAATTGAGAACGGGTTAGGTGGAAGATGAGGGGAACCCTATCATGTTTCTGAGAGAGGCAGAGGGAGGGAGTGGGTAAGGGATGGGAGCTGAAGAATGGGGAATGCGAGGGATGTGGTGCAGGGCCTGGGGGATGGGGGTTAGGTGCTGCAAAACACAGTGACGAAAGTGCTAAAGACCTATCAGGATCATTAACAATGAATCTTGTGGAAACCAAACAGATGCTCGAGAAGGAGAGAAAGTGGAGAATCGAACTGTGTTAGATTAGACTTACAGTGTGGAAACAGGCCCTTCGGCCCAACAAGTCCACACCGACCCGCCGAAGCGAAACCCACCCATACCCCTACATTTACCCCTTACCTAACACTACGGGCAATTTAGCATGGCCAATTCACCTGACCCGCACATCTTTGGACTGTGGGAGGAAACCGGAGCACCCGGAGGAAACCCACGCAGACACGGGGAGAACGTGCAAACTCCACACAGTCAGTCACCTGAGTCGGGAAATGAACCCGGGTCTCAGGTGCTGTGAGGCAGCAGTGCTAACCACTGTGCCACCGTGCCGCCCACAATCTCACCTTGACCTGTTCTTCCAGGTCAAGGTGAGATTGTGTCAACATGACCCCCACACATTGATAAATGTAAACTGGGATGGAAGGAGTTCTCAATGGGGCTGTAACAAGGGATACTTCAGCCTGATGATGTAAAGGGGGGTATTATCAACATTGTGCAGATGCCCATAGTGACAGCTTTCATTTGAACCTGGAGTTGAAGGCGACTTGAACATTCCCGACATTCCTTCAACAGCTCTCAGTTTCTGGGGATGGCTTTGAAGAGATATCCTCAGCAGGCCCTTTCTGCTGTATCATCCCTTCCCTTGGGTGGTCTCCATCTGCCATCAGAGACAAAAAAAACCTGCAGCTGCTGGAATCCGAATTGTACAGGCAGGAGGCTGGAAGGGCACAGCAAGCCAGGCAGCATCAGGAGGTGGAGAGGTATATCCCTTCTTCAGGACTGGAGGTGGGAAGAGGGGGAGTTGCAGATAAAGACAGTGGAGGGAGAGGGTTATGGGTGGGGAGACGGGCAGAGTGGTTACATGGTGATAGGTGAAAGCAGGTGATACTTACGACCTGGTAGATCGTTGGGGGGTGGGGGGGGGCTCGAATCTGGTTGGTAGCAGGCAGGAGGGGTCAGTTGGAGGGATGGAAAGAAGGAGGTGGGGATGGAAATTTAGTCGGGGGATGGGTGGGAAGGTTATTTGAAATTAGAGACCTCAATGTTGGGTCCTTCAGGCTGTAGACTGCCCAGGCAGATGATGGTGAGATGTTGTTCCTCCAACTTTCGGTCTGAGTCACTGTGGCAATGGAGGCGGCTGAGGATGGACATGTTGGGGAGATAGTGGGAAGGGGAATTGAAACGGGCTGTGACTGGGAGGTCGACCTTGCCCTTACGTCCCAGCTGAGATGCTTGGCAAAACGTGCCCACCTGCAGCCAGGCATTACACCAGCACTCCCTCCTCAGCTGCATCCCTCCACAATACACCCTACCCCTCCACCTCTCTTCCCTTCACTCTACTTCATCCCTCTTTTCACCCCCTCCCCATAGCCAATCCCCCATCCCACTCCTGAGACCACCCGTCCCACATCTACTCCCCACCCACCACACCACTTCCAATTCCCACCCACCATATTGCCCTTGCCCCTTCCCCATATAGCCTCCTCGAGATCCTCACCCCGGAGATTTGCCACATAGTCACTGTCCCCCACCGATTCCCGATATTGAGCTGAGACGCTGAATGGTCTGTTCCTCAGTGAAGGGCTCACGTTCGTGCACCTCCGTCCCCATCTCAATGAATTCTGCATCCGTTATTACAATGGAGCTCTTCTTCTGCTGCCTCTGCCTCCATGTTTCCTTCTTTGACAATGACTTCCAACCATCCTTCGATGATCCCGTCTCCCAACTCCAAACTTCCTCTTCCACTTGGATACTCCCTCCCAGCCTTGTACCCATCCTAGACCTCTTTATTACTGACTGATAACACAACATCAACCACCTTGGTTTCTCCACCCCCTCACCCATTCCAGCCTCACACCTTCTGAACATACAGCACTCCACACCATCCCCCAGTTCACCATCAAACCAGCTCGATGACACCACATCCCCTTTGACCATGACCCCACCATGTGGTCACTATCACTCACACTGTCCGTGACCTCATCATCTCCAGTGATCTCCCCTCCACCACCTCCAACCTTATCGTCCCCATGCTCCGCACTACCCGGTTCTACCTGCTCCCCAAGATCCACAATTCCAATGACCCCGGCCAACACATCATCTCTGCATGCTCCTGCCCCACTGAACTTATTTCTTCCTATTTCAACTTAATCGTCTCCCTCTTTGCTCAGGAACTTCCCACCTACATCCGTGACACCAAGCATGCCCTCCATTTCTTCTGTAACCTCCAGTTCCCCAACCCCGAGCGTTATATCTTCTCTATGGATGTGCAGTCCTTATGCATGTCCATTCCCCACAAGGATGGCCTTCAGGCCCTCAGCTTCTTCCTCTCCAACAGACCCATCCAGTCCCTCTCTACCAATACCCTCCTTCGCCTTAAAAAAACGGTCTTCACCTTAAATAACTTTTCCTTCAACTCTTCACATTTCCTCCGAATCTCGAAGGTGGCCATGGGCACTCTGATCGTCCCCAGCTGTGCTTGCCTCTTTGTCAGCTACGTCAAACAATCCCTCTTCAGGCACTGTGCACCAACTCTTCCGCCATGACATCGATGATTGCATCAGTGCTGCATCCTGCACACAGGCTGAACTGGAGCAGTTCATTGACTTTGCCAATAATTTCCACCCTGCCTTTAAATTCACTTGGTCCACCTCAGACACCCCGCTCCCCTTTCCCTTCCTTGACCTCTGTGTTCTATCTCTGGTGACAGTTTATTGATTGGCATTTACTACAAACACACAGACTCCCATAACTACCTGGACTACACCTCCTCCCACCCCGTATCCTGCAAAACCTCTCTCCCATTTTCCCAATTTCTCTGTCTCCATTGCATCTGCTCTGACGAGGAGACATTTGTGATGAAGCTGCTCCTTTAACAAGGTGATGTTGTCCTTGGTTTTGTTTTCCCACAGGGGTCGTAAATGCAGGGGTTCCGGTATGTCTGGGTTTATCCACTTGAAGAACATTTAAAGTTTTTAAAACAATAACACTTGTACAATGAAAGGGGAGTGGCCAGTTCCTCCCAGTGCAGGGTTCGGTTTGGTTTGGGTTTAGCAGTCCGGCTGCTTGTTTACAGCTGCTGGTCAGGTTTTAGCTGGGAATCCAGAGAAGCTGTTGGACCCAAAGAAGCAGTTCCTCACTAATCCTCTCTCTCTCTCGGACACTTCTCCTGTCAGAACATGTGTTTAGTCTTATTTTTTTTGCCAAGTGGGTGTTTATGGGATGTTGCAAGTAATCAGACCATCATCATTAAGTTGCGATTGTGTGGATGGTATTTTCAGATACATAATGTTATTTTACATTTTGTTCTCCTTTGTTTATGTGTAAATAAATTCTGTTTTGTTTAAAACTGAGTGGTTGAGCCAGCTGCATCACTCCTGGAATATCCACTGTACACCTGCTTAAAAGATCTAGAAACGTTAGGGGCTGGGTTTGAAAGGGTTCAGAAAAGATTTACAAGGATGTTGTCAGGGCTGGAGAATTTGAGGTATAGGGAGAAATTGAATAGGCTGGTGCTGTTTTCCCTGGAATGTCAGAGGCTGAGGGGTGACCTTATAGAAGATTATAAAATCATGAGGGACATGGATAGGATAAAGAGACAAAGTCTCTTCCCTGGGGTGGGGGAGTCCTGAACTAGAGGGCATAGGTTTAGGATGAGAGAGGAAAGATATAAAAGGGACTTGTTCACACAGAGTCTGGTACATGTATGGAATAAGCTGCCAGAGGAAGTGGTAGAGGCTAGTACGATCGTTTAAGATTGTTAGTCTAAAAATAAGGAGTAGGCCATTCAGAACAGAGTTGGGGAGAAACGTCTTCATCCAGAGAGTGGTGGATATATGGAATGCTCTGCCCCAGAAGGCAGTGGAGGCCAAGTCTCTGGATACTTTCAAGAAAGAGATGGACCGACCTCTTAAAGATAATGGAACCAAGGGATATGGAGATAAGACAGGAACAGGATACTGACTGTGAATGATCAGCCATGATCATAAAGAATGGTGGTGCAGGCTTGAAGGTCCGAATGGCCTACTCCTGCACCTATTGTCGATTGTCCATTGATTGCAACATTTGAAAGGCATCTGGATGGGTATATGAATAGGAAGGGTTTAGAGGGATATGGGCTGGGTGCTGGCAGGTGGGAGTAGGTCAGTTTGGGATACCTGGTCAGCATGGACAAGTTGGACTGAAAGGTCTGTTTCCGTGCTGTTCATCTCTACGACTCAGTGACTCTATGAACTTGCTCAAATGTTTTGAGGGGTCTGGCCTGGTCCATAACACCTTCCATTCCCAAGCATCCCAGATGCTCATCTCTTTTGAACAATGTGCGTTCCAAGCCCCACCTCCAAGTCATCCAGACAGCCCTCCACCACACCCCTCCATTCCCTGCTCCACTGCTCTAAACCCCACCCCATTCAAACATAATAAAAACAGGGTTCACCTTGTTCTCACATACCACCTCACCAGTCCACGCATCCAGCGCATCATCCTCAAACACTTCCACCACCTCCTGAAACATCTTCCCCTCCCACCCCTCTCTGTCTTCCACAGGGACAATTCTCTTCGTCACTGCATGGTTCATGCCACTGTCCCATCAACACCCCGTCCCACACCCCACACCCCCAAACCCCCCATTTACTTTACCATGCAACTGTAAATTGTGTAAAACCTGCTGGTACACCACTCACTCACCTCCATCCAAGGACCCCAAACTGTCCTTCCAGGTGAGATAGAGGTTCACCTGCCTCTCCTCTAACCTAGTTACTGTATCTGGTGCTCCAGATGTGGTCTTCTCTACATTGGGGAGACCAAACGTAAACTAAGGGAACATTTCGCTGAGCATCTCGACCAGGCCCTCAGGGGCAAGCCTGACCTTCCGGTCACCACTCATTTCAATTCCCCTTCCCACGCCCTCTCTAACATGCCAATGCACGGTCTCCCACATTGCCACCGTGAATCAGATCGCAAATTGAAGGAACAACACCTCACCTTCCACCTGGGTAGCTTACAGTCCGAAGGACACCGCATTGACACAATAACCTTCCCACCCATTCCCAGACTCACTTTTGATCCCTGCCTCCTCCCTTCCCTCCCTCAGGCCAATCCCTCCTTCCAGCTACCAACTGGATTCATGCCTCACATCGATCTACCAGATCGCACCTCCCATCTGTAGTCACTTAGCACCACCTCACCACACCGCCCCTCTCACCACCCATAATGCCTACACCCCCTTTCTTTATCTGCAACTCCCCCTACTCCCACTCCAGTCCTGAAGAATGGTAATACCCGAAACATTGACTTCTCCACCTCCTGCCGCAATCTGCCTTGACGTGTTCTTCCAGCCTCCTGCTTGATCTCACATCAAACAAATTCCCTTCAAGCTGCACACTGACTTCCCCCAAAAGAGCATTGTTCCTTTGGGCCATGGGTCCGAGCTACGTCAGCCATTGTCTCAGCTACATTGTGGATTCCTTGGCCCTGCCTACTGTCACCTTTAACATTGAGGAATGGATTGGCACCACTTCCTGTTCTCCCCCTGAACCGGAAAATCTCATTTACATTGTTCCCACATTCCATCCTTCTTTTCCCTTTACTTCCAAGAGACCTTTGTCTAGGTTTCTCAGAACAGGTTGTTGATGGACATTCACTCCAGGTCCACAGCCTCCCACAGCTTCCTGGACAGAGCTCATTTGCAGAAGGGAACTCATGCCATTCTCTGACTTTCTCCATATCCTGTGTATCATGTCAAGATGATGCAGCCTGCCACCTCAGCACGTCATATATACCTTCCAGTGTTTTTCCGCTGAAGTTGCCCTGACTTACCAACGTGGTGCCAAGTGCCCTCAACCATCTGTTCCTTGCATTTCAGCATTTAGACATTTTCGTTCTCTCTGTGCTCTCACCTTCCATACCAACCATGCTGCATGGTCAATGGCTCACCCATGCCAATCCCACCACCTTCAGCATGAAGCCACATCCCAGGGCATCTTCCCCTCCTTTCCCCTTTCAGCACTGGAAAGGAACTATTCTGTCCTCGCGATCCTGGACCACTTTCAATCACCCCTTTACACACCCTCCCTTTCAGAAAGTTTTCCACAGAGTCCCTCATAAGAGATTAATTCGTAAAATTAAAGAACATGGGACTGGGGGGACTGTACTGAGCTGGACAGAAACGTGTTTAGCAGACAGGGACCAAAGAAGAGGAACAAATGGATCTTTTTCAAGAATGGCAGGGAATGAATCATAGGGTATTTCAGGGATTGGTACTTGGACCCCAGCTATTCACAGCATCGATGACTGATTTAGATGAGGGATCTCAACATAATCACTCCAAGTTTGCAGATGACACAAAGCTGGGTGGGAGAGTGAACTGTGAGAAGGATGCAGAGATGCTTCAGTTTCGACAAGGAGAAAGTGAGGACTGCAGATGCTGGAGTTGAAACATGTGGTGCTGGAAAAGCACAGCAGACCAGGCAGCTTCTGAGGAGCAGGGGAACCGACATTTCAGGCATAACCTCTTCATCAGAAATCTTTAGACAAGTTGAATGAGTGGACAAATGCATGGCAGATGCAGTATAATGTGGATAAATGTGATGTTATCCACTTTTGTGGCAAAAATAGATTATTATTTGACTGTCTGTAAATTGGAACGGGGGGAGATTGTTCAACGAGACCTGGGTGTCCTCGTGTATGAATCGCTGAAAGTGCATGTGAGGGCTTTATCCCCCTCTGAGCTGAACTGAGGACTGAGAACACCAGAAGCCCTGGAGGAGTATAGAATGCACAAAGGAGAACGGGAAAAGGAAATCGGGTGAGCAGAGAAGGGGGGGGGGGGGTGGTGGGGGGTACCATCTCCATGGGGTACCATCTGGGAGGAGACTCAATGGAAAGCTATCAGTGCAGGTTCGCAGGTGGCAAGTCATCCCCTACAGTTGGTATTTGCTGCAGCCTCCTCCCTCACAGGTTGAGTTACTTCCCACCCCTTCTAACTGTGGTCACAGCCATTTTTGTTTCAATGGTGCACTTTCGGTTTCCAACATGATGGAAGGCTACAGTGAGTACTCCACTCTCAGTGTCAGCCTCAGGCTAAACAGCCTGGTTTAAAAGGGGGGGATGTCGGTGATTGATAACGTGTCCCTCCTCCCCACAAAGCCGACAGAACACGTCCAATCACCAAGCCTCATGAAGAGCTGGCAGGCATGATTGGCCAAGAGATACCGGCAATGTCTGGATCCTGAAATCCTCCAGTGATCTACTCCAGGGATCTAGCTGGGAAAAGCAAAGTTGATTTAATGTTCTCCTTTAGGGCTGGACACCTCAGTGTGAGAAGATCAGGGAGGTCAGAAGCAGAGGCTTAGCCTTTCAGAAACATCCATGTCTCCAGTTGTCCCCATTTGAATGACCCCTCGACCCCCAGCTGACGGGTCACCATGGTTTCCTGATGGGGATATTCACCAACTTTCTCACTGAACAAGGGAGTCAGGTGATCAGGGAAACGGCCATGACTTGACCATTTACAGGCCTCAATAGGCAACAGCTCAGGAAGGTGACCTATCACCTTTGCAACCGTAACATCATTCACTTCTCTTCAGGGTCAACAACTTGCCCAGTTATTTCCCCATTCCAACATTTTCCCTCACCACCTCCAGGGAAGGGACAACTCCCCCTTGAGTGGGATGGCCAGCACTGTTACTGTAATGCCACTGCTTAAACTATTTATTATCAAATCCTGGAGCTGCGTAACTTCAAATTGCTACAACCCACATGGATGCAATCCTTCAATAACACACCAGAGATACCAGAGCTTTGTTCAAATGACTGTGAGTAATGTCAGGAGCAGTGCTGTTCCAATTCGGTAATTGGAGAATTGTGAGCGAAATAAAATTGGAATTCCATTCACTGGAGTGCTCAGGCATTCTGCTTCCAACGCCAGCACTGGATTCGCAGAGAAAATGGATCTGCTCCAGATTCTTTGGATCACCTATATTGCCAAATTCGCTTTCTACTGTATTCTGGCAGCTCTCGGAGTTTCTGGTGAGCTTCAATGACCGATTTGTAACTTTATTCTGCTGTGTTTCACCCTTACCCTGCTTCCCTCCTTCCTGGGGATGTTTAATATGTTACTTTAACATCTTTGCTGTACAGTCACCCCTTCAGTGGCATCATTCTCCCGAGTCCCAGTTTTCTGTAACTCTGCCATCTCAACTAGAACTAGACTGTCCATTGACTCATTACTACATGGAATCTGGTGTGACGTTTTTTCACTGTTGTATGCTGTATAACATTGATAGGTTGTGTGGGTGAGCAAAAATCGGGCAGATGGAGTGTAACATAGAATCCCTACAGTGTGGAAGCAGGTCATTCAGTCCATATTGACCCTTTCAAAGAGCAGCAAATGCAGACCCACATCTGATAACCCTGTATTTCCCACAGCTAATCAATCCAGCCTGCATGTTCCTAGACACTATGGGAAATCTACCATGGCCAATCCACCTAACCTGCATATTTATTGGCTGTGGAAGGAAACTGGAGCACCTGGGGGTAACCCACACAGACACAGGGACAATGTGCAAACTCCATGCAGACAGTTATACAAAGTTGGAATCAAAGCCAGCTCTCTGGCACTGTGAGGTAGCAGTGCTAACCACTCAGCCACTATGCCACCCATTTAACATGGAAAAATGTGAAGGAGTTCACTTTGGCAGGAAGAACTTTTAAAAAGCAGAGGGGTATTTAAATGGAGAACACGTGCAGAAGTCTGGGATGTGGAGGTATTGAGGTGTGTGAGTCACAAAAAGGCAGGTACAACACAACATCTGGAAAGCTAAAGGATGCAATTCTTAATAATGAGAGGAATATTCAGTTCCATAAAGCAACAATGAGATGACATCGCGAATATTCTGTCCAGTTCAGTTCCACTTATTTCAGGATGCATGTAAGTCCTGTGGGGGCAATACAGGGCAGGGTTTAGTGGATTGATCCTTGCAATAAGTGGGTTGACCTATGAGGATGGTTGGACAGACTGCTCTTGTTTCCCCTGGAGTTTAGAACAGTAAGAGCTGATATGAATGGTGTGTATAAGACCCTGGTTAGTGTTAACAGGATGGACATGGTAATGATGTTCCTCTTGTGGGGCAGTCCGGAACAAGGCAGCTCTGGTTTAAAATTACGGGCCACCCTTTCAAATGCTACCATTATGAAGCTGCCTTTGTATAGTAAAATAAATGGTGGATATTGCAGCTAAATTCCAAAGTTTTAATTACCAAGTGGATGAGCTCTGTTTCCTTTCTAAACTGGCAAAGGGCTTGCTTTCATTTCCTGGTTGGTTTTGTCTTACTTTGATATAATGGTGCCATAAAACACTGAGTCAGGAAGTCATGGTGATATGTTCAGGTTTCACTCCATTGATTCACTATATAATCCAGGTTTTCGCTGAGGGGGCCATGCATTGACAGGTGAACTCTTGAGCTGGGGAACTCAATGTTGTGTCTTGAACGGTGTAGAACGCCTCACAAGAAAAGGAGATGCTGTTCATTGAGTTTGTGTTGAGTTTCGTTGGAACTTTATAGCAGGCCCAGATGGAAATGTTAGCCTGAGAGATCAAGGTGGTTCATGGAAATGACTAGCAACTGGGAGGTTATGGTCATTGCTACGGACAGAGCGGAGGTGTTCTCCAAAGCAGTCACCCAGTCTGCATTTGGTTTCACCTTTGTGAAAGAGACCACATTGAGAGCAGCAAATGCCATAGACTCGACTGAGGGAGTACAAGTGAAATGCTGATTCACCTGGAAGATGTGTTTGCTTCATTAGAAATGGGAATGAGTTCAGCAGCATATCAGGAGATATAGTGCAAAGGATCGGGGAGAAATGCAGAAGTCTGTGATTGATGAAGGTCTGGAGATCTTTAAATGATGGTCGCCACTTTCTAATGTCACCCTTTTACCCACAGCCTCTACTTCCTGAGCAACAGATGCCAGGAATGTGGCATGAATCTGCCAAAAGGGATGGGGATCTTTGTGACAAGACTAGACTGGGAGAAGCTGGGATTGGAGCAATGGGGAATGAGGGGTGATTTGATCAAACTGGACAAGGTCATGTCAGGATTCGATAAAATAAGCAGGCATTTGCTGATGGGATAAGAATGAAGGGACACAGATGCCAGAGAAAGAGTATGAGAGGAAACTTTATGCAGTGAGAGCAGCCAGTAATGAACAGGAGCTCACTATCTCTTAAGCTGGTGAAAGTAGAAACAGGAAATGGTTTGGAAAGGACAGTGCATGGGTACGCTGCAGTGCCACATGAAACGAATGGGGGAAAGGGAAAAATTGGATTGTGGTGTAATGACCCAGCATAGACTCAGTGGGCTGAATGTTCTCCTTAAGTGCTTTAACTGCATCAATAAGATGTCTGGGAGTGAGGCGATCACACAAAACGTTAACCAAACCTCAGTGTGTGGCCATTCTATAAAAAGTGTTTGGAAACAGCGCAGAAAGTGGAGAGAGGATTTACAAATATAACACTAGAAATGTGTATGTTTACCAGTCAGGAAAGGACATGCAGGCTGTATCTCTGTTCTCCCAGGAAAATGTAGCTGGCATGTGACCTCATAGAGGTCTTTAAAATGACTAGATATTAGCAATAAACAGAGAATCTCTCCTCTTGTGAGGAAATGGAGGACATTGAATAGGAGATCCAACATGAATTCCAATCAGACCCTCACAGAATATGCCCCCTCCCCGGCAGTGGTGAAAAGGTGGAACGCACTTGCACAGGGAGTGGTTGAAGCGCATTCAATGGGAATCTCAATGAGCATGTGATGGAGAAGGGAAGGGAATTGTTACAATGGGAGACTGAGACAAGGAACAATAGCAGGGAAGGGAAGTGGACCTCAGGTTGTATATATATTGGAGATGAGAAGCTGCCAAAAATATCCTAAATAGAAGGTTTATAGAGAGAAATCACCCCCAGATGAAATATTTTGATACATTATAAAGGCACGTAGATATACATTGAAACTTCCATTAAATACTGCTCCTGTTATTATAAAGTAGTTAGACATGGACCAATAGTGGAGTGCAAACACAGTCGGAGCACAACGCCTGTACTAAGACTGGGTCGGTGTCCACTGCGACCTCATGTAGCTGGGTTCAGAACATTGTCGGATCTCTCTGGTCATTCCTAATGACTCTTCATGCTGATCTGAGTACATCAGATCCCAATGAGTGGTCAATTTTCATGATTGGAACACATTGAAAATCCAACATTTACACATGCACATATATCGTAATATTGTCTTTTCATCAATTGCAAGACATCTCATCATGCTACCACAGCCATGCAATGTGGATCTGTGATCTAGCTTTTTCCCACTGGAACCAGTCTGTCCACATCTGACCACTGTATTGCCTGTTCCAATCATGCCTCTTATAGACTCACTCCCTGTCCTTATCACAGCATTCTCAAAATCTGGCTTCACTGGTCATGTAACTTGGTCAGACCCTTGGTTTAAGAGCAATAGCATGGGTAATGTACAAGACCAATAAAAATTGACCAAATGTAAAGACCTAATTGACCATTTGTCACAATTTGAGGGATTGCAGTTGATCTGTTTAATCACTCCCTGAACTCCACCATTAATCTTCAGTCACATTTCCTATATCGCACTGGGGTTATCTCCTAGATTTAATTCTCTTATCACTGTTTGCCCTGGTCAGTGCTGCTCATTTTCTCTTGTGGGCAGTCTCTTTGCACTCACAATCTCACTGTCTATCCCTTGTACAACCCCAAGCGTAACCATGATTTCTATTCTCCCTCGATTCTGACACCAAGTGGGAAATAGACTATTCAGCATAAACAGTCCATGGTGACATTAAAGTCCCATTCCTGCTTCTTTCAAATTTATCTTCATCTGAATCTGTCGTTGTAACCATCTATTCCTTTCTCCCTCATGTTCTTGTCAACTCCCTTTAATTGCATCTAAACTATTTGTTTGAGCTACTCCCTGTGATTACAAGTCCACATTCTCATCACACATTGGCTGAAGATCTTTCTGTTGAACTTCCCAATGGATTTCTTGGTGATCGCCTCATGCTGACGGCCTCAGTAATCACCCTCCAAATGACAGCTCTTCCAACAGCAGTCTTTTCTCTCAGAGTAAAGAGACCAGGCTTGTTCAAACTTCCATGTTCAGTGCATGCATGCAGTTCTGCTACAAGCTTTCTGAATTCATGTGGCCTTGCAAGGCCTTTACAGTAAATTAGGACAGGTAGACCAGTAGAGATTACTAACAAGAGGGAGTGTTAACAAGGGTAAGCAATTCAGAATTGCCCCTGTGAAATGTCCCTCCTCCAATCTGGTCCAGTCTCCATAATACTGGTTGGTTTGCTCCCCACCCCAGGTTTCTAGTGTCCTTTCATCATCCTCACCCTGGGCTGAAGTAGAGGCCAATGCCTGGCCCTAGCTTCTATGTTCACTTGTTCTCACTTCATCTGAATGTAATCATCTAGCTCTGAACTGACCTGATGCTTGTATTGTGTAACTGATCATGAAATGTTTATGTTTCATCTTGTTCATAGTTAATATCGTGGCATTTACAATCATGTCTCGGGGAAAGTGTGGTCTGTCAAAGTGCATCACTCGCTACCTGGTATCCATGGCAGTGACGGATCCACTGGTGGTTATTGTCGATGTCATGTTTGATCAGATTGGTGATTCCTATTTCCCAGACAGTTTCTTGAACATTACTCCAATTTGTAGTCTCAGAGGGGTCCTGAAATATGCAGCTTCAGACAGCTCGGTGTGGTTAACAGTCTCCTTCACTTTTGACCGTTTTGCTGCCATTTCTTGCCAGAAACTGAAAATAAAATATTGCACTGAGAAAACTGCAGCATTCGTAATCAGAACAATTTGTCTGCTTAGTTGCTTAAAAAAAACATTCCCTGGTACTTTCAGTATGAGCCATATGAAATAATTGACAATATCACCTGGTACTGCTTAAGGAATAGCTTAGAATATTATGTCTCCTCAATGTGGTCAACCTTTGAGTTGCTTCAATGTAGCATAACACCACTTATTCCATTCCTCCTTATTTTGACTCTCAATGCCCTGACTGTCAGGCATATTTTAGCAGCCAATCGAGTCCGCAGGGCTCTCTGGAACAAGACGAGCAGTGAGGGAGAGGATGATCCTGAGATGGAGCATCGAAGAAAATCTATCATTCTACTCTTCAGTATTTCAGGCAGCTTTATCCTGTTGTGGTTGACATACGTCGTGCATTCCATTCTTGAACAGATTTCAATCATGTCTTATTACAGGATTAAGGTCGATTCAACAACAGCAGAACAGATTGGAGATGCACTCCGACTACTCAGTTGCTGCACAAACACATGCATTTACGCTGTAACCCAGACTAAATTCAGACAGGAGTTAAAGAACGCGTTGCAATATCCATTCCATCTGATTTGCCACTCATTCATGAAACGTGGGATGGCCTAAAAGACTTGATTTGGAATCTGATGCCAACAGTGTATTGGTATGCAGCCATCATAAACTTTGGAACAGAAAAGTCCCAAGTTGGATCACTGACTGAATTCTGCTTCATAAAAAAATTCAGTCTCAAATGCCAGAAATATTAATTCTTGGACCACATCTCAAGCATTCAGCAGAGTTCACACCTACTGAGTAAGCTGTCCATGATGGTCCTTCCAATACTGAGACACTCTGTTCGCAAGTCTGTATTTGTCCAGCTCCGTATTGAAGCATTGAGTTGAATAATCTTCATCATGTTTGTCGGTTGAAAGATTTATTTTCAAATCTCAAATCTCATTTGCCGCTTTTTTCTCTTCTTTAGCCCTGGGTCTACAGGTTGGCCCATTGACCTGGATCAGCTTTGCAGTACTGTTTCTCTCCAAAAGGAATATAAATCCAACATTACTGGACCCTTCTCCCTCAGCTTCATTCTTGCTCCTTTGCTGAGATTGCATTGTGACTAATCGTGGCTGTGGAAAATGGCATATAATTCCCCATAGCATTCCAAATCGGATTCAGTGTTCCAAGATTGGGATTTGTTCATCTGAATGACAACGGAACTGCCTCCCAGATGCACCTTCATATCTCATCAGCTCCATCAATAAAAGCTTCATCATTGATTTGAAACCATTTTATCAACAAAAAAGCAGCTCTTTTCCATCTTCATTTCTGCTAAATTTTTAATGTCCTTTCAAAGTCCAATCTTGTTTTCTTGTTTAATTATGTTTTATTGCACATTTATCAATTATCCAACATCTCCAAGGAAGAGAAAGGAAGGAAAGAAAGGACATAATAAAGAACAGACAGGACGACAGTGGAGAGTAAACCAAGTGGGATTATCTGTGACCGATTTGAGTTGGACACACAGCTGCATAAAATATTAGATTCCCTACAGGCCCTTCAACCCAACAAGTCCACACCGGCCCTCTGTAGAGTAACCCACCCAGTTCCATCTGACCAATGCACCTAACACTATGGATAATTTAGAATGGCCAATTCACCTGACCTGTACTCTGTGGACTGTGGTAGTAAACCCACGCAGACATGGAAAGAATGTGCAAACTCCACACAGACCAAGGCTGGAATTGAACCTGGGTCCCTGGCCCTGTGAGGCAGCAGTGCTAACCACTGATCCACCATGTCACCAAATATAGCAAGTATATTTGGTGACGCTACAAGGACACACTGTTCCCGGACATTACAATGGAACACCAAAAGAGAATGGCTTTGATTAGACAAGGATTGAAAGCTGAATATTCTTATTTACAAAGATGCCATGGAGAATCGAATAAAGTTGGGAGAGTGGCAGTATCTATCAAGGGATCCGTTACAGCCTTGGAATGCAAGAAGTGTACAAAACTTGATCCTTTGGTCAGAAATGAAGGATAGACTGTCACTACATTGCAGATGTCATTAACACCATGGGGAAAAATACCCAGGATAGGGTAGGAAGGCAAATTAGTGAAAATGTTTACCAGCAACATACTTTAAAACATATTTCTTTCATGACATAGAAGGCATTGGTTGAAAAAGCTTCAGACGTTAATTTAATGGGAGCATTTTAAGCAGAATTAAATATTTTAAAAATTATTGTTTTGTGTAGTTAGGGAGAGGAAGGAGGGGCATGGGACCAATTAGAAGTTCTTTGCAAAATCTGACCACACTAGATTGAATGAATCTAAAACTAGAGACTAGGAGACAAATGGTTTCAGAGAGGGGTAAGGGTGCTACAAGAGCAAGAAAGTTCCTTGCATGATAAGGTAAAGGAAGACGGTTACAGTTAGAATGGTGGAATGTCAAATCTAGGAATAACTCTACAGAATAAAAGAAATTTTAGGAACTAAATGAGGAAGACAGAGAGGAAAATATGAGGATATACTGACAGGAGTCATCAAGGATAATAGATAACTGATATAAAGAGACCAAAGAACAGGGACAATGACCTTTCATCGTCAAGGCATTGAATACAAGAGCGAGGAGATCATGGTGGAACAAAAGCAGAAAATGCTGGGGGAAGTGCTCAGTTCTTTCTGTCTTTTGTCCTGGGTCTCCAGTATCCACAGTTCTTTGTTATATTTTAAAGTTTAACACACTGCCACATTTCTTCCAGGTATGTCCACTTTGAAGAAGTTCTGCTCCTCTCTCTCACAGGGATTTCTGTTCTAATCTTTTTCCTTGATCACTGTCATTACTTTTAGTGTTGCTCCTGAAGTTTGACAAGGTATTTATCAAACCGTGTTTCCAACAGCCACATCATGTTCCTCAATGACAGCCTTCAGTTCAGACGTACCCCGCTTGGATTCCAAATCAAGTATCATCCTTCCGGTTTTGAATCCACCCAGGATCACAGGTATCTCTGTGATGTACAATACTCCTCAGACAGCAGTTCCCATCACATCCTGAGATCCCCACTCAGGGCTGCATGCTGCCACATGCACACTCTCCATTTCTCTCTCTCTCGATCTGCACTGTCTCTCACTGGCTCAGAGCTGTCCATTTCCCTGCGCCCACTGCATTCTCTGGCTTATTCAACATTCTCACAGGAAACCTTTCCTTTTCCTTTCAGCTAGTACGGAACATAAGCTGCAGCAACTCAGACATTCCCACAACCCTCTGGAACATTCCTCCCTCCCCTTCCCTCTGACCCCATCCCCTCTCCCAACCCCACCTCCAGTTGTGTATTTACTATCCCCTCTGACCTTCCACTCTCTGATGCTGAACGTTCTGACCGTGTGCAAAACAGTCACTAATCTCATTTCACTTGGTGATCTCTCTTTACTGCTTCCAAGGTCGCAGTCCTCTGAACAACCCGCTTCTACCTCCTTCCCAAAATCAACAAACAGGACTACCCAGGTACACCCATTGTTTCTGCCTATTTTTGCCCCACTGAACATACTCTGCCCAATTTGACTCAATTTATTTTTTTTTCCTTTTGTGCAATCCTTTCTGATAGACCCCTCTTCAATTTTTCATTATTTTTATTTTATTCTTGATCAAGTTTGGTTTGGAGCTGAGAACTGGGAACTATGAGCTCAAGATGACTTTTGGACTGTGGGTAACAGGTTGTGTTAAAAGGAAAACATACCAAACAAGCTTTTCTCTTTTAATTTGTGAGGCCAAGCCTGCAGGTTAGTTCCTGATCAAAAGGCAATGCCAATGGTTTGTCACTGGGTTGGTCATCCTGTTATCAGAAGGAAATTGATTGACTTGATTGGATTCAGAAGAGATTTACAAAGATGTTGCTGGGTGTGGAAGGTTTGAGTTATAAAGGAAGGCTGGATAGGCTGAGACTTTTTTCACTTGAGTGTAGGAGGTTGAGCGGTGACCTTGTAAAGGTTTATAAAATAAATGAGGGGCATAGACAGGATTAATGGGAGGTGACCTTTCCCTAGGATGGGGAATTTCAAGACCGGGGAGCATGTTTTTAAGGTGAGAGGAGAGAGATTTGAAAAAAGCATGAGGGGCAAATGTTTTACACAGTGGATGGTTCATGTGTGGAATGAACTTCCTTAGGAAGTGGTTGTGGGCACAATTACAATATGTAAAAGAGACATGAATAAGTATAAGCAGATGAACAGGAAATGTTTGGAGGGAGATAGGCTGGGGGCAGGCAGGTGGGGCTAGTTTAGTTTGGGATTATTTCTGGCATGGACTGGTTGCGCTGAATGGTCTGTTTCCATGCTCTATGACTGTATGACTCTATGAGAGAAGACGCTAGCTCATCACCACCAAGAACATCTTCCCCTCCTCACCCCTCTCGGTCTTCCGCAAGGACCATTCAACAGTCCTTGGTTCGTGCCACTCTCCCCACCAACCCCACCCGAACCCCCAGGTTCCTTCCCCTGCAACCGGAATAGATGCAAAACCTACTGACACACCACCGCCTTCACCTCCATCCCAAACAGTCCCTCCAGCTGAGACAGAGGTTCAACTGCCTCTCCTCCATCCTAGTTTACTGTATCCAATGCTCCCGATGTGGTCTTCTCTACATTGGGGAGACCAGACGTAAACTAAGGGAACGGTTCACCAAGCATCACAGCCGGGCCCTCAGAGCCAACCAGAACTCTCAGTCACAGCCCATTTTAATTCCTCTTTTGACATGAACATCCTCAGCCTCCTCCATTGCCACAACGAACCGAACCACAAATTAGAGGATCAACACCTCATCTTCCAGCGCATAGCCCAGTGGACTCATCATTGAGTTCAATTTCCAATAATCTCCCTTCCCATCTCCTCCCCTTTCCTTCCACTGCTCCCTGCCACCAACTGGATTCATCCCTCCCATTGACCAACCAGGTCACACCTTCTACATGTCTTCACCCATCCTCACTTCACCACCCTGTCCCCGCCACCCCCTTTACCTGTACCTCCCCCCTACACCCAACCCTAGTCCTGAAGGAGGGTTATACCTGAATCATTCACTTCTCCAACTCCTGGTGCTGCCTGGCCTGCTGTGTTCATCCAGCCTCCGGACTGTCTATCTATGGTAGAAGTTAGCTATTAATGAGGTCAATGCCCAGGAATTGGTTCCAGCAAATCAGAAAAAGACCTGATACTCAAGTAGAATGGGATCTTGTGGAGGAAACAGTCATGCTGTCAGGGAGAGGACAAAGTTGGAGTTGGGTTTTGGGCTGTAGTCTCTGGGAGGAGGAGCCTAGTAGTTGATGCTGCAGCATGAAGATTTGAAACCTCCCTTCCTAACCTCCCATCAGCAACTCTTGGAAGCTCAGAGAATAGAAAACTTCGTTAGAAGTATTACTGGCATTCATCTCAGCAAACTGCATGGGTGACCCTGATCGACATCTACAGGGAAAGCCGACCAAGAAACCATCATCAATCACAAGGTATTGTGAAAACCATTTTCGTCATCTGGCCAGTTTTGTTATTTTTGTTAATCTCTTAACTGTTTTCATCTGTCAGTCCTTTGTGTGAATGCGGGTGAAAACTATTGTTTTTGGACTTCTAGCATTGACCAATTCAATGACATTGTTGATTAATTTTGCTCTACTAAAGTTTCCATATGGTTAATAAATTGCTAAGACATTTGTTTAAGATACAAACTGTTGTCTGGAATTGATTTCTCAGTGTCTGGGATTGGTTATTCAAACAGTCTGGTGAAGCAACATTGGGGTCAAATGTCAGGGTCTTTGAAGGTTTAGATCTTACTGTATTGTAAACAGAGAGGTACAAAGGCTGATTTGGTTCGGGTTGTCTGTCTCGTGCCTAATCACCTCCCACCTACATCCAGGATTCTTCTGATGGTCTACATCAGTTTCCAAGTTTCCAGTTTGTGGCCTCCAGCCACCTCTGCTTCACCATGGACATGCAATCCCTTTATATGTCCATTCCCCACCAGGATGGTCTCCGCCTCTTCCTGGAGCAAAGGCCTGAACTGTCCTCATCGAACACAACCTCCCTCACCTGACTGAGTTTATCCTCATCATCAACTTCTCTTCTAATTCCTCTCACTTTCTTCAGGCCAGAGGGGTAGGTGTTATTACCCGTATGTGCCCCAGTTATGCCTGTTTCTCTCTTTGGGTATGTGGAACATTCCTTGTTCAAGACCTATTCTGACCCCCTCCCAGAATTCCTTCTCTGATATGCTGATGATATCATTGGTGCTGCTTCTCTTTCTTGTCCAGAATCGGAAATGTTTTATCAATTTCACTTCCAATTTCCACCTGGCTCTCACCTTCACCTTCACCATCCCTGACTCCTTCCTTCCCTCCCTCGACATCTTAGTTTCTATTTCTGGGGATAGGCTGGCCACCAATATCCACCATGAACTCCCACAGTTACCGTGACTGTACAGCCTCACACCCTGCTTCTTGTAAAGACTCTATTCCATTCTCCCAGTTCCTCCATCTCCATAGCATCTGTTCTGACAATGCCAGTTTTGACAATGGAGCCTCCGAAATGTCCACCTTCTTCCTGAACCGAGGCTTCTCCAACACTGTTGTTGACAGGGCCCTCAGCCGTGTCCAACCCATCTCCTGCGAGGTGGATTAATTTGTTACCAGGCAGCTGTTGGAATTCACTTGCTCCAATTGATGACTGAGCAACGTGACACATGCAAATACTTCGACAATTAATACAACGTCTGCCATCACGCGTGGTGTACATGCTTTCAAATAATAACATCACATATTTCTTTGCAGTCAATACGGTAAAATGCTGAGGTCCATACTGCCTTTGTGCGCAATAACAATGCTTTTCAAGGTCAGGCGCCTGCAGCAGCGAAGTGGCCAGTCAGTGCTCAGCCTCACTCCTACTTAAGGCTTTGCATCAAACATTAGTGCTCAAAGATCTATGTTTAGGTCTACCCAAGAGTGCCAAATGAATCCCGTCACTGATCTGAGGGAAGAGAATTCAACCTCAGCAAAAGCACATGATAGCTGGCTGGTATGCACCCAGAAAACACATCTACAAAAGCACCAACATTTATTTTCCAAGATTCTGGAATCTTTATCTTAGATCGACAGAGGCAGTGAACATAGAACAAGTAATCGCTCATCAGAGAGGAAGGTGAAGCAGAAAAGACATGCATTCGATGGATAGTACAATTAAGAATCAGGTTCGATACAGAGGAGTCCTGGGGGAAAAAGCAGCAAGAGTGCGATAAAACAAAAATGAACTGCTAACTACCAGGAATCCAAATGTCTTCTGTCAAGATAGCATAATTAAAAAGGTGGTAAAAAGGAATGGGGTGATTAGGGATCAGTTGGGGATCTACAAATTGATCTACAAATTGAAGAACTCAGAGTGTATTCAGAACAGTTTCCTGACACAATATATTGTAGATCCAGCCAGTGATCAGGCTGTGTTGGATCTGGTGATTTGTAATGAGGCAGGTTTCACAAATCATCTCAGAGTAAAAGATCCCTGTCAAAACAATAGTCATAACACATCATTTAGTTAATTTAGCATTCAGTTTGAGAGGGAGAAACCTGGGTTGAAAACAATTATGCTAAACTTAAATGAGGATCATCACAAAAGAGTGAGGGCAGAGCTGGCTGGAGTGGACTAGAAAACGGGTTTAGCAGGAAAGACGGTTGAGGAACAATGATTGACATTTAAGAAATTAGTTCACAACACACAACAAAGTTATCACAGTGAGAAAGAAGGATTCTAGGAAAGGGATGAACCAACCATGGTTAACCAGGGAAGCTAAGGAGGATATCAAATGAAAGAAAATACATACAATGGAGCAGTGATTAGTACAAAACAGAGTATTGGGAAAGTTTTAAAAACTAAATAATGTCAATCAATAAAAAGGGAGAAGATAAACTTTAAGGATAAACATACAAGTAATATAAAAACAGATAACAACAGCATCTCTAAAGCACCCAAAGTAAACATAGGCCCCTTTGAGAATAAGGGAAATAACCACAGGGAACCAGGAAATGGCAGGGCAGTTGAATAAATACTTGCATCAGTCTTTTCAGGAGAAAACAGAAATTGCATTCCAAAATTATGAAACTTTCAAGGGCAAAAGGAGGAGAGGAAATAAATGCAAGAACTAATGGTGTTAAAGTCCGATAGTCCTCTTGACCTGATCAGATGCATCCCTGTATACTAAAGGGAGTAGCTACAGTGATAGTGGATGCACAGGTAGATATCTTCCAGGAATTTTTAAATTCTGCAAAAGTCCCAGCGGATTGGGGAACTGTCATTTGGCCCCTCTCCTCCTTCTCTATCCCTTACTGAGGCCCACGATCAGAATCAGTACAAACTTAGCTCTCCCGCGCACCATTCGGGCCATCTCCCCACCGCTATCCCTTCCTGCGGCCCGCTATCAGACTCAGTACAAACTGGGCTTTCTCCCTCCCTCCATTCAGTCCTTCTAACCACTCCCTATCCCCCATCCCTCCCTTACCAAGGCCCCTATCAGACTGGGAACAGCATCATTAAGTTGGGATGATCTGTTGGGCGGGTGTTATGTATTTTATTCTCTTTTGTATGTATTTAATTTGGTAATCTTGTAAATAAATTCTGTTTTGTTTAAAACTCAGTGGTTTGACGAGCTGCAACACACCTGGAGTATGTACTATACACCTGCTTAAAACAACGAGCAAAGTTAGGGTCTTGAAATGTTTTGAGGGTTTCTGGCCTAATCCATAAGACTGCGCACAGATGCTGCCAGGAGTACTGAGTAATTCCAATATTCTCTGTTTCCGATTTCCAGCCTCCACAGCATTTTGATTTAAGATCACTGTAACAGCTTCAATGCAGCATCTATCATTTACATTGGCTTTGTAAAATGAACGGATTGGAGGTGAGCATCATAGAAAAGGAAATGATCTAGTTGAGGCTTGCACGTTCGGAATGTGGACGAGCATCAGTGCCCAAATGTTGATTCTTATTTTAAAAGATTGTACAGAAAATACTAATTTCTGTTTCATGTACAAATCTGTGCATCATGCAGTTAGGTGTAGCATTTTATATTTGTGAGCCTTCTCTAATCAGAGGTAAAACCCAATCCTGATTTGCATTTACAATTTTGACCTGTTTTGGTCAGTATGATGTTCAAATTTCTGTTGCTTCCCACTGTGAGACACATTATTGCACTGTATGTTGTTTGTTCAATGATAGCTGTGGTCCACACAGTATCTGTTGAATTTGTGATATTATCCAATGGAACAGTTTCTTTCGGCAACAAAATGAAAAGATTCTGGGATTTCTGTTTAAGATTTCACTTTCTTATGCACAGTATACATTTCCATTTTCCAGGGTTTTCAAGTTGATTTCATTTTTGCACCGAAAGTTATTCCACTGTTGCTGATATTGTCCCTTAATCTGTAGTACACTGTGCCCTTTGTGTAGGTTTTACAGATTCCCTGCATATTCCCTTTGAAATTGTAAATAAAAGCTATGAAGAACAAGTGAAGCAATTTATCAGGTGTGGTTTTGTTAACAGCTGTATTCACTGCCTTGCAGGTTTGAATATTCAGGTTTAGATTTCAATGCCATCCGTGTGCAGGTCAGCATCACCCTGTAATACAGCCTTCAAGCCATGTCTGAGGAACAGGAACTATATTCCTGTCCTGCTCACACATGATGCATACAGCATGCTGCTTAGTTTTATTTCTGCCCCCACAATTCCTCCTCCAAGGGACAAGATTCTTGTGAAGATGCAGGCCCTGTGTTGTAGTGTGCTTATCATCTTAAAGATACCAGCAGCCTCTGAGGCACACACGACATTCGCACACATGGACATAGACTGCGTGGAGGCAGTAAAGAGAGATCACCAAGTGAAATGAGATTAGTGACTGTTTTGGACACGGTCAGAACGTTCAGCATCAGAGAGTGGAAGGTCAGAGGGGATAGTAAATACACAACTGGAGGTGGGGTTGGGGGAGGGGACGGGGTCAGAGGGAAGGGGAGGGAGGAATGTTCCAGAGGGTTGTGGGAATGTCTGATTTGCTGCAGCTTATGTTCCTTACTAGCAGAAAGGAAAAGGAAAGGTTTCTTGTGAGAATGTTGAATAAGCCAGAGAATGCAGTGGACCCAGGGGAGTGGACAGCTCTGAGCCAGTGAGAGGCAGTGCTGATCGAGAGAGAGAGATGGAGAGTGTGCATATGGCAGCATGCAGCCCTGAGTGGGGATCTCAGGATGTGATGGGAACTGCTGTCTGAGGAGCATTGTACATCACAGAGATACCTGTGATCCTGGGTGGATTCAAAACAGGAAGGATGATACTTGAGTTGGAATCCAAGTGGGGTACGTCTGAACTGAAGGCTGTCATTGAGGAACATGATGTGGCTGTTGGAAACATGGTTTGATAAATAACTTGTCAAACTTCAGGAGCAACACTAAAAGTAATGACAATGATAAAGGAAAAAGATTAGAACAGAAATCCCTATGAGAGAGCAGAACTTCTTCAAAGTGGACATACCTGGAAGAGATGTGGCAGTGTGTTAAACTTTACAATTATAACAAAGAACTGTGGATACTGGAAACCCAGAACAAAAAACAGAAAGAACTGGAGCACTTCCCCCAGCACTTTCTGCTTTTGTTCCATCATGACCTCCTCTCTCTTGTATTCAATGCCTTGGTGATGAAAGGTCATTTTCCCTGTCCTTTGGTTGCTGTATATAAATTATCTATTTCATTTTAATGCTCTTATCAGACCCTGGCACAGTGGTTAGCACTGCTGCCTCACAGCGCCAGGGACCTGGGTTCAATTCCCGCCTCAGGTGACTGACTGTTTGGAGTTTGCACGTTCTCCCCGTGTCTGCGTGGGTTTCCTCCGGGTGCTCCGGTTTCCTCCCACAGTCACCAAGATGTGCGGGTCAGGTGAATTGGCCATGCTAAATTGCCCGTAGTGTTAAGTAAGGGGTAAATGTAGGGGTATGGGTGGGTGGCGTTTCGGCGGGTCGGTGTGGACTTGTTGGGCCGAAGGGCCTGTTTCCACACTGTAAGTAATCTAATCTAATCTAGTCTTCCTCATTTAGATTGTTGTAGTTTCTAAAATTTATTTTGTTCTGTACAGGTACAGTTATTCATAGATTTGACATTCCATCATTCTCACTTATTTTTATCTTATTGTGCAATCTTTACCTCTTGTAACACTCCTACCCCTCTCTGAAACCATTTGTCTCCTGGGCTGTAGGTTCAGATTCATTCAGTCTAGTGTGGTCAGATTTTGTAAAGAGCTTCTAATTGGTCACATGCCCTTCCTTCTTATCACGAACTAAAAAAAAAGCAAACATTTTCAAACATTTCATTCTGCTCAAAACGCTCCCATTAAATCAACTTCTGAAACTTTTTCAACCAATGCCTTCTATATCATTAAAGAAACATGTTTTAAAATATGTTGCTGGGAAACATTTTCAATAATTCATCTTCATGCCCTTTCCTGGATATTTTTTTCCCAATGGTGTTTATGATATCTCCAATGTCTATCCTTCATTTCTAACCAAAGGATCACGTTTTGTACCATTTTGCATTCCAAGGCTGTAACTGGTCCCTTGATAGAGACTGCCACTCCCCTCCCAACTTTATTCGATTCTCCCTGACTACTTTGTAAATAAGAATATTCAGCTTCCAATCCTACTCTAGTCAAAGCCATTCTCTTTTGATGTTCCATTGTAATGCTCTGGAACAGTGTGCCATGTAGCTCCATCAAATATGTTCTCAGCATTTGGTAGCATGGTGGCTCAGTGGTAAACACTGCTGCCTCACAGGGCCAGGGACCCAGATTCAATTCCAGCCTTGGGAGACTGTCTGTGTGGAGTTTGCACATTCTCCCAGTGCTTATGTGGGTTTCCTCTGGGTGCTCTGGTTTCCTCCCACAATCCAAAGAGTGCAGGTCAGGTGAATGGGAAATTCTAAATTACCCATGGAGTTAGGTGCATTCGTCAGAGGAAATTGGGTCTGGGTGGGTTACTTTTCGGAGGGTCGGTGTGGACTTGTTGGGCTGAAGGGCCTGTTTCCACACTGTGGGTAAGCTAAGCTAACATTTTATGCAGCTGTGTGTCCAACTCAAATTGGTCACGGACAATCTCACTTGGTTTACTCTCTACTGTCGTGCTGTCTGTTCTTTATAATGTCCTTTCTTTCCTTCATTTCTCTTCCTTGGAGATGTTGGATCATCGATAAATGTTCAATAAAACATTATGAAACAAGAAAACAAGATTGGACATTGAAAGGACGTTAAACATTTAGCAGAAACGAAGAGGGAAAAGAGCTACATTTTTGTTAATAAAATGGTTTCAAATCAATCATGAAGCTTTTATTGATGTAGCTGATGAGATACAAAGGTGCATCTGGGAGGCAGTTCCATTATCATTCAGATGGACAAATCCCAATCTTGGAATGCTGAATTCGATTTGGAATATTGTGGGGAATGATATGCCATTTTCCACAACCACGATTAGTCACTATGGAATCACAGCAAAAGAGCAAGAATGAAGGTGAGGTAGAAGGGTCCAGCAAATTGTGATTTATATTCCTTTTGGAGAGAAACTGTACTGCAGAGCTGATCCAGGTCAATGGGCCAACCTGTAGACCCAGGGCTAAAGAAGAGAAGAAAGCTTTGAAAGATTTGAAAATAAATGTTGCCCCCAGCACATATGATGAAGATTATTCAACTCAATCCTTCAATACGGAGCTGGACAAATACTGACTTGGTAACAGAGTATTTCAGTATTGCAAGGACCATAATGGAGAGCTTACTCAGTCGATGTGAACTCCGCAGAATGCTCAAGATGTGTTGAGGAATGAATATTTCTGGCATTTGAGACTGAATAATTTCTGATGTATAATTCATTCAGAGTGATCCAAATTGGGACTTTTCTGTTCCAAAGTTTCTGATGGCTGCAGACCAATACACTGTTGGCATCAGATTCCAAATCAAGTCTTTTAGGCCATCCCACGTTTCATCAATGAGTGGCAACTCAGATGGAATGGATATTGCAACGCGTTGTTTAACTCCTGTCTGAATTTAGTCTGGGTTACAGCGTAAATACATGTGTTTGTGCAGCAACTGAGTAGTCGGAGTGCATCTCCAATCTGTTCTGCTGTTGTTGAATCGACCTTAATCCTGTAATAAGACATGATTGAAATCTGTTCAAGAATGGAACGTACGATGTATGTCAACCACAACAGGACAAAGCTGCCTGAAATACTGAAGAGTAGAATGATAGATTTTCTTCGATGCTCCATCTCAGGATCATCCTCTCCCTCACTGCTCGTCTTGTTCCAGAGAGCCCTGCGGATTCGATTGGCTGCTAAAATATGCCTGACAGTCAGGGCATTGAGATTCAAAATAAGGAGGAATGGAATAAGTGGTGTTATGCTGTATTGAAGCAACTCAAAGGTTGACCACATGGAGGAGACATAATATTCTAAGCTATTCCTGAAGCAGTACCAGATGATATTGTCAATTATTTCATTTGGCTCATACTGAAAGTACCAGGGAATTTTTTTTAAGCAACTAAGCACACAAATTGTGCTGATTATGATTGCTGCGGTTTTCTCAGTGCAATATTTTCTTTTCAGTTTCTAGCAACAAATGGCAACAAAACGGTCAAAAGTGAAGGAGACTGTTAACCACACCAAGCTGTCTGAAGCTGCATATCACAGGACCCCTCTGAGACTACAAATGGGAGTAATGTTCAGGAAACTGTCTGGGAAATAGGAATCACCAATCTGATTGAAAATGACATCGACAATAACCACCAGTAGATCCGTCACTGCCAGGGACACCAGGTAGCGAGTGATGCACTTTGACAGACCACACTTTCCCCGAGACAAAATTGCAATTGCCACTATATTAACTGTGAACAAGATGAAGCATAAACATTTCATGATCACTTACACAATACAAGCATCAGCTCAATTCAGAGCTAGGTGCTTACATTCAGGTGAGCAACCAACCAGTATTAGCTAGACCTGACCAGATTGGAGGAGAGTCATTTCACAGGGGCAATTCTGAATTGCTTACCCTTGCAAACAATCCCTCTCTTTAGTAATGTCTGTTGGTCTACCTGTCCTAATTTACTGTAAAGGCCTTGCAAGGGTACAGGAATTCAGAAAGCTTGTATCAGAACTGCATACATTCACTGATCATGGAAGTTTGAACAAGCCTGGTCTCTTTACTCTTGGAGAAAAGACTGCTGTCGGAAGAGCTATCATTTGGAGGGTGATTACTGAGGCCATCAGCATGAGGCGATCACCAAGAAATCCATTGGGAAGTTCAACAGAAAGATCTTCAGCCAATGTGTGATGAGAATGTGGACTTGTAATCATAGGGAGTAGCTCAAACAAATAATTTAGATGCAATTAAAGGGAGTTGACAAGAAAATGAGGGAGAAAGGAATAGATGGTTACAATGACAGATTCAGATGAAGAAATTTTGAAAGAATTAGGAATGGGACTTTAATGTCACCATGGACTGTTTATGCTGAATAGTCTATTTCACACTTGGTGTCAGAACCAAGGGGCAATACAAATCATGGTTACGCTTGGGTTTGGACAAGGGATAGACAGTGAGATTGTGAGTGCAAGGAGACTGCCCACAAGCGAAAATGAGCAGCACTGACCAGGGCAAACAGTGATAAGCGAATTAAATCTAGGAGATAACCCCAGAGCGATATAGGAAATGTGACTGAAGATTAATGGTGGAGTTTAGAGAGTGATTAAACAGACCAACTGCAATCCCTCAAATTGTGACAAATTGTCAATTAGGTCATTACATTTGTTCAATTTTTATTGGTCTTGTCCATTACCCATGCTATTGGTCTTAAACCAAGGGTCTGACCAAGTTACATGACCAGTGAAGCCAGATTTTGAGAATGCTGTGATAAGGACAGGGAGTGAGTCTAAAGGAGGAATGATTGGAACTGGTGTTACAGTGGTCAGATGTGGACAGACTGGTTCCAGAGGGAAAAACCGAGATCACAGATCCACATTGCATGGCTGTGGTAGCATGATGAGGTGTCTTCCAACTGATGAAAAGACAATATTACAATATATGTGTAAATGTTGGATCTTCAATGTGTTCCAAACATGAAAGTTCACCTTTCATTGGTACAGCATGTGATTCGATTAGATTCCCTACAGTGTGGGATCAGGCCCTCCGGCCCAACCAGTCCACACTGACCTTTGAAGACTAACCCACCCAGACCCAGTTTCCTCTGACGAATGTACTGAGCACTATGGGCAATTTAGCATGGCCAATTCACCTGACCTGCACGTTGTTGGACTGTGGGAGGAAAACAGAGCACCCGGAGGAACCCTGCGCAGACATGGGGAGAATATGCAAACACCATACAGACAGTCACTCAAGGCTGGAATCGAAGCTGGTACCCTGGTGCTGTGAGGCAACAGTGCTAACCACTGGGCCACCATGCTGCCCACTGATGTACTCAGATCAGGCGTCCTGCTCCTAATGTGTTGGCACTCCACTTTTGGTCCATGTTTGGCTGCTTTATAATAACAGGAGCAGGATTTAATGGAAGGTGCAATGTAATTTATGATGTATTGCCTTTATAATGTATTAAAATATTTCACCTGGGGGTGATTTCTCTCTATAAACCTTCTATTTAGGATATTTTTGGCATCTTCTCTTGTCCATGCTCGAATATGTATACAACTTGAGGTCCACTTCCCTTCCCTGCTATTATTCCTTGCCTCAGTCTCCCATTGAAACCATTCCCTTCCCTTCTCCATCACATGCTCATTGAGATTCCCATTGAATGCGCTTCAACCACACCCTCTGCAAGTGCGTTCCACCTTCTCACCACTGCCGGGGAGGGGGCACGTTCTGTGAGGGTCTGATTGGAATTCATGTTGGATCTCCTATTCAACGTCCTCCATTTCCTCACAAGAGCAGAGATTCTCTGTGTATTGCTAATATCTAGTCATTTTAAAGACCTCTATGAGGTCACATGCCAGCTACCTTTTCCGGGAGAGCAGAGATACAGCCTGCTTGTCCTTTCCTGATTGGTAAACATACACATTTCTAGTGTTATATTTGTAAATCCTCTCTCCGCCCTCTGCGCTGTTTCCAAACACTTTTCATAGAATGGCCACACACTAAGGTTTGGTTCACGTTTTGTGTAATTACCTCACTTCCAGACATCTGAGTGATTCAGTTACAACACATAAGGAGGCCATTCAGCCCACTGAGTCTATGCTGGGTCATTACACCACAATCCAATTTCTACCATTCCCTCGCTCGGTTCATGTGGCACTGCAGGGTACCCATACACTGTCCTTTCCAAACCATTTCCTGTTTCCACTTTCACCAGCTTCAGAGACAGTGAGCTCCTGCTCATTACTGGCTGCTCTCACTGTATAAAGTTTCCTCTCACACTCCCTCTCTGGCATCTGTGTCCCCTCATTCTTATCCCATCGACAAATGCCTGCTTATTTTATCAAATCCTGACATGAATTTGTCCAGTTTGATCAAATCACCCCTCATTCCCCATTGCTCCAATCCCGGCCTCTCCCAGTCTAGCCTTGTCACAAAGATTCCCATTCCTTTTGGCAGATCCATGCCATATTCCTGGCATCTGTTGCCCAGGAAGTAGAGGCTGTGGGTAAAAGGGTGACATTAGAAAGTGGTGACTATCATTTAAAGATCTCCAGACCTTCATCAATCACAGACCTCTGCATTTCTCCCCTATCCCTTGCACTATTTCTCCTGATATGCTGCTGACCTCATTCCCATTTCTAATGAAGCAAACACATCTTCCAGGTGAAGCAAGCATTTCACTTGTACTCCCTCAGTCGAGTCTATTGTATTTGCTGCTCTCAATGTGGTCTCTTTCACAAAGGTGAAACCAAATGCAGACGGGTTGACTGCTTTGTAGAACACCTCCACTCTGTCCGTAGCAATGACCATGACCTCCCAGTTGCTAGTCATTTCCATGAACCACCTTGCTCTCTCAGGCTAACATTTCCATCTGGGCCTGCTATAAAGTTCCAACGGAACTCAACACAAATTCAACGAACAGCACTTCCTTTTTTTGTTTGGCCTTCTACACCATTCAAGACACAACATTGAGTTCCCCAGCTCAAGAGTTCATCTGTCAATGCATGGCCCCCTCAGCGAAAACCTGGATTATATAGTGAATCAATGGAGTGAAACCTGAACATATCACCATGACTTCCTGACTCACAGTGTTTTATGGCACCATTCTATCAAAGTAAGACAAAACCAACCAGGAAATGAAAGCAATCCTTTTCCAGTTTAGAAAGGAAACACTTGGCAATTAAAACTTTGGCATTTAGTTGCAATATCCAACATTTATTGTACTATACAAAGGCAGCTAAATAATAGTAGCATTTGAAATGGTGACCCGTAATTTTAAACCAGAGCTCCCTTGTTCCGGACTGCCCCACAAGAGGAACATCATTACCATGTCCACCCTGTTAACACTAACCAGGGTCTTATACACACCATTCATATCAGCTCTTACTGTTCTAAACTCCAGGGGAAACAAGAGCGGTCTGTCCAACCATCCTCATAGGACAACCCACTTATTGCAAGGATCAATCCACTAAACCGTGCCCTGTATTGCCCCCACAGGACTTACATGCTTCCTGAAATAAGTGGAACTGAACTGGACAGAATATTCGCGATGTCATCTCATTGTTGCTTTATGGAACTGAATATTCCTCTCATTATTAATAATTGCATCCTTTAGCTTTCCAGATGTTGTGTTGTACCTGCCTTTTTGTGACTCACACACCTCAATACCTCCACATCCCAGACTTCTGCACGTGTTCTCCATTTAAATACCCCTCTGCTTTTTAAAAATTCTTCCTGCCAAAATGAACAACTTCACATTTTACCAATTTAAATGGGTGGCATAGTGGCTGAGTGGTTATCACTACTGCCTCACAGTGCCAGGGAGCTGGCTTTTATTCCAACTTTGTATAACTGTCTGCATGGAGTTTGCACATTGTCCCTGTGTCTGTGTGGGCTACCTCCGGGTGCTCCAGTTTCCTTCCACAGCCAATAGATACGCAGGTTAGGTGGATTGGCCATGGTAGATTTCCCATAGTGTCTGGGAACATGCAGGCTGGATTGATTAGCTGTGCGAAATACAGGGTTATCGGATGTGGATCTGCATTTGATGCTCTTTGAAAGGGTCAATATGGACTGAATGACCTGCTTCCACACTGTAGGGATTCTATGTTACACTCCATCTGCCCGATTTTTGCTCACACATACAACCTCTCAATGTTATACAGCATACAACAGTGAAAAAATGTCAACCAGATTCCATGTAGTAATGAGTCAATGGACAGTCTAGTTACAGTTAAGATGGCAGTGTTACAGAAAACTGGAACTCGGGAGAATGATGCCACTAAAGGGGTGACTGTACAGCAAAGATGTGAAAGTAACATATTAAACATCCCCAGGAAGGAGGGAAGCAGGGTAATGTTGAAACACAGGAGAATAAAGTTACAAATCGGTCACTGAAGCTCACCAGAAACCCGAGAATGGCCAGAATACTGTAGAAAGCGAATTTGGCAATATAGGTGATCCAGAGAATCTGGAGAAGTTCCATTTTCTCTAAGAGTCCAGTGTTGGCGTTGGAAGCAGAACGCCTGAGCACTCCATTGAATGGAATTCCAATTTTATTTCACTTACAATTCTCCAATGACCGAATTGGAACAGCACTGCTCCTGGCATTACTCACAGTCACTTGAACAAACAGGTTCACAAGGCGCTCTGGTATCTCTGGTGTATTATTGAAGGATTACATCCATGTGGGTTGGCGCAATTTGAAGTTACGCAGCTCCAGGATTTGATGATAAATAGTTCAAGCAGTGGCATTACAGTATCAGTGCTGGCCATCCCACTCAACGGGGAGTTGTCCCTTCCCTGGAGGTGGTGAGGGAAAATGGAGGAATGGGGAAATAACTGGGCAAGTTTTTGACCCTGAAGAGAAGTGAATGATGTTGCATTTGCAAAGGTGATAGGTCACCTTACTGACCTGCTGCCTATTGAGGCCTGTAAATGGTCAAGTAATGGCCATTTCCCTGATCACCTGACTCCCTTGTTCAGTGAGAAAGTTGGTGGATATCCCAATCAGGAAACCATGGCGACCCATCAGCTGGGGGCCGAGGGGCCATTCAAATGGGGACAACTGGAGACATGGATGTTTCTGAAAGGCTAAGCCTCTGCTTCTGACCACCCTGATCTCCTCACACTGAGGTGTCCAGCCCTAAAGGAGAACATTAAATCAACTTTGCTTCTCCCAGCTAGATCCCTGGAGTAGATCACTGGTGGATTTCAGGATCCAGACATTGCCGGTATCTCTTGGCCAATCATGCCTGCCAGCTCTTCATGAGGCTGGGTGATTTAACGTGTTCTGTCGGCTTTGTGGGGAGGAGGGACATGTTATCAACCACCGTCATCACCCCGCTTTTAAACCAGACTGTTTAGCCTGAGGCTGACACTCACGGACAGAGCCTTCCATCATGTTGGAAACCGAAAGTGCACCATAGAAACAAAAATGGCTGTGACCACAGGAGTTGGAAGTAACTCAACCTGTGAGGGAGGGGGCTGCAGCAAATACCAACCGTAGGGGTTGACTTACCACCTGCGAACCTGCGCTGATTGCTTTCCATTGAGTCGCCTCCCAGACGGTACCCCATGGAGACACATTTCTTCTATCGGGTGTATGACCCTAATTACAGCACACTGCTCCTGTTCATAGACCAACAAGTGTCTTCAGGTTGTAGAGTCAGTGAGGTCTACAGCACAGAAAAAGGCCGTTCACCCCATCAAGTCTGCAATGATCAGAAACAACCACCTAACTATCTCATCCTATTTTCCAGCACATCATCCCTGCCTCTGAAAATGCGGATTAATTCTGTCCTTCAGTATTGCTTCCAATCATTTCCCCAGCACAGAGGTTTGTGCTGAGTGGTATGTAGTTTCCTGGTTTATCCCTTGCTCCCTACTCCATTAGCTGTCCTCCAGTTCTTTAGCACCTCTCCTGTGGCCAGAGAGAAATAGAAAATTGCTGCCAGTGCCCTTGCTATTTCCTCCCTTGCCTCACTCAACAGCTTGGGATATATTTCGTCCAGCGCTGGAGATTTATCTACTCTTCAGCCTGCCAGGCCACTCAGAACGCCCTCTCCGTTCTCCTCCCTGATTTCTGTTCCCACTGTCCAATGCCATGACCTAGGAAAGTGACTTGGGCATTGGCAAATTCACGTTTAGCCAGGTTTACCGCCAAGCCTGCCTTCTGAAGTCGATCCATGCTGTAAATGTTCCTTCCATGACTTATTAAAAATCACCAGGTCCTCAAGATACACCACACAGTTGGGTGATCTGGCAATGACCTTATTGGTTAGTCTCTGAAACGTGATTGGAGCGTTTTCATACCTAATGTAATGAATTTGAAATGATATATTGCATTTGAAGTTACGAAAGCCGACATTGCCTTTGCTCTCTCTGACTGAGGTATTTGCCAGTACCCTCTGAGCAAGTCCAACTTAGAAATGTAAGTTGCTTGTCCCACTTTTCTGACACAGTCCTCCAACTGTGGAATTGGATATACATCAGTCTTTGTAATGGCGTTGACTTTGTGATAATCCACACATAACTGTTGGGTACCATCTGGCTTTGGCACCATGACTATGGGTGAGCTCCAGTCACTGCAACTCACTTTAATTATGCCATCTTGGAGCATGCACTCTATCTCCTTCTGAACTTGTGCCAACCTCCAGAGTTATGCCGATCAGGATGTTGCTTAATCGGAACAATACCTCCTATATCGACATCATTAAAAATTAGGTTTGTCCTTCCCAGTTTATATCCGTGTATCTCCCGATGTGATCGTCATAACTCTTTCAGGTCATTTCGACTTTCTTGTGTAAGGTAACTCAATAATATATCCCAATTTTTGGCATCTTCCTCATTGTCCAATTTGATTGGAAAATGTCCAATTCAGAATCCTCTGTGCTGTAATCATTAACACCTTCTCCTCTTGCTTTCCTTCCCTATCAAAATACCTTTTGAGCATATTCACATGACACACTCTGAGTTCTTATCAAGTAGTTCACCTCACTCAATTTCCTCTCAATTTGATAAAGTGCACGAAACCTTGCTTTTAACTGCTCACCTTTTACAGGACATAACACCAATACCTTATCCCCAGTTGCAAACTTGTGAATTTGTGATTTTTGATCTGCTTCCTGCTTCATTGTATGCTGTAATACTTTTAAATGTTGTCTAGACAACTCTCCAGCTCAATTTAATTATTCTCAGAAATGTGACGCATGTTGTCTAATGAGATTGCCTCTGGAAATCTATTAAACACATCCATTATTGTTAATAAATACTTATTCCTACTTTTTGTTTGAGGTAGGAGACCATCACAATCAATCAAGATTCTTGTGAAATGTTCTTCAAATGCTAGAATAGATATTAAAGGTGCAGGTTTTATTCCTGCCTGTGGTTTTCTGATTAGCTGACATGGATGACACATCTGGCAACAGCCCAGTAAAAATGTCTTTGCATTTTAGCCTGTGTTTTCCTCACCCCTAAATAACCTCCAAGTGGTAGCTCATGACCACTCACAGCACCTCCTTTCTGTACCCTACTCGCAAAACAATTTGATGAATTTCTGCCCATTTCTCACCTGCCTGAAAGTGTGATGGTCTCAATTTCCTCATTAAGACATCATTTGTTAAGTTTTGGCACACAGGGGTGCATTCACCTTCTTTCTTTGGAAATGCCTTTTGACATGACTGTTCTAACTCCTCAGCTTTCTGCTGTAACTCAATCAGCTTAGCAGAGCTAAATTTGATAGCATGTTTGCCTATTTTCTCCTTCTCTGTTCCATTTATCTGATCAAAGGAAGTTTCAGGTAACACTACGTCAGCTTCCTTATCTGTGCCTTTTGATCTCTCCTGCTTCAGTTTGAGCTTCTGTGATCTTGTCATCACACAATCAGGGAACATTCTTGGATAAACATTCTCCAGGTCTTCAGTTGCCTACATTTTCACTGGCTTTTCAGCTAAAGTAGGCAGCACGCCTACCGGTGCAGCTATATCTTTAGCAAGGACAAATTGTATTCCTGGAGCTGAGAGTTTGTCCAGTACTCCGACCACAAATTCTCCCCTCTTCTCTGGACTCTCTAGCCTCAGTTTACATAACTGCGCACCTTGTGTTTCACCATGAATTCCTGTTACCAGCACCTTTTCTGGCAATCGTCCCTCTGGAGTATACCTCCTCATTCCTCAGCATTACAGACTGAGGGAACCCTCTGTCCCTTAATATTGTAACCTCCTTACCTACTACTCTTGACCTATGTGAATAAACTTTACCCTTGCATGTATATTTTTAAAGCAGATCTGGCCCTTCCTCCTTAGTCAACCTGTGATCATCTTGTACACTCTGAGACAGTCATTTAACTTCCCTTGTGCATTTTGTTACTAGTCCAACAAAACTTCCAGGCTTGTCTGGTTTTCCTACATCTGGCTTTCTCCTTGCCCACCAACACTGTGATTTCATGTGGCCCACTTTATTACAATGAAAATTCTGGAGCCTTTTGACTTATATGTCCTCCTCAAGGGTTTCTTTTTTACCATGTAGTAAATTATCCTTATGATCTTCACTGAGATCTACCTTTCCCTTTATGGACCAGCTCATAATCATCAGCCACTTCAGCTGCTAACCTTGTCATTTTAACGCTCTGCTCTTCCACATGATTTCACACTACGTCAGGCAATGAATTTTTAATTCCTCCAAAATAATTACCTCTTGAAGGGCATCATAATTTTCCTCAATTTTTAATGCTCCTATCCATCTATTGAAATTACTCTTTTTGGTCCTTTCAAACTCAGTGTAGGTTTGACTTGGGTCCCTCCTTAGATTCCTGAAACATCTATAAGCTGCTGGTACAATCTCATATGCACCTAAAATGGCTTTTTAAAATCTCCTCATACTCCCCAGATACCTCCTCTGATAGGAATGAGAACACCTCACAAACCCAAAGGACAGGTTACATTTGGATCAACAAAACCGACATTGCCACTGGCCACTGCATTTGTTAAGCTACCTTTTCAAATTAGATAACAAAGGCTTCCACATCCTTCTCATCAAATGTAGGCAATGCTTGAATATACTTAAACAGTTTCTCACTAGGTTTCTGACCACCAAGGGCTTGCTCATTCTCACTCTCTTCCTCACTAAGCCTACCCTCAACCTTTACTTCCAGCCTTTTAAGCTGACTTTCCTTTTTAAGTGTCAGCGTTTGAAGTTCAAAAAGCTCTCTCATTTTCTTTCTCTGCTCTCTCTTTTTCCCTCCCTTCTGCTTCTAATCATATCTCAAATGGTTTCATTTCTGCTGCCCTTTCCTTATCTCTCGCCTCTAACCCAGGCTGTTTCATTTACAGTTGAATCCTTGCTATCTGTACAGATTCTGATGGTTTCTCCAACAAGTTTAAATGGTGAGCTGCTGCTGTAATTATCCCCTTTCCTCACAGAAACAGGCAGCTCCAATTCCAGCTTTTCTGCTACTTCTTCCAACATGGCCTAGTTCACATTTTGCAAAACTTTCAAAGTCCCCGCATCCACAGTTAGAAAACTGTTGGCGACTGAAAGAGCCATTCCTATCCCAAGCTTTGTCTACCCAAAAAAACCAACACCCAAAATAAAGACACTAGCACCGACCACTCGCTGTTTAAAATCCCACAAAGAGTCCCCAATCTGTTATGGTCAAGGCCAGACCACTCAAAACATACTTAAGCAGGCAGCCCTAGACCTGACTTTGCAATTTGTTTTGGTAAGTGTCCAGTAAAAATTACCCAGAGTAAGATAGCTCGGTTGACTACTAGATTTTAGAACAGACAAAACATTTATTCACAAAATTACACAATGAAACACAAAGAACAGAATAAAGAACCCCTACAGAATGCAACCTATCCAACTGGACTGAATGATGCTGTTCTGAATACACACAACAGACCCACTGAGCAAACCCCCTTTAAAACCCAGTATAAATGGAACACATGCTTACTGGTTGAAGTTGAAGGGCAGAAAAGAGAGAATGCTTCCACACAGCTCCCTGTTGAACTTCCCTGTTCAAGACTGAACTAAAAACTGCTCAGCTCATTGAGAGAGCTGGCCACTCCTCTTTTATTTATAAAGGTCACTTCTAAATCATGACCACTTTGGCCTGAAGTCTCATCTTCAAAAGGTCTCTCAAATTGCTTTTCATTTCTGTACCAAACCAGACTGATCGCAGTCCAGCCTGGTCTATTGCCCCACGTAAAAAATCACGGACAAGCTCTCCTTGAACCAAGAAACTGCTTTTAGAAAAGAAAGGGACTAGCTTTGCGACACCTTCAATATATTTATAAAGTAACAGGATTTTCCTTTATTTTATCTGCCATTATTCTTCATGCATCCCCGCACCCCTCCAGCGCCCCCACCACCCCCTCCCACCCCACAGCTCAGAGAGGGATAAAGCCCTCGCATGCGCTTTCAGTGATTCATACACGAGGACATCCAGGTCTCATTGAACAATCACCCCCCCCCCCCCATTCCAATTTACAGCCAGTCAAATAATAATCTATTTTTTGCCACCAAAGTGGATTACATCACATTTATCCACATTATACTGCCATGCATTTGTCCACTCATTCAACTTGTCTGAAGATTTCTGATGAAGTGTTTATGCCTGAAATGTCTATTCTCCTGCTCCTCAGAAGCTGCCTGGTCTGCAGTGCTTTTCCAGCACCACACTTTTCAACTCCAGCATCTGTAGTCCTCTCTTTCTCCTAGTAGAAACTGAAACATCTCTGCATCCTCCTCACAGCTCACCCTCCCACCCAGCTCTGTGTCATGTGCAAACTTGGAGTGATTATGTTGAGGTCCATCCTCTAAATCAGTACTCGATGCTGTGAATAGCTGGGGTCTCCACATTCATGTCGTGCCATTCTTGAACAAGATCCATTTGTTCCTCTTCTTTTTTCCCTGTCTGCTAAACACGTTTATATCCAGTTAAGTACAATATCCCCAGTCGCATGCTGTATAATTTTGGACATTAATCTCTTGTGAGGGACATTGTGGAAAACTTTCTGAAAGGGAGGGTATGAAAAGGGGTGATCGAAATTGGTCCAAGGCAGCGAGGACACTATGGTTCCTTTCCAGTGCTGAAAGGAGAAAGGAAGGGAAGATGCCCTGGGATGTGGCACCATGCTGAAGGTGGTGGGATTGGCATGGGTGAGCCATTGACAATGCAGCGTGGTTGGGATGGAAGGTGAGAGCACAGAGAGAACGATGGTGGTTCTGGAGCATTGAAAATGTGTAAATGCTGAAATGCAAGGAACAGATGGTGGAGGGCACTTTGCACCACGTTGGTAAGTCAGGGCAACTTCAGCTGAAGAACACTGGAAGATATATATGATGTGCTGAGTTGGCAGGCTGCATCACCTTGACATGATACACAGGATATGGCGAAAGCCAGAGAATGGCATGAGTTCCCTTCTGGAAATGAACTTTGTCCAGGAAGCTGTGGGAGGCTGTGGACCTGGAGTGAATGTCCATCAACTGCTTGTTCTGAGAAACATAGACAAAGGTATCTTGGAAGTAAAGGGGAAAGAATGATGGAAAGTGGAAACAACGTAAATGAGATTTTCCGGTTCAGGGGGAGAACAGGAAGTGGTGCCAATCATTCCTCAATGTTTAAGGTGACAGTGGGCAGGGCCAAGGAATCCACTATGTAGCTGAGACAATGGCTGAATTAGCTCGGACCCATGACCCAAAGGAACAATGCTCTTTTGGGGGAAGTGAGTGTACAGCTTGAAGGGAATTTGTTTGATTTGAGATCGAGCAGGACACTGGAAGAACACATCAAGCCAGACAGCGGCAGGAGATGGAGAAGTCAATGTTTCGGGTATTACCATTCTTCAGGACTGGAGGTGGGGTTAGGAAGAGTTGCAGATCAAGAGAGGGGGTGTAGGCATTATGGGTGGCGAGAGGGGCAGAGTGGTGAGGTGGTGCTAGGTGAATTCGGTGGGAGGTGGGATCTGGTAGATCGATGTGAGGCTTGAATCCGGTTGGTAGCTGGAAGGAGGGATTGGTCAGAGGGAGGGAAGGGAGGAAGCAGGGATGGAAAGGGAGTCTTGGAATTCGTGGGAATGTTATTGAGTCAATGCTGTGTCCTCCGGACTGCAAGATGCCCTGGTTAAAGATGAAGAGAAGACTGCATCGGGATCACCAAATACAGTAAACAAGGTTAGAGGAGAGGCAGGTGAACTTCTATCTCACCTGGAAGGACAGTTTGGGTCCCTTGGATGGAGGTGAGGGAGGTGGTGTGCCAGCAGGTTTTACATAACGTACGGTTGCAGGGTAAGGCAGATAGGGGGTTTGGGGGGTGTGGTGGTGGAAGGGGTGTTGATGGGGACGGTGGCGTGAACGAAGCAGTGACGAAGGGAATTGTCCCAGGGGAAGGCAGAGACGGGTGGGAGGGGAAAATTCTCTAGGAGGTGGCAGATGTGTTTGAAGATGATGCGCTGGAAGCGTGGACTGGTGACGTGGTATGTGAGAACAAGGCAGACCTTGTTTTTATCATGTTTGGATGGGGTGGGGTTTAGAGCAGTGGAGCAGGGAATGGAGGGGTGTGGTGGAAGGCTGTCTGGATGACTCGGGGGGGTAACGCACATTGTTCGATAGAGGTGAGCATCTGGGATGCTTGGGAATGCAAGGTGTTATGGACCAGGCCAGACCCCTCAACACGTTCATAGGGTCACAGAGTCATAGAGATGAACAGCACGGAAACAGACCCTTCAGTCCAACTTGTCCATGCTGACCAGATATCCCAAAATGATCTACTCCCACCTGCCAGCACCCGGACCATATCCCTCTAAACACTTCCTATTCATATACCCATCCAGATGCCTTTTAAATGCTGAAATCAATAGACAATTGACAATAGGTGCAGGAGTAGGCCATTCAGCCCTTCGAGCCTGCACCACCATTCATTATGACCATGGCTGATCATCCACAATCAGTATCCTGTTCCTGCCTTATCCCCATACCCCTTGGTTCCACTATCTTTAAGAGCTATGTCCACCTGTTTCTTGAAAGTATCCAGAGACTTGGCCTCCACTGCCTTCTGGTGCAGAGCATTCCATACACCCACCACTCTCTGGGTGAAGACGTTTCTCCCCAATTCTGTTCTGAATGGCCTCCCCCTTATTTTTAAACTAACGATGTTAAACGATCGTACTAGCCTCTGCCACTTCCTCTGGCAGGTCATTCCATACACGTACTACACTCTGTGTGAAAAAGTAGCCCTCTTACGTCACTTATATATCTTTCCCCTCTCAGCCTATACCTATGCCCTCGAGTTCAGGACTCCCCCACCCGAGGGAAGAGACTTTGTCTCTTTATCCTATCCATGTCCCTCATGATTTTAGAAACCTCTATAAGGTCACCCCTCAGCCTCCGACATTCCAGACAAAACAGCACCAGCTTCTTCAACTTCTCCCTATACCTCAAATCCTCCAGCCCTGGAATTCATTGAGATGGGGACGCAGGGGCACGAACATGAGCCCTTCACTGAGGAACAGACCATTCCACCTCACAGCTCAAGGTCGGGAGTCGGTATGGGTTGGTGACTATGTGGCAAATCTCCGGGGTGGGGGTCACGAGGAGGCTATATGGGGTAGGGGCAAGGGCAATGTGGTGTTGGAAGTGATGTTGTGGGTGGGGACTAGGTGTGGGAGCGGTGCGCAGGAGTGGGATGGAGGATTTACTATGGGGAGGGGGTGGAAAGACGGATGAAGTAGAGTGGAGGGAGGAGAGGTGGAGAGGTAGGGTGTACTGTGGAGATAGGCAGCTGAGGAGGGAGAGCTAGTGTACTGCCTGGCTGCAGATGGGCAGTAGGTGGGCACATTTTGCCAAGCATCTCAGCTGGGACCGTAAGGGCAAGCCCGACCTCCCAGTCACAGCCCGTTTCAATTCCACTACTCACGATCTCTCCAACATGTCCATCCTCAGCCTCCTCCATTGCTACAGTGACTCAGACCGAAAGTTTGAGGAACAACATCGCACCATCATCTGCCTGGGCAGTCTACAGCCTGAAGGACCCAACATTGAGGTCTCTAATTTCAAATAACCTTCCCACCCATCCCCCGACTACTTTTCCATCCCCACCTCCTTCCTTCCATCCATTCCTTGACCCCTCCTGCCAGCTACCAACCAGATTCATGCCTCCCATCGATCTACCAGGTCGTAACTATCACTTGCATTCACCTATCACCATGTCACCACTCTGCCCATCTCCCCACCCATAACCCTCTCCCTCCACTGTCGTTATCTGCAACTCCCCCTCCTCCTATCTCCAGTCCTGAAGAAGGGTTATACCTCTCCACCTCCTGATGCTGCCTGGCTTGCTGTGCCCTTCCAGCCTCCTGCCTGTCCAATTAGGATTCCAGCATCTGCAAGTTTTTTTTCTCTCTGATGACAGATGGAGACCACCCAAGAGAAGAGATAGCACAGCAGAAAGGGCCTGCTGAGGATATCTCTTCAAAGCCATCCCCAGAAACTGAGAGCTGTTGAAGGAATGTCGGGCATGTTGAAGTCACCTTCAACTCCAGGTTCAAATGAAAGCTGTCACAATGTGCATCTGCACAGTGTTGATGATACCCCCGTTACATCATCAGGCTGAAGTATCCCTTGTTACAGCCCCATTGAGAACCCCTTCCATCCCAGTTTACATTTATCAATGGGTGAGGGTCATGTTGACACAATCTCACCTTGACCAGGAAGAACGCAGTTCAATACTTCAGTTTCTCTCCTTCTCTAGCACCTGTTTGGTTTCCACAAGATTCATTGTTAATGATCCTGATAGGTCTTCCTCTCTTTCGTCACTGCGTTTTGCAGCACCTAACCCCCATCCCCCAGGCATGGTTATCAGGCCCTGCATCACAGCCCTCGCATTCCCCATTCTTCAGCTCCCATCCGTAACCCACTCCCTCCCTCTCCCTCTCTCAAAACCATGATAGGGTTCCCCTCATCTTCCACCCCACCTGTTTCCATTTTCAGTCACCTTCCTCTTTCATTTCCACCACCAATGATGACTTACCCTTGCCCTACCTTTGCTGCATTCCGAAGTGTCGATTCCTTCTCTGACGCTGTTCCCCATTCCTCAAACTGGTCCAACAGTCCCTCCCTTCTCTGCTGCACCTTTCTATGAAGATGGTGCTGGACATGTAAATCTTGCCTTTCATACCTTCGTGCTCTCAACCAGCCAAGGACCCAAACATTTCTACACAGCAATGTAGTGATTTTTTGTGCACTTGAGTGGGCAGACTCTGCTGCTAACAGAATGGCAATGCTGCTTTGAGGAGTTCAAAAGGAGCTTGTCGGATTGTTTTACACAGCAGCTCGCTACAGTCTCCCAGCATGACCTGCAGCAATTCAAACACTTCATTTACACAAGCGCTGACACACAGAATATATATTTTTATTGCAATTTTAATAAAAATGATCAATTTTAGGCTTTACACATCATTGATCAAGTTTTTGTCACAGATATCCAATCTGATGTTTGTCATGCAACGCTCTGGATAAAACAGTGAGTTATAAATACATCAGTCTGCCTCACTGTCAGAGCTAGTCACCTGTTGAATAATCTCCCATTCAGGGTTACCAAATACATGACTCCTCTCACCAGCTCCTGTCTGAATTTTCTCTGTGTCAGCCCATAGATACACGTGTTTGCACATGAACTGAGAAGCTGCAGCATAAACCCAACTTGTTGGGTGATGTATATCGGGTGACTGTAATATTTGTCCGCATAGTTAACGTTTGTTACTGGCCAGTTTACCGAATGCACCGTGTACGTCATCCATAAAAGAATGAAATTGGCAGACATAACGAAAAGCAAAATCATTGATTTTCTCCGATTTTTCACCTCTGGGTCACATTTGTTCTCAGTGTTACTCCGGAGTGCCCTTCGGACTCTATTTGCTGCTATAATGTGTTGGATGCTCAGAGCATTGAACAAGAAAATGTAAAACATAGGAGTGATAAAGGAGTGATAATGGTGTCGATCCATTCATATGCTTTCCACAAGGGGGACGTGTAATAATCAGCAGTTGGAACACAATGCCATGGTATGTTGTCAATTTGAATGGCAGGTTCCATGAAATAATAAAAGGGAATGCTTCTCAAACAGCTAACCACGCACACAGTCGCAATAACGATGCTCGCGGTTTTCTGAGTGCAATATTTTGTTTGCAGCTTCTGTTAGCAAATTGCGATAAAGCGATCAAATGTGAAGGTGACAGTAAACCAGACATAACAGTCTACAACGACAATATACGCTACAAAATTTACAGTGCACACTGGAGTCAGATGCAGGAAGGTAATTGAAAAATACAAGCTATTAATCTTGTGTAAGATCACATTGATGATAACCACCAATAGATCTGCTGTAGCTATGCTCACCAGGTAGCGTGTGATACATTTGGTAGACCACACCTTCCTTGAGAGAGGATCACGATTGCCACCAAGTTAACTGTGAGAAGCACAAAGATTAAAGTTTCAATCAAAAATCGTTTCCACTGTACATATTGTAAGGATAAAATTCTGCATTACTTTGTGAGATCTCACACATTGAATCCATTCCCATGCCATTGACTTATGAGCTATACAATGTGGCATTCATAATGGAGGGCTGCATGATGGTTCCGTGGTTAGCACCATTGCTTCACAGTGTCGGGGACCTGGGTTGGATTCCAACTAGAGGTCTGCGTGGAGGTTGGATGTTTTCCCACATATGTGTGGGTTTCCTCCTGCAGTCCAATGGTGTTTAGGTTAGGTGCATTGGCCATGTTAAATAGCACCAGAGTGTACAGGGAAATACATGTTTTGTGGATAGAAATGCAAGGTTGCAAGGAAAGACTGGGTCTGTGTGTAATGCTCTTCAGAGGGTTGGTTCAGACTCGATCCGGCAAATGGCACCTTCAATCCTCCACTTTGTTGATCTTCAAAAGCTATAATTTCAACAAGTCAATGGGGTGAATCTTGCAGCAAGGAGTGAGAATAAATTGCTTGGAGCAGAAATGGGAGCTGATGTTCTCCTACAGAGCACATGCTGGATCCTGGTTGACCGATTAGTTGTTGGGAAGCAGTGGAGAGCTTCCCGTCTAATTTGATGGGCCTGAGGAAGAAGCAGTCTGTACAGAAGACAAACGGGAAGACTTGGATGAGGGGAGCACAACATGGAAGTAACGGGAAGAGATTTGAGAAGAACTTTCTGGTGACAGTTTCCTCCTCTGTTAACATGGCTCACCACCTGCCTCTCCCGCCCCCATTCTCCCACCATCCTGTGGCACCCCGTGCTATCCCAATCAGGAGGACAATGTTGGCCATAAGTTCTAATCATAATCTTCAAACTTCGATACTGTCTTTCTGTTGTACCTTGAGATTATGGGTAATCCACAGAAGATGAGAATTGCTTAATTCTCAAACTAGTAATCATTTGTTCAAATATCTGTAACACAGAATTTGGGCTGTGATCTGATTGCATTTCTTTGGGTAATCCAGAGATAGTTAAAAAAATTGAACTAACTTTGCCCCTGCCATTCTCTTAGTGTTTTATTCCTGAGGGCACCGCTTCAGGAAATCCTGTGGAAATTCCCGAATTATTAAGACAGATTGATTCCCATTCCTGGTTTGTGGTCGGGGTCCTGACACAATTGGTTAAGACCCTGCCATACGGAACTTCAATAGCTGGTATACGAATTAAAGATGCAATTTGATTTGAGGGTTCAGGTTCCTCCATTATCTGACAAGTACTTCATGTCTGGCAACACTTGACCATAACTTTATGTAATCCAAGAAAAATGCTTTTGTATTTTAGCCTGTGTTGTCTAAATTCCTATGTGATCGGCCTTTGGAAAGTTGTGAACTACTTGTAAGATGTCATTAAGCTGTAAAGATGGATATCTACACCTGATGGTTCAACCACCTCATGGATCACAGTCCATCCCTCATCAGCTGATATTTGAGGTGGTCTCCATTCCCTCATTACGGCCTTACTTTTCAAATAATAACACACAGATATTAACTTTGAAGCAGTTTCTGAGTAGCAGTTTGATACAACTCTTGCAGTTCCAAACCTGCTTCTTGCATTTCTACTGAAGAAGATGGGCTACAAATCCCAACCTCTTTCTCTTTCTTTCTGATAACTGAACAGGATGAACGCAAATTTTGAAAATGTAACTCAATTTCCAAATCATCTCACTTTTTGTGGTCTCTTTTCCTTCTAGTCTAACTTAATGGGCCTGAGACCTAGTCATGACAAACATTAGGGAACAATATTCCCTCTTCTTTCACTTCCCTTTCTCCCACCCTTGGTGATGCTAATATTTTTGAACTTGCCAGATTATTTCCTTGAATAAAAGCAATTGCTTCTGTGTAGAAATTTGTTTTCCCTACTCCGATTACCACTTCTCCATTTGCCAAGTCACTCTTTGACCTAACTTTGTATATTGGACCTGTTTCTTTAAACTCCAAGAATATCTCTAATTAAGATTTTCTCCTTCATCAACCCCTCTAGAAGAAAAATTGTGTCATTGTCAGGGACTGACGTGCTCCAGAGACTTTCAATGTCTTTCCTGCTTCACCTCCTTGATTCAAAACATAAGGAAGTATCTCCCCTTTTGAGGTCAGCTACTAGAAACTTCCAGCGGTACTCGTTAATCTTCCAAAAGAGTTTTTAGGACCGTTCTGATCTATGACTTCTTTCTTAGTACATTCCAAGGAACCATGTTAACTTTGTCCCCCTGTGACAGTTTTCCAGCCTACTCCCTGTCCTGATGCCTTCTTGTCTGAAGACTCATTCACTTTTCTATTCCTGTAATTGGTTTCCCATTTACTTTCTAGCATAATAAACTGCTTAAGCAAATGTTTCCAGCTTTGGTATGTCTGGTCTTATTACTATGAAAGCTGGCTAGTTTCTTTACATCACTTTTTGGTTTAACTTTTCTCGCTTATTATTTTGAGAGCCTTCCATTTCTTTTCTCAAATTAGGGCCTCTTAATCAGCAAATTTTCCCACAGCAATTCATTCTCCCTTGCAAATGCCGCAATTTTCTGATTCAGCTTTTTTCTTGTCACCTGATGTTTCAATGGATATGTTCAGTCAAAAGCTTATCAGCATTTGACTTTGTCATAAGCATTAACCGTTTCATACTCTGCAGATTGCTCTACTGTCAATCTGGTGTACACAGTCATAGCTATACCCATCAAAACCCTTTGTAACATTAAGGTCCAAACCTCTTTTAGCCACTTTATCTCCACCTATCACCTCAAATGAGGGAGAGTGCCTTTTAACTCCATCCTCAGTAAAGTTAGTTACTAAGCATATATGTTTGGGTCAATTAGTATTCTGATTGGTATCACAATCATTGCTACTTATTTCTTCCAACTTTATTTAAAGCCCTGCTTTTACAAACTCATGTTCTCTAATTTCCGTGTCTCTTTCGAATTCAAATTTTCTTAATTCAGTTTCTCTCTGCTTTTCTCTCTGCTCTCCATCCATTATCCTTTGATTTCCATTTCCCTCAATTTCAAGTTTTTCATTTCTCTATATCTTTCAAAATGCAGGCTTTAGATGAAATTCTAACTGTCTCTTAGTTAATTCCACTTGTGACATGCAATTTCAGAGTTCCATTCCACAAATTCTAAATGTGGCATCATCAGAAGACATGCCTTGGGGTGGCACAGTGGTGAGCAATGCTGCTTCACAGCAGTAGTATCCCAAGTTCAATTCCAGCCTTGAGTAACTGTCTGTGTGGAGTGTTGCACATTCTCCCACTGCCTGAGTGGATTTCATCTGGCTGCTCTAGTTTCCGCCCACAGTCCAAAGATGCGCAGGTCAGGTGAATTGGCCATAGCGTGAGGGAAATGGGTCTGCATGGATTACTCTTTGGAAGGTTGGTGTGGACTTGTTGAGCCGAAGGGCCTGTTGCCACACTGTTGGGAATCAAACCTAAAAAATCCTGCTTTTGCTTCTACATTCAATGTTTTTATTAAATCCCTCAGTTTATCTTTCATCAAAGAAATCAAAAGAGACACAGATCCCTCTCAAATCCAGTGCATTCAAAAATCCTGAATGAGCTCTCACTTGTTATTCTGCAAGCTGATGTTCTTCCAGGATAAGTCAGATCCTTGACAGGAATCTGGCTTGATAGATCATACATTCAGTTATTCTTGGTTTTAACAAAGTTGTGTCTCAGTGAAACATAATTGCACAATATGAGGATTTTGTTTCATAACAAAAAGTAAATTTATTAACAAAACAAATAAAGACAGCATAAACCACCCAAATACTTAATATAGCAGTTCAATGATTTTTAACCACCCAGAAAAATTTTAATCTCATCTCCTCATTCTGGGGACCAGCTCTGACTGTGCACATGGAAATGAAATGTAACTTGGTATCAGGATATCAGACTCTGAGCAGTTATTTTAAAAGAGTATAACCTCATTAATCCCAAATCACTTCTTCATAAACTGAAAAGAAACAGACCGTTTTTATATGGTATGCCAAACACACCCATGGTGCAGTCTCCAAATGGCCACTCAGAATACACACACCAGTGCCCCTGCATCGAACACTTTGGTAATTTTAAGTTACATGTGATTTTGACTATCGCTACAGATAGCTTCTTCTTGCATTTTTCTTTCAACAACTTCTTCAGAGATTTATCCCAACTTTAAGTTCTGGACCAACACCAAGTCTTCCCTCCAAGGCAACATTGTTCATGACAGATGCTTCCCTTCCCTATCTGCACTGCCATCCTGTTCCAAGGGCAGCATTCGAACAAGCACAAGGTGGAAAAAGCAAAAGGTAGATCTATGCTGGTCATTGATATCTCCAGATTTCTCTTTCTATCTGAAACAACCACAATCAGACTCCAAACAGGGTGTCAGTGCAAGCAAACAAGACACAGTTCCACAGTGGAAGCAGCTAAGGAAATGAAATAATGAATGGGACCAGACTTTTTGCTGTCCCAGATAGTCACCTGCAATATTGGTGAGTGCAGTGAGAACTACCTCTCCTGGCTGCAACATTGGCCATTTATCCTCATTGGAAAACTGGTGCAGTGCATTGTCACTGCTTTCCAGACCAATATCATCCCTAGTTTAGGATAGAGCCATTGAGAAGATGACCATATACGCAGAGTCATCCTTTTCCAACTCAAAGGGACAAATAAAGATAAAACCAGTGGCACTGGAAAGTGACCTGGAGATCCATTTTCAAGTTGACAAGGTGAGGAGCACCAATATGTTTCATCCATCAGTTTTCCTTCTGGAAAAGTCATCAGATTTGCTCACTGCAGAGAGCATTTCTTATAAATTGTATCGCCTTGTCTTTTATCAATGTCCTATCAATCTCTTCCCCACATCCGCTTTAATAATGAAGACAGTGATGGCTGGTGTTGTGCAATTTGTACTCATTTTCAATTCAGCTATTGATGAGTCAAAGAAGAGGGCAGTACAAGTGAGACTGCTCACTGCTCCCCTATTCCTAGTCTTCTATTATCTGATTGCAAGGGGATTTATCTCGATAGCTGGACAACAGAATTATTATAAAAGGGTATAAGTTAGAGAAGGCAACAACATTGGATTCAATTCCTGCCCTGAAAATGCATGCCACCAGCCTCGGAGAAGGTGAAAGTTTCAGCATTTATTCATAGAGTTATAGACTTTTTATAGAATGGAGAGGCCCTTCAGCCAATCGTATACTTGCTGGTCATCAAATATCGATCTATTCTAATCCCAATTTCCAGCACTTGGCCCATAGCCTTGCATGCTGTGGTGTTCAAAGTGCTTATTGAAATAGCTCTTTAGTGTTGTGAGGGATTTTGCTTCTACCAGCATTTCAGACAGTGAGTTCCAGACACCCACTGCCCTCAAATCCCCTCCAAACGTCCTGTTCCTTGCCTTAAAACTGGTTATTGATCCATCTCCAATGAGAAGGCTTTCTCCCTATCTATGCTGTCTCTGACCCACAGAATGAATTATACCTCAATCCCCTCCTTAACTTTCTCTGCTCTGAGGACAATAACCTCAGCTTCTCCATTCCCTCTTCAGATCTGAATCACTCCATTCGAAGAAACCTCTTCTGCATCCTGCCTACTGAAATCACATCCTTGCTCTGATCCTGAGAGGGGAAGCCACATGTAGTTGTAATTGTTATGAAGGACAGAGTGATTTCTCAACCATTTACAGAAAGTGAATTTCAGCTCTAAGTAATTCACTTCCTTACATCATGCCCCTCTGATGATTCTTCTGTCAATTCTGCCACTCTAGATCAAGTGTGCAATGGAGAGGAAATGACCTTTCCCTCAGCTGATCATTAGCAGGTGGTTAATCTGCCCATGGAGGCATGTCGACAGAAGGGTCCGTTGAGTTGGCCATATCACAGACATCATGTGGAGTGGTACCTTCCAAACACTGGCTCCCTTTCTTCCCATTGTCACTCCAACATTGTTGACATTGAAGAATCACAACAGACATTTCAGACTGGCACAGGGAAAAAGGAAAAGCAAAGCAGAAGCAGATGCACGTTAAGAATGAACTTGTTTTGCTTCCTTTGAATGCCTTACCAGGACCACTGACAGCTGCAAGAACTGGATAGTAAATGAGATCGATTTGGAAAATTAAAGGATATTCCATTTCTTGTGTGATGCAATAATGCCTCTGTTCCAATACCTCTTCTTCAACCACAGGACACTGATTGGGAGAACGGACAGACTTAATCCGAGGAGTCTCGATTTAAACCAAGGATTAGCTCCACTGAGACTGTAATCTATGGAGGACAATCAGTTCCACCCTTCTAAACAACGACGTTTTTTTTCCCCCAAGGATTTGAGTGTGAAGTCAGACCTCATTAGAGAGAATTGAAAAACAAAACCAGTAAATAACGTCATCTTTCTTTGTGATTTCTAAGAAAGGGGGATGTAATTTTATTTTCCACCCTAATACTGGGGTTGAGCTGAGTTTCCAGTGTCCGACCTGGTGGTGATGAAAAGGCACAGGCTCATTTTGAATAGGTCATCACAATAGAATGGTAGTAAATAGAATCATTTCACCCTCCTTGTTAGCACTTCAGTGGTTCATCAAACACTTTATGCACCCTGAATAAGGTCTGTTTCCTACGACACGATCAAACCTCCCACTGCCCGCACAACTGCTCAGGGATTGTTCATTCACCTCAAGGTCAATGGTCAAATAAAATCTCTGTCGATTCTGGAAATAAGAATTGAAACCAGAAATCGCTGGAAAAATATCCACATGGATCTGAAAGGGAAGGGAATTGAGTCAATGTTTTCAGTCAAATGTGATGCTCCTTCAGTACTTTTTCTTTCATTCATTTACAGCAAATATGACCCGTCCCTAGTTGCCGCCTTGAGATGGTGGTGGTGGGCTGCCTTCTTGAACCGCTGCAGTCCGTGTGCTGTGGGTAGACTCACAGTGCCCTGATGGAGGGAATTCCAGGACTTTTTTACCCAGTGACTCTGAAGCAACAGCAGTATGTTTCCAAGTCAGGACGGTGAGTGGTTTGGAGGGGATCTCGCAGGGGGTGATGTTCCCTTGTATCTACTGCCCTTGTCCTTTTAGCTAGAAGTGGCTGTGGGTTTGGAAGGTGCTGCCAAAGGTGAATTTCTGCTGTGCACTTTGTAGATAGTACACGTTACTGCTACTGAGCGTTATTGGTGGATGGAATGGAATGGATGTTTGTGGATGCGATGGCAATCAAGTGGGCTGCTTTGTCCTGGATGATGTCAAGCTTCTTGCATTTTGCTGGAGCTGCCCTCATTCAGGCAAGTGGGGAATATTTCATCACAGTCCTGACTTGTGCCTTGGAGATGGTGGGACAGGCTTTGGAGATTCAGGAAGTGCACTCACTGCGGGATTCCTATCCTCTGACTTGGTCTTGTAGCCACTGTATGAATATGGTGAGTCCTACTCGGTTACTATTCAATTGTATGCACCAGGATGTTGAAAGTGAGGGAATTCAGTGATGGTAACATCATAGAATGTCAAAGAGCAACCATTTGGTTCTCTCTTACTGGAGATGGTCATTGCCTAGCATTTGTGTGGTGTGAATGTTACTTGACACTGATCAGCCCAAGCCTGGATATGGTCCAGGTTTTGTTCACAAAGATGTGAACCTGAATTCACTAAATGTTTCCTGTTTCCTTCTGGATTATGGGAATTGACTGACCTGTCTGCCAGCTCTCTGGCACTCTGCATTTTTCCAATAAGTTATTAAATGGATGAAACAATACCGTTGGTCCCTCTTCGAAGAAGCTTGCAAATACCCAGGTGCAATTCACCCAAGGGCAGGTTTCCTTCCTCACACATTTGCTTATTTCATCCAACAAATCTTCATTTTCAAACCTTTGAATGAATGTATTAAACTCCTGATTGTTCAATATAATTAAAACCAACGTTATTTCCTTGGTAAGTATCAAAGCAAAATAATTGTTCAATATTTCTGTCATCCGCCTATTGTGTGCACTGTTAGCAGTTCTATTCCTGTCACAGGATTCTTTTCCAAATGATGTACCTGTTCAAAATTTTACTGTTTTGTTAATGATCCTCGATAATTTAATTTTGCACCTCAATGTTATTTTCCGAGTTGTTCTTGCTCTTCTGTCCTCTCTGTTCTTGTCGACTTCCCTCATGTTCATCTCCTCAATGTTTGCCTGTTTGTGAAGCCTTGATTGGTTTCTTACGTCTTACTTTGATAAAAACATTTTATACCATACAAAGCTTAACTTCAGTCCCGATTTTCTTATACACCAAGTCTCAGCATGTGGTTGGCAAACATCCAGAGATTATTAATCTTGGATTTTTTAAAATAGAAATCTCAAACCATGATATTTTACTGCCAGAATGTTCTAACTATGTCGCTTGTTACAGTAGGGACCAATGCAATCAGAAGTATACCCTCATTTTCAAACTTCCTCTTTAGCACCATGGAGAGCGCCATGTTGGCAACACACCCTTCCCTTGGTGCAGAGGATGCTCGCTGTGCAGTTATAGAGTCACAGAGATGTACAGCACAGAAACAGACCCTTTGGTCCAACCCGTCAATACCGACCAGATACCCCAACCCAATCTAGTCCCACCTGCCAGCACCTGGCCCATATCCCCCCAAACCCTTCCTATTCATATACCCATCCAAATGCCTTTTAAATGTTGCAATTGTATCAGCCTCCACCACTTCCTCTGGCAGCTCATTCCATACACGTACCACCCTCTGTGTGAAAAGGTTGTCCCTTACGTCTCTTTTATATTTTTCCCCTCTCACCCGAAACCTATGCCCTCTAGTTCTGGACTCCCCAAACCCAGGGAAAAGACATTGCCTATTTACCCTATACATGTCCCTCATGATTTTGTAAACCTCTATAAGGTCACCCTTCAGCCTCCGACGCTCCAGGGAAAACAGCCCCAGCCTGTTCAGCCTCTCCCTATAGCTCAAAATCTCCAACCCTGGCAATATCCTTGTAGATTTTTCCTGAACTTGTTCAATTTTCACAACATCTTTCCGATAGGAAGGAGACCATAATTGCACGCAATATTCCAACCAATCTCCTGTACAGCCGCAAAATGACATCCCAACTCTTGTACTCAATACTCTAACCAATAAAAGAAAGCATACCAACCGCCTTCTTCACTATCCTATCAACCAGCGACTCCACTTTCAAGGAGCTATAAACCTGCACTCCAAGGTCTCTTTGTTCAGTAACACTCCCTAGGACCTTACCATAACGTGTATTCGTCCTGCTAAGATTTGCTTTCCCAAAATGCAGAACCTTGCATTTATCTGAATTAAACTGCATCTGCCACTTCTCAGCCCATTGGCCCATCTGGTCAAAATCCTGTTGTAATCTGAGGTAACCTTCTTCGCTGTCCACTACACCTCCAATTTTGATGTCATCTGCAAACTTGCTAACTGTACTCTTATGCTCACACCCAAATCATTTATGTACATGACAAAAAGTAGAGGACCAGCAGTTGATTGAATATTTCTTCAGCACCTCCCTCCTTCCCATCACCATCCTCACAAGCCTTTGCAGTCTCATCTCCTTGATCTGCATTGTGTCGATCCTGCACTCCCTGCTTTCACTTCTCCTGCACAAGAGGTAAATGGTACATTATATCTGATGGACAGGTCCAGTGTTTGCAGAATCTACTTCTCAACCTCTTCAAAGTCCCCCCTACAGAGTCCTTGACACAGTCAATTCTTCCTTGCTCCAACCCAAGGATCACTGGTATCGAAACATTGACTGCTTTATCTGAACAGATGCTGCCAGACCTGCTGAGTTTCTCCAGCACTTTCTGTTTTTCTCTCAGGTAGATGTGTTTGCATTGGAACATCTCTCACATGTTGTCAATCTGTACTGCCATATTGTAGACAGACTTTAGGTCATTTGGTTAATTCACTAAAGGAGGTTGTACGAGTATTTGCAGTTGTAGCATATATTTCAACTTGTGCAGCTACAAATTGGAAACAGTACTTGAAGATTTCAGGTCTTAGTTTTAAGTATTGGCCTTTAAAAAAAACCTTAAAACTAAATAATCAGTCTCCCACATGATCTAATAAGGAAACACTGTAGTCTTCGACTCTTATCGTTGCCATCACTCACTTCCTCTGCACAAAACAACAGAACAACCTCTATTCTCTCAGGGTGTTGAATGTCCTCATTCACCAAGTACTCCAAGATGACTAGGCACTTTGTAGCAGCATTTTGAGGAGGAATCTCTTCTCTCAGTGAATTGTGGGCCTTTGGAATTCCTTACCACAGAGAGCTGTGGGTCTCGAGTCCTTGTGGATATTTAAGGCTGCAATTATTAAATTCTTGATCAGTCAGGGAACCAAGGGTTATGGGGAGGGAGAGTGAAGGGGAGGGATGTCAGAGCAGGCGTGATCCTATTGAATGGCACATCAGGCTCAAGAGGCTGAATGGCCTCCTCCTATTCCTGTTTCTTATGGTCTTGTTCGAAATGTTATGGACCAGGCCAGACCCCCTCAAAACATTTCAAGAAAGTAGCCCAAACACTAACTTTGCAGTTTGTTTAAGCAGGTGCAACGCAGATACTCCAGGAGGGATGCAGTTGGACAAACCACTTAGTTTTAAAACCAACCAGAAATGAAAAAATAATTAAGGTATCATTTAGCTATAAAATTAAATTATCAATGAACATTAAAAAAGAAATGGTAAAACTTTGTACAGATACATCATTTGAAAAAGAATCCTGTGACAGGGATAGAAAGGATAACAGTACAAAGGAGATGACAGAAATATTGAACAATTATTTTGCTTTGATATTTACCAGGGAAATAACATAGGGTTTAATGCCATTAAACAATCAGGAGGTGAACAAATTCATTTCAAAGTTTCATAATGAGGATTTGTTGGATGAAATAAGCAAATATGAGAGGAAGGAATCCTGCCCGTGGGTGAATTGTACCTGGGTATCTGCAAGGCCCTTCGAAGAGGGAGCAACGGTATTGTTTCATTCATTTAATAACTCATTGGCAAAGTACAAAGGGCCAGAGAGCTGGTGGATAGACATGCAATTCCTACCATCCAGAAGGAAACAGGAAACATTTAGTGAACTCAGGGTCATAGCTTTGTGATAAAGATAATCGAATCCCTCTGAAAAAAAATCAGAGCATCTCGAATTGAAAAATACAATAATGAATATTTATCGTAGATTTAACAGGAAGAGTGTTGCTTGATGTAATATATTCCCTTTCTACGACTAAAACATGGAAAGAAGGTAAAGCAATTTGCATCTGTCAAATCCCCTCAATAATGTGCCTCATGACGGATCGGTCAATGTGATTAATTGAGAAAGCCAGAGTAAAAAGGACAAAATTATTTTCTGACTGTCTTTAAGACAGAAAACCAGCATGCTGGGAGAAAGCACAGTTTGCCAAAGTGCTGAGTAGGTCGGAAGTGGTATTTCATGAGGATCAGTGCAAGGACCATTGCTGTTCACAATTAACTGTAACAAGTTGTACTTTATACTTTATGATGCTGATTTCTCAATCCATGGGTGACACCAATATGTGGCGACAGTCAATACTGAAAGAAAAAGGCAACATGATTGAGCAACACATTGATAAATTTGTAGGATGGACAAATCATTGCCAAGTGAAGTTCAACACAGATAAGTGAAATATACTGCATCTTAGCAGAAGAATCAGACAGGTGTTTGAATACTTGGAAGATGCAGGTCAAGCACTAGTCTTTATTTCTCAACAGTCGAAGTTCCCCTGGGTAGCAGAGACCATACTTTTACACACAATTTGAGAGAGAGCAGTGTGGATCCATGAGTACAATTTTAAACTTCAACAAGGGCGATTATGACAGCATAAAGACAGACATGGAAAAGATGAGCTGGCAATTTATGTGAAAGTTATAAATCAGTCCAGATGCAATGGCAAACATTGAAGGTGATATTCCAGAAAAATGAGAATAGATGCATTCCAACAAATAAGAAAATTACTAAGGGATGGACCAGCATTCCGTGATCGACGAACATAGGTATAGGCAGAATCAGATCTTAAAGAAAAGACGCATAACTCTGCAAAGCCAGGTGGCTGCTCAGAAGATAGGGCAGAATATTAAAAACCAGCAAAGAATTGTGAACAGATTAATCAGGAGGGAGAAAGAAAGAGAACATTGGGAAAAAGTGTAAACACAGATGGGAAATGTTTCTTCCGATATTTAAAGCAGAAAGAGTGAGCAATGTTGATGCTTATCCTCCAGAAAAAAGTGAGTCAGGAATATTAATGTCAGAGGATAAAGAGATGGCAGACAAATTGAATAGATATTCTGTGTTATTTTTCAAGGGAGAGGATACAGCATCCCGGAAATAGCTGTAAATCAGGAATCGAAAGTGAGACATGAACTCAAGAAAATTGTAATTACCAGGGACTTATTACTGAGAAAATTGTTGGAACTGAGTTGACATGCCCCTGGGTCATGATAGATTTCATTCCCGGGTCTTAAGAGAAGGAGGTGGTGAGATAGTTGATGCATCAGTTTAAATTTTCCAAACCTCATTAGATTCAGAGAAGTGTCTTTTCAATTGGAAAAGAGCTAATGTAACCCCATATTCAACAAGTGAGTGAGGCAGAAAGCAGGAAATTATAGAACCCTGGCCAAGTTGTTCCAGTGCTGCTACAGCACTGGCATCTACCTGACAATGTGAATAATTGCTCAGGTGATGACCTGTCCACAAAAAGCAGGACAAATCTATCCCAGCCAATGAGCAACCCATCTGTTTACTCTCAATCATCAGTAAAGTGATGGAGGGTGTCATCAACAGTGCTTTCTGCTCAGCAATAACCTGCTCAGTGAGGTTCATAAGACCATAAGACATAGGAGTGGAAGTAAGGCCATTCGGCCCATCGAGTCCACTCCACCATTCAATCATGGCTGATGGGCATTTCAACTCCACTTACGCGCATTCTCCTCGTACTCCTTAATTCTTTGTGACATCAAGAATTTATCAATCTCTGCCTTGAAGACATTTAGCGTCCCAGCCTCCACTGCACTCTGCGGCAATGAATTCCACAGGCCCACCACTCCCTGGCTGAAGAAATGTCTCCGGATTTCTGTTCTGAATTGACCCCCTCTAATTCTAAGGCTGTGTCCACGGGTCCTAGTCTCCTCGCCTAACGGAAACAATTTCCTAGCGTCCACCCTTTCCAAGCCATGTATTATCTTGTAAGTTTCTATTAGATCTCCCCTTAATCTTCTAAACGCCAATGAATACAATCCAAGGATCCTCAGCCGTTCCTCGTATGATAGAGCTACCATTCCAGGGATCATCCGTGTGAATCTCTGCTAGACACATTCCAGTGCCAATCTGCCCTTCCTGAGGTGTGGTGACCAAAACTGGACACAGTACTCCAAATGGGGCCTAATCAGAGCTTTATAAAGTCTCAGTAGCACAACGGTGCTTTTATATTCCAACCCTCTTGAGATAAATGACAACATTGCATTCGCTTCCTTAATCACGGACTCAACCTGCATGTTTACCTTGAGAGAATCCTCAACTAGCACTCCCAGATCCCTTGTACATTGGCTTTACAAATTTTCTCACCATTTAGAAAGTAGTCCATGCTTGTATTCTTTTTTCCAAAGTGCAAGACCTCGCATTTGCTCACATTGAATTCCATCAGCCATTTCCTGGACCTTTCTTCCAAACTGTCTAGATCCTTCTGCAGCCTTCCCACCTCCTCAGTACTACTTGCCTGTCCACTTAACTTTGTACCATCGGCAAACTTCGCTAGAATGCCCCCAGTCCCTTCATCCAGTTCATTAATATACAACGTGAACAGCTGCGGCCCCAAAACTGAACCCTGCGGGACACCACTTGTCACTGGCTGCCATTCCGAAAAAGAATGCTTTATCCCAAGTCTCTGCCTTCTGTCAGACAGCCAATCCTCAATCCATACCAGTAGCTCACCTTGAACACCGCGGGCTTTCACCTTGCTCAGCAGCCTCCCGTATGGCACCTTATCAAAGGCCTTTTGGAAGTCTAGATAGACCACATCCACTGGGTTTCCCTTGTCTAACCTACTTGTCACCTCTTCAAAGAATTCCAACTGGTTTGTCAGGCACGACCTCCGCTGACTAAATCCATGTTGACTTGTTCTAATCCAACACTGCTTTTCCAAGAATTTAGAAACCTCATCCTGAATTTTACCAACAACCGAGTTTAGGCTAATTGGCCTCTAATTTTCCATCTTTTGTCTTGATCCTTGAACAAGGGGGTTACAACAGCGTTCTTCCAATCATCCGGGACTTTCCCTAACGCCAGTGAATTTTGAAAGAGCTCAACCAATGCCTCCGCTTTTTCCTCAGCCACCTCCCTCAGAACTCAGATGTGTCCCATCGGGGCCAGGAGATTTATCAATTTTAAGACCTTTTAGCTTTTGTAGCACTTTCTCTTTTGTAATGGCAACCATACTCAACTCAGCCCCCCTACTCCCTTTTAATTGTTGGGATATTACTCATGTCTTCCACTGTGAAGACTGATGCAAAGTACTTGTTAAGTTCTTCTGCTATTTCCTTATCTCCCATCACTAGGCTTCTAGCATCAGTTTGAATGTCTACTTTTGCCTGTCGTTTGTTTCTTATGTCTTGAAAGAAACATTTACTATCATTTCTAATATTACTGGCTAGCCTACCTTCATATTTGTTCCTCTCCTTCCTTATTTCTCTCTTTGTTATCCTCTGTTTGTTTTTCTAGCCTTTCCAATCTTCTGATTTCCCACAGCTCTTGGCCACTTTATAGGATCTCTCTTTTTCTTTAATACATTTTCTGACTTCCTTTGGCAGCCATGGCTGTCTAATCCCTCCCTGGATAATCTTTCTTTTCTTGAGGATGAAGCTCTCTACAGTGTCCTCAATTATACCCACAAACCCCTGCCATTTTTGCTCTACTGTCTTCCCGGTTAGCCTCTGCTTCCAGTCTATTTTTGACAGTTCCTCTCTCATGCCCTCATAATTACCTTTATTTAACTGTAACAACATTACATCCGATTTTGCCTTCTCTCTTTCAAACTGCAGGCTGAACTCTACCATATTATGGTCGCTGCTTCCTAAGTATTCCCTTACTTTAAGACTTTTTAAAATAAAGTCTGGTTCATTACATAGCACTAGGTTCAGAATAGCCTGCTCCCTTGTGGGCTCCATGACAAGCTGTTCCAAAAAGCCATCCTGTAGGCATTCCATGAATTCCCTTTCTTATGATCCACTGGCAACATTATTTACCCAGTCCACCTGCATATTGAAGTCTCCCATGATCACCATAAACTTGCCTTTCTGACATGCCTTCTCTATTTCCCGGTACATGTTGTGCCCCTGGTCCTGACCACTGTTAGGTCTGTACATAACTCCCATTATGTTTTTTTTGCCTATGTGGTTCCTCAATTCCACCCACACAGACTCCACATCATCCGACACTATGTCATTCAGTGCCATAAATTTAATTTTGTTGATAGCTAACAAGGCAACCCCGCCCCCTCTGCCCATCTCCCTGTCTTTGTAATAAGTTGAAAATCCTTGGATGTTTAACTGCCAGTCCTGACCCCCCTGTAACCACGTCTCTGTGAAGCCTACCACGTCATAATCATTCACGATGATCTGTGCCATCAGTTCATCTGCTTTGTTACGAATGCTACAAGCATTCAGGTAAAGTGCCTTAATGCTAACTTTCTTATCATTAGAGATATTGGAAGTCATAAGATGTTCTAAGTTTTCCTTCCTTTTTGCTGCATTCCCAGTCTGCCTCGAGTTTAAATCCACCTGCGCATATGCTGTCCTGTTGCTTACCTTTCCATTTAATTCCATATTCCCTGTCGCTTTCACTTTCCCTTCCCCCCAACTCATATAAACCAGTGTCCTGAATCTTCCAGTACTTAGCTTCTAGTATGTACAAATGCATCGCACAGTGGGCCTGGCTGATGATTTTGGTTTCCAGTGTAACTCTTAGCACAGAGCTGAAAATGTGTTGTTGGAAAAGCGCAGCAGGTCAGGCAGCATCCAAGGAACAGAAGAGTTCAGTTTGAGATCTGCCAGGGCCACTCAGCTCCTGACCTCAGTACAGCCTTGGTTCAAACATGGACAAAGGGGAGGCGAGAGTGACAGCCCTTGACAGCAAGTGTGGCAACAAGGAGCCCTGGAATGAATGGAAAGTCAGGGGTGGTGTTGGGGGGGGGGGGGGGGGGTGGAGTTGATAGTGTCATAGAAAACATACCTTCTTCAGGGTGGATGAAGTGTTTGAAGAACCACTGAAGTGCTAACAAGGAGGCGGGAAGCATTCTATTTACTACCATTCTATTGTGACAACCCATTCAAAATGAGCCTGTGCCTTTTCACCAGTTCGGACATTGGCAAATCAGCTCAAACCCAGTATTAGGGTGGAAAAAAAAGTTAAATCCCCCTTTATTAGAAATCACAAAGAAAGATGACATCATTTACTGCTTTTGTTTTTCAATTTTCTCTAATGAAGTCACACTTCACACACAAATCCTTGGGGCAAAAAAACGTGGTTGTTCAGAAGGGTGGAACTGATTGTCCTCCATAGATTACAGTCTCAGTGGAGCTAATCCCTGGTTTAAATCGAGACTCCTCGGATTAAGTCTGTCCGTTCTCCCAATCAGTGTCCTGTGGTTGAAGAAGAGGCCTTGGAACACAGGCATTATTGCATCACGCAAGAAATGGAATATCCTTTAATTTTCCAAATCGATCTCATTTACTATCCAGTTCTTGCAGCTGTCAGTGGCCCTGGTAACAGAACAAGTTCATTCTTAACGTGCATTTGCTTACGCTTTGCATTTCCTTTTTCTCTGTGTCAGTCTGAAATGTTCCTTGTGATTCTTCAATGTAAACAACGTTGGAGTGACAACAGGGAGAAAGGGAGCCAGTGTTTGGAAGGTAATACTCCATATGGTGTCTGAGATATGGCCAACTCAACGGACCCTTGGAATATGATTGCAGTGTGGACAGAGAAGAGAAGGATATGTCGTGAACAAGCTTGACTTGGAGGGAAGACTTAGTGATGGTCCTAAACTTAACGTAGGGATAAATCTCTAAAGAGGTTGTTTAAAGCTGAGTTTAAGCTCAGAAGTATGATAAATGCAGGAAGAAACTATCTGTAGCGACAGTCTGAAAGTCAAAATCACATGTGACTTAAGCCTACCAAGGTGTTAGATACAGGGGTTCTGGTGTGCATATTGCGTGAGTGGCATAAGGGTGACTGCACCAGGGGTGCGTTTGGCATACCATATAAAAATGATTCCATTTCTTTTCAGTTGATGAAGAAGTGATTTGGGATTAATGAGATTATACTCTTTTTAAATAATTGTATAGAGTCTCATATCCTGTCACTAATTCACATTTCATATACATGTGCAAATTCAGAGCCGGTGCCAAGAATGAGGAGATGAGATTATATTTTTACTGTGTGTTTAAAAATCTTTGAATTGTTATTCTAAGTATTTGGGTAGTTTATACTGTCTTTATTTGTTTTGCTAATACATTTAATAAATTGGTTTTGTGAAGGGTAAGTTGTGCTTCACAAAACTTATCGAGTTCTTTGAAATAGTGACCAAACAGGTGGATGAGGGTAAAGTGGTTGATGTGGTGTATATGGATTTCAGAAAGGCATTTGATAAGGTACCCCATGGGAGACTATTGCACAAAATACGAAGCTTGGGATTGACAGTGATTTAACAGTTTGGACCAGCAGTTGGCTAGCTGAAAGAAGACAGAGTGTGGTGGTTGATGGGAAATACTCATCCTGGAGTTCAGTTTCTAGTGGTGTATTGCAAGGATCTGTTTTGGGTCCACTGCTGTGTGTCATTTTTATAAATGACTGAGATGAGGGTGTGGAAAGAAGGGTTAGTAAATTTGCGGATGACACTAAGTTTGGTGGAGTTGTGGATGGTGCTGAAGGATATGACACGTTACAGAGAGACAAAGATAAGCTGCAGAGCTGGGCTGAGAGGAGGCAAATGGAGTTTAATGCGGAAAAGTGTGAGGTGATTCCTTTTGGAAGGAGCAACAGTAATACAGAGTGCTGGGCTAATGGTAAGATTCTTGGTAGTGAGGATGAGCAGAGAGATCTCTATGTCTATGTACATAGATCCCTGAAAGTTGTCATCCAGGTTGATATGGTTTTTCAGAAGGCATACGGTGCGTTAGCTTTTATTGCTAGGGGGATGGAGTTTCAGAGCCATGAGGTCATGCTGCAGATGTACAAAACTCTGGTGCCGTTGCATTTGGAGTTTTGTTTACAGTTCTGGTCACCACATTATAGTAAGGATGTGGAAGTTGTGGAAAGGGTCAGAGGAGGTTTTCTAGGCTGTTGCCTGGTAAAGAGGGAAGGTCTTATAAGGAAAGGCAGAGGGACTTGAGCCTGTTTTCGTTCGAGAGAAGAAGGTTGAGAGGTGACTTAATTGAGCGATACAAGATCATCAGAGGGTTAGATAGGGTGGACTGTGAGAGCCTTTTTCCACAGAGGGTGATGGCTAGCAAAACAGGACATAGCTTTAAATTGAGGAGTGATAGATATGGGACAGATGTCAGAGGAGTAGAATGCACTGCCTGCAACATTAGTAGATTCACCAACTTTAAAGCATTTAAATGGCCATTGGATAAACTTACGGATGAAAATGTAATACTGTAGGCTACATGGGCTTCAGATTGGTTCCATAAGTTGGTGCAACAAGGGTTGAAGGGCCTGTACTGCGCTGTAATGTTCTATGTTCTCTATGTTCCATTTTTGTTATGAAGCAAAATCCTCCCATTGTGCAATTATGTTTCAGTGAGGCACAACTTGGTCAAAACCAAAAATAACTGAAAGTATGATCTATCAAGCCAGATTCCTGTCAAGGATCTGACGTTTCCTGTAATAACATCAGCCTGCAGGATACCAAGTGAGAGCTCATTCAGGAACTTTGATTGCACTGGATTTAAGAGGGATCTGTGTCTCTTTTGTTGAAATATTGACGATGGAGTAGTTCTGGACATAAAGCACCTGTGTTGTGGTAAAGTTTACCATGTGGAATTTGAAGAAACCGTTGGATGTGGCGAAGTGCTTTCAAGAATTGCAAGAGAGAACAGTGAATTATTTAGAATCTTTAATGAACAATAAACTGAGGGATTTATTAAATACATTGAATGTAGAAATAGAATGTAGAATGTAGATAGCGAAATGAAAAACTTGGAATTGAGGGAAATGGAAATCAGAGTTTATTGGATGGAGTGCAGTGAGAAAAGCAGAGAGAAAGTGATTTACGAAAACTTGAATTCTCAAGAGGCGTGGAACTTAGAGAACATGTGTTTGTAAAAACAGGGCTTTAAATAAAGTTGGAAGAAATAAGCAGCAACGATTGTGATTCCAATCAGAATAGTAATTAACCCAAACATATGTGTTTAGTGTCTACCTTTACTGAGGATGGAATTAAAAGGCACTCTCCCTCATTTGAGGTGTTAGGTGGACTGATAAAGTGGCCAAAAGAGGTTTAGACCTTAATGTTACAAAGGGGTAAGTATGGCTATGACTGTGTACGCCAGATTGTCAGAAGAACAATATGCAGGGTATGAAACTGTTAATGCTTATGACAAAATCAGATGCTTATAAGCTTGTGTCTGAACATATCCATTGCAACTTCCAATGCCAAAAACCCTAATCAGACAACTGTGGAATTTGCAAGGGAGAACGAAATGCTGTGGGAACCATGGTCGAGATGATTCAAGCTAGAGCAAGATTTTGAGAATGTAAGGAAATGTATGATCATGGAAGAATTCAGAAATAGATTTCCTGAAAATTGATACCTTATGCTCATCTGTAAAATACTCATTCCGATGACAAATCAGCAATTCCGGCAAATGTGTATGATATTTCACATAGATGAGAACAGCTGGTAGATGGTCACGTGGTAATCATCAAGGCAATTGAAGGAATAGAAAATTTGCTGATTAAGAGGCACTAATTTTTGAAAAAGAATGGAATGCTATCAAAATAATATGGGAGAAAAGTTAAAACCAATAAGTGATGTGAAAGAATGAGCCTGCTTTCATAGTAATAAGACCAGACACGCCAGAGCTAATTGCTGGAAATTAAATGGGAAATGAGATGCAGTAATGGGCGGCACGGTGGCTCAGTGGTTAGCACTGCTGCCTCACGGTCCCAGATTAGATTCCAGCCTTGGGCGACTGTCTGTGTGGAGTTTGCACATTCACCCCGTGTCTGCGTGGGTTTCCTCCAGGTGCTCCCGTTTCCTCCCACAGTCCAAAGATGTGCAGGCCAGGTGAATTGGCCATGCTAAATTGCCCATAGTGTTAAGTGCATTCGGCAGATGGAAATGGGTCTGGGTGGGTTACTCTTCGGAGGGTTGGAGTGGATTGGTTGGTTGAAAGGGCTTGTTTCCACACTGTAAGGAATCTAATCTAATCTAATCTCAAAAGTGATTGAGTCTTCAGATAAGAAGGCATCAGGAAAGGAAGTCGGCTGAAAAACTGTCACAGGGGGACAAGGTTAACACGCTTCCTTGGACTGTACTAAGAAATAAGTCATAGATCAGGACAGTCCTGAAAACTCTGTTTTGAAGATTAATGAGGAAAACTAGAAATTCCGAGTAGTTGATCTCAAAAGGAGACGTACCTCCTTATGATTTGAATCAAGGAAGTAAACCATTAAAGACATTGAGAGTCCCTGGAGTAAGTCAGTCACTGACAATGATACCATTTGTCTACCAGAGGGGTTGATGAAGGAGAAAATATTAATTGGAGATATGCTTGGAGGTTGCAAACCAGGTCAAAGTTGGGTCAAAGAGTGACTTGGCAAATGGAGAAGTGGTAGTTGGAGTCGGGAAAACAAATTCCTACAGAGAAGCAATTGCTTTTATTTAAGGAAATAATCTGGCAAGTTCAAAAATATTAGCGTCACCAAGGGTGGGAGAAGTGGAAATAAAAGAGGTGGGAATTTTGCAAGCAAAACATCCTGGATTGTTCCCTGATGGTGTCATGACTAAATCTCAGGCCCATTAAATTAGACTCGAAGGAAAGGAGTCCACAAAAATGGAGGTGATTTGGAAATTGAGTCACATTTTCAAAAATTGCATTTATCCTGTTCAGTTATGAGAAAGAGAAAGAAAAAGAGGCTGGGATTTGTAGCTCATCTTCTTCATTAGAAATGCAAGAAGAAGAATGGAATTGCAAGAGTTGTATCAAACTGCTACTCAGAAATTGATATGAAGATAATACCTGTGTGTTATTATTTGAAAAATAAAGCCTTAATGAGGGAATGGAGACCACCTCAAACATTAGCTGATGAGGAATAGACAGTGATCCATCAGGTGGTGGATTCATCAAGTGGTAGACATCCATTTCTACATCTTCATGACATCTTCCAAGTGGTTCACAAAATTTCAAAGGCAGATTGCTTTGGAATTAAGCCAACAAAGGCTAAAATACAAAAGCGTTTTTTATTGGTCAGGATTACATGAAGTTATGGTCAAATGTTGCCAGACATGAAGTACTTGTCAGATAATGGAGGAACCTCAATCCTCAAATTAAATTGCATCTTTGATTTGGATACCAGCTATTGACGTTCTGTTCAACAGGGTCTTAACCATTTGTGTTATGACCCCGACCACAAACCAAGAATGGGAATCAATCTTTCTTAATAATTCGGGAATTTCCACAGGATTTCCTGAAACAATGCCCTCAGGGTAAAAAAGTACTGAGAGAAAGGCAGGGGAAAAGTTAGTTCAATTTTTATTAACGATCTCTGGATTACCCAAAGAAATGCAATCAGATCACAGCCCAAATTTTGTGTCACAGATATTTGAACAAATGATCACTAGTTTGAGAATTAAGCAATTCTCATCGTCTGTGTATTAACCATAATCTCAAGGTACAACAGAAAGACAGTATCAAAGTTTGAAGATTGTGGTTAGAACTTATGGCCAACATTGCCCTAATGGTTTGGATAGCACGGGGTGCCACAGGGTGGTTAGAGAATGTTGGCAGGAGAGGCAGGTGGTGAGCCATGTTAACAGAGGAGGAAACTGTCACCAGAAAGGTTCTTCTTAAATCACTTCTCGCCACTTCCATGTTGTGCTTCCCTCATCCAAGACTTCCTGTTTGTCTTCTGTATAGACTGCTTCTTCCTCAGGCCCATCAAATGAGACGGGAAGCTCTCTACTGCTACCCAACAACTAATCGGTCAACCAGGATCCAGCATGTGCTCTGTAGGAGAAGCATCAGCTCCCATTTCTGATCCAAGCAATTTATTCTCACTCCTTGCTGCAAGATTCAGCCCACTGACTTGTTGACTTTTGAAGATCAACAAAGTGCAGGATTGAAGGTGCTTCTGTTATTGGATGAAACAATACTGTGAGAATATCATAGAATCACCACAGTGCAGGAAGAAGCCATTTGCTGGGTCGAGTCTGAACCAACCCTCTGAAGAGCATCACACACAGACCCAGCCCATCCCTGTAACCCTGCATTTCCATCCACATAACATGTACATCCTTGGACACTGTGGTGCAATCTAACATGGCCAATGCACCTAACCTAAACATCATTGGACTGCAGGTGGAAACCCATACATCCATGGGGAAAACATCCAAACTCCACACAGACAGTCACCTCTAGCTGGAATCCAACCCAATTCCCTGGCACTGTGTGGTAGTATTGCTTACCACTGAGCCATCATGCAGCCCTCCCTTATGAACTCCATATTCTACATATCATGAGTCAACAGCATGGGAATGGCTTCAAAGTGTGTGAACACACACTAATGCAGAATTGTGCTCTCCATCTATACAAACTATGTGCTTTTCTTGCTTTTTTTTATTTTCTCGCGACCTCACTCTCCTTTACAATGCTTACCTCAAATATTGCCATTCATTCATAAACGATTATTTGAATTCAAACTGAGATATAGCTTGAAAATAGGAAATGGCTACTTTAAAGTCTTCTTAATCCACCCATTTTCTCCTTGAAATGTGTACTTTGAAATGATTTTGATTGAAATTTTAATCTTTGTGCTTTTCACAGTTAACTTGATAGCAATCGTGATCCTCTCTCAAGGAAAGTGTGGTCTCTCCAAATGTTGCACATGCTACCTGGTGAGCATGGCTACAGCAGATCTACTGGTGGTTATCATCAATGTGATCTTACTTAAGATTAATAGCTTATATTTTCCAATTACCTTCTTGCATCTGACTCCAGTGTGCACTGTAAACTTTGTGGCGTATATTGTCGTTGTAGACTGTTCTGTCTGGTTTACTGTCACCTTCACGTTTGATCGCTTTATCGCAATTTGCTGTCAGAAGCTGCAAACAAAATATTGCACTGAGAAAACTGCGAGCATCGTTATTGCGACTGTGTGTGTGGTTAGCTGTGTGAGAAGCATTCCCTTTTACTATTGCATGGAACCTGCCATTCAAATTGACAACATACCATGGCATTGTGTTCCAACTGCTGATTATTACACGTCCCCCTTGTGGAAAGCATATGAATGGATCGACACCATTATCACCCCTTTATTACCAATGTTTTTAATTCTCTTGTTCAATGCTCTGAGCATCCAACACATTATAGCAGCAAATAGAGTCCGCAGGGCACTCCGGAGTAACGCTGAGAACAAATGTGACCAAGAGGTGAAAAATCGGAGAAAATCAATGGTTTTGCTTTTCGCTATTTCTGCCAATTTCATTCTTTTATGGATGACGTACACGGTGCATTCGGTGAACTGGCCAGTAACAAACATTAACTATGAAGACAAATATTACAATCATCCGATATACATCACCCAACAAGTTGGGTTTATACTACAGCTTCTCAGTTCATGTACAAACACGTGTATCTATGGGCTGACACAGCGAAAATTCAGACAGGAGCTGGTGAGAGGGGTAATGTATTTGGTAACCCTGAATGGGAGATTATTCAACAGGCGACGACCTCTGACAGTGAGGCAGACTGATGCAGCAAAGGTCGGGCAAGGGCAAGTCATCATTGGTGGTGGAAATGAAAGAGGAAGGCTGACTGAAATTGAGAACGGGTTAGGTGGAAGATGAGGGGAACCCTATCATGTTTCTGAGAGAGGCCGAGGGAGGGAGTAGGTAAGGGATGGGAGCTGAAGAATGGGGAATGCGAGGGATGTGGTGCAGGGCCTGGGAGATGGGGGTTAGGTGCTGCAAAACACAGTGACGAAAGAGAGTAAGACCTATCAGGATCATTAACAATGAATCTTGTGGAAACCGAGCGGATGCTCGAGAAGGAGAGAAACTGAAGGATCGAACTGCGTTCTTCCAAGTCAAGGTGAGATTGTGTCAACATGACCCCCACCCATTGATAAATGGAAACTGGGATGGAAGGGGTTCTCAATGGGACTGTAACAAGGGATACTTCAGCCTGATGATGTAAAGGGGGGTATTATCAACATTGTGCAGATGCCCATAGTGACAGCTTTCATTTGAACCTGGAGTTGAAGGCGACTTGAACATTCCCGACATTCCTTCAACAGCTCTAAGTTTCTGGGGATGGCTTTGAAGAGATATCCTCAGCAGGCTCTTTCTGCTGTATCATCCCTTCCCTTGGGTGGTCTCCATCTGCCATCAGAGACAAAAAAAAACCTGCAGCTGCTGGAATCCGAATTGGACAGGCAGGAGGCTGGAAGGGCACAGCAAGCCAGGCAGCATCAGGAGGTGGAGAGGTATAACCCTTCTTCAGGACTGGAGGTGGGAAGAGGGGGAGTTGCAGATAAAGACAGTGGAGGGAGAGGGTTATGGGTGGGGAGACGGGCAGAGTGGTGACATGGTGATAGGTGAAAGCAGGTGATACTTGCGACCTGGTAGATCGTTGGGGGTTGGGGGGGCTCGAATCTGGTTGGTAGCTGGCAGGAGGGGTCAGTTGGAGGGATGGAAAGAAGGAGGTGGGGATGGAAATTTAGTCGGGGGATGGGTGGGAAGGTTATTTGAAATTAGAGACCTCAATGTTGGGTCCTTCAGGCTGTAGACTGCCCAGGCAGATGATGGTGAGATGTTGTTCCTCAAACTTTCGGCCTGAGTCACTGTGGCAATGGAGGCGGCTGAGGATGGACATGTTGGGGAGATAGTGGGAAGGGGAATTGAAACGGGCTGTGACTGGGAGGTCGGCCTTGCCCTTACGTCCCAGCTGAGATGCTTGGCAAAACGTGCCCACCTGCAGCCAGGCATTACACCAGCACTCCCTCCTCAGCTGCATCCCTCCACAATACACCCTACCCCTCCACCTCTCTTCCCTTCACTCTACTTCATCCCTCTTTTCACCCCCTCCCCATAGCCAATCCCCCATCCCACTCCTGAGACCACCCATCCCACATCTACTCCCCACCCACCACACCACTTCCAATTCCCACCCACCATATTGCCCTTGCCCCTTCCCCATATAGCCTCCTCGAGATCCCCACCCCGGAGATTTGCCACATAGTCACCGTCCCCCACCGATTCCCGATATTGAGCTGAGACGCTGAATGGTCTGTTCCTCAGTGAAGGGCTCACGTCCGTGCCCCTCCGTCCCCATCTCAATGAATTCTGCATCCGTTATTACAATGGAGCTCTTCTTCTGCTGCCTCTGCCTCCATGTTTCCTTCTTTGACAATGACTTCCAACCATCCTTCGATGATCCCTTCTCCCAACTCCAAACTTCCTCTTCCACTTGGATACTCCCTCCCAGCCTTGTACCCATCCTAGACCTCTTTATTACTGACTGCCAACACAACATCAACCACCTTGGTTTCTCCACCCCCTCACCCATTCCAGCCTCACACCTTCTGAACATACAGCACTCCACACCATTCCCCAGTTCACCATCAAACCAGCTCGATGACACCACATCCCCTTTGACCATGACCCCACCATGTGGGCACTATCACTCACACTGTCCGTGACCTCATCATCTCCAGTGATCTCCCCTCCACCACCTCCAACCTTATCGTCCCCATGCTCCGCACTACCCGGTTCTACCTGCTCCCCAAGATCCACAATTCCAATGACCCCGGCCAACACATCATCTCTGCATGCTCCTGCCCCACTGAACTTATTTCTTCCTATTTCAACTTAATCGTCTCCCTCTTTGCTCAGGAACTTCCCACCTACATCCGTGACACCAAGCATGCCCTCCATTTCTTCTGTAACCTCCAGTTCCCCAACCCCGAGCGTTATATCTTCTCTATGGATGTGCAGTCCTTATGCATGTCCATTCCCCACAAGGATGGCCTTCAGGCCCTCAGCTTCTTGCTCTCCAACAGACCCATCCAGTCCCTCTCTACCAATACCCTCCTTCGCCTTAAAAAAAACGGTCTTCACCTTAAATAACTTTTCCTTCAACTCTTCACATTTCCTCCGAATCTCGAAGGTGGCCATGGGCACTCTGATCGTCCCCAGCTGTGCTTGCCTCTTTGTCAGCTACGTCAAACAATCCCTCTTCAGGCACTGTGCACCAACTCTTCCGCCATGACATCGATGACTGCATCAGTGCTGCATCCTGCACACAGGCTGAACTGGAGCAGTTCATTGACTTTGCCAATAATTTCCACCCTGCCTTTAAATTCACTTGGTCCACCTCAGACACCCCGCTCCCCTTTCCCTTCCTTGACCTCTGTGTTCTATCTCTGGTGACAGTTTATTGATTGGCATTTACTACAAACACACAGACTCCCATAACTACCTGGACTACACCTCCTCCCACTCCGTATCCTGCAAAACCTCTCTCCCATTTTCCCAATTTCTCTGTCTCCATTGCATCTGCTCTGACGAGGAGACATTTGTGATGAAGCTGCTCCTTTAACAAGGTGATGTTGTCCTTGGTTTTGTTTTCCCAGAGGGGTCGTAAATGTAGGGGTTCCGGTATGTCTGGGTTTATCCACTTGAAGAACATTTAAAGTTTTTAAAACAATAACACTTGTACAATGAAAGGGGAGTGGCCAGTTCCTCCCAGTGCAGGGTTCGGTTTGGTTTGGGTTTAGCAGTCCGGCTGCTTGTTTACAGCTGCTGGTCAGGTTTTAGCTGGGAATCCAGAGAAGCTGTTGGACCCAAAGAAGCAGTTCCTCACTAATCCTCTCTCTCTCGGACACTTCTCCTGTCAGAACATGTGTTTAGTCTTATTTTTTTTGCCAAGGGGGTGTTTATGGGATGTTGCAAGTAATCAGACCATCATCATTAAGTTGCGATTGTGTTGATGGTATTTTCAGATACATAATGTTATTCTATATTTTGTTCTCCTTTGTTTATGTGTAAATAAATTCTGTTTTGTTTAAAACTGTGTGGTTGAGCCAGCCGCATCACTCCTGGAATATCCACTGTACACCTGCTTAAAAGATCTAGAAACGTTAGGGGCTGGGTTTGAAAGGGTTCAGAAAAGATTTACAAGGATGTTGTCAGGGCTGGAGAATTTGAGGTATAGGGAGAAATTGAATAGGCTGGTGCTGTTTTCCCTGGAATGTCAGAGGCTGAGGGGTGACCTTATAGAAGATTATAAAATCATGAGGGACATGGATAGGATAAAGAGACAAAGTCTCTTTCCTGGGGTGGGGGAGTCCTGAACTAGAGGGCATAGGTTTAGGATGAGAGAGGAAAGATATAAAAGGGACTTGTTCACACAAAGTCTGGTACATGTATGGAATAAGATGCCAGAGGAAGTGGTAGAGGCTAGTACGATCGTTTAAGATTGTTAGTCTAAAAATAAGGAGTAGGCCATTCAGAACAGAGTTGGGGAGAAACGTCTTCATCCAGAGAGTGGTGGATATATGGAATGCTCTGCCCCAGAAGGCAGTGGAGGCCAAGTCTCTGGATACTTTCAAGAAAGAGATGGACCGACCTCTTAAAGATAATGGAACCAAGGGATATGGAGATAAGACAGGAACAGGATACTGACTGTGAATGAACAGCCATGATCATAAAGAATGGTGGTGCAGACTTGAAGGTCCGAATGGCCTACTCCTGCACCTATTGTCGATTGTCCATTGATTGCAACATTTGAAAGGCATCTGGATGGGTATATGAATAGGAAGGGTTTAGAGGGATATGGGCTGGGTGCTGGCAGGTGGGAGTAGGTCAGTTTGGGATACCTGGTCAGCATGGACAAGTTGGACTGAAAGGTCTGTTTCCGTGCTGTTCATCTCTATGACTCAGTGACTCTATGAACTTGCTCAAATGTTTTGAGGGGTCTGGCCTGGTCCATAACACCTTCCATTCCCAAGCATCCCAGATTCTCACCTCTTTTGAACAATGTGCGTTCCAAGCCCCACCTCCAAGTCATCCAGACAGCCCTCCACCACACCCCTCCATTCCCTGCTCCACTGCTCTCAACTCCACCCCATTCAAACATAATGAAAACAGGGTTAACCTTGTTCTCACATACCACCTTACCAGTCCACGCATCCAGCGCATCATCCTCAAACACTTCCACCACCTCCTGAAACATCTTCCCCTCCCACCCCTCTCTGCTTTCCACAGGGACAATTCTCTTCGTCACTGCATGGTTCACGCCACCGTCCCATCAACACCCCGTCCCACACCCCACACACCCAAACCCCCGATTTACTTTACCATGCAACTGCAAATTGTGTAAAACCTGCTGGTACACCACTCACTCACATCCATCCAAGGACCCCAAACTGTCCTTCCAGGTGAGATAGAGGTTCACCTGCCTCTCCTCTAACCTAGTTACTGTATCTGGTGCTCCAGATGTGGTCTCCTCTACATTGGGGAGACCAAACGTAAACTAAGGGAACATTTCGCTGAGCATCTCGACCAGGCCCTCAGGGGCAAGCCTGACCTTCCGGTCACCACTCATTTCAATTCCCCTTCCCACGCCCTCTCTAACATGCCAATGCACGGTCTCCCACATTGCCACCGTGAATCAGATCGCAAATTGAAGGAACAACACCTCACCTTCCACCTGGGTAGCTTACAGTCCGAAGGACACCGTATTGACACAATAACCTTCCCACCCATTCCCAGACTCACTTTTGATCCCTGCCTCCTCCCTTCCCTCCCTCAGGCCAATCCCTCCTTCCAGCTACCAACCGGATTCATGCCTTACATCGATCTAACAGATCGCACCTCCCATCTGTAGTCACTTAGCACCACCTCACCACACCGCCCCTCTCACCACCCATAATGCCTACACCCCCTTTCTTTATCTGCAACTCCCCCGACTCCCACTCCAGTCCTGAAGAATGGTAATACCCGAAACATTGACTTCTCCACCTCCTGCCGCAATCTGCCTTGACGTGTTCTTCCAGCCTCCTGCTTGATCTCACACCAAACAAATTCCCTTCAAGCTGTACACTTACTTCCCCCAAAAGAGCATTGTTCCTTTGGGCCATGGGTCCGAGCTACGTCAGCCATTGTCTCAGCTACATTGTGGATTCCTTGGCCCTGCCTACTGTCACCTTTAACATTGAGGAATGGATTGGCACCACTTCCTGTTCTCCCCCTGAACCGGAAAATCTCATTTACATTGTTCCCACATTCCATCCTTCTTTCCCCTTTACTTCCAAGAGACCTTTGTCTAGGTTTCTCAGAACAGGTTGTTGATGGACATTCACTCCAGGTCCACAGCCTCCCACAGCTTCCTGGACAGAGCTCATTTGCAGAAGGGAACTCATGCCATTCTCTGACTTTCTCCATATCCTGTGTATCATGTCAAGATGATGCAGCCTGCCACCTCAGCACGTCATATATACCTTCCAGTGTTTTTCTGCTTAAGTTGCCCTGACTTACCAACATGGTGCCAAGTGCCCTCAACCATCTGTTCCTTGCATTTCAGCATTTAGACATTTTCAATGTTCCAGAACCACCATCCTTCTCTCTGTGCTCTCACCTTCCATACCAACCATGCTGCATGGTCAATGGCTCACCCATGCCAATCCCACCACCTTCAGCATGATGCCACATCCCAGGGCATCTTCCCCTCCTTTCCCCTTTCAGCACTGGAAAGGAACCATTCTGTCCTCGCGATCCTGGACCACTTTCAATCACCCCTTTACACACCCTCCCTTTCAGAAAGTTTTCCACAGAGTCCCTCATAAGAGATTAATTTTTAAAATTAAAGAACATGGGACTGGGGTGACTGTACTGAGCTGGACAGAAACGTGTTTAGATTAGATTAGATTAGACTTACAGTGTGGAAACAGGCCCTTCGGCCCAACAAGTCCACACCGACCCGCCGAAGCGCAACCCACCCATACCTCTACATTTATCCCTTACCTAACACTACGGGCAATTTAGCTTGGCCAATTCACCTGACCCGCACATCTTTGGACTGTGGGAGGAAACCGGAGCACCCGGAGGAAACCCACGCAGACACGGGGAGAACGTGCAAACTCCACACAGTCAGTCGCCTGAGTCGGGAATTGAACCCGGGTCTACAGGCGCTGTGAGGCAGCAGTGCTAACCACTGTGCCACCGTGCCGCCCACTAGCAGACAGGGACCAAAGAAGAGGAACAAATGGATCTTTTTCAAGAATGGCAGGGAATGAATCGTGGGGTATTTCAGCGATTGGTACTTGGACCCCAACTATTCACAGCATCGATGACTGATTTAGATGAGGGATCTCAACATAATCACTCCAAGTTTGCAGATGACACAAAGCTGGGTGGGAGGGTGAACTGTGAGAAGGATGCAGAGATGCTTCAGTTTCGACAAGGAGAAAGTGAGGACTGCAGATGCTGGAGTTGAAACATGTGGTGCTGGAAAAGCGCAGCAGACCAGGCAGCTTCTGAGGAGCAGGGGAACCGACATTTCAGGCATAACCTCTTCATCAGAGATCTTTAGACAAGTTGAATGAGTGGACAAATGCATGGCAGATGCAGTAAATGTGGATAAATGTGATGTTATCCACTTTTGTGGCAAAAATAGATTATTATTTGACTGGCTGTAAATTGGAACGGGGGGGGGGGGTGGAGATTGTTCAACGAGACCTGGGTGTCCTCGTGTATGAATCGCTGAAAGTGCATGTGAGGGCTTTATCCCCCTCTGAGCTGAACTGAGGACTGAGAACACCAGAAGCCCTGGAGGAGTATAGAATGCACAAAGGAGAACGGGAAAAGGAAATCGGGTGAGCAGAGAAGGGGGGCGGGGGTGGTGGGGGGTACCATCTCCATGGGGTACCATCTGGGAGGAGACTCAATGGAAAGCTATCAATGCAGGTTCGCAGGTGGCAAGTCATCCCCTACAGTTGGTATTTGCTGCAGCCTCCTCCCTCACAGGTTGAGTTACTTCCCACCCCCCCGAGTGTGGTCACAGCCATTTTTGTTTTAATGGTGCACTTTCGGTTTCCAACATGATGGAAGGCTACAGTGAGTACTCCACTCTCAGTGTCAGCCTCAGGCTAAACAGCCTGGTTTAAAAGGGGGGGATGTCGGTGGTTGATAACGTGTCCCTCCTCCCCACAAAGCCGACAGAACACGTCCAAACACCCAGCCTCATGAAGAGCTGGCAGGCACGATTGGCCAAGAGATACCGGCAATGTCTGGATCCTGAAATCCACCTGTGATCTACTCCAGGGATCTAGCTGGGAAAAGCAAAGTTGATTTAATGTTCTCCTTTAGGGCTGGACACCTCAGTGTGAGAAGATCAGGGAGGTCAGAAGCAGAGGCTTAGCCTTTCAGAAACATCCATGTCTCCAGTTGTCCCCATTTGAATGACCCCTCGACCCCCAGCTGACGGGTCACCATGGTTTCCTGATTGGGATATCCACCAACTTTCTCACTGAACAAGGGAGTCAGATGATCAGGGAAACGGCCATGACTTGACCATTTACAGGCCTCAATAGGCAACAGGTCAGGAAGGTGACCTATCACCTTTGCAACCGTAACATCATTCACTTATCTTCAGGGTCAACAACTTGCCCAGTTATTTCCCCATTCCTACATTTTCCCTCACCACCTCCAGGGAAGGGACAACTCCCCCTTGAGTGGGATGGCCAGCACTGATACTGTAATGCCACTGCTTGAACTATTTATTATCAAATCCTGGAGCTGCGTAACTTCAAATTGCTACAACCCACATGGATGTAATCCTTCAATAATACACCAGAGATACCAGAGCTCCTTGTGAACCTGTTTGTTCAAGTGACTGTGAGTAATGCCAGGAGCAGTGCTGTTCCAATTCGGTCATTGGAGAATTGTGAGCGAAATAAAATTGGAATTCCATTCACTGGAGTGCTCAGGCATTCTGCTTCCAACGCCAACACTGGATTCGCAGAGAAAATGGATCTGCTCCAGATTCTTTGGATCACCTATATTGCCAAATTCGCTTTCTACTGTATTCTGGTAGCTCTCGGAGTTTCTGGTGAGCTTCAGTGACCGATTTGTAACTTTATTCTGCTGTGTTTCACCCTTACCCTGCTTCCCTCCTTCCTGGGGATGTTTAATATGTTACTTTCACATCTTTGCTGTACAGTCACCCCTTCAGTGGCATCATTCTCCCGAGTCCCAGTTTTCTGTAACTCTGCCATCTCAACTAGAACTAGACTGTCCATTGACTCATTACTACATGGAATCTGGTGTGACGTTGTTTCACTGTTGTATGCTGTATAACATTGATAGGTTGTGTGGGTGAGCAAAAATCGGGCAGATGGAGTGTAACATACAATCCCTACAGTGTGGAAGCAGGTCATTCAGTCCATATTGACCCTTTCAAAGAGCAGCAAATGCAGACCCACATCTGATAACCCTGTATTTCCCACAGCTAATCAATCCAGCCTGCATGTTCCTAGACACTATGGGAAATCTACCATGGCCAATCCACCTAACCTGCATATTTATTGGCTGTGGAAGGAAACTGGAGCACCTGGGGGTAACCCACACAGACACAGGGACAATGTGCAAACTCCATGCAGACAGTTATACAAAGTTGGAATCAAAGCCAGCTCTCTGGCACTGTGAGGCAGTAGTGATAACCACTCAGCCACTATGCCACCCATTTAACATGGGAAAATGTGAAGGAGTTCACTTTGGCAGGAAGAACTTTTAAAAAGCAGAGGGGTATTTAAATGGAGAACACGTGCAGAATTCTGGGATGTGGAGGTATTGAGGTGTGTGAGTCACAAAAAGGCAGGTACAACACAACATCTGGAAAGCTAAAGGATGCAATTATTAATAACGAGAGGAATATTCAGTTCCATAAAGCAACAATGAGATGACATCGCGAATATTCTGTCCAGTTCAGTTCCACTTATTTCAGGATGCATGTAAGTCCTGTGGGGGCGATACAGGGCAGGGTTTAGTGGATTGAACCCTGCAATAAGTGGGTTGACCTCTGAGGATGTTTGGACGGAGTGCTCTTGTTTCCCCTGGAGTTTAGAACAGTAAGAGCTGATATGAATGGTGTGTATAAGACCCTGGTTAGTGTTAACAGGGTGGACATGGTAATGATGTTCCTCTTGTGGGGCAGTCCGGAACAAGGGAGCTCTGGTTTAAAATTACGGGCCACCCTTTCAAATGCTACTATTATTAAGCTGCCTTTGTATAGTACAATAAATGGTGGATATTGCAGCTAAATTCCAAAGTTTTAATTGCCAAGTGGGTGAAATCTGTTTCCTTTTTATACTGGCAAAGGGCTTGCTTTCATTTCCTGGTTGGTTTTGTCTTATAATGGTGCCATCAAACACTGTGAGTCAGGAGGTGAGTCTGTGTTGAGTTTCGTTGGAACTTTATAGCAGGCCCAGATGGAAATGTTAGCCTGAGAGAGCAAGGTGGTTCATGGAAATGACTAGTAACTGGGAGGTTATGGTCATTGCTACGGACAGAGCGGAGGTGTTCTTCAAAGCAGTTACCCAGTCTGCATTTGGTTACACCTTTGTAAAAGAGACCACATTGAGAGCAGCAAATACCATAGACTCGACTGAGGGAGTACAAGTGAAATGCTGCTTCACCTGGAAGATGTGTTTGCTTCATTAGAAATGGGAATGAGGTCAGCAGCATATCAGGAGAAATAGTGAAAGGGATCGGGGAGAAATGCAGAGGTCTGTGATTGATGAATGTCTGGAGATCTTTAAATGATAGTCGCCACTTTCTAATGTCACCCTTTTGCCCACGCAACAGATGCCAGGAATATGGCATGAATCTGCCAAAAAGGAATGGGGATCTTTGTGACAAGACTAGACTGGGAGAAGCCAGGATGGGAGAAATGGGGAATGAGGGGTGATTTGATCAAACTGGACAAATTCATGTCAGGATTCGATAAAATAAGCAGGCATTTGCCGATGGGATAAGAATGAGGGGACACAGATGAAAGAGTGTTAGAGGAAACTTTATGCAGTGAGAGCAGCCAGTAATGAGCAGGAGCTCACTGTCTCTGAAGCTGGTGAAAGTGGAAACAGGAAATGGTTTGGAAAGGACAGTGCATGGGTACCCTGCAGTGCCACATGAACCGAGAGGAGGAATGGGAGAAATTGGATTGTGGTGTAATGACCGAGCATATACTCTGTGGGCTGAATGTCCTCCTTATGTGTTGTAACTGCATCACTCAGATGTCTGGGAGTGAGGTGATTACACAAAACGTGAACCAAACCTCAGTGTGTGGCCATTCTATAAAAAGTGTTTGGAAACAGCGCAGAAAGTGGAGAGAGGATTTACAAATATAACACCAGAAATGTGTGCGTTTACAAATCAGGAAAGGACAAGCAGGCTGTATCTCTGTTCTCCCAGGAAAAGGTAGCTGGCATGTGACCTCATAGAGGTCTTTAAAATGACTAGCTATTAGCAATACACAGATAATCTCTCCTCTTGTGAGGAAATGGAGGACATTGAATAGGAGATCCAACATGAATTCCAATCAGACCCTCACAGAATATGCCCCCTCCCCGGCAGTGGTGAAAAGGTGGAACGCACTTGCACAGGGAGTGGTTGAAGCGCATTCAATGGGAATCTCAATGAGCATGTGATGGAGAAGGGAAGGGAATTGTTACAATGGGAGACTGAGACAAGGAACAATAGCAGGGAAGGGAAGTGGACCTCAGGTTGTATATATATTGGAGATGAGAAGCTGCCAAAAATATCCTAAATAGAAGGTTTATAGAGAGAAATCACCCCCAGATGAAATATTTTGATACATTATAAAGGCAGGTAGATATACATTGAAACTTCCATTAAATACTGCTCCTGTTATTATAAAGTAGTTAGACATGGACCAATAGTGGAGTGCCAACACAGTCGGAGCACAACGCCTGTATTAAGACTGAGTCGGTGTCCACTGCGACCTCATGTAGCTGGGTTCAGAACATTATCGGATCTCTCTGGTCATTCCTAATGACTCTTCATGCTGATCTGAGTACATCAGATTCCAATGAGTGGTCAATTTTCATGACTGCAACACATTCAAAATCCAACATTTACACATGCACATACATCGTAATATTGTCTTTTCATCAATTGCAAGACATTTCATCATGCTACCACAGACATGCAATGTGGATCTGTCATCTAGCTTCTTCCCTCTGGAACCAGTCTGTCCACATCTGACCACTGTATCACCTGTTCCAATCACACCTCTTATAGACTCACTCCCTGTCCTTATCACAGCTTTCTCAAAATCTGGCTTCACTGGTCATGTAACTTGGTCAGACCCTTGTTTTAAGAACAATAGCATGGGTAATGTACAAGACCAATAAAAATTGACCAAATGTAATGACCTAATTGACCATTTGTCACAATTTGAGGGATTGCAGTTGGTCTGTTTAATCACTCCCTGACCTCCACCATTAATCTTCAGTCACCTTTCCTATATCGCTCTGGGGTTATCACTGTTTGCCCTGGTCAGTGCTGCTCATTTTCTCTTGTGGGCAGTCTCCTTGCACTCACAATCTCACTGTCTATCCCTTGTCCAACCCCAAGCGTAACCATGATTTCTATTCTCCCTCGATTCTGACACCAAGTGGGAAATAGACTATTCAGCAGAAACAGTCCATGGTGACATTAAAGTCCCATTCCTGCTTCTTTCAAATTTTTCTTCATCTGAATCAGTCATTGTAACCATCTATTCCTGTCTCCCTCATGTTCTTGTCAACTCCCTTTAATTGCATCTAAACTATTTGTTTGAGCTACTCCCTGTGATTACAAGTCCACATTCTCATCACACATTGGCTGAAGATATTTCTGTTGAACTTCCCAATGGATTTCTTGGTGATCGCCTCATGCTGATGGCTTCAGTAATCACCCTCCAAATGACAGCTCTTCCAACAGCAGTCTTTTCTCTCAGAGTAAAGAGACCAGGCTTGTTCAAACTTCCATGTTCAGTGCATGCATGCAGTTCTACTACAAGCTTTCTGAATTCATGTACCCTTGCAAGGCCTTTACAGTAAATTAGGACAGGTAGACCAGCAGAGAGTACTAAAGAGAGGGATTGTTAACAAGGGTAAGCAATTCAGAATTGCCCCTGTGAAATGTCCCTCCTCCAATCTGGTCCAGTCTCCGTAATACTGGTTGGTTTGCTCCCCACCCCAGGTTTCTAGTGTCCTTTCATCATCCTCACCCTGGGCTGAAGTAGAGGCCAATGCCTGGCCCTAGCTTCTATGTTCACTTATTCCCACTTCATCTGAATGTAATCATCTAGCTCTGAACTGACCTGATGCTTGTATTGTGTTTATGTTTAATCTTGATGCTTGTATTGTGTTTATGTTTATGTTTCATCTTGTTCACAGTTAATATCGTGGCATTTACAATCCTGTCCCGGGGAAAGTGTGGTCTGTCAAAGTGCATCACTCGCTACCTGGTATCCATGGCAGTGACGGATCCACTGGTGGTTATTGTCGATGTCATGTTTGATCAGATTGGTGATTCCTATTTCCCAGACAGTTTCTTGAACATTACTCCAATTTGTAGTCTCAGAGGGGTCCTGCAATATGCAGCTTCAGACAGCTCGGTGTGGTTAACAGTCTCCTTCACTTTTGACCGTTTTGCTGCCATTTCTTGCTAGAAACTGAAAATAAAATATTGCACTGAGAAAACCGCAGCAATCGTAATCAGCACAATTTGTGTGCTTAGTTGCTTAAAAAACATTCCCTGGTACTTTCAGTATGAGCCATATGAAATAATTGACAATATCCCCTGGTACTGCTTAAGGAATAGCTTAGAATATTATGTCTCCTCAATGTGGTCAACCTTTGAGTTGCTTCAATGTAGCATAACACCACTTATTCCATTCCTCCTTATTTTGACTCTCAATGCCCTGACTGTCCGGCATATTTTAGCAGCCAATCGAATCTGCAGGGCTCTCTGGAACAAGATAAGCAGCGAGGGAGAGGATGATCCTGAGATGGAGCATCGAAGAAAATCTGTCATTCTACTCTTCAGTATTTCAGGTAGCTTTATCCTGTTGTGGTTGACATACGTCGTACGTTCCATTCTTGAGCGAATTTCAATCATGTCTTATTACAGGATTAAGGTCGATTCAACAACAGAACAGATTGGAGATGAACTCCGACTACTCAGTTGCTGCACAAACACATGCATTTATGCTGTATCCCAGACTAAATTCAGACAGGAGTTAAAGAACGCGTTGAAATATCCATTCCATCTGATTAGCCACTCATTGATGAAATGTGGGATGGCCAAAAAGACTTGATTTGGAATCTGATGCCAACAGTGTATTGGTATGCAGCCATCATAAACTTTGGAACAGTAAAGTCCCAAGTTGGATCACTGACTGAATTCTGCTTCATAAAAAAATTCAGTCGCAAATGCCAGAAATATTAATTCTTGGACCACATCTCAAGCATTCAGCAGAGTTCACACCTACTGAGTAAGCTGTCCATGATGGTCCTTCCAATACTGAGACACTCTGTTCGCAAGTCTGTATTTGTCCAGCTCCGTATTGAAGCATTGAGTTGAATAATCTTCATCATGTTTGTCGGTTGAAAGATTTATTATCAAATCTGAAATCTCATTTGCCGCTTTTTTCTCTTCTTTAGCCCTGGGTCTACAGGTTGGCCCATTGACCTGGATCAGCTCTGCAGTACAGTTTCTCTCCAAAAGGAATATAAATCCAACTTTACTGGACCCTTCTCCCTCACCTTCATTCTTGCTCCTTTGCTGAGATTGCATTGTGACTAATCGTGGCTGTGGAAAATGGCATAAAATTCCCCATAGTATTCCAAGTCGGATTCAGTGTTCCAAGATTGGGATTTGTCCATCTGAATGACAACGGAACTGCCTCCCAGATGCACCTTCATATCTCATCAGCTCCATCAATAAAAGCTTCTTCATTGATTTGAAACCATTTTATCAACAAAAAAGCAGCTCTTTTCCACCTTCATTTCTGCTAAATTTTTAATGTCCTTTCGATATCCAATCTTGTCTTCTTGTTTAATTATGTTTTATTGAACATTTATCGATTATCCAACATCTCCAAGGAAGAGAAAGGAAGGAAAGAAAGGACATAATAAAGAACAGACGGGACGACAGTGGAGAGTAAACCACGTTGGATTGTCTGTGACCGATTTGAGTTGGACACACAGATGCATAAAATACTAGATTCCCTACAGTGTGAAAACAGGCCCTTCAACTCAACAAGTCCACACCGGCCCTCTGAAGAGTAACCCACCCAGTTCCATCTGACCAATGCACCTAACACGATGGATAATTTAGAATGGCCAATTCACCTGACCTGTACTCTGTGGACTGTGGTAGGAAACCCACGCAGACATGGAAAGAATGTGCAAACTCCACACAGACCAAGGCTGGAATTGAACCTGTGTCCCTGGCCCTGTGAGGCAGCAGTGCTAACCACTGAGCCACCATGCCACCAAATATAGCAAATATATTTGGTGACGCTACAAGGGCACACTGTTCCCGGACATTACAATGGAACATCAAAAGAGAATGGCTTTGATTAGACTAGGATTTAAAGCTGAATATTCTTATTTACAAAGATGCCATGGAGAATCGAATAAAGTTGGGGGAGTGGCAGTATCTATCAAGGGATCCGTTACAGACTTGGAATGCAAGAATTGTACAAAACTTGATCCTTTGGTCAGAAATGTAGGATAGACTGTCACTACATTGCAGATGTCATTAACACCATCGGGAAAAATACCCAGGATAGGGTAGGAAGGCAAATTAGTGAAAATGTTAACCAGCAACTTATTTTAAAACATGCTTGTTTCATGATATAGATGGCATTGGTTGAAAAAGCTTCAGAATTTAATTTAATGGGAGCATTTTAAGCAGAATTTTATATTTTAAAATGATTGTTTTGTGTAGTTAGGGAGAGGAAGGAGGGGCATGGGACCAATTAGAAGTTCTTTGCAAAATCTGACCACGCTAGATTGAATGAATCTAAAACTCGAGCCCAGGAGACAAATGGTTTCATAGAGGGGTAAGGGTGCTACAAGAGCAAGAAAGTTCCTTGCATGATAAGGTAAAGGAAGGCGGTTACAGTTAGAATGGTGGAATGTCAAATCTAGGAATAACTCTACAGAATAAAAGAAATTTTAGGAACTAAATGAGGAAGACAGAGAGGAAGTATGAAGATGGTCTGATAGGAGCCTTAAAATGAAATAGATAATTTATATACAGCAACCAAAGCACAGGGACAATGACCTTTAATCGTCAAGGCATTGAATACAAGAGCGAGGAGATCATGATGGAACAAAAGCAGAAAGTGCTGGGGGAAGTGCTCCAGTTCTTTCTGTCTTTTGTCCTGGGTCTCCAGTATCCACAGTTCTTTGTTATATTTTAAAGTTTAACACACTGCCACATCTCTTCCAGGTATGTCCACTTTGAAGAAGTTCTGCTCCTCTGTCTCACAGGGATTTCTGTTCTAGTCTTTTTCCTTGATCACTATCATTACTTTTAGTGTTGCTCCTGAAGTTTGACAAGGTATTTATCAAACCTTGTTTCCAACAGCCACATCATGTTCCTCAATGACAGCCTTCAGTTCAGACGTACCCCACTTGGATCATCAAGTATCATCCTTCCTGTTTTGAATCCACCCAGGATCACAGGTATCTCTGTGATGTACAATGCTCCTCAGACAGCAGTTCCCATCACATCCTGAGATCCCCACTCAGGGCTGCATGCTGCCACATGCATACTCTCCATCTCTCTCTCTAGATCAGCACTGCCTCTCACTGGCTCAGAGCTATCCATTTCCCTGGGCCCACTGCATTCTCTGGCTTATTCAACATTCTCACAAGAAACCTTTCCTTTTCCTTTCAGCTAGTAAGGAACATAAGCTGCAGCAACTCAGACATTCCCAAAACCCTCTGGAACATTCCTCCCTCCCCTTCCCTCTGACCCCATCCCCTCTCCCAACCCCACCTACAGTTGTGTATTTACTATCCCCTCTGACTTTCCACTCTCTGATGCTGAACGTTCTGACCGTGTGCAAAACAAGTCACTAGTCTCATTTCACTTGGTGATCTCTCTTTACTGCTTCCAAGCTCGCAGTCCTCTGTCCAACCCGCTTCTACCTCCTTCCCAAAATCAACAAACAGGACTACCCAGGTACACTCATTGTTTCTGCCTCTTCTTGCCCCACTGAACATACTCTGCCCACGTTGACTCAATTTATTTTTTTTTTCCTTTTGTGCAATCCTTTCTGTTAGACCCCTCTTTGATTTTTCATTATTTTTATTTTATTCTTGATCAAGTTTGGTTTGCAGCTGAGAACTGGGAACTATGAGCTAAAGATGACTTTTGGACTGTGGGTAATAGGTTGTGTTAAAAGGAAAACATACCAAACAAGCTTTTCTCTTTTAATTTGTGAGGCCAAGCCTGCAGGTTAGTTCCTGATCAAAAGGCAATGCCAATGGTTTGTCACTGGGCTGGTCGTCCTGTTATCAGAAGGAAATGGATTGACTTGATTGGGTTCAGAAGAGATTTACAAAGATGTTGCTGGGTGTGGAAGGTGTGAGTTATAAAGAAAGGCTGGATAGGCTGAGACTTTCTTCACTTGAGTGTAGGAGGTTGAGCGGTGACCTTGTAAAGGTTTATAAAATAAATGAGAGGCATAGACCGGATTAATGGGAGGTGACTTTTCCCTAGAATGGGGAATTTCAAGACTGGGGAGCATGTTTTTAAGGTGAGAGGAGAGAGATTTGAAAAAAGCATGAGGGGCAAATGTTTTACACAGAGGATGGTTCACATGTGGAATGAACTTCCTGAGGAAGTGGTTGTGGGCACAATTACAATATGCAAAAGACACATGAATAAGTATAAGTAGATGAACAGGAAATGTTTGGAGGGAGATGGGCTGGGGGCAGGCAGGTGGGGCTAGTTTAGTTTGGGATTATTTTCGGCATGGACTGGTTGCGCTGAATGGTCTGTTTCCATGCTCTATGACTGTATGACTCTATGAGAGAAGACGCTAGCTCATCACCACCAAGAACATCTTCCCCTCCTCACCCCTCTCGATCTTCTGCAAGGACCATTCAACAGTCCTTGGTTTGTGCCACTCTCTTCACCAACCACCCCCCCCCCCCCGAACCCCCAGGTTCCTTCCCCTGCAACCGGAATAGATGCAAAACCTACTGACACACCACCCCCTTCACCTCCATCCCAAACAGTCCCTCCAGGTGAGACAGAGGTTCAACTGCCTCTCCTCCATCCTGGTTTACTGTATCCGGTGCTCCCGATGTGGTCTTCTCTACACTGGGGAGACCAAACGTAAACTGAGGGAACGGTTCACCAAGCATCACAGCCGGGCCCTCAGGGCCAACCAGAACTCCCAGTCACAGCCCATTTTAATTACCCTTCTGACATGAACATCCTCAGCCTCCTCCACTGCCACAATGAACCGAACTGCAAATTAGAGGATCAACACTTCATCTTCCAGCGCATAGCCCAGTGGACTCAACACTGAGTTCAATTTCCAATAATCTCCCTTCCCATCTCCTCCCCTTTCCTTCTACTGCTCCCTGCCACCAACTGGATTCATCCCTCCCATTGACAAACCAGGTCACACCTTCTACATGTCTTCACCCATCCTCACTTCACCACCCTGTCCCCGCCACCCCCTTTACCTGTACCTCCCCCCTACACCCAGCCCTAGTCCTGAAGAAGGGTTATACCTGAATCATTCACTTCTCCAACTCCTGGTGCTGCCTGGCCTGCTGTGTTCATCCAGCTCCGGACTGTCTATCTATGGTAAAAGTTAACTATTAATGAGGTCAATGCCCAGGAATTGGTTCCAGCAAGTCAGAAAAAGACCTGATACTCAAGTAGAATGGGATCTTGTGGAGGAAACAGTCATGCTGTCAGGGGGAGGACAAAGTTGGATTTGGGTTTTGGGCTGTACTTTCTGGGAGGAGGAGCCTAGCAGTTGATGCTGCAGCATGAAGATTTGACAGCTCCCTTCCTAACCTCCCATCAGCAACTCTTGGAAGCTCAGAGAATAGAAAACTTCGTGAGAAGTATTACTGCATTCATCTCAGCAAACTGCATGGGTGACCCTGATCAACATCCTCAGGGAAAGCCGACCAAGAAACCATCATCGATCACAAGATATTGTGAAAACCATTTTCGTCATCTGACCAGTTTTGTTATTTTTCTTAATCTCTTAACTGTTTTCATCTGTCTGTCCTTTGTGTGAATGCGAGTGAAAACTATTGTTTTTGGACTTCTAGCATTGACCAATTCAATGACATTGTTGATTAATTTTGCTCTACTAAAGTTTCCATATTGTTAGTAAACTGCTAAGACATTTGTTTAAGATACAAACTGTTGTCTGGAATTGATTTCTCATTGTCTGGGATTGGTTATTCAAACAGTCTGGTGAAGCAACATTGGGGTCAAATGTCAGGGTCTTTGAAGGTTTAGATCTTACTGTATTGTAAACAGAGAGGTACAAAGGCTGATTTGGTTCGGGTTGTCTGTCTCGTGCCTAATCACCTCCCACCTACATCCAGGATTCTTCTGATGGTCTACATCAGTTTCCAAGTTTCCAGTTTGTGGCCTCCAGCCACCTCTGCTTCACCATGGGCATGCAATCCCTTTATATGTCCATTCCCCACCAGGATGGTCTCTGCGTCTTCCTGGAGCAAAGGCCTGAACTGTCCTCATCCACCACAGCCTCCCTCACCTGACTGAGTTTATCCTCACCATCAACTTCTCTTTTAATTCCTCTCACTTTCTTCAGGCCAGAGGGGTAGGTGTGATTACCCGTATGTGCCCCAGTTATGCCTGTTTCTCTCTTTGGGTATGTGGAACATTGCTTTTTCAAGACCTATTCTGACCCCCACCCAGAATTCCTTCTCTGATATGCTGATGATATCATTGGTGCTGCTTCTCTTTCTTGTCCAGAATTGGAAATGTTTTATCAATTTCACTTCCAATTTCCACCTGGCTCTCACCTTCACCTTCACCATCCCTGACTCCTTCGTTCCCTCCCTCGACATCTCTGTTTCTACTTCTGAGGATAGGCTGGCCACCAATATCCACCACTAACTCCCACAGTTACCGTGACTGTACAGCCTCACACCCTGCTTCTTGTAAAGACTCTATTCCATTCTCCCAGTTCCTCCATCTCCATAGCATCTGTTCTGACAATGCCAGTTTTGACAATGGAGCCTCTGAAATGTCCACTTTCTTCCTGAACTGAGGCTTCTCCAACACTGTTGTTGACAGGGCCTTCAGCTGTGTCCAAACCATCTCCTGCGAGGTGGATTAATTTATTACCAGGCAGCTGTTGGAATTCACTTGCTCCAAGTGATGACTGAGCAACGTGACACATGCAAATACTTCGACAATTAATACAACGTCTGCCATCACGCGTGGTGTACATGCTTTCAAATAATAACATCACATATTTCTTTGCAGTCAATACGGTAAAATGCTGAGGTCCATACTGCCTTTGTGAGCAACAACAATGCTGTTCAGGGTCAGGCACCTGCAGCAGCGAAGTGGTCAGTCAGTGCTCAGCCTCACTCCTACTTAAGGCTTTGCATCAAACATTAGTGCTCAAAGATCTATGTTTAGGTCTACCCAAGAGTGCCAAATGAATCCCTTCACTGATCTGAGGGAAGAGAATTCAACCTCAGCAAAAGCACATGCATAGCTGGCTGGTATGCACCCAGAAAACACATCTACAAAAGCACCAACATTTATTTTCCAAGATTCTGGAATCTTTATCTTAGATCAACAGAGGCAGTGAACATAGAACATGTAATCGCTCATCAGAGAGGAAGCTGAAGCAGAAAAGACATGCATTTGATGGATAGTACAATTAAGAATCAGGTTCGATACGGAGGAGTCCTGGGGGAAAAAGCATCAAGAGTGTGATAAAACAAAAATTAACTGCTAACTACCAGGAATCCAAACGTCTTCTGTCAAGATAGCGATATTAAAAGGGTGGTAAAAAGGAATGGGGTGATTAGGGATCAGTTGGGGATCTACAAATTGATCTACAAATTGAAGAACTCAGAGTGTATTTAGAACAGTTTCCTGAAACAATATATTGTAGATCCAGCCAGTGATCAGGCTGTGCCTCATTTGTAATGAGGCAGGTTTCACAAATCATCTCAGAGTAAAAGATCCCTGTCGAAACAATCGTCATAACACATCATTTAGTTAATTTAGCATTCAGTTTGAGAGGGAGAAACCTGGGTTGAAAACAATTATGCTAAACTTAAATGAGGATCATCACAAAAGAGTGAGGGCAGAGCAGGCTGGAGTGGACTAGAAAAGGAGTTTAGCAGCAAAGACGGTTGAGGATCAATGGTTGACATTGTTCAGAAATTAGTTCACAGCACACAACAAAGTTATCACAGTGAGAAAGAAGGATTCTAGGAAAGGGATGAACCAACCATGGTTAACCAGGGAAGCTAAGGAGGATATCAAAATGAAAGAAAATACATACAATGGAGCAGTGATTAGTGCAAAACAGAGGATTGGGAACGTTTTAAAAACTAAATAATGTCAATCAATAAAAAGGGAGAAGATAAACTTTAAGGATAAACATACAAGTAATATAAAAACAGATAGCAACAGCTTCTTTAAAGCACCCAAAGTAAACATAGGCCCCTTTGAGAATAAGGGAAATAATAAGAGGGAATCAGGAAATGGCAGGGCAGTTGAATAAATACTTGCATCAGCCTTTTCAGTAGAAAACAGAAATTGCATTCCAAAATTATGAAACTTTCTAGGGCAAAAGGAGGAGAGGAAAAAATGCAAGAACTAATGGTGTTAAAGTCCGATAGTCCTCTTGACCTGATCAAATGCATTCCAGTATACTAAAGGGAGTAGCTACAGTGATAGTGGATGCACAGGTAGATATCTTACAGGAATTTTTAAATTCTGTAAAAGTCCCAGCGGATTGGGGAACTGTCATTTGGCCCCTCTCCTCCCTCTCTATCCCTTACTGAGGCCCACGATCAGAATCAGTACACACTTAGCTCTCCCACGCTCCCTTCAGGCCCTCTCCCACCCTCTATCCCTTCCTGCGGCCCGCTATCAGACTCAGTACAAACTGGGCTCTGTCCCTCCCTCCATTCAGCCCCTCTCCCCCAACTCTATCCCTTACGGAGGCCTCTATCAGACTCAGTACAAACTGGGCTCTCTCCCTCCCTCCATTCAGCCTTTCTAACCCCTCCCTATCCCCCATCCCTCCCTGAGCAAGGCCCCTATCAGAATGGGAGCAGCATCATTAAGTTGGGATGATTTGTTGGGTGGGTGCACTGTATTCTATTCTCTTTTGTATGTGTTTAATTTGGTAATCTTGTAAATAAATTCTGTCTTGTTTAAAACTCAGTGGTTTGACTAGCTGCAACACACCTGGAGTATGTACTATACACCTGCTTAAAACAACGAGCAAAGTTAGGGTCTTGAAATGTTTTGAGGGGGTCTGGCCTAATCCATAAGACTGCGCACAGATGCTGCCAGGCGCTCTGAGTAATTCCAACATTCTCTGTTTTTGATTTCCAGCATCCGCAGTATTTTGATTTTAGATCACTGTAACAGCTTCAATGCAGCATCTATCATTGACATTGGCTTTGTAAAATGAACGGATTGGAGGTGAGCATCATAGAAAAGGAAATGATCTAGTTGCACGTTTGGAATGTGGATGAGCATCAGTGTCCAAATGTTGATTCTTATTTTAAAAGATTGTCCAGGAAATACTAATTTCTGTTTCATGTACAAATCTGTGCATCATGCAGTTAGGTGTAGCATTTCATCTTAGTGAGCCTTTTTAATCAGAGGTAAAACCCAATCCTGATTTGCATTTGCAATTTTGACCTGTTTTGGTCAGTATGATGTTCAAATTTCTCTTGCTTCCCACTGTGAGACACATTATTGCACTGTATGTTGTTCAATGATAGCTGTGGTCCACACAGTATCTGTTGAATTTGTGATATTATCCATTGGAACAGTTTCTTTTGGCAACAAAATGTTAAGATCCTGGGATTTCTGTTTAAGATTTCACTTTCTTGTGCACAGTATACATTTCCATTTTCCAGGGTTTTCAAGTTGATTTCATTTTTGCACCGAAAGTTATTCCACTGTTGCTGATATTGTCCCTTAATCTGCAGTACACTGTCCCCTTTGTGTAGGGTTTACAGATTCCCTGCATATTCTCTTTGAAATTGTAAATTAAAGCTGTGAAGAACAAGTGAAGCAATTAATAAGGTGCGGTTTTGTTAACAGCTGTATTCACTGCCTTGCAGGGTTGAATGTTCAGGTTTCTGATTTCAATGTCATCCGTGTGCAGGTCAGCATCACCCTGTAATACAGCCTTCAAGCCATCTCTGAGGAGCAAGAACTATATTCCAGTCCTACACACACGTGATGCATACAACATGCTGCTTAGTTTTATCTCTGCCCCCACAACTCCTCCTCCAAGGGACAAGATTCTTGTGAAGATGCAGGCTCTGTGTTGTAGTGTGTTTAGCATCTTAAAGATACCAGTAGCCTCTGAGGAACACACGACTTTCGTACACATGGACATAGACTGCTTGGAGGCAGTAAAGAGAGATCTTCAAGTGAAATGAGATTAGTGACTGTTTTGCACACGGTCAGAACGTTCAGCATCAGAGAGTGGAAGGTCAGGGGGATAGTAAATACACAAGTGGAGGTGGAGTTGGGAGAGGGGACAGGCTCAGAGGGAAGGGGAGGGGAGGAATGTTCCAGAGGGTTGTGGGAATGTCTAAGTTGCTGCAGCTTATGTTCCTTACTAGCTGAAAGGAAAAGGAAAGGTTTCTTGTGAGATTATTGAATAAGCCAGAGAATGCAGTGGGCCCAGGGGAATGGACAGCTCTGAGCCAGTGAGAGGCAGTGCTGATCGAGAGAGAGAGATGGAGAGTGTGCATATGGCAGCATGCAGCCCGGAGTGGAGATCTCAGGATGCGATGGGAACTGCTGTCTGAGGAGTATTGTACATCACAGAGATACCTGTGATCCTGGGTGGATTCAAAACAGGAAGGATGATACTTGATTTGGAATCCAAGTGGGGTACGTCTGAGCTGGAGGCTGTCATTGAGGAGTATGATGTGGCTGTTGGAAACACGGTTTGATAAATACCTTGTCAAACTTCAAGAGCAACTCTAAAAGTAATGACAGTGATCAAGGAAAAAGATTAGAACAGAAATCCCTGTGAGAGAGAGGAGCAGAACTTCTTCAAAGTGGACATACCTGGAAGAAATGTGGCAGTGTGTTAAACTTTAAAATATAAAAAAGAACTGTTGATACAGGAGACCCAGGACAAAAGACAGAAAGAACTGGAGCACTTCCCCCATCACTTTCTGCTTTTGTTCCATCATGACCTCCTCGCTCTTGTATTCAATGCCTTGACGATTAAAGGTCATTGTCCCTGTTCTTTGGTTGCTGTATATAAATTATCTATTTCACTTTAAGGTTCCTATCAGACCATCTTCATATTTCCTCTCTGTCTTCCTCATTTAGTTTGTTATAGTTTCGAAAATTTCTTTTGTTCTCTACAAAGTTGTTCTGCACAAGTACAACTATTCCAAGATTTGACATTCCATCATTCTAACTTGTCTTTATATTATTGTGCAATCTTTTCCTCTTGTAACACCCTTACCCCTCTCTGAAACCATTTGCCTCCTGGGCTGTAGGTTTAAATTCATTCAGTCTAGTGTGGTTAGATTTTTTAGAGCTTTGGTTTGGTCCCATGCCCCTCCTTCCTCTCCCCAACTTAAAAAAACCCCCAATCATTTTCAAACATTTTATTTTGTTCAAAATGCTCCCATTAAATTAACTTCTGAAGCTTTTTCAACCAATGCCTTCTATATCATTAAAGAAACATGTTTTAAAATATGTTTCTGGTCAACATTTTCATTAATTCATCTTCATACCCTTTCCTGGATACTTTTCCCCAATGGTGTTGATGATATCTCCAATGTCGTGACACTCTATCCTTCATTTCTAACCAAAGGATCAACTTTTGTACCATTCTTGCATTCCAAGGCTGTAAATGATCCCTTGATAGAGACTGCCACTACCCCCCGCCCCCCCAACTTTATTCGATTCTCCCTGACTCCTTTGTGAATAAGATTATTCAGCTTCCAATCCTACTCTAGTCAAAACCATTCTCTTTTGATGTTCCATTGTCATGCTCTGGAACAGTGTACCCTTGTAGCTCCATCAAATATGTTCTCAGCATTTGGTGGAATGGTGACTTAGTGGTTAGCACTGCTGCCTCACAGGGCCAGGGACCCAAATTCAATTTCAGCCTTGGGCAACTGTCTGTGCAGATTTGCACGTTCTCACAATGCTTGTGTGGGTTTCCTCTGGGTGCTCTGATTTCCTCCCACCATCCAAAGAGTGCAGGTCCGGTGAATGGGCCATTCTAAATTACCCATGGAGTTAGGTGCATAAATCAGAGGGAAATTACCCAGGGTGTTAGGTGCATTCGTCAGAGGAAAATGGGTCTGGTTGCTTTACTCTTCGCAGGGTTGGTGTGAACTTGTTGGGCTGAAGGATCTGTTTCCACTCTGTGGGTAAGCTAATCTAACATTTTATGCAGCTGTGTGAGTCCAACTCAAATTGGTCACGGACAATCTCACTTGGTTTACTCTCCACTGTCGTCCTGTCTGTTCTTTATAATGTCCTTTCTTACCTTCATTTCTCTTCCTTGGAGATGTTGGATTCTCGATAAATGTTCAATAAGACAGAATAAAACAAAAAAAAACAAGATTAGACATTGAAAGGACATTAAACATTTGGCAGAAATGAAGATGGAAAAGAGGCTACGTTTTTGTTAATAAAATGTTTTTAAATCAATGAAGAAGCTTTTATTGTTATGGAGCTGATGAGATGCAAAGGTGCATCTGGGAGGCAGTTCCATTATCATTCAGATGGACAAATCCCAATCTTGGAAAGCTGAATCCGATTTGGAATATTGTGGAGAATGATATGCCATTTTCCACAGCCACGATTAGTCACAATGGAATCTCAGCAAAGGAGCAAGAATGAAGGTGAGGTAGAAGGGTCCAGCAAAGTTGGATTTATATTCCTTTTGGAGAAGAACCTTATTGCAGAGGTGATCCAGGTCAATGGGCCAACCTGTAGACCCAGGGCTAAAGAAGAGAAGAAAGCTTTGAAAGATTTGAAAATAAATCTTGCCCCCAGCACATATGTTGAAGATTATTCAACTCAATCCTTCAATACGGAGCTGGACAAATACTGACTTGGTTACAGAGTATCCCAGCATTGGAAGGACCATAATGGACAGCTTACTCAGTAGGTGTGAACTCTGCTGAATGCCTGAGATATGGTCCCGGAATGAATATTTCTGGCATTTGAGACTGAATAATTTTTGATGTATAATTCATTCACAGTGATCCAACTTGGGACTTTTCTGATCCAAAGTTTATGATGGCTGCATACCAATACACTGTTGGCATCAGATTCCATATCAAGTCTTTTAGGCCATCCCATGTTTCATCAATGAGTGGTGGCTAATCGGATGGAATGGATATTTCAATGCGTTCTTTAACTCCTGTCTGAATTTAATCTGAGTTACAGCGTAAATACATGTGTTTGTGCAGCAACTGAGTAGTCGGAGTGCATCTCCAATCTGTTCTGCTGTTGTTGAATCAACCTTAATCCTGTAATAAGACATGATTGAAACCCGACCAAGAGTGGAATGTACGACTTATGTAAACCACAACAGGGTAAAGTTGCCTGAAATACTGAAGAGTAGAATGATAGATTTTCTTCGATGCTCAATCTCAGGATCATCCTCTCCTTCGCTGCTCGTCTTGTTCCAGCGAGCCCTGCAGATTCGATTGGCTGCTCAAATATGCTGGACAGTCAGGGCATTGAGAGTCAAAATAAGGAGGAATGGAATAAGTGGTGTTATGCTACATTGAAGCAACTCAAAGGTAAATCACATTGAGGAGACATAATATTCTAAGCTATTCCTTAAGCAGTACCAGGGGATATTGTCATTTATTTCATATGGCTCATACTGAAAGTACCAGGGAATGTTTTTTAAGCAACTAAGCAGACAAATTGTTCTGATTACGATTGCTGCAGTTTTCTCAGTGCAACAATTTCTTTATTTTCTTTTCAGTCTCTGGCAACAATTGACAACAAAACGTTCAAAAGTGAAGGAGACTGTTAACCACACCGAGCTGTCTGAAGCTGCATATCGCAGGACCCCTCTGAGACTACAAATGAGAGCAATGTTCAGGAAACTGTCTGGGAAATAGGAATCATCAATCTGATCAAACATGACATCGACAATAACCACCAGTAGATCCGTCATTGCCATGGATACCAGGTAGCGAGTGATGCACTTTGACAGACCACACTTTCCCCGAGACAGGATTGTAAATGCCACGATAGTAACTGTGAACAAGATGAAACATAAACATTTCATGATCAGTTACACAACACAAGCATCAGCTCAATTCAGAGCGAGATGATTACATTCAGATGAAGTGGGAACAGTGAACATAGAAGCTAGGGCCAGGCATTGGCCCCTACTTCAGCCCAGGGTGAGGATGATGAAAGGACACTAGAAACCTGGGGTGGGGAGCAAGCCAATCAGTATTACGGAGACCAGACCAGATTGGAGGAGGGACATTTCACAGGGGCAATTCTGAATTGCTTACCCTTGCTAACAATCCCTCTCTTAGTACTCTCTGCTGGTCTACCTGTCCTAATTTACTGTAAAGGCCGTGCAAGGGTACAGGAATTCTGAAAGCTTGTAGCAGAACTGCATACATTCACTGATCATTAAAGTTTGAACAAGCCTGGTCTCTTTACTCTGAGAGAAAAGACTGATGTCGGAAGAGCTATCATTTAGAGGGTGATTACTGAGGCCATCAGCATGAGACAATCACCAAGAAATCCATTGGCAAGTTCAACATAAATATCTTCAGCCAATGTGTGATGAGAATGTGGACTTGTAATCACAGGGAGTAGCTCAAACAAATAGTTGAGATGCAATTAAAGGGAGCTGACAAGCACATGAGGGAGACAGGAATAGATGGTTGCAATGACAGATTCAGATGAAGAAAATGTGAAAGAAGCAGGAATGGGATTTTAATGTCACCATGGACTGTTTCTGCTGAATAGTCTATTTCCCACTTGGTGTCAGAATTGAGAGACAATAGAAATCATGGTTACGCTTGGGGTTGGACAAGGCATAGACAGCGAGATTGTGAGTGCAAGGAGACTGCCCACAAGAGAAAATGAGCAGCACTGACCAGGGCAAACAGTGATAAGCGAATTAAATCTAGGAGATAACCCCAGAGCGATATAGGAAATGTGACTGAAGATTAATGGTGGAGGTCAGGGAGTGATTAAACAGACCAATTGCAATCCCTCAAATTGTGACAAATGGTCAATTAGGTCATTACATTTGGTCAATTTTTATTGGTCTTCTACATTACCCACGCTATTGCTCTTAAACCAAGGGTCTGACCAAGTTACATGACCAGTGAAGCCAGAGTTTGAGAAAGCTGTGATAAGGACAGGGAGTGAGTCTATAAGAGATATGATTGGAACAGGCGATACAGTGGTCAGATGTGGACAGACTGGTTCCAGAGGGAAAAAGCTAGATCACAGATCCACATTGCATGGCTGTCGTAGCATGCTGAAATGTCTTGCAATTGATGAAAAGACAATATTACAATGTATGTGCATGTGTAAATGTTGGATTTTGAATGTGTTCCAAACATGAAAATTCACCTCTCATTAGTACCACATGTGATTAGCGTAGATTCCCTACAGTGATCTGTGGGCCCTCCGGCCCAACCAGTCCACACTGACCCTCTGAAGTGTAACCGACCCAGACCCATTTTCCTCTGACTAATGTACCTAGCACTATGGGCAATTTAGCACGGCCAGTTCACCTGACCTGCACATCGTTGGACTGTGGGAGGAAAACTGAGCACCCAGAGGAAACCTGCACAGACACGGGGAGGATATGCAAACACCACACAAACATTCACTCGAGGCTGGAATCGAAGCTGGGACCCTGGTGCTGTGAGGGAACAGTGCTAACCACTGGGCCACCGTGCCGCCCACTGATGTACTCAGATCCGGCGTCCTGCTCCTACTGTTTTGGCACTCCACTGTTGGTCCTTGTTTAGCTGCTTTATAATAACAGGAGCAGTATTTAATGGAAGGTGCAATGTATACCTTCCTGCCTTTATAATGCATTAAAATATTTCATCTGGGGATGATTTCTCTCTATAAACCTTCTATTTAGGATATTTTTGGCAGCTTCTCTTGTCCATGCTCGAATATATACACAACTTGAAGTCCACTTCCCTTCCCTGCTGTTGTTCCTTATCTTAGTCTCCCATTGTAACCATTCCCTTCCCTTCTCCATCACATGCTCATGGAGATTCCCATTGAATGCGTTTCAACCACACCCTGTGCAAGTGCGTTCCACCTTCTCACCACAGCCGGGGAGGTGGTATGTTCTGTGAGGGTCTGATTGGAATTCATATTGGATCTCCTATTCAATGTCCTCCATTTCCTCACAAGAGGAGAGATTCTATGTGTATTGCTGTGTAATTAAGAATGTGAAACTCTTATCACTGAAACAACAATTTAGTTGAATTCATTGAGTCAGTTTGTGAAATTTGTTTCGCTGAATTATTGATAATAGTTTGATTCATTGAATGAGGCAGTCAACACCCTTCTTCGAATGTATGTTGGTTCAGGAAATGAACAAGATTACGAAAAGTCATTGCAAGCAAGAATGAAGTTTGTTTCTTTGAATGAATGCGGGAGTTTAGTATCATTGAATGCATGAATGTAGGTTTATTCAATGAATGTGTGAAACTCATTTCACTGAATCAAGGAATGCAGCTTAATTCATTGAATGAGTGAGTGAAACCCGTTTCAGAAAATCTCTGACTATTGTTTGATTCACTAAGAAAGTGAAACGCCAGTCAATGAAACAACAATTCAGTTTATTTCATTGAGTCAGTTTGTGAAACTTGTTTCCCTGAATTATTGATATTTGTTTGATTCATTGAATGAGACAGTCAAATCCCTTCTTCTTTGCATGTACATTGGTTCACGAAATAAACAAGATCAGGAAAAGTCATTGCAAGCAAGAATGAAGTTTGTTTCTATGAATGAATGCGGGAGTTAAGTTTCATTGAATGCATTAATGTAATTTGATTTATTGAATGAGCGTGTAAAAGTCATTTCACTGAATCAAGGAATGTAGCTTATTTCATTGAATGAGTGAGTGAAACTCGATTCAGTTGATCTCTGAATATAGTTTGGTTCACTGATTAAGTGAGTAAAACACCTTTCACTGAATCAACAACGTAGTTTAATTCGTTGAGTCCGTTTGTGAAACTTGTTTCCCCGAATTATTGATAGTAGTATGATTCATTGAATGAGGCAGTCAACATCCTTCTAGGAATGTGCGTTGGTTCAGGGACTGAGCAAGATCAGGTAAAGTCATTGCAAGCAAGAATGAAGTTTGTTTCTTTGGATGAATGCGGGAGATTAGTTTCATTGAATGCATGAATGTAGTTTGATTCAATGAATGAGTGTGTGAAACTCGTACCACTGAATCACGGAATGTAGCTAAATTCATTGAATGAGTGAGTGAAACACGTTTCAGTGAATCTATGAATGTAGTTTGCTCCACTGAATGAATGAAACACCTTTCACTGAATCAACAATGTAGTTTAATTCATTGAGTCATTTTTTGAATCTGGTGACCCTGAATGATTGGTTGTAGTTTGATTCATTGAATAAGACAGTCAAACCCGCTTCTTGGAATGTAGGTTGATTCACTGAATGAACAAGATCAGCTAAAGTCATTGCATGTATGAATCAAGTTTGTTTCTTTGAATGAATGCTTGAGTTTAGTTTCATTGATTGCATGAATGTCATTTGATTTATTGAATGAGTGTGTGAAACTCATTTCACTGAATCAAGGAATGCAGCTTAATTCATTGAACGAGTGATTGAAACTCGTTTCAGTGAATCTATGACTATTGTTTGATCTACTAATTAAGAAAGTGAAAATCGTTTCATTGAATCTATGGATATAATTTTATTCACTGATTTAGTGGGTGATACACCTTTCACTGAAACAACAATTTAGTTTAATTCATTGCGTCAGTTTGTGAAACTTGATTCCCTGAATTATTGATAGTAGTTTGATTCATTGAATGAGACAGTCAACACCCTTCTTCGAATGTACGTTGGTTCAGGAAATGAACAAGATCAGGAAAAGTCATTGCAAGCAAGAATGAAGTTTGTTTCTATGAATAAATGCGGGAGTTTAGTTTCATTGAATGCATTAATGTAATTTGATTTATTGAATGAGCGTGTAAAAGTCATTTCACTGAATCAAGGAATGTAACTTATTTCATTGAATGAGAGAGTGAAACTCGTTTCAGTGGATCTATGGGTATAGTTTGACTCACTTATTAAGTGAGTGAAACACCTTTCACTGAATCAACAATGTAGTTTAATTCATTGAGTCCGTTTGTGAAACTTGTTTCCCTGAGGTATTGATAGTAGTTTGATTCATTGAATGAGACAGTCAACACCCTTCTTAGAATGTACGTTGGTTCAGGGAATGAACAAGATCAGCTGAAGACATTGCATGAATGAATGAAATTTGTTTCTTTGAATGAATACGGGAGTTTAGTTTCATTGATTGCATGAATGTAGTTTGATTTATTGAATGAGTGTGTGAAAGTTATTTCACTGAATCAAGGAATATAGCTTAATTCATTGAATGAGTCAGTGAAACACGTTTCAGTGAATCTATGAATATAGTTTGCTCCACTGAATGAATGTATCACGTTTCACTACATCAACAATATTGTCGAATTCATTGAATTAGTTTTTTAAACTCGTTTGATTCATTGAATGAGACAATCTAACTAACTTCATTGAATGTAGGTTGATTTACTGAATCAACAAGATCATCTAAAATCATTGAATGCATGAATCAAGTTTGTTCCTTCGAATGAATGCGTGAGACTGGTTTCCGTGAATGCATGATCGTAATTTGATTTATTGAATGTGTGTGAAAGTCATTACACTGTATCAAGGAATGTCGCTTAATGCATTGAATGAGTGAGTAAAACTCGTTTCGGTGGATCTATGGGTATAGTTTGACTCACTTATTAAGTGAGTGAAACACCTTTCACTGAATCAACAATGTAGTTTAATTCATTGAGTCCGTTTGTGAAACTTGTTTACCTGAATTATTGACAGTAGTTTGATTCATTGAATGAGACAGTCAACATCCATCTAGGAATGTATGTTGGTTCAGGGACTGAACAAGATCAGGTAAAGTCATTGCAAGCAAGAATAAAGTTTGTTTCTTTGGATGAATGCGGGAGTTTAGTTTCCTAAACTCTTTTCACTGTATCAACAATATAGTTTAATTCATTGTATCAGTTTGTCAATTATTGATAGAAGTCTGATTCATTGAATGAGAGAGTCAAACACACTTTATGAATGTAGGTAGATGCACTGAATGAACAAGATCAGCTAAAGTCAAGCATGTGTGAATGAAGTTTGATTGTTTGAACGAATGGTTGAGTTTAGTTGCATTTAATGCATGAATGTAGTTTGATTCAATGAATGAGTGTGTGAAACTCATTTCACTGAAACTAGGAATGTAGCTTAATTCATTGAATGAGTGAGTGAAATTCGTTTCAGTGAATCTATGGATATAATTTTATTCACTGATTTAGTGGGTGATACACCTTTCACTGAAACAACAATTTAGTTTAATTCATTGCGTCAGTTTGTGAAACTTGATTCCCTGAATTATTGATAGTAGTTTGATTCATTGAATGAGACAGTCAACACCCTTCTTCGAATGTACGTTGGTTCAGGAAATGAACAAGATCAGGAAAAGTCATTGCAAGCAAGAATGAAGTTTGTTTCTATGAATAAATGCGGGAGTTTAGTTTCATTGAATGCATTAATGTAATTTGATTTATTGAATGAGCGTGTAAAAGTCATTTCACTGAATCAAGGAATGTAACTTATTTCATTGAATGAGAGAGTGAAACTCGTTTCAGTTGATCTCTGAATATAGTTTGGTTCCCTGATTAAGTGAGTGAAAAGCCTTTCACTGAATCAACAATGTAGTTTAATTCATTGAGTCCGTTTGTGAAACTTGTTTCCCTGAGGTATTGATAGTAGTTTGATTCATTGAATGAGACAGTCAACACCCTTCTTAGAATGTACGTTGGTTCAGGGAATGAACAAGATCAGCTGAAGACATTGCATGAATGACTGAAATTTGTTTCTTTGAATGAATACGGGAGTTTAGTTTCATTGATTGCATGAATGTAGTTTGATTTATTGAATGAGTGTGTGAAAGTTATTTCACTGAATCAAGGAATATAGCTTAATTCATTGAATGAGTCAGTGAAACACGTTTCAGTGAATCTATGAATATAGTTTGCTCCACTGAATGAATGTATCACCTTTCACTGCATCAACAATATTGTCGAATTCATTGAATTAGTTTTTTAAACTCGTTTGATTCATTGAATGAGACAATCTAACTAACTTCATTGAATGTAGGTTGATTTACTGAATCAACAAGATCATCTAAAATCATTGAATGCATGAATCAAGTTTGTTCCTTCGAATGAATGCGTGAGACTGGTTTCCGTGAATGCATGATCGTAATTTGATTTATTGAATGTGTGTGAAAGTCATTACACTGTATCAAGGAATGTCGCTTAATGCATTGAATGAGTGAGTAAAACTCGTTTCGGTGGATCTATGGGTATAGTTTGACTCACTTATTAAGTGAGTGAAACACCTTTCACTGAATCAACAATGTAGTTTAATTCATTGAGTCCGTTTGTGAAACTTGTTTCCCTGAGGTATTGATAGTAGTTTGATTCATTGAATGAGACAGTCAACACCCTTCTTAGAATGTACGTTGGTTCAGGGAATGAACAAGATCAGCTGAAGACATTGCATGAATGACTGAAATTTGTTTCTTTGAATGAATACGGGAGTTTAGTTTCATTGATTGCATGAATGTAGTTTGATTTATTGAATGAGTGTGTGAAAGTTATTTCACTGAATCAAGGAATATAGCTTAATTCATTGAATGAGTCAGTGAAACACGTTTCAGTGAATCTATGAATATAGTTTGCTCCACTGAATGAATGTATCACCTTTCACTACATCAACAATATTGTCGAATTCATTGAATTAGTTTTTTAAACTCGTTTGATTCATTGAATGAGACAATCTAACTAACTTCATTGAATGTAGGTTGATTTACTGAATGAACAAGATCATCTAAAATCATTGAATGCATGAATCAAGTTTGTTCCTTCGAATGAATGCGTGAGACTGGTTTCCGTGAATGCATGATCGTAATTTGATTTATTGAATGTGTGTGAAAGTCATTACACTGTATCAAGGAATGTCGCTTAATGCATTGAATGAGTGAGTAAAACTCGTTTCGGTGGATCTATGGGTATAGTTTGACTCACTTATTAAGTGAGTGAAACACCTTTCACTGAATCAACAATGTAGTTTAATTCATTGAGTCCGTTTGTGAAACTTGTTTACCTGAATTATTGACAGTAGTTTGATTCATTGAATGAGACAGTCAACATCCATCTAGGAATGTATGTTGGTTCAGGGACTGAACAAGATCAGGTAAAGTCATTGCAAGCAAGAATAAAGTTTGTTTCTTTGGATGAATGCGGGAGTTTAGTTTCCTAAACTCTTTTCACTGTATCAACAATATAGTTTAATTCATTGTATCAGTTTGTCAATTATTGATAGAAGTCTGATTCATTGAATGAGAGAGTCAAACACACTTTATGAATGTAGGTAGATGCACTGAATGAACAAGATCAGCTAAAGTCAAGCATGTGTGAATGAAGTTTGATTATTTGAACGAATGGTTGAGTTTAGTTGCATTTAATGCATGAATGTAGTTTGATTCAATGAATGAGTGTGTGAAACTCATTTCACTGAAACTAGGAATGTAGCTTAATTCATTGAATGAGTGAGTGAAATTCGTTTCAGTGAATCTATGAATATAGTTTTCATTTAATGAAAGTGCATTCAACCATTCAATGAAGCAAAGCACACGTCTTAATTCAGTGTGTAGAGCTTATCACATTCATTCAATGCCTTCAGCTTAACGCTTTCATTCAATGAAACGAACTGCATTCATTCATGCAATGAATCAAGCTGCTGTCAACCATTCAAAGAAAAAACAGCGCAGGTTTTAATTCAATTAGATGAACTTATCTCATTCATTCAATATCCCGAGCTTAACAGCATTCATTCATTCATTGAATCAAACTTCAATGAACTTAACTTATAAATTTAATGAAGCAAGCTGCATTTGTGCATTTACTGAAACAAACTGCACACATTCATACATTAAATGAATCAATATTAACTCATTCATTTAATTAATCCAAATGCATCCATTCATTGCATGAATCAAACTGCTTTCATTCATCAAATGACTCAAACCGCACTTATTCATTCAATGAAACAAACTTAGGTCATACATTTAATGAATCCAACAGCATTCATTCATTTAGTGAAAGTGCATTCAACCATTCAATGAAATAAAGCACTTGTGTTTGTACAGTGTGGAGACCTTATCTCATTCATTCAATGCCTTCAGCTTAATGCATTCATTCAATGAAACAAACTGCATTCCCTGCGCGCAACCATTTAATGAAACAGAGCGCATTTCATACTTCAATGAGCAGAGTTTAACTTATTCATTCATTGTCTCGAGCTTAATATAAAAATCAACTGCAATGAATCAAAATGCACTTACTCTTTCAATGAAACTGAACGCAATGAAGTGCAGCTCATCACATTCGTTCAATGTGTCCAGCTTAACGCATTCATTCAATGTAACAAACTGCATTCGTTCGTTCATTGAATCAAAGTTCAATCATACGTTCTTTGAAAAAAACTTAACTTATAAATTTAATGCATCAACCTGCATTTGTGCGTTTATTGAAACAAACTGCACACATTCATATATTAAATGAATCAAACTTAACTCATTCATTGAATTTATCCAAATGCATCCATTCATTGCATGAATCAAACTGCTTTCATTCATTAAATGACTCAAACAGCACTTATTCATTCAATGAAACAAACTTAGCACATACATTTAATGAATCCAACTGCATTCATTCATTTATTTAAAGTGCATTCAACCATTCAATGAAACAAAGCCTTTGTGTTTTTACAGTGTGTAGAGCTTATCTCATTCATTCAATGCCTTGAGCTTAACACATTCATTCAAAGAAACAAACTGCTTTCCTTCATTTATTGAACCTAACTTCAATCATTCAATCAGTGAATTAAACGCTATTCTTTGATTCAATGAAACAAACGTAACTCTTTGAAACAATGAATAAAGTTTGAATGATTGAATGAACGATTGAAGTTTGATTCATGAAATGAATTAAGACAGGTTGATACATTTAATCAACGTTAAATTTATTCGAATAACGATTGATTCATTGCATGAAGGCAGTTTGTTTCATTGAATGATCGAGTTAAGCTCGTGGCCTAGAATTCACAAGACACACTCTACTCATTCATTTAGCACGTGTGCTTTGTTTAACGGAATGTTTGAAAAGTAGTTTGATTTCATGAATGAAGGAATGCATGCAATTTGATTCATTAAATATATCAATATTGCATGATTGACTAATTAAGAATGTGAAACTCCATTCACCGAATCGACAATGTAGTTTAATTCATTGAGTCACTTCGTGAAACACCTTTCCCTGAATTATTGATAGCAGTTTGATTCATTGAAAGAGACAGTCAACCCCGCTTCTTTCAAAGTGGTTTGATTCACTGAATGAACAAGATCAGCTAAAGTCATTGCAAGCAAGAATGAAGTTTGTTTCTTTGAATGAATGGGAGAGTTTAGTTTCATTGAATGCATGAATGTAATTTGATTTGTTGAATGAGTGTGTGAAAGTCATTTCAATGAATCAAGTAATGTATTGAATGAGTGATTGAAACTCAATTCAGTGTGTCTATGAATGCAATTAGGTCCACGTATTCAGTGGACTTAACTATATTCATAGATACACTGAATCGAGTTTTAATCACTCATTCAATGAATTAAGCCGCACTCCTTGATTCAGTGAAATGACTTTCACACACTCATTCAATAAATCAAACTACATTCATGCATTCAATGAAATTAAACAGACGCATTCATGCAATGTCTTCAGCTGATGTTGTTCATTCAGTGAATCAAACTACCTTGAACGAAACTGGTTTGACTGTCTCTTTCAATGAATCAAACTTACTTAATCAGTGAATCAAACTATATTCAGAGATCAGCTGAATCGAGTTTCACTCACTCATTCAATGAATTAAGCGACATTCCTTGATTCAGTGTAATGACTTTCAATAAATCAAATTACAATCATGCATTCAAGGAACCTAATCTCACGCATTCATTTGAAGGAACAAACTTGATTCGTGCGTGCAATGATTTTAGCTGGTCTTGTTTATTCAGTGAATCAACCTACATTCAATGAAGACAGTTAGACTGTCTCAATCAATGAATCAAACGAGTTTGAAAAACTAATTCAATGAATTAAACTATATTGTTGATGCAGTGGAAGGCGTTGTATTCATTCAGTGGAGCAAACTACATTCATAGATTCACTGAAACGTGTTTCACTGAACATTCAATGAATTAAGCTACATTCCTTGATTCAGTGAAATGACTTTCACACACTACATTCCAAGAAACGGGTTTGACTGCCTTATTCAAAGAATCAGACTACTATCAATCATTCAGGGTGACGAGTTTCACAAACTGACTCAATGAATTAAACTGCTTGTTTATTCAGTGAAAGGTGTTTCATTCATTCAGTGGATCAAACTACATTCATATATTCACTGAAACGTGTTTCACTCACTCATTCAATGAATTAAGCTACATTCATTGATTCAGTGAAATGAGTTTCACACACTCGTTCATTGAATAAAACTACATTCATGCATTCAATGAAACTAAACTCCCGCATTCATTCAAAGAAACAAACTTCATTCTTGCTTGCAATGACTTTACCTGTCTTGCTCATTCCCTGAAACAACATACATTCCTCTAAGGACGTTGACTGTCTCATTCAATGAAACAAACTACTGTCAATCATTCAGGGTGACGAGTTTCACAAACTGACTCAATTAATTAAACTACATTGTAGATTCAGTGAATGATGTTTCACTCACTTAATCAGTGAATTAAACTATGTTCATAGATTCACTGAAGCGAGTTTCACTCACTCATTCAATGGATTTAGCTACATTCCTTGATTCAGTGAAATGAGTTTCACACACTCATTCATTGAATAAACCAGCATTCATGCATTCAATGACACCAAACTCCCGCATTCATTCACAGAAACAAACTTCATTCTTGCTTGCAATGACTTTACCTGATCTTGCTCATTCCCTGAACCAACGGAAATTCCTAGAAGGATGTTGACTGTGTCATCAATGAATCAAACTATTATCAATCATTCAGGGTGACGAGTTTCACAAACTGACTCAATGAATTAAACTACATTGTTGAATCAGTGAAAGGTGTTTCATTCATTCAGTGGATCATACTACATTCATAGATTCACTGAAACGTGTTTCACTCACTCATTCAATGAATTAAGCTACATTCCGTGATTCAGTGAAATGAGTTTCACACACTCATTCATTGAATCAAACTACATTCGTGCATTCAATGAAACTAAACTCCCGCTTTCATTCAAAGAAACAAAATTCATTCTTGCTTGGAATGACTTTACCTGATATTGTTCATTCCCTGAACGAACGTACATCCTAGAAGGATGTTGACTGTCTCATTTAATGAATCAAACTACTATCAATCATTCAAGGGTGACGAGTTTCACAAACTGACTTAAAGAATTAAACGACATTGTTGATTCAGTGAAATGTGTTTTACTCACTTAATCAGTGAATCAAACTATATTCAGAGATCAACTGAAACGAGTTTCACTCGCTCATTCAATGAAATAAGCTACATTCCTTGTTTCAGTTAAATGACTTTTACACGCTCATTCAATAAATCAAATTACATTAATGCATTCAATGAAACTAAACTCCCGCATTTATTCAAAGAAACAAACTTCAGCCATTCATGCAATGTCTTCAGCTGATCTTGTTCATTCCCTGAACCAACGTACATTCTAAGAAGGGTGTTGACTGTCTCATTCAATGAATCAAACTACTATCAATACTTCAGGGAAACAAGTTTCACAAACGGACTCAATGAATTAAACTACATTGTTGATTCAGTGAAAGGTGTTTCACTCACTTAATCAGTGAATCAAACTATATTCAGAGATCAACTGAAACGAGTTTCACTCGCTCATTCAATGAAATAAGCTACATTCCTTGTTTCAGTTAAATGACTTTTACACGCTCATTCAATAAATCAAATTACATTAATGCATTCAATGAAACTAAACTCCCGCATTTATTCATAGAAACAAACTTCATTCTTGCTTGCAATGACTTTTCCTGATCTTGTTCATTTCCTGAACCAACGTACATTCGAAGAAGGGTGTTGACTGTCTCATTCAATGAATCAAACTACTATCAATAATTCAGGGAATCAAGTTTCACAAACTGACGCAATGAATTAAATTAAATTGTTGTTTCAGTGAAAGGTGTATCACTCACTTAATCAGTGAATAAAACTATATCCATAGATTCAATGAAACGATTTTCACTTTCTTAATTAGTAGATCAAACAATAGTCATAGATTCACTGAAACGAGTTTCAATCACTCATTCAATGAATTAAGCTGCATTCCTTGATTCAGTAAAATGAATTTCACACACTCATTCAATAAATCAAATTACATTCATGCAATCAATGAAACTAAACTCTCCCATTCATTCAAAGAAACAAACTTCATTCTTGCTTGCAATGACTTTAGCTGATCTTGTTCATTCAGTGTATCAACCTACATTCCAAGAAGCGGGTTTGACTGTCTTATTCAATGAATCAAACTACAACCAATCATTCAGGGTGACCAGTTTCACAAACTGACTCAATGAATTAAACTACATTGTTGAATCAGTGAAAGGTTTTTCAGTCATTCAGTGGATCAAACTACATTCATAGATTCATTGAAACGAGCTTCACTCACTCATTCAACGAATTAAGCTACATTCTTTGATTCATTGAAATGACTTTCACACAGTCATTCAATAAATCAAACTACATTCATGCATTCAATGAAACTAAGCTCCCGCATTCATTCAAAGAAACAAATTTCATCCTTGCCTGCAATGACTTTACCTGATCTTGTTCATTCCCTGAACGAACGTACATTCAAAGAAGGGTTTTGGTTGTCTCATTCAATGAATCAAACCACTATCAATAATTCAGGGAAACAAATTTCACAAACTGACTCAATGAATTAAACTACATTGTTGATTCAGTGAAAAGCGTTTCACTCACTTAATCAGTGAATCAAACTATATTCAGAGATCAACTGAAACGTGTTTCACTCACTCATTCAATGAAATAAGCTACATTCCTTGATTCAGTTAAATGACTTTTACACGCTCATTCAATAAATCAAACTACATTAAAGCATTCAATGGAACTAAACTCAACCATTCGTTCAAATAATCAAACTTCATTCACACATGCTTGACTTTAGCTGATCTTGTTCATTCAGTGCATCTACCTACATTCATAAAGCGGGTTTGACTCTCTCATTCAATGAATCAGACTTCTATCTATAATTGACAAACTGATACAATGCATTAAACTATATTGTTGATACAGTGAAAGGAGTTTCACTCACATCTTCAGTGAATCAAACTACATTCATAGATTCACTGAAACGGATTTCACTCTCTCATTCAATTAATTAAGCTACATTCCTTGATTCCGTGAAATTACGTTCACACACTCATTCAATAATTCAAATTATTGAATCCAATGAAACAAATCTCACGCATTCAACCGAAGAAACAAACTTCATTCATACATGCAATGTCTTCAGATGATCTTGTTCATTCACTGAATCCAAGGACTTTGAAAGAAGCAGGTTTGACTGTCTCTTTCAAAGAATCAAACAACTATCAATAATTCAGGGAAAGGTGTGTCACGAACTGACTCAATGAATTAAACTACATTGTTGATTCAGTGAAAGCAGTTTCACTCTCATAATTAGTCAATCAAACTATATTCATAGATATCCTGAAACGGGTTTGACTCACTCATTCAATTAATTAAGCTACATTCCTTGATTCAGTGTAATGACTTTCACACACTCATTCGATAAATGAAATTACGTTCATGCATTCAATGAAACAAAACGCCCGCATTCATTCAAAGAAACAAACTTCATTCTTGCTTGCAATGGCTTTACCAGATCTTGTTCTTTCCCTGAACCAACGCACTTTCAAAGAAGAGTGTTGACTGTCTCATTCAATGAATCAAAGTTCTCTCAATAATTCAGGGAAACAAGTTTCACAAGCTGACTCAATGAATTAAATTACACTGTTGATTCAGTGAAAGCAGTTTCACTTTCTTAATTAGTCAATCAAGCAATATTCATATATTTTCTGAAACGAGGCTGACTCACTTATTCAATGAATTTAGCTACATTCCGTGATTCAGTGAAATGACTTTCACACACTCATTCAATAAATCAAATTACATTCATGCATTCAATGAAACAAAACTTCCGCATTCATTCAAAGAAACAAACTTCAGTCTTGCTTGCAATGGCTTTACCTGATCTTGTTCATTCCCTGACCCAATGCACATTCAAAGAAGATTGTTGACTGTCTCATTCATTAAATGACTCAAACCGCACTTATTCATTCAATGAAACAAACTTAGCACATACATTTAATGAATCCAACTGCATTCATTCATTTATTGAACTTGCATTCAACCATTCAATGAAACAAACCACTTGTGTTTTTAAAGTGTGTAGAGCTTATTTCATTCATTCAATGCCTTGAGCTTAACGCATTCATTCAACGAAACAAACTGCTTTCATTCATTTATTGAATCTAACTTCAATCATTGATTCAGTGAATTAAACGTTATTCTTGAGGGATATTGAATGAATGAGATAAGTTCAACTGATTGTATTAAAACGTGCGTTGTTTCTTTATTGAATGATTGACAGCAGCTTGATTCATTGCATGAATGAATGCAGTTCGTTTCATTTAATGAAAGCGTTAAGCTGAAGGCATTGAATGAATGTGATAAGCTCTACACACTGAATTAAGACGTGTGCTTTGTTTCATTGAAGGGCTGAATGCACTTTCACGAAATGAATGAATGCAGTTGGGTTCATGAAATGTATGCGCTAAGTTTGTTTCATTGAATGAATAAGTGCGGTTTGAGTCATTTAATGAATGAAAGCAGTTTGATTCATGCAATGAATGGATGGATGCATTTGGATTAATTGAATGAATGAGTTAAGTTTGATTCATTTAGTCTATGAATGTGTGCAGTTTGTTTCAATAAATGCACAAATGCAGGTTGATTCATTAGATTTATGAATTGCATTTTTTTTCATAGAACGAATGATTGAAGTTTGATTCAATGAATGAACGAATGCAGTTTGTTTCATTGAATGAATGCGTTAAGCTCGAGACAATGAATGAATGTGATAAGCAGCACTCATTGAATGAACACGCGCATTCAGTTTCATTGAAAGATTAAGTGCATTTTGATTCATTGCAGTTGATTTTGCTATGAAGCTCGAGACAATGAATGAACGAGCTAAGCTCTGCTCATTGGAGTATCAAATGTGCTCTGTTCATTAAATAGTTGAGCGCAGTTTATTTTGCTGAGTGAGGGAATGCAGTTTGTATCATGGAAGAATGAGTGTAGTTTGTTTCAATAAAGTAATGAATATGGCTTGATTCGCTTAATGCATGAGCTAAAGTTGATCCTTGAACGAATGATTGAAGTTTGGTTCAATAAATGAATGAAATCAGTTCGTTTCATTGAATGAATGCGTTAAGCTCAAGGCATTGAATGAATGCAATAAACACTGCACACTGATTTAACACGTGGGCTTTGTGTCGTTGAATGGTTGAATGCGCTTTCAATAAATGAATGAATGCATTTGGATTCATTAAATGTATGTGCTACGTCTGTTTCATTGAAAGAATAAGTGTGGTTTGATTCATTGCGTCAATGAAAGCAGTTTGTTTCCTTTAATGAATGAATGAGTGCAGTTTGTTTCAATAATTGCACAAGTCCAGTTTGATTCATTAAATTTATGAATTAAGTTTGTTTCATAGAACGAATGATTGAAGTTTGATTCAATGAATGAATGAATGCAGTTCTTTTAATTAAATGAATGCGTTAAGCTCGAGACATTGAATGAATGAGTTAAGCTCTACTCATTGAATTAACACCTGTGCTCTGTTTCATTGAATGGTTGAGTGCATTTTGATTCATTGCCGTAGTTTTTTCCATTAAGCTCGAGACATTGAATGAATGAGTTAAGTTCTACTCATTGAATTACCACCTGTGCACTGATTCATTGAATGGTTTAGCGCTGTCTTTTTTGTTGTGTGAGGGAATGCAGTCTGTTTCATTGAATGAATGCATTAAGCTCGAGACTTTGAATGAATGAGATCAGCTCTCCTCATTGAAGTAACACGTGCAATTTGTGTCATTGAGGAATGAGTGTAGTTTGTTTCAATAAAGGAATGAAGATGGTTTGATTCATTAAATGCATGAGCTAAGGTTGTATCATTGAACGAATGATTGAAGTTAGATTCAATAAATGAATGAAAGCAGTTTGTTTCATTGAATGAATCCGTTAAGCGCCAGACATTGAATGAATGAAACAAACGTAACTTATACATTTAATGAATCAAATTGCATGCCTTCCCACATTCATTAAATCAAACAGCTTTTCAACCATTCAGTGAAACAAATCACACGTGTTAATTCAATGAGTGACTTTATCTCGTTAATTCGATGTGTCAAGGTTAACGGAATCATTCAATGAAACAATCTGCATTCATTCATTGAATCTAACTTCAATTAATCATTCCATGTATCAATCGTTATTCAAACAAACTTAACGTTGATTAACTTAACGTTGATACATCAAACTGCATTAAATCATTTCATGAATTGAACTTCAATCGTTCATTCAATCATTCAAACTTCATTCATTGTTTCAAAGAGTCAAGTTTGTTTCATTGAATGAATGATTGACGTTAGATTCAATAAATGAATGAACGCAGCTTGTCTGATTGAATGAATGTGTTAAGCTCGGCATATTGAATGAATGAGACAAGCTATACACATTGAATTAAAAGGTGTGCTTTATTTCATTGAATGAATGAGTCCAGTTTGATTCAGTAAATGCATAAATGCAGTTTAATTCATTCAATGTATGAGTTAAGTTTGCTTCATTGAATCAAAGAATGACGTTTTGTTCATTGAATGAATGATTGAAGTTAGATTCAATGAATGTCGTTCAGCTCGGGATATTGAATGAATGAGATAAGCTCAACTGATTGAATTAAAACGTGCGCTGTTTTTTCATTGACTGATTGACAGCAGTTTGATTCAATGCATGAATGAATGCAGTTTGTTTCAGTGAATGAATGCGTTAACCTCAAGGCATTGAATGAATGAGATAAGCTCTACACACTGAATTAAGACGTGTGTTTCGCTTCATTGAATGGTTGAATACACTTTCTCTAAATGAATGAATGCAGTTGAATGTGCTAAGTTTGTTTCATTTAATGAATATGTGTGGTTTGTTTAATTGCATGAATACAAGCAGTCTGATTTCAACCGCAGGGATGAACACTCTCCGGAGACAGGTCCATCGTGCGTTTAGGCAGTACCGCCCTCATTAGAAATGGACTGTATTCAATTTCGTGAAGTATTCTGGGTTCATTGTGAATCATTCGATTCAGTACATATGCACTTAAAGGTGAACCTTGAAATCTGCAGCAGCTCATCTCCAAACAAACATTCTAGTGATGGAACTGACGTACAGACAGAATCATTTTTGTTGCGGACTATATTCACTGGAGTTTCGGAGAATCAGGGGAACTCTGAATGTGAATGGCAATCTGTCTGCAAAAACTCCATGATTCGATTACTTTGGAGGGTGAACTTATCTCCTGTGAAAAAAGGTAAATGCTGTGTCACTAAGAAACGATAGAAATATCGCTTCAATCTGCCCTGGTGGTTTAATGGTTAGGCATAAGAACAGTTACCACTGTGGCCCGACTTCGATTTCTGGTGAGGGAGTCGGAATTTGTGGCTCCTGACAATGACAACAGCAATTCATTCAAATGTCTTGGATCAGACGTGCCAGTGTGTGAAATAATGGAAAACTGTCTCTGCTCAGTCGGTCAATCGACACTTCATTCTCCCATGATTACGGTTCCCAATGAATTTCTAAAGTTTGAGAAAGCTGTATATTCGCTTTTTCTTTTGGTTTCTTTCCTTTCTATTTCAACGAGGCACTTGCATGGATTGGTGGGTTTGGGAAATGGAAAGGTTCTCATGAGCAGCGTGTGGGATTATTTCAGCTTCTCCTCCTCTGACAGCGTTGTGTGTTTGACTGTAAGGTTCTCAGTGACACGTACTGATGTGAAACAGTGATAGGATTCCTGTGCCCGTCAAAGAGGAACTGAAACCTCCCCTCGCTTCCGCAAAACGATAAAGATGATTGTGGAAATTTAAAGAAACGGGAAGCTACATTGGATTTCAGCTGAAATTGGACCAGCAAATCACAGATTTGTAGTCAGACACGTTACCAACTGTGCCAGTGATACAACAGGGAGTTAGAGGCGACCTGCTACAGAGTAGTGATGTGTTCACGACATGAGCAGAATGGAAATTTTAAAAAGGTGAACAACCAGCAAGGATACTCACCGTCAATGCTTCACTTCGATCGTCCCCACTTTGTGAGGCTGTGCCTTTCACTGGCAAAGGAAACATTTGTCCTGAAATGCCTACTTCGGGGTCGCCTGCTTCTCTGCTGGAACGTTCCAACATTTTATTCCCAGCCACTGCTTATTTCATGAATCGCTCCAGTGAGCTTTACTTTGAGGCATGGTCTCATCGAGTCAAAACCCTGAACAAATTCAGCGAAAAACCTCTGTGCATTTCTATCCTGGAACCTGGATTCAGCTGAGTTGAACGACACTTTTACTGTTACCGCTCTGTCACCACAGCTCAGCGCCTCAAAATTAGTCTCTGTTAGCATTAGCCTGTGCTGTGCCTTCCTGCATTACCTCTGCTGAACAAGATCAGATTATCACATAACTGCTTTCTTCACATTGATAATCAGTGTGAGAAGATGAAATGGTTTTGAAATTTGGAGAGAGAAGCATGGCTGCTGAAGGCTGTGATCACGTGAAGAACAGGCACAAGAGTGTGTACAATTCTGGTCGCAAGTTTTCACTTCAGCATCAGTGCGGTTCTTTGATTTAGACTCAGTATTTGCATCATCCAGACCTGGATACAATTGACAGGTAGTGACAATTTTTTTCGTGTGAATTATCTGAATGCAAATTATATCATGCTTATAGGAAGACCACGCACCCTGATCCTTACAAACTCAGTCCCGTGATCATTTGCAAGTTATCTCAAATGACATAAGCAGCAGATACGAGGGAAAACTATCACTGCAAATCCCAAACCATGGATCTCACTATTCTGAGTTGGAAATACCTCGCTCTTTCTTCATTATCGCTGGGTGGAAATGCTGGAACTCCCTCCTTTGCGGCATCAAGGCTAAAACTCTGTATTGAGGACTTCCCGGTTTCTGGAAAGTAACTCAGGGGGAAATAGTGATGGGCAGTGAATTCGATCCCAATGTGTGTCGCTCATATCCCAGCAATTCGTTCCTAAAAGTTACAGCTTCTAAGAAAACACCTGAAAGTAGTTTGGGACAAGTTGAAAAGCTGAGTGGAGAAGTGAAAGGCAAGAGAAAGACAATGCTGACTGGAAGACATGAGACAGAACATGAGTGAGGAGCTGGTGGTGCAAGTCTCATTGTCGTTGCTGATGGCTCAGCCTTTACTGCCCATTGTTTCCCCTGACTCACACACTACTCCTTGTCAATTCACCATAATGATACTGTTCCTCTTGGTGTGCAGTTCCCTCTCTGTAGATTGAGGTGGTGAATCGTCCCCGAGAGTGTGAACGTTTCCTGTGTATCACGTTAGTCGTTGATACAGGTTTATATATCGGATTGAAACCAAAGCAAGAGGAGATTGCCTCTTTCTGTGGATCGTCAGTGGCAAATGTTCAGCTGTGAATGGTCCTTTTCTGCACCAGTGGAGGTTGATTTAAGTTCTCACTGAGCAACATGATTACAATCAAAAAGCCCGAGTTACTTTGATCGAAGGCAGTCGAAGCTCCAGCCGACTCAACACGCCATTATGCGGTCACATCCAGGCGTTGCAGGTCGAAAACGATGATGGCTTCGCCTTTAAACGTCTTGCCCGTACTGTGTTGTTGACGCAGCATCTCGAAAAAGTCGGCTAAGCTGTGTTTGTGCACAGCCTGTTGTTATTTGGTGTGACCTTACTCAGTCGCCTGCTGTGGCCACATCAGTCAATGTTGTATCCTGCTCATTCCACTCGGAGTTTTTTCACCCTGATCCAGAAGGACTTCTCCTTTCCTCCTCTTTTATTCTCCCTCCTTCATTCTCAGTGTGTTGGAAAGGAGAATTAATCCAGGAGACACTTCAGTCTTGCTGGGGAATGCTGTGATCATGGTATTGAAACCACGAGCTGATCGCCTTCATTCCCTCCTGTCACTGTTCATTCATTTAACACCAACTGCAAAGACTTTATTGAAACCTTATAATCGGGGGTAATTGCTTTCCTTTTCTGGTGGGTTATAGATTGCATTTAGAATTGTAAAAGCTCATCATATCTTGAGGGAAGAAATGTCACCTTGCCTCAGGCCTAAGTGACAGATAGATTATGTGAATCCAGATCTACACTCACCTGCCACAGAACACCTCCGTTTTTCATCATCCAAGACAAACTCATTTTATTGTCCAACCAAGTGTTTTATTTCCAAATCGTATGGCTGCAGTAATAAGCTCCAGCTAAACAGTCTGGAATTTTGTCCTTAAATTTCTCCACAAACGTGGATGGGTTATAATTGTATATCGAATTATTTCAGAAATATTACTAACAACATGGAAAACTTGGCAACACTAACACCAAGCTCAAGGGCTCCTTCTCAGTTGTGAAATATTTCTATTGATGAATATACAATTTTTGGGAGAAATACCCGATTGGACTTTCTATTTTCTCATCGTCTTCGTGTAAGAGCACTCCACCGACACCCATATCACCTGCATAGATTGCCACAGTGAATGGCTTTGCGTAGTTGGATGGGCCTAATACAGGGGCAGTGATTAACACAGCTTTCACGCTGTCTCAATGCTGTATGACAGTTTATCAAACATTGAAATTTCTGGCAATTCTTCTCTGTCTCAAAGAGTTGAGCAGCTACCCTGCTAAAATTTGACACGAATTTCCGATAAAGCCCACTTAATCACGAGAACATGAGTACTTCTATCTTCATCAATGTGATTGGAAACTCCCCAATAAACTTTGATTTCACATTCTGTGTGTCCGTCAGTCCATGACCGTAACATAGCGCAGGAATATGACTTAGGTGTTGGCGAATTCACACTTAGCGATGTTTATGTAAGTTTCCTGTCCCACTTTCTCAACATAGTCTTCCAAACATGTATTCGGATATGAATCAGACTTGGTAACTGCGTTGACTTTGCGATCATCGACACATATAGAACATAGAACATAGAAGGATACAGTGCAGTACAGGCCCTTCGGCCCTCGATGTTGCGCCGACCGAATCCTACCTAACCTATACTAGCCCAATAACTTCCAAATGCCTATCCAATGCCCGCTTAAATGACCATAAAGAAGGAGAGTTCACCACTGATACGGGCAGGGCATTCCATGAACTCACAACCCGCTGTGTGAAGAATCTACCCCTAACATCTGTCCTATACCTACCACCCCTTAATTTAAAGCTATGTCCCCTAGTAACACCTGACTCCATTAGCGGTAAAAGGTTCTTAGTATCTACCCTATCTAAACCCCTAATCATCTTATCTTAATTGTGGCTTTGGCACCACTACTACGGGGAAGCTCCAGTCAATGCATTTCACTTTGATTATGTTGTTGTTGTACATGTGTTCAAATTCCTTTTGAAACTATGCCAACATTAGAGCCTTACATCCATAAAGGGGTTGCTATGTTGGAACCGCATTTCCTAAATTTACATCATACATAATCAGATTCGTACTTCCCAGCTTATTCCCACACATTTCCCCACATTATGATAGTCATAACTCTTTCAGGTCATTTCGGTTTTCCTCTTGAAGATAACTCATTAATTTGTCCCAAGTTTTGAGAACTTCCTCATTGTCCAATTTAATTTGAAGAATGTCCATTTCAGAATCACTTCAACTTGATTCTTCATGTTGTATTGTTGTTGTTGACCAGGCCATACCCCCTCAAATCATTTCAAGAGGGGAGCCCGGACCCTAGCTTTTCGAGATGTATCAAGCAGGTGCAGAATTGATACTGTAGGAGTGACACATCTGGCCCAAACACTTTGTTTGAAGTCAAACAGAATTCATTTGCAGACTACAGAATGAAACACGAACAAAAGAGATCCAAGTTTAAAATAACTTAACCTAGCTGAAAACTCAATCGACTCTATCACAACTTGATGATTCTGTTCTAAATAGATGCAACATTTCCATTAGCATCCGCTTTGCTACAAATTTAAAATCAAAGATAAGTTCTTGCAGGAGAGATGACAAACAGAGAGGTAAAAACAAAATGCAGCTGCTTCTTGGACCAGTGGCCTCAAAACCAAAACGAAACCAAACCAAGCCTTGAACCAGGGGAACTGGCCACTTCCCTTTCACTGTACAAGTGTTTTAAAATAAAGGACTGAAAAGCATTTTCAAGTAGAAATCATGAAATTATTCAGATGGAAATTTGTATGATCCAATCTTTAAGTACAATTATCATGGTATGATATCCTAATATTATCGGAAATTACAAACACTGGAGAATAGGTAGGACTGACTGTCCTTGACATCAAAGAGATAGTAATTTGTAGGTGAAGAGCCATCACAAAACGGGAGTCAATGTGAATCAAGGGGCAACCTCGCTCCTCTGTTTGGAGCCTTATGGAAGAAAATGGAAGTTGGTTGTAGTTGTTTGTGGGATTGGTAACCATTCAAAAAGGTGAATGACTTAACAGCGATCAATGTTTGCTCAATATATCATTTCAGTTGCATGTCACTGTGATCTTTTGCTGTAAATTCTGTGTCTTATGATTATGCTCCACAGCTTCCTAATGAAGGAGCAGATTTCCAAAAGCTAGTGATTACAAATAAACCTGTTGTACTATAATGTGCTGTTGTGATTTTTAACTTCGTTCAATACTCATAGCCCTATTCAACTGTGGCACAGCTGCAGAATCTCCACCTCCTCTGGAACTGTGTCATACCATCTTTGTCCGGTTAACCATGGAAAATCTCATCTGTGTTTAAAGGATTGTTATGTTGATGATGTTGTAACATGCAATGTTACACTAAACACAATGACTTGAAAATCTGAGTCCAGTGCTTTACTTTCACTTGAGGCTGTGGAAGATTATTCTGCGTGCTTAATGGCAGAAAGTAATATTGCTGTACAATATTGATGACAGGAACAGCATAAAATGCTGTTAGGAGTAGTGTAAAAACCTGAGGACAGCTCACTCTAATGATAACACAATTGAAATGATGACAGTCACTTACCAGGGAGACCAATACTCCCAAGGAGTGTGTCTGGTACTTTCAATGTAATCCGCCGTAGAGGAGTCATTTTGTGACGTGTCTTTTCCTGCCTTAGCAGAGATCTCTGTGTTTAAATCTAAGACAATACATTCCTGGAGCGATGGACTTTCATTCCATCTGTGGGATTTCCATGGGGATGATCAGCTTGAAGCATCATTCAATGTCATTCAGAAATAAAACTGAGCAAACACATTCCTTATGGTGATTATCCTGATTTCTGGAATGTAACTGTTTTCTTTAAACCTGGCAGTTCAGTTCAGCGATTAACTAGAGTGCTGTGTGATTCTTAAAATACTTCCGGCAATTCCAATCAGACCTCCTGGAACATCTTCACTTATCGACCCCTCTCTGCCTTCCACGTTACCTTCAACTATCCTTAGTTTGTACCACTCTCCCCATCGACGCCTACCCCCACCACACTGAAACCCCAGGGTTCGCCCATTGCCACAATCAACCAAACCGCAAATTGGAGGACCAACACCTCATCTGCCTGGGCAGCCTACAGCCCGGAGGAACATTGGTTTCTCAAATTTCAGTGAACCTCCCTCCCCACCCTCCGACTCCCTGCCCAGCTCCTCACCATCCCTTCCACTGCTCCCTGCCACCAACCGAATTCATTCCTCTCATTGACCAACCCTTTGAGGAGGTGGAGAGTCTGCAGAATGATTTGGAACGGTTTGGAGAGTGCAGAAAGAAATGGTCGATGGACTACAATGTGGAAAAATGTGCGGGAAAACCTCTTCAGTAGGAAGAGGAGAGGCACAGACTAATTTCTGAATAGCGAGAAAATTCAGAAATATGAAGTGCAATGGGAGTTGGGCGTTCTTGTCTTGAATTCTCTCAAGGTAAACGTGCAGGTTGAATCAGTAGTTTTGAAGGCAAATACAATGTTGGCATTTATTTCGAGAGGATAAGAATATAAAAGCAGTGAAGATAAAAGCTCTGTTCAGATGATGGTTAGATTATTGTTAGCAAATCTAGGGCCCATATCTCAGGAAGAATGCACTGACCCTGGAGTGTGTTCAGTGAAGGTTTATGAGAATGGTCCACGGAATGAAAAGCATAACATATGAGGAACGTTTGAGGACTCTGAGTCCAGACTTAATGAAATTTAGAAGGGGAGGGATCCAATTGCGACTTATACTACACTGTAAATCCTGGACAGAATGGAAGTTGGGGAGATGTTTCCATTGGCAGCAGAGACTCAGAGAAGAGGGCAGATCCTGATGGGTAAAGGGAAACCCCTTTCGAACAGAGATAACAAGAAACCTCTTCAGCCAGAGAATGATGAATCGATGGAGTGCACTGCCACAGACTGTTCTGGAGGCGAGGTTATTGAGTATATTTAAGACAGAGATAGATACGTTGTTAATTGGCAATGGGATCAAGGGTTACAGTGAGAAAGCAGGAGAATGGTGTTGAGAAACGTGTAACCAATGATTGAATGGTAGAACAGGTTCAATGGGCCGAATGGCATGATTTCAGCTCCGACGTCGTTTGGTCTTATGGTCTTTTGGAGCGGTGAACATTTTACACAGAGGGCGGTGGGTGTCTTGAGTTCACTGCCTGAGTTGGTGTTGAAGGCAGTGACCCTAAACTCTATGAGTGTCTTTTGTTCTGGGTGTTCAATTCGTTTGGTTTGAACAGTGCGTTGTGTCGTCTTGGCTCTTTCAGTGCCTGAGAGGTTTTTTTTTGGGACAAACAAGCGATTGTGAGGTGTTTTACTAAAAGTGAGCAAGACAAGGCTTTTGGGATTAGAAATCAAACTGGAGTTGGGGTTGCCTTTGTCTGTGGGAATAGGAGAGGTCATTACACCAATAGCTTTACATTTACTGGAAATGCCATTGGAGCCTTTGGAAATGGCTCGAATTCAATTGCAGGTGAAGCTGTTTGAACATGAAAAGGAACTGAAATAGTTTGAATTTCGTCTAAAAGCAGAGGAAAGAGAAAAGGAATGAATCACTTTGGCATAACAAAAAGGAAACAAGAGGAAGGTCCTGGCAGAAGAAACGGAAAAAGTGAGGAAAGAGACGGAGAAATAGAGAAGGGAAAGGGAGAAGAAGAGAGAGTTTGAACTCCCGAAGTTGGCAGTGAAACAGGAAAGTTGGCTAAAAAGCATGGAGTTGAAGGCAGGCTTGGTAAGGACGATAGTGATGATGAACAAACCCAGATAGCCAAAGGCCTGGTGGAAATCTGTTTAAATAATTTGGATGAGAAGAATGTAGAAAACGTTTTCCTTTCATTTGTGAAATTGGTTAAACAAATGAAGTGAACAGTTACCTAATGAGTTCTTTTGATTGAAACAAAATTGTTTGGGAGAGCAAGTGACGTCTTGCATCACTTTCAGAGGATGCATCTGGAGAGTATGAGGAGGTAAAGAAAGTAATCTTAAATACACATGAGCTTGTGCCAGAAGCCTACTGACCGTATTTCAGGAATCTAAGGAGGGACCCTAGTCAAACATACATTGAGTTTGAAAGAAACAAACAATGTAATTTTGATCAGAGGATGAGGACATTAAAAATAGATCAACCTATGACACACTTAGCGAGATTAGCAGCTGAAATGGCTGATGATTATGAGCTGATTCAGAAAACAAAGCGTGGCTTCCAACATCAATTTCGATCCGTGAGGTATAGATGTTGGGGAAAAGAGAACTCCTCTGGTGAAAAGTAGATCTCTCTGAAGATAGCATAGACAACCGAGCACAAGGTCAAAAGGAAACCCACGAAAGAGCAAGAGAAGTTAAAAGTCTCAAGTGATTTCACTCCAATAAAGTAGCCCACGTGAAATCACAGTGTTTGTGGATTGTGAAAAACACTGCAAGCCAGATGTTAGAAGATAGGATAATCCAGTGTGTTTGGTTAAAGTGGTCAAGGGAAGCACAGTGGAGGCTCAAATGCTGCACTAAGTCCAAGCTGGTCAAACGTTGCTTAAGAAGGAAGTGTCAGATCTTCTTAAACCATTTACTTGCGAAGGTAAGGTTTACTAACGTCGGCCATTGGCAGCATGTAAGTATGTTGTAATTTTAAAAAAGAACTCGGGATCATGTCAAACTTTGATGTAGAGAGATGAGGAGATAAGTAACTCAGAAGGATTATTGCCATAAATATGCACGTACGTGCATAGTTCGTAGTCAGGGAAGTGCTCCATTATGTCGAGTGAGGTTAGAATGTCCGGGGAGAATTGGAGAAGTGGCGGTCGGAGTACTGGAGAAACTATCAACACTAGGAATACAATTTGTCCTGGGTAATGATCCAGCTGGCTCTGCTGGCGCTGCTGCCTACTGTAATTGAAAATCCAGTGGAAAATAAGGCAACTGAGATGTAACAGGAAGTATACCTGGGACTTTTCCTGACTGTCTGATAACAAGGTCACAAAACCACCAGTTGAAACAGGAGGAGAAATCAGAGAACACAGATAAAAAAAAATGAACTATCAGGGACCATGTTTGATCGAACAGTTGAGACATAACAAGAACAGGTGGAGGACAAAGTGGATATATTTAGCTCAGAGAAATTAACTGAGTGACAACAGAAAGATGAAAAAGTGAAACAATTCTATCAAAAACGTACACAGAAGAAGAATTTGAGTGTATTCCCTGATTTACTCTCAAAAAAAAGGAATGTCTTGATGAGGAAATGGAGATCTTCTCATATTCAGGCAGATGAGTAATGGCAGAATTTCATCATGTTGCATTGTTAGTGGGTGAGAAAAAGGAGTTGCAAGTAGCACATGAATTACCAGTAAGAAGTCACCTAGTTGTCAGGAAACCTCATGCAGATTCAGGTACTTGTAAAAAGAGTTTAGGGGCTCTGCCTCCAACACCAACTCAGACGGTTAACTCCAGACACACACCACCCTCTGTGTAAAACTGTTTTCCTCTACAAAACACCATAAGACAAAGGAGCATAACTTAGGCCATTTGGCCCCACACTGCCGTTCAATCATGGCTGATAAGATTCTCAACCCATTCTCCTGCTTTCTCCCCGCACCATTGATCCCGGCACCAGTCAAGAGCTGATCTATTTCAGTCTTAAATGTAGTCAATGACCTGGCCTCAACAATCATGTGAGGCAATGATATCCACAGAATCACCACTCGCTGGCTGAAGAGGTTTCTTCTTATCTCTGTTCTAAAGAGGTTTCCCTTTACTCTAAGGCTATATTCTCGTGTCCTTGTTTCACCTACCAATGGAAGCATCTTCCCAACATCCACTTTGTTCAGGCCGTTCAGTATTCTGTCGCTTTCAATTGGACCCCCAACCCACCCGATTCTTCTAAATTCAATGGAGTACAGACCCAGAGTCCTCAAACATTCCTCACACGTTCATGCTTTCATTCCTGGGACGATTCTCATGAAGATCCTCTGAACACGCTTCAGGGCCACTTCATCCTTCCTGAGACATGGGGCCCAAAATTGCACTCAATACTCGAAATGTGGTCTGACCAGAGATTTACAACGCCTCAGAAGAACTTCCCTGCTTTTATATTCTGGTTCTCTCGAATCAAAAACCAACATTACATTTGCCTTCCTTACTACTCACTCAACCTGCAAGTTATTCTTACGAGAATTCGGGACGGGAACTCCCAAGTCTCGTTGCAATTTAGATTCCTGAATTTTCTCCCCATTTAGAAAAATAATCCATGCCTCTATTCTTCCGATCAAAATGCATGACCTCCTTCCTTCCCACGTTGTTATCCATTTGCCACGACTTTGCCAAATCTCCTAAACTGTACAAGTCTTTCTCCAGCCTCCCTGCCTCCTAAAAAGTACCTGTAGCTCTTCGTATCTTTGTATCATCCCCTTTTGTCTTTCTGCCACTTTGCTGAATGTATGAGCCCTACGTTTTGAACTCTCTGCCAACGGAAACGGAATCCTGCTATCCAGTACATCTTTACTCTTCACAGTTTTGTCCACATGGATATTCTGGATGAGATTGTGGAGTAATTGAAAGTGCATGATGCAATATAACTGAGTCAGCACGTTTTCATCAAGGGACTGTCATGCTGGACAAACCTGTTTGATTTCTTGAAGGAAGTAGTGAGCAGGGACTGTTTATTCAATTACTGATGCACTCACAAAGGTATCAAGTTCCACTTCAACTGGGTGATATTTAAACCAGACGTTTATTTTGATTGGTTCTGACATGTATGTTGCGAAGAAATTTACCTTTTCCAATCCAGATGTCAATAGCATTTTCAGTATATTCACTCTCCTGGCTACTACCCTATGAGTTCTCTTACTCAATTCAGACCGAGCGAGATTCTTTCTTTCTCTTGAGACCGCATACCAGCCGCAACGACAATGGTTTTCCAGCCCACATCCAGAAGCAAATGTTCACCGTTTGGCCACGGCATGGCTTTGTTGTGGGGGTTTGCCAAGGACTAACCCCGAGTCCCTCTGTTCAGGATGTGTCCTTCAAAATTTCTTCTGAGACTCTCAGGGCACAAGAGTGGGCTGCGGTATGGTACAAACCATCCGTATCCGAGATTGAGTGGGAGGAACTGGACCCAGTGGGAAAATGCTCCAGGCGAAGCAACAAGAGAAAGAACATCAAAATGCTGCAACATTTCATGCTATTTAATGCATCTTACAGTGTTCGCAGTGTTGTTGGTGGAAGCTGAATAGTCAGATGGACAAACATCGATTATAGCGAAGGATACTTAAGGAAACAAAGAATTAAAGCAGATGCAGGAAATAACAATGAGATTGGAGAAATTCAGTGGAAATAGCCAAAGCTGAGATACAAGAAGCGTGAGTTGTTAAATTTCTGAGAATAAATCTGTCTCCAGGACAATCACCTCCAACGCCTTTGTCTGATCGCACATGGTAAGAAAGGAGACTAGAAGAACACAGCAAGAAAGGCAGTATCATGAGGTGGAGAAGTCAAAGTTTCACTCGCAACCATTTTTCAGGAATTGGGCGTGGGTGAAAGAGGGAGCTACAGATACAGTCTGTAGCGGGATATGGTGGTGAGGTGGTGATAGGCGAAAACAGGCACAGGGTTGGTGAATGGGAGAAATGAATCCGGTTGGTGGCAGGGAGGAGTGGAAGGGAAGGAGAAGGGCTGGGAAGGGAGTTGGGGGATGGGGAGCGAGGTTATCTGAAATTGGAGAATTCAATGTTGAGTCCTCCGGGCTGTAGGCTGCCCAGGTGGAAGATAACGTATTGTTCCTCCACTTTGCATTTTGGTTCGATGTGGCAATGGAGGAAGCCAAGGATGGTCATGTGAGAGAGGGAGTGGAAAGGGGAATTAAAATGGGCGGTGACTGAGAGGTCGGGTCGGCCCCTGTGGACTCGGGTATGTTGCTCATTGAACCATTCCCCCAGTTTACTTTCAGTCTCCTTGATGTAGACAAGACCACAACAGAAGCCCCCGAGGCAGTATACTAAGGAGGAGGAGGGCAGGTATTTGAACGTCTGTCCCATCTAGAGGGATTATTTGGTACCCTGGATGGAGGTGTGAGGGTTGGCGTCCTGGCAGGTGTTTCAGATTTTTCGGTTGCAGGGGAAGATCTCTGGGGATTCCGGGGTTTGGGAGTCTTTGAGAGGAGTGGCACAAACAAAGGACTGGCTAACGAATCGGCCCTTGTGGAAGCCAGAGAGGGGTCGGGAGGGGAAGATGCTCTCGGAGGTGGGGTCCAGTTGGATGTGGCAGAAGTTTTTAAGGATCACACAATATTCTAGTTAATCAGTGACCTGAATAACCAGGTTAAAAAAAGACAGTTACACCGCTGTACACAGCAAAACGACTCTGAGAGATTCTCTGGAAAACTTAGGAAAAAAAGACTGAACGGACACAGTCAATATGAAGACAGAATTGAGGAGAAATTTGGACATGAATCTGTTGTATTGAATTAGGTAGTCAGATTGCAGCAAGATTAAAACAAATTGTTTTCAATCATTACCATTTGAATTGTGTAATTGAAGCTCATTGCCAAAACAAACCCCCCAGTAGCATTGGGAATTAACTTACTGCGGTAATGTGTTTGCTCGGTTTTATTTCTCAATGGCATTGTATGATACTTCAAGTTGAACATCCCAATGGAGATCCCATAGACGGATATAAATCCACCGCTCCAGGAATGTATTGGCTTAGAGTTAAATACAGAGCTCTCTGCTGTGGCAGGAAAGGACACGACACACAATGACTCCTCTAAGGCACATTATGAAGAAAATATCTTACACAATTCTTGGGATTATTGGTCTCCCAGGTAAGTGACTGTCATCTTTTCAGTTGCGTCGTCGTGAGAGTGAGCTGTTCTCAGGTACGTACACTGCTCCTGACAGTATTGTATGCTGATCCAGTTATCAATATTGTGCAGCAATATTACTTTCTGGCATTAAACACCCTGAATAATCTCAACAGTTTTTTTTCCACAGCCTCAAGTCATAATAAAGCATTGGCCTCAAATTTTCAAGACATTGTGCTTAGTGTAACATTACATTTTCCATCATCATCAGGACAAGCCCTCCGAACGAAGATGCACATTTCCATGCTTAACACGTTCAAAGATGATGCGATATAGCTCCAGAGCAGATGGAACTTGAACCGAGTTCAGCCAGCTGAGAGGTAGAGAATCTGCAACTCTGCCACAGCTGCATTGTGGTGTGCGTGTTGAACTAAGTTAAAAATCACAACTGCTCAGTCTTTCATCTTTTGGAATGGTTTGCAAGTTTCGGTTCATTAATATGTAAATTGCAGAACTTCTCTCAAGTCACATTCTCGAATAACTTAAGGTTTTAAGAAAAGGTGACATCTCCGCTCAGACAAGGCATTAAAGGTGTGAGTTTGGACTCTGGAGGTGCAAAAATGGAGACAGGTTATGGAAAGTTGCGGGAGCAACAGGGTGGTGTTTTGGGGAAGTTTTAATTTTCCCAACATTGATTGGTTCACTAAGTGGTAGAGGTCTACGTGGAGCAGAATTTGTCAGGAACGTCCGGGAGTTTTAGTGGAGAAGTGTGGAAATATTCCAACTCAGAAAAGGGACACACTGGACACAGTGTTGCGGAATGAGACCAGCCAGGTGGTTGAAGTTTCAGTCGGAGATTATCTTCGGAATGGAGGTTACAATTCCGTAAATTTTTGAATACTCCTGGATAAACACGAGAGAGGTTGTAAACAAAGTGTGTTAACTGAGGGAAAGGCCGACAACAGCAAAATTTCACAGGAGCTGGGGAATGTGGATTGGGAGCAACTGCTTGAGGGTAAATCCGGATTTAGTATGTGGAAGGCTTTTAAAGAGAGGTTGATTACAGTGCAATGTCTCTGCGAAAAAGATGGATGCAAAAGGCAACATTAGGGAAACACAGAAGACAGGCGAAATTGTGACACCGGCTAAGAAGAGATAGGAATCACACATCAGGTCCAGGCAACTGAAAACAGATGAAGATTTGGAAAAATATTGGAAAAGTAGAATCAATATGAAATGCTAATTTAAGAGGGAGATTAGATTACTTACAGTGTGGAAACAGGCCCTTTGGCCCAACAAGTCCACACTGACCCACAACCCGCCCATACCCCTACATTTACCCCTTACCTAACACTACGGGCAATTTACCATGGCCAATTCACGTAATCTGCACATCTTTGGACTGTGGGAGGAAACCGGAGCACCCGGAGGAAACCCACGCAGACACAGGGAGAACGTGCAAACTCCACACAGTCAGTCGCCTGAGTCAGGAATTGAACCCAGGTCCCTGGCGCTGTGAGGCAGCAGTGCTAACCACTGTGCATCGAATATCTTTCGTGAAGAGGGTTAAAAAAAGTCCGAAGTATATCATATCAGGAGCAGGACGGTAACTGGAGAAAGGGTTGGCCCGGCCAAGGCCAAAGATGAAAGTTATGCATGGAATCAGAGAAAATGGGTGAGATTCTCAATTAGTACTTTGCATTGGTATTCACCGAGGAGAGGGACTTGACAGATGTTCTGGTTAGGAAAAGGATGTGTGATAACTCGAGGACATGTTGGCTGAAGGATGGCGCAAGTGTTGGGTATCCTCAAAGACATTAAGGTGAACAAGTCTCCACGTTTGGATGGGATCTATCCCACGTTACTGAAGGATGCGAGAGAGGAAATAATTGGGGTCTTAACACACATATTTGCAGCATCCTTGAACACAGGTGAGGTTCCAGAGGGCTGGAGAATTGCTCATGTTTTCCTCTTGCAATAATTGGGATAATCCAGGCAATTATAGACCTGTGAACCTGATATCAGTGGTGGAGAATCAGCTGGAGAAGATACTGAGGGATAAGACATGTTTACATTTGGGAGAAAATGGGCTTATCAGTGATAGATTCTGTGCATCGTATGTCTTGTGTTACAATCTTAATAGAATTCTTTGGCAAGTGACAAAGTTGATTGATGAGGTTTGGTCTGCAGATATCAGAGACATGGACTTCAGTAACGCGTTTGATGAAGTTCACCATGGTAGCTTGATGGAGAAAGTAAAGTCACATGGGGTCACGGTGTACTGCCGAGATGCATAGAGCACTGGCTGGGCAACAGGAGACAGAGAGTAGTAGTGAAAGGGAGTTTCTGAAAATGCAGACCTGTGACCAGGGGTGTTCCACAGAGGTCTGTTCTGGGACCACTGCTGTGTGTGATATACAGAAATGATCTGGAGGAGGGTATATGTGGTCTTATCAGCAAGTTTGCAGATGGCACTCAGACTGGTGGAGGAGCAGATAGTGAAGAGGACTGTACACGAAGGCTGCACATGATATATAGATTGAAGAGATGGGTGGAGAAATGGCAGATAGAGTTCAATCTGGGCAAATGCCAGGTTATGCATTATGGAAGATCCAATTGTAGACAGTAAATGAAAAGCCCTGGGGGAAAAGTGATGTGCAGATGGATTAGGATTTTCTGGTCCATTGTAACCTGAGAGGTTGCAGACGAGGTACACCAGGATGTTGTCTGGTATGGAGGGTGCGAGCTCTGAAAATATCTTAGGATTATTTTCATTAGAAAGACAAAGATTAAGGGGGGACGTGATTGAGGTCTACAAAGTCATGAGAGGTATAGACAGAGACGACAGCAACAAGCTTTTCCCAGAGTTAGGGACTCACTGACAGGAGGCACAGTTCAAGGTGAGAAGGAAAAATTTAAGGGAGGTAGACGTGGCAAGTTCTTTACGCAGAGGGTGGTGGGTGCCTGGAATGCTTTGCCAGCAAAGGTGGTAGAGGCGGACATGATCGCATCATTTAAGATGTACTTAGACAGATGCATGAATGGGCAGGGAGCAGGGGAATACAGAAAATAGGGGCAGCGTTAGATAACGGATTTGGATCAGCACAGGCTTGGAGAGCCAATGGAACTCTTTCTGTTCTAAAATGTTCTTTGTTCTAAGTCTGTGTACCTTGCCATTGCAGTTTCTTCACTTCCTCTTCCCACTCAAGTCTTTTTATTCCTCTCTCTTAACTGGGTATCACTGTGACATCTCAATTACTGGTTTCCCTTTTTCCACGTTCAAAAGTTTATTCATTTCTGTCAACATCTCCTCTGGACAAGATCCTACTTGCGCTTCTGATTCCAGTTTAGCTGGTAAGTCGCTCGAGTTAGTCCAAATGCAATAAGTCTAATATTCCATTGGCATATATTCCACTCGCAGATTACTCTTTGCAAGATTCCAATCCATTTTTAAAAACGAGCAAGAAACTTCACCAGAACACAGCTGCTTCAATTCCAGAAACTCTCGGTTCCTGCGTTCATAAAAGTGACAACGATTTTTCTTAAAGCCAATGATTTCAGTCCTAGCAGTTGCACCCAATGTTCTGATTGCAGCTGAGGTTGAGACTGGAGAATACAGATCTTGAATTAATTCTGGCTTGATAAGAAGCATCTTTCTTTCAGTTCACGAGCCAATCCTTCACTGGAAGATCACAACATTAGGCTGCAATTCATTCGCTATGAAAAGACTGACGTTTATTACACGAAGTAATTCAAAATACAATGAAGCAACTGATCTAAAAATAACATGGTTTAAAATACTTCACCTAACCACTCTAATCTCCGAACAACATTACTTTACAGTGTTCAAGATGCAGATAAATTGCCTTTGGATTTTCCAGATTGGATTTAAATGCTTGATCTCAGCTCCTGTCTTGTAAACTTTGAAAGTGTTTTTTTTTTCAATTTTAGTGCAATATTCCTACAACGGGGAATTTAGATTTAATAATCTGCAGAATTTAAACAAACTCCTGAACTGGAATGTGCACTAACTGAACTCTTTCACTGAGGCAACCTTTCATCTCAACTGTTTTGAAAATCTCCTTGCCTGCTTCAGAGCTCAGGAAGCTCTCTTTTGAACTGAACTGAAATGTTTTCCAACCAAATTGAGAACTTTGACTATCACTCTTGTTTAAACTAACAATGTGATTTAACTTGATATCAACAAACGTCCCTGGAAAAGGCACTATGAAAACTACAATGTTTCGCAAATGATGGTCTTGAGAGACCACAATAATTATTTTTTAAATCGATCACAAAGAAAGATGAACATGCAAATGGCATTAATCTGAGAGACAAACTCTAAAATCAACGATATTAATACATACAAAGCACACAGACGTCATGTATACACAATACAAACCAATGTTGAACCATTTAAGTAAAGAAACAGCAATGTTTCTCTGAACAAAGTGTGCAAAATCAGATGCATTCATATAATTTTAGAACTGTCACGCACCCTTTATTAATTTTGCATTGTGATCATTTCACAGATTTCCATCTCAGGTCCAAGATTGGAGAGTGTCCAAATGCAAGCTCAGATAAGATTGAAAAACTGTTGAGATGTTTGAGATGATTAATGGTACAGAATGGTGGGCCTGATTTTGGGGAGGGACTGAAATCTAGCAGTGATGATGGAGAAGGGACACGGTTGCAATCACTCGCTTTATGTATAATCTCAAAATGAATAAGAGTCTGTCTGATTGTCCTATAAGAGGTAATCCTATTAATAAAATCATAATCGAGATCTTTGGATTCATGGAAAGGAATTTTATTTCAGCTGGAATCCAAGATAAGATGGTGGTGCAGTAAAATCTGTGAATCACCAGCCAACTAGCCACATCCTGCAGTCATTTCTGGTGAAGCCAAACTCCTTCCATCCCTTTTTGTATATGACACGTGGGATTTTTGACTAATACCTTCTGCTTTACTTTTGAATTCTCTCTCCCCCACAGTTAATTTACTTGCGATTGTGATTCTTACCCGTTTCAATTGTGGTCTCTCCACCTGCACCATTTGCTACATGGTTGCCATGTCAACAATGGATCTGCTGTCTACTATCACTAACACCATCCTGAAGCAAATTATTCCATTATATACTTCTCAAGACTCTTTCCTGGATCTCATCCCCATTTGTAGCTTTTTGTATGCCTTGCGTTTTGTGATCAGAGACTCCTCTGTCTGGTTCACTGTCTTCTTCTCTTTGGATCGATTTGTGGCTATTTGTTGCCAGAAGCTGAAAACAAGGTATTGCACTGAGAGAACTGCAAAGGTGATTCTATCCATAACCTGCATTCTATTCTGCTTCAAAAATGTGCCCATCTACTTTAAATATGAACCTCGGTATATCGTCAACAATGTGCCTTTGAAATGTAAGCTGAAGAAGAGCTATTTGACTGAGGCAGGATGGAGAGGGTATGACATATTTAACAAGCTTATAACCCCTTTGCTCCCATTTGTATTAATTCTGCTACTCAACACTCTGACAGTCAAGCATATTTTAGTAGCGAGTCGAGTCCGTAAGGGCCTGAGGGTTCAGAATAAAGGAGTGAACCACAGTGACCCCGAGTTAGTCAATAGAAGGAAGTCAATTATTTTACTCTTCGCTATTTCCGGCAGTTTTCTACTTCTATGGATGGGCTACATTCTAAATTTCATACGTTACAGCATTAAAAGAGACTATCTAACTAAAGCTATCAAAATATGTCGAGATATTTCAATTATTTTGCGGAATGTTAGTTCTTGCACAAATGCCTTTATTTATTTGGCAACGCTATCCACGTTCAGGCAGCTGATCAAGGACAATTTGAAAGCTTTGTTTGCACCAATTGCTCGATTAATGAAGAAATAAAACAAAAGGAGAGAATCAGCTAAGATGTAGATGGTATGATTCTCAGTCCATAAATGCTATATTTATTCCTGACCCTGAGCTAATAAACCATGGCAGTAAATGGGAAGTATGTGAGTGAGAGCACCCCTTGAAGGGCAAGACAGGAAACAGTTTGGGTGATGTATTCCCCCGTATAATGGATTTTCATCGATTCCCATGGTCCCAACGCACTTGGGAGAGTGAGCTTAGCCTTGTACCCCATTATACTGAGGGTGGAGTTAGGATGTTCACAAATATTAATCCTTTAATCAAAGCACAAAAATTCTACAAACAACCTGTCGGCTTGCATCAAGTTCACAGAAAACGCTGACTTTCCCTGGATTTGGCAAGAGATTAATATTTACTGCAGTTAAGTTAATGCTAATCACAAGCAAACAGCTATGAGCTGACAACATATGCGTGTCCTGGTAACAGTCCATTTTTATCGTCAAAAGCCTGCATGCAAATGCAGACACAAGTTCACAAACAAAAAAGAACATTGGTTTATTGGTGGAGGGGAAACTAACCCTGTCAACCGCAGTTTGATGTCATCGCTCCAAATGGCTTCATTGAGATTACCCTTTTGGCTGATGGTGACGTTTTGTTCTGCAATGACTTTTCTCCAGTCTCACTTCCTCTCAGAGGTACGGTACCCTATTGTCAACGTTGATGACAGGGTCATTGCTGAAGGGCAGTGATCGGACAGCAACTGATAGGAGAAAATATGTTGCCTTCTTCGGACTCCATGTATTTCAATGCACCACCCCACCCTTCCAGAGGTCCTCAGGGCTCTCCCTCTATCGTTTACATCTACAAGCTACCAAAAAAACATTGCATTAAATTTATGAGTTCCATTTTTTTCATAGAACGAATGATTGAAGTTTGATTCAATGAATGAATGAATGCCGTTAAGCTCGGGATATTGAATGAATGAGATGAGTTCAACTGATTGAATTAAAACTTGCGTTGTTTTTTTTCATTGAATGATTGACAGCAGCTTGATTCATTGCATGAATGAATGCATTTCGCTTCATTGAATGAAAGTGTTAAGCTGAAGGCATTGATTGAATGAGATAAGCTCTACACACTGAATTAAGACGTGTGCTTTGTTTCATTGAATGGTTGAATGCACTTTCACGAAATGAATGAATGCAGTTGGATTCATTAAGTTTATGTGCTAAGTTTGTTTCATTGAATGAATAAGTGCTGTTTGAGTAATTTAATGAATGAAAGCAATTTGATTCATGGAATGAATGGATGCATTTGGATTAATTAAATGAATGAGTTAAGTTTGATTCATTTAATCTGTGAATGTGTTCAGTTTGTTTCAATAAATTCACAAATGCAGGTTGATTCATTAAATTTATGAGCTAAGTTTTTTTCATAGAACGAATGATTGAAGTTTGATTCAATGAATGAACGAGTGAACGAATGTGATAAGCTGCACTCAGTGAGTGAACATGCACGTTCAGTTTCATTGAATGATTAAGCGCATTTTGATTCATTGCAGTTGATTTTTCTATTAAGCTCGAGACAATGAATGAATGAGTTAAGCTCTGCTCATTGAAGTGTCAAATGTGCTCTGTTTCATTAAATGGTTGAGCACAGTGAGGGAATACACTTTGTTTCATTGAATGAATGCATTAAGCTCGAGACATTGAAGTAACACGTGCAGTTTGTATCATTGAAAAATGAGTGTAGTTTGTTTCAATAAAGGAATGAATATGGTTTGATTCGCTTAATGCATGAGCTAAAGTTGTTTCATTGAACGAATGATTGTAGTTTGATTCAATAAATGAATGAAAGCAGTTTGTTTCACTGAATGAATCCGTTAAGCTCCAGACATTGAATGAATGTAACAAACTTAACTCATACATTCATTGAATCAAATTACATGCCTTCCTTCATTCATTAAATCAAACTGCTTTTCAAACATTCAGTGAAACAAAGCACACGTGTTAAATGAATGAGTAAAGTGTGTCTCGTGAATTCGATGCCTCGAGGTTAACACGATCATTCAATGAAACAATCTGCATTCATTCAATGAATCAATCGTTATTCAAATAAACTTAACGTTGATTGAAGTATCAAACTGCATTAATTCATTTCATGAATCAAACTTCAATCGTTCATTCAATCATTCAAACTTTATTCATTGTTTCAAAGAGTTACGTTTGTTTCATTGAATCAAAGAATGACGTTTAATTCACTGAATGAATGATTGAAGTTAGATTCAACAAATGAATGAAAGCAGTTTCTTTTGTTGAATGAACGCGTTAAGCTCAAGGCATTGAATGAATGAGAGAAGCTCTGCACACTGAAAAAATACAAGTGCTTTGTTTCATTGAATGGTTGAATGCACTTTCACTAAATGAATGAATGCAGTTGGATTCATTGCATGTATGTGCTAAGTATGGTCCATTGAATGAATAAGTGCGGTTTGAGTCATATAATGAATGAAACCAGTTTGATTCATGCAATGAATGGATGCATTTGGATTAATTAAATGAATGAGTAAAGTTTGATTCATTTAATCCATGTATGTGTGCAGTTTGTTTCAATAAATGCACAAATGCAGGCTGATTCATTAAATTGATGAGTTAAGTTTTTTTTCATAGAACGAATGATTGAAGTTTGATTCAATGAATGAATGAATGCAGTTCGTTTCATTGAAGGAATGCGTTAAGCTCCAGACATTGAATGAATGTGATAAGCTGCACTCATTGAGTGGACACGCGCATTCAGATTCATTGAAAGATTAAGTGCATTTCGATTCATTGCAGTTGATGTTTCTATTCAGCTCGAGACAATGAATCAATGAGTTAAGCTCTGCTGATTGAAGTATCAAATGTGCTCTGTTTCATTAAATGGTTGAGCGCAGTTTATTTTGTTGAGTGAGGGAATGCAGCTTGTTTCATTGAATGAATGCATTCAGCTCGAGACATTGAAGTAACACGTGCAGTTTGTATCATTGAAGAATGAGTGTAGTTTGTTTCAATAAAGCAATGAATATGGTTTGATTCGCTTAATGCATGAGCTAAAGTTGTTTCCTTGAACGAATGATTGAAGTTTGATTCAATAAATGAATGAAAGCAGTTTGTTTCATTGAATGACTCCGTAAAGCTCCAGACATTGAATGAATGTAACAAACGCAATCATTCAAGGAAACAATCTTCATTCATTCAATGAATCAATCGTATTCGAATGAACTTAACGTTGATTAAATGTATGAAACTGTATTAATCCATTTCATGAATCAAACTTCAGTCGTTCATTCAATCATTCAAACTTTATTCATTGTTTCAAAGATTTACGTTTGTTTCATTAAACCAAAGAATAACGTTTAATTCACTGAATAAATGATTGAAGTCAGATTCAACAAATGAATGAAAGCAGTTTGTTTCGTTGAATGAATGCGTTAAGCTCAAGGCATTGAATGAATGAGATAAGCTCTACGCACTGTAAAAACACAAGTGCTTTGTTTCATTGAATGGTTGAATGCACTTTCAGTTAATAAATGAATGCTGTTGCATTCATTAAATGTATGCGCTAAGTTTGTTTCATTGAATGAATAAGTGCTGTTTGAGTCATTTAATGAATGAAAGCAGTTTGATTCATGTAATGGATGGAGGCATTTGGATTATTTAAATGAATGAGTAAAGTTTGATTCTTTTAATATATGAATGTATGCAGTTTGTTTCAAAAATGCACAAATGCAGGTTGATTCCTTAAACTTATGAGTTTAGTTTTTATCATTTTTTTCGGTGGAAAGAACCGATTGTGGGGGTTATTACCAAAGGTGAGCAAGACAAGGCTTTTGGGATTACAAAGCAAACTGGAGTTGGGGTTGCCTTTGTTTGTGGAAATAGGAGAGGTCATTACACCAATAGCTCAACATTTACATTTACTGGAAATGCCATTGTAGCCTTTGGAAATGGCTCGAATTCAATTGCAGGTGAAGCAGTTTGAACATTAAATGGAACTAAATTGTTTGGATTACGTCTAAAAGCAGAGGAAAGAGAAAAGGAAAGAATCACTTTGGCAGAACTAAAAGGAAACAAGAGGAAGGTCCCGGCAGAAGAAATGAAAAAGTGAGGAAAGAAAAAGAGAAATAGAGAAAGGAAAGGGAGAAGAAGAGAGAGTTTGAACTCCCGAAGTTGGCAGTGAAACAGGAAAGTTGGCTAAAAAGCATGGAGTTGAAGGCAGGCTTGGTAAGGACGATAGTGATGATGAACAAACCCAGATAGCCAAAGGCCTGGTGGAAATCTGTTTAAATAATTTGGATGAGAAGAATGTAGAAAACGTTTTCCTTTCATTTGTGAAATTGGTTAAACAAATGAAGTGAACAGTTACCTAATGAGTTCTTTTGATTGAAACAAAACTGTTTGGGAGAGCGAGTGACGTCTTGCATCACTTTCAGAGGATGCATCTGGAGAGTATGAGGAGGTGAAGAAAGTAATCTTAAATACACATGAGCTTGTGCCAGAAGCAGACGGAACGTATATCAGGAATCTAACGAGGGACCCAAGTCAAACATACATTGGGTTTGAAAGAATCAAACAATGTAATTTTGATCGGAGGACAAGGACATTAAAAGTAGATCAACCTATGACACACGTTGCGAGATTAGCAGCTAAGTTAGTAGCAGTGAGTTTTGTTAAAGTGGTCAAGGGAAGCACAGTGGAGGCTAAAATGCTGCACTCAGTCCAAGCTGGTCAAACGTTGTTTGAGAAGGAAGTGTCAGATCTTCTTAAACCATTTGCTTGTGAAGGTAAGGTTTACTAACGTCGGCCATTGGCTGCACGTAAGTAAGTTGTAATATGAAAAAAGAACACGGGATCATGTCAAACTTTGATGTAGAGAGATGAGGAGATAAGTAACTCAGAAGGATTATTGCCATAAATATGCACGTACATGCATAGTTCATAGTCACAGAAGTGCTCCATTATGTCGAGTGAGGTTAGAGTGTCCGGGGAAAATTGGAGAAGTGGTGGTCCGAGTACTGGAGAAACTCTCAACACTAGGAATACAGTTTATCCTGGGTAATGATCCTGCTGGCGCTGCTGCCGACTGTGATTGAAAATCCAGTGGAAAATCAGGCAACTGAGGTGTTACAGGAAGTATACCCTGGGACTTTTCCTGACTGTCTGACAACAATGTCACAAAACCACCAGTTGAAACAGGAGGACAAATATCAGAGACCATGTTTGATTGAACAGTTGAGACATAACAAGAACAGGTGGAGGACAAAGTGGATAGATTTAGCTCAGAGAAATTAACTGAGTGACAACAGAAAGATGAAAAAGTGAAACAATTCTATCAAAAAACGTACACAGAAGAAGAATTTGAGTGTATTCCCAAATTTACTCTCTAAAAAGGAATGTCTTGATGAGGAAATGGAGATCTTCTCATATTCAGGCAGATGAGTATTGGCAGAATTTCATCATGTTGCATTGTTAGTGGGTGAGAAAAAGGAGTTGCAAGTAGCACATGAATTACCAGTAAGAAGTCACCTAGTTGTCAGGAAACCTCATGCAGATTCAGGTACTTGTAAAAAGAGTTTAGGGGCTCTGCCTCCAACACCAACTCAGACGGTTAACTCCAGACACACACCACCCTCTGTGTAAAACTGTTTTCCTCTACAAAACACCATAAAACAAAGGAGCATAAATTAGGCTATTTGGCCCCACACTGCCGTTCAATCATGGCTGATAAGATTCTCAACCCATTTTCCTGCTTTCTCCCCGCACCATTGATCCCGGTGCCAGTCAAGAGCCGATCTATTTCAGTCTTAAATGTAGTCAATGACCTGGCCTCAACAATCATGTGAGGCAATGATATCCACAGAATCACCACTCGCTGGCTGAAGAGGTTTCTTCTTATCTCTGTTCTAAAGAGGTTTCCCTTTACTCTAAGGCTATATTCTCGTGTCCTCGTTTCTCTTACAAATGGAAGCATCTTCCCAACATCCACTTTGTCCAGGTCGTTCAATATTCTGTAGCTTTCAATTAGAGTCCCCCCCCACCCGATTCTTCTAAATTCAATGGAGTACAGACCCAGAGTCCTCAAACATTCCTCACACGTTCATGCTTTCATTCCTGGGACGATTCTCATGAAGATCCTCTGAACACGCTTCAGGGCCACTTCATCCTTCCTGAGACATGGGGCCCAAAATTGCACTCAATACTCGAAATGTGGTCTGACCAGAGATTTACAACGCCTCAGAAGAACTTGCCTCCTTTTATATTCTGGTCCTCCCGAATTTAAAGCCAACATTACATTTGCTTTCATTACTACTCACTCAACCTGCAAGTTATTCTTACGAGAATTCGGGACGGGAACTCCCAAGTCTCGTTGCAATTTAGATTCCTGAATTTTCTCCCCATTTAGAAAAATAATCCATGCCTCTATTCTTCCGATCAAAATGCATGACCTCCCTCCTTCCCACATTGTAGTCCAGTTACCACTACTTTGCCAAATCTCCTAACCTGTACAAATCTTTCTCCAGCCTCCCTGCCTCTTCAAAAGTACCTGTCCCTCTTCGTATCTTTCTATCATCCCCTCTTGTCTTTATGCCACTTTGCTGAATCCAAGAGCCCTACGTTTTGAACTCTCTGCCAACGGAAACGGAATCCTGCTGTCCAGTCCACCTTTACTCTTCACAGGTTTGTCCACATGGATATTTCGGATGAGATTGTGGAGTAACTGAAAGTACATGGTGAAATAGAACTGAGTCAGCACGTCTTCATCAAGGGGAGGTCATGCTGGACAAACCTGTTTGATGTCTTGAAGGAAGTAGTGAGCAGGGACTGTTTCTTTAATTACTGATGCACTCACACAGGTAACATTTCCACTTCAACTGGGTGATATGTAAAACAGACGTTTATTTTGATTGGTTCTGAGTTGAATTTTGCGAAGAAATTTATCTTTTCCAATCCAGATGTCGATAGCATTTTCAGAATACTCATTCTCCTGGCTACTACCATATGAGTTCTCTTACTCAGTTCAGACCGAGAGAGATTCGTTCTTTCTCTTGAGACCGCATTCCAGCCGCAACTACAATGGTTTTCCAGCCCACATCCAGAAGCAAATGTTCACCGTTTGGCCACGGCATGGCTTTGTTGTGGGGGTTTGCTGTGAACTAACCTCGAGTCCCTCTGTTCAGGATGTGTCCTTCAAAATTTCTTCTGAGACACTCAGGGCGCAAGAGTGGGCTGCGGTATGGTACAAACCATCCGTATCCAAGATTGAGTGGGAGGAACTGGACCCAGTGGGAAAATGCTCCAGGAGAACCAACAAGAGAAAGAACATCAAAATTCTGCAACATTTCATGCTATTTAATGCATCTTACAGTGTTCACAGTGTTGTTGGTGGAAGCTGAATAGTCAGATGGACAAACATCGATTATAGAGAAGGATACTTAAGGAAACAAAGAACAAAAGCAGACGCAAGAAATAACAATGAGATTGGAGAAATGCAGTGGAAAGAGACAAAGCTGAGATACAAGAAGTGTGAGTTGTTAAATTTCTGAGAATAAATCTGTCTCCAGGAAAATCTTCTCCAAGGCCTTTGTCTGATTGCACAGGGACAGAGAGGACACTGGAAAACACAGCAAGCCAGGCAGCATCATGAGGTGGAGAAGCCAATGTTTCACTCGCAACCATTTTACTGGAATTGGGCGTGGGTGTAAGAGGGAGCTACAGATACAGTGGGTAGCGGGGTATGGTGGCGAAGTGATGATAGGCAAACGCAGGGACAGTGTTGGTCAATGGGAGAAATAAATCCGGTTGGTGGCAGGGAGGAGTGGAAGGGAGGGAGAAGGGCTGGGAAGGGAGTTGGGGGATGGGGAGCGAGGTTATCTGAAATTGGAGAACTCAATGTTGAGTCCTCCGGGCTGTAGGCTGCCCAGGCAGAAGATAATGTGTTGTTCCTCCAATTTGCATGTTGGTTCGTTGTGGAAATGGAGGAAGCCAAGGATGGTCATCTGAGAAAGGGAGTGGAAAGGGGAATTAAAATGGGCGGTGACTGGGAGGTCAGGTCGGCCCCTGTGGACCCGGCTGTGATGCTCATTGAACCATTCCCTCAGTTTACTTTCAGTCTCCTTGATGTAGACAAGACCACAACAGAAGCCCCCGAGGCAGTATACTAAGGAGGAGGAGGGCAGGTATTTGAACGTCTGTCCCATCTAGAGGGATTATTTGGTACCCTGGATGGAGGTGTGAGGGTTGGCGTCCTGGCAGGTGTTTCAGATTTTTCGGTTGCAGGGGAAGATCTCTGGGGATTCCGGGGTTTGGGAGTCTTTGAGAGGAGTGGCACAAACAAAGGACTGGCTAAGGAATCGGCCCTTGTGGAAGCCAGAGAGGGGTCGGGAGGGTAAGATGGATGTGGCAGAAGTTTTTAAGGATCACACAATATTCTAGTTAATTAGTGAACTGAATAACCAGGTTTAAAAAAGACAGATACACCGCAGTACCGGGACAATGACTCTGAGAGATTCTCTGGAAAACTTAGAAAAAAAAGACTGAATGGACACAGTCAATATGAAGACAGAATTGAGGAGAAATTTGCGCTTGAATATGTTGTGTTGAAATGGGTAGTCAGATTGCAGCAAGATTAAAACAATTTGTTTTCAATCGTTACCATTTGAATTGTGTTATTGAAGCTCATTGCCAAAACAAATCCCCCAGTAGCATTGGGAATTAACTTACTGCGGTAATGTGTTTGCTCGGTTTTATGTCTTCATGGCATTGAATGATACTTCAAGTTGAACATCCCCATGGAGATCCCATAGACGGATATAAATCCACCGCTCCAGGAATATATTGGCTTAGAGTTAAACACAGAGCTCTCTGCTGTGGCAGGAAAGGACACGTCACACAATGACTCCTCTCAGGCGCATTATGAAGAAGATATCTTACACAATTCTTGGGATTATTGGTCTCCCAGGTAAGTGACTATCATCTTTTCAGTTGCGTGGTCATGAGAGTGAGCTGTTCTTAGGTACGGACACTGCTCTTGACAGTATTGTATGCTGATCCAGTTATCAATATTGTGCAGCAATATTACTTTCTGACACAAACACCCTGAATAATATCTTCAGTTTTTTTTCCACAGCCTCAAGTCATAATAAAGCATTGGCCTCAGATTTTCAAGACATTGTGTTTAGTGTAACATTACATTTTACATCATCAACAGGACAAGCCCTCCAAACGAAGGTTAGCGTTTCCATGCTTAACACATTCAAAGATGATGAGATATAGCTCCAGAGCAGATGGGAATTGAACCGAGTTCTCTCAGCTTAGAGGTAGAGAATCGTCAACTCTGCCACAGCTGCATTGTGGTGCGAGTGTTGAACTAATTTAAAAATCACAACTGCTCAGTCTTTCATCTTTTCGAATGGTTTGCAGGCTTCGGTTCATTAATATGTAGATCGCAGAACTTCTCTCGAGTCACATTCTCGAATAACTTAAGGTTTCGAAAAAAGGTGACATCTCCGCTCAGACAAGGCATTCAAGGAGTGAGTTTGGAGTCTGGAGGTGCAAAGATGGAGACAGGTTATGGAAAGATGCGGGAGCAACAGGGTGGTGTTTTGGGGAAGTTTTAATTTTCCCAACATTGATTGGGATTCACTAAGTGGTAGAGGTCTAGATGGAGCAGAATTTGTCAGGAGCGTCCGGGAGTTTTAGTGGAGAAGTGTGGAAATATTCCAACTCGGAAAAGGGACATACTGTACACAGTGTTGCGGAATAAGCCCAGCCAGGTAGTTGAAGTTCAGTCGGAGATTATCTTGGGAATGGAGGTCACAATTCCGTAAATTTTTGAATACTCCTGGATAAACACGAGAGAGGTTGTAAACAAAGTGTGTTAACTTAGGGAAAGGCCGACAACAGCAAAATTTCACAGGAGCTGGGGAATGTGGATTGGGAGCAACTGCTTGAGGGTAAATCCGGATTTAGTATGTGGAAGGCTTTTAAAGAGAGGTTGATTACAGTGCAATATCTCTGCGAAAATGATGGATACAAAAGGCAACATTAGGGAACCATAGATGACAGGCGAAATTGTGACACCGGCTAAGAGGAGATAGGGATCACACATAAGGTCGAGGCAACTGAAAACGGATGAAGTTTTGGAAAAATATTGGAAAAGTTGAATCAATTTGAAATGCTGAATTAAGAGGGAGAAGAGGGTTCATCAGATACCTTTCGAGAAGAGTGTTGAAAAATTCCAAAGTGTATCCTATCAGGAGCAGGACGGTAACTGGAAAAAGGGTTGGCCCAGATAATGACAAACGAGGAAAGGTATGCATGGAATTAGAGAAAATGGGTGAGATTCTCAATTAATACTTTGCATTGGTATTCACCGAGGAGAGGGACTTGACAGATGTTCTGGTTAGGAAAAAGACGTGTGATAACTCTGGGTCATGTTGGCTAAAGGATGGCGCAAGTGTTGGGTATCCTCAAAGACATTAAGGCGAACAAGTCTCCAGGTTTGGATGGGATCTACCCCCGGTTACTGAGGGATCCGAGAGACGAAATAATTGGGTTATTAACAGACATATTTGCAGCATCCTTCAACACAGGTGAGTTTCCAGAGGGCTGGAGAATTGCTCATGTTTTCCCCTTGCAATAACTGGGATAATCAAGATAATTATAGACCTGTGAGCCTGTGGTGGAGAATCTGCTGGAGAAGATACTGAGGGATAAGATATATTTACATTTGGGAGAAAATGGGCTTATCAGTGATAGATTCTGTGCAGGGTAGATGTTGTGTTACCATCTTAATAGAATTCTTTGACAAGTGACAAAGTTGATTGATGAGGTTAGGTCTGCAGATATGAGAGACATGGACTTCAGTGATGCATTTGATAAAGTTCACCATGGTAGCTTGATGGAGAGAGTAAAGTCACATGGTGTTCACTGTGTACTGGCTAGATACATAGAGCACTGGCTGGGCAACAGGAGACAGAGAGTAGTAGTGAAAGGGAGTTTCTCAAAATGCAGACCTGTGACCAGTGGTGTTTCACAGGGGTCTGTTCTGGGACGTCCGCTGTGTGTGATATACACAAATGATCTGGAGGAAGGTATATGTGGTCTGATTAGCAAGTTTGCAGATGACACTCAGATTGGTGGAGAAGCAGATAGTAAAGAGGACTGTACGAGAATGATGTAGATGATAGATTGAAGAGATGGGTGGAGAAATGGCAGATAGAGTTCAATCTGGGCAAATGCCAGGTTATGCATAATGGAAGATCCAATTGTAGACAGTAAATGGAAAAGCACTGGGGGAAAAGTGATGTGCAGATAAATTAGGTTTTTCTGGTCAATTGTACCCTGAGAGGGTGAAGACGAGGTACACCAGGATGTTGTCTGGTATGTAGGGTGCGAGCTTTGAAAATAGCTTAGGATTATTTTCATTATAATGACAAAGGTTAAGGGGGGGGGGGGGGTGGGAACCTGATTGAGTTCTACAAAGTCATGAGAGGTATAGACAAGGACGACAGCAACAAGCTTTTCCCAGAGTTCGGGACTCAATGACTGGAGGCACAGTTCAAGTGGAGAGGGAAAATATCAAGGGAGGTATACGTGGAAATTTCTTTATGCAGAGGGTGGTGGGTGCCTGGAATGCTTTGCCAGCAGAGGTGGTAGAAGCGGACATGATCGCATCATTTAAGATGTACTTAGACAGTCGCATGAATGCAGTTTCTTCCCTTCCTCTCCCACTCAAGTCTTTTTATTCCTCTCTCTGCCTTTTTTCATAAATACTTCATTAAACCACTCTAATCTCCGAACAACATTACTTTACAGTGTTCAAGATGCAGAGCAATTGCCTGTGGATTTTCCAGATATGATTTAAATGCTTGATCTCAGCTCCTGTCTTGTAAACTGTGAAAGTGTTTTATTTTTTATTTTCGTGTAATATTCCTACAATGGGGAGTTTTAGATTTAATAATCTGCAGAATTTAAACAAACTCCTGAACTGGAATGTGCACTAACTGTACTCTTTCACTGAGGCAACCTTTCATCTCAACTGTTTTGAAAATCTCCTTGCCTGCTTCTGAGCTCAGGAAGCTCTCTTTTGAACTGAACTGAAATGTTTCCCAACCAAATTGGGAACTTTGCCTATTACTCTTGTTTAAACTAACAATGTGATTTAACTTGATATCAACAAACTTCTCTTGAAAAGGCACTATTAAAACTACAATATTTCGCAAATGATGGTCTTTAGAGACCACAATAAGTATTTTTAAAATCGATCACAAAGAACGATGAACATGCAAATGGCATTAATCTGAGAGTCAAACTCTAAAATCAACAATATTAATACATAAAAAGCACACAGACGTCATGTATACACTATACAAACCGATGTTGAACCATTTAAGTAAAGAAACACCAATGTTTCTCTGAACAAAATGTGCAAAATCAGACGCATTCATATAATTTTAGAGCTGTCACGCACCCTTTATTAATTTTGCATTGTGACCATTTCACAGATTTCCATCTCAGGTCCAAGATTGGAGAGTGTCCAAATGCAAGCTCAGATAAAATTGGAAAACTTGAGATATTTGGTACAGAATGGTGGGCCTGATTTTGGGGAGGGACTGAAATCTAGCAGTGATGATGGAGAAGGGACTCTGTTGCAATCACTCGCTTTATGAATAACATCAAAATGAATAAGACTCTGTCTGATTGTCCTAAAAGAGTTAAACCTATTAATGAAATCATAATCGAGATCTTTGGATTCGTGGAAAGGAATTTATTTCAGCTGGAATCCAAGACAAGATGGTGGAGCAGTAAAATCTGTGAATCACCAGCCAACTAGCCACATCCTGCAGACATTTCTGGTGAATCCAAACTCCTTCCATCTCTTTTTGTATATGATACGTGGGATTTTTGATTAATACCTTCTGCTTTACTTTTGAATTCTCTCTCCCCCACAGTTAATTTACTTGCGATTGTGATTCTTTCCCGTGTCAATTGTGGTCTCTCCACTTGTACCATTTGCTACATGGTTGCCATGTCAACAATGGATCTGCTGTCTGCTATCACTAACACCGTCATGAAGCAAATTCGTCCATTATATATTTCACAAGACTCTTTCCTGGATCTCATCCCGACTTGTAATTTGTTTGTATGATTAGCGTTTTGTGATCAGAGACTCCTCTGTCTGGTTCACTGTCTTCTTCTCTTTGGATCGATTTGTGGCCATCTGTTGCCAGAAGCTGAAAACAAGGTATTGCACTGAGAGAACTGCAAAGGTGATTCTATCTATAACCTGCATTCTATTCTGCTTCAAAAATGTGCCCATCTACTTTAAATATGAACCTCGGTATATCGTCAACAATGTGCCTTTGAAATGTAAGTTGAAGAAGAGCTATTTGCATGAAGCAGGATGGAGAGGGTATGACATACTTAACAAACTTATAACCCCTTTGCTCCCATTTGCATTAATTCTGCTACTCAACACTCTGACAGTCAAGCATATTTTAGTAGCGAGTCGAGTCCGTAAGGGACTGGGGGTTCAGAATAAAGGAGTGAACCACAGTGACCCCGAGTTAGACAATAGAAGGAAGTCAATTATTTTATTCTTCGCTATTTCCGGCAGTTTTCTACTTCTGTGGATGGGCTACATTCTAAATTTCATACGTTACAGCATCAGAAGAGATTATCTAACTGAAGCTATCAAAATATGTCAAGATATTTCAATCATTTTGCGGAATGTTAGTTCTTGCACAAATGCCTTTATTTATTTGGCGACGCTATCCAAGTTCAGGCAGCTGATCAAGGACAATTTGAAAGCTTTGTTTGCAATAATTGCTCGATTAATGAAGAAATAAAACAAAAGGAGAGAGTCAGCTAAGATGTAGATGGTATGATTCTCAGTCCATAAATGCTATATTTATTCCTGACCCTGAGCTAATAAACCATGGCAGTAAATGGGAAGTATGTGAGTGAGAGCACCCCTTGAAGGGCAAGACAGGAAACAGTTTGGGTGATGTATTCTCCCGTATAATGGATTTTCATCGATTCCCATGGTCATAACGCACTTGGGAAAGTGAGCTTAGCCTTGTACCCCATTATACTGAGGGTGGAGTTCGGATGTTTGCAAATATTAATCCTTTAATCAAGGCACAAAAATTCTACAAACAACCTGTCGGCTTGCATCAAGTTCACAGAAAACGCTGACTTTCCCTGGATTTGGCAAGAGATTAATATTTACTGCAGTTAAATAAATGCTAATCACAAGTAAACAGCTATGAGCTGACAACATATGCGTGTCCTGGTAACAGTCCATTTTGATCATAAAAAGCCTGCATGAAATGCAGGTACAAGTTCACAAACAAAAATGAACATTGGTTTATTGTTGGACGGGAAACTAACCCTGTCAACCACAGTTTGATAGCATCGCTCCAAATGGCTTCATTGAGATTACCCTTTTGGCTGATGGTGACATTTTGTTCTGCAATGACTTTTCTCCAGTCTCACTTCCTCTCAGAGGTACGGTACCCTATTGTCAACGTTGGTGACAGGGTCACTGCTTAAGGGCAGTGATCGTACAGCAACTGATAGGGGAAAATATGTTGCCATGTATTTCAATGCACCACCTCACCCCTCCAGAGATCCTCACGGCTCTCCCTATATCGTTCACATCCACAAGCTACCAAGAAACCAATCATCACTTTGCTTGAAGGCTCATTAACTTTGACTTCCGAGAATGGTCAGGTTGCACAAACCGATCAGCGACTGGTTGAAGACCACATCCCATTCTCCATATACCTGCTGCCTGCCCTACTGAAAACAACTGTTCAAAGGAAGCAGCAGTGTAAACAGAACTTTAAATGAGTTTCGGAGACTTGCTTTCTTTTGAAATGAATCTTGGGAAGATATCTGGCCCTGTGGAACATATCAGAACAACCTTTCAAGTGGGGAATTGCGAATGAATCTGTTTTCCAGACAGTTTACCGTCGGGGAGAATGTACAGAATCAAATTGATCCAACCAGTTTGGAACTGACAGGAAGGGTGATTTCCATCTTCGACTAGTTTCAATCAAGTGATTCCCCAGCATGACATTTGAAATGTTCTAATCACTGAAAGGAATCTGCCAGTTTTTCTCCTCTTCTCCTTCTTAATTCAATATTTCATAGTCATTCCACTTTTCCAATATTTTTCCAAACTTCATCTGTTTTCAGTTGCCTAGACCTTATTTGTGATCCCTATCTCCTCTTAGCTAGTGACATAATTTCGCCAGTCATCTATGGTTGCCTAATGTTGCCTTTTGTATCCATCATTTTCGCAGAGACATTGCACTATAATCAACCTCTCTTTAAAAGCCTTCCATATACTAAATCCGGATTTACCCTCAAGCAGTTGCTCCCAATCCTCATTCCCCAGCTCCTGTGAAATTTTGCTGTTGTCGGCCTTTCCCTAAGTTAACACACTTTGTTTACAACCTCTCTCGTGTTTATCCAGGAGTATTCAAAAATTTACGGAATTGTGACCTCCATTCCCAAGATAATCTCCGACTGAAACTTCAACCATCTGGCTGGGCTCATTCCGCAACACTGTGTCCAGTATGTCCCTATCCCGTGTTGGAACATTTCCACACTTCTCCACTAAAACTCCCGGACGCTCCTGACAAATTCTGCTCCATCTAGACCTCTACCAATTAGTGAATCCCAATCAATGTTGGGAAAATTAAAATCTCACCAAACCACCACCCTGTTGCTCCCACATCTTTCCATAACTGTCTCCATCTTTGCACCTCCAGACTCCAAACTCACACCTTTAATGCCTTATCTGAACGGAGAAGTCACCTTTTTTTAAAACCTTAAGTTATTCGAGAATGTGACTTGAGAGAAGTTCTGTGATTTCCATATTAATGAACCGAAACTTGCAAACCATTCCAAAAGATGAAAGACTGAGCAGTTGTGATTTTTAACTTAGTTCAACTCTCGCACCACAATGCAGCTGTGGCAGAGTTGCAGAATGTCTATCTCTAAGCTGGGAGAACTCGGTTCAAGTCCCATCTCCTCTGGAGCTATATCGCATCATCTTTGAATGTGTTAGGCATGGAAACGCTCACCTTCATTCGGAGGGCTTGTCCTGTTGATGATGCAAAATGCAATGTCACACTAAACACAATGTCTTGAAAACCTGAGGCCACAAGAGATGAACACGTTACTCAAGAATTTCTGTAAGAGGGACGGTTTGAGATTCCTGAGTACATTTTTGGGAAAGGAGGTGCATAAGTAAAGGGGACAGTTTGAATCTGAACCACACTGGGACCTACATTAATAAGTGTTTTTGTGCAGCAGTTTATATCCAGGATCATATACGCTACATATTTGAATATATATTGAGAATACTCATCAAATACATGATCTGAAGTACTGAAGTAATTCAAAAGGTAGCACATCCATAGAAGGATGAAGCTATTGGAAATCGCGCAGAGTAAAATGATAGACTTTCTTCTGCTCTCCATTTCAGAGTCACAATGATTCTGCCCCTTACTCTGATCCATCAGTCTCTTTCGGGCCTGACTGGCCACTAAAATGCAACTGACTGTCAGAGTGTTGATCTCCAGAATTAATGCAAATGGGAACATTGGAGTTCAGACCTTTTCAAACCTTTTGAATCCTCTCCATATGGGATATTTATAATATCTTCATTGCTGGTGCAGTACCACTCGACATTGTTAATGATTCGTTTAGCTTCATACCTGAAGTAGGTGGGATTGCTTTTGAAACAGAGCAGAATGCCTGTTGTTGCTATAAACACTGTCAAAGATTTCTTGGTGCAATATTTCGTTTTCAACTTCTGGCAACACATGGCAATAAATTTATCAAAGGTAAAAGTGACGGTGAACCAGACAGAACAATTGGTGGCAGCCCGGCGCAGGATGTAATGAACTCTGCCGACAGTCGTCACATCCAAGAAATTCCCAGGGAAATAATTAGCTTTGTTCCTGTACAGTATGATCTCAAGGAGAATGTACAGTGGATTCGCTGTTGCCATGGCGACCAGGTAACACATGTTGCATGGAGAGATTCCACACTTGCCTCTGAATAAAATCACAAGTGCCAGTGAATTTACTGTGAGAGAGTAAAGGGAAAGGAGTTTAGAAATTACAGAAAAATTTTACACAGTTTCTGAGAACAAACCATTCAACTAAACAAATCAGTCATGACTTGAATAGATTTGCAAGGTGTACAGATCAGGGTAAAGACCAGGTCGAACAGCTATCAGTCAGAAGGGTGCATCGGAATCAAGTCAGGTCTTTAATACTCCAATGAGGAATTGTTTGTCTGAATCTGGAGAAACGCAAGTTTGGAATAGACGATGCAACGTGTTCTATTTCCTTTTCTGCTGCAAAGAAATACTCACAACCCCATTTGACTCACCCTCTGAGTTGAGGGTCTGTCCCTCACAAGTCCCATTTTATGGTCTTACCTCCTGTTGATCAGCCTTACTCACCGTTACTTTTAACTCTACCCACAGCTCCCCAGTCACATGAACAAATCAATCATTCTTGGGAATTTGCAAAACATTTAGGGATTTTGTTTTCATTTCCAGACTTGCTTCAGCAATGAGCCAAGTGTTTGTTAATGTATTGCTGTACAAGAAATCGGGTAGATTTCCATTTCTTCTTTCATAATGCTCAACTTCCAATTGAGGTTTTGCCACAGGGTCTGTGCTGACTGTGCTAAGAGCAGCTCAGCTTGTCTCAATCAGCAACTCCTCTTCAACCGTCACTTCACTGCTTTCCTCGCCCAGATCAGGAATAATGTGTCCAGTTCTGGTCGCACTCTTGCACAAAGGATAAAATTAAGCTGGAGAACCTTCAGAAAAGGTTTACCAGGATGTTCTCAGGAATCGAAGATTTCAGTTGTCAGGAAAGGCTGGATAGGCTGGAACTGTTTTCTTTGGATCGTAGGAGGTTCAGCAGTAACCTTATGAAGCTTTATAAAAAAAAATAGGTGTTGCAAATGAGGTGAATGACAGGTCTCTTTTCCCTCTGGTGAGGTGTTTTAAACCCAGACTATATGTTTAATGTGAAAAGTAGAAAGATTGAAAACAGACATGAGGGCATTTTGTTTTGGTTTGTGAGCAGAATGAACCCCCAGAGAAAGTGGTGGATGTGGGTACAGTGACAACATTTAAAACACATTTCAGGGAGTACATGCATGAGAGATGTTTGGAAGGATATGAGCCAAGGGCGGCAGGTGGGACTCGTTTATTTTGGAATTATAGTCCACACAAACTGGTTGGACCGAAGGGCCTGTTACGTTGGATGACTCTCTGATTCTGTGATTCTGTGATTGAGCTGATTAGTCAATACCTTTCAATCTCTCTTACCCACACTCCAAGACCATTCAATTCAGATCCTAACCACTGCACTGTTAAAGTAAAATTTTGCATGAGGACGCGATTTCACTCATTGTCATTCAGTGTGTATCTGTGTTTTGATGAATTTTCCCCTAAGTTCTTTGGCTCATTGTGGATCTCTCTCTGCTTCTCTTACCGTTTTGAGTCTCTACAACACTTCATCTCTGGAAAAAGGGATCTCTGTAATATTTCTCACGCCTACACCCTGTGATGATGCCGACACTTGAAAAAGGCTATTTTGTCCTTGGTTTGTTTTTAAGAGTGGTCGTAAAGTTAGAGATTCCGAGGTGTCTGGGGCGTTTAACAGTTTAAAAACGGACGGAGAGTGGCCAGTTGCCCCAGATCAGGCTTTCTCCGGATTATTTTTGCTGCAGTATTCACACAATGTTGCAGTCCAGTGGTGTTGCAAGCTTCAGTAAAGAATTCGGCTGACTTTATCTGAAATCTGACTCTTGATATTGTTCCCTCTTGCCTGGACGAATCTGTGTATGAATTTACCTTTCTGCCGTGGTATGTGCTTATGGAATGTTACTGTATTGGACAGCTGGTTAGTTAATTTACTGTATCGGGTCAATCCAACTGCATTCATTCATGCAATGAATCAAACCGCACATATTCATGCAATGAAACAAACTTAGCACATACATTTAATGAATCCAACTGCATTCATTCACGTCGTGAAAGTGCATTCAAACATTCAATGAAAACAAACGCACGTTTTAATTCAATCAGTTGAGCATATCTCGTTCATTGAATATCCCGAGCTTAACTGCATTCATTCAATGAACCAAACGCCATTCTTTGATTCAATGAAACAAACTTAACTCATACATTTAAAGAATCAAGCTGCAGCTTGCATTTACTCAAACAAACGGTACTCATTCATTCAATGAAGCAAAGCACACGTTTTAATTCATCTCATTCATTCAATATGCCGAGCGTAACGAATTCATTCAATGAAACAACGTGCATTCATTCATTTATTGAATCCTATCCCTCAGAATCCTGTCTAACGCCTTGTAGACGACAGACGTGAGATTTATTGGTTTGTATTTGCCGGGGATTTCCCTATTTCCTTTCCTGAAGAGAGGAATTACATTTGCCCTCCTCCAGTCCTCAGGTATGACTCCGGTCGAGGATGCAAAGATCTTCATGTAATGATCTATCTCTCTGTCGACATGTTTTTCAACTCTCTCAGGAAAAGACTCATGGGTCCCCATAGTGTCTCAACTTTCAACCTGTTGAATTTCTCCAATACTAATTTTCTATAACATTGAATTCCCTTCAGTTCCACACTACACTGAATCATTGAATCGTGTTTAGTTTGGGGAGACTTCCGGTGTGTTTCACTGGTTAGAAAAAAATAATTATTTTGCTTCTTTACCATTATAAATGGTATAATTTCTGTCTTCCCCATTATAAATGTCTGTCTCTTCGTGGAATTGACCCACATTTATCTTTCTTAATCTGTTTTGCTGAACACTGTGCAACCATCAGCGAACATCCACCACTTTGATATTATGGTGGACGCAGTGTGAAATAATTCAGCCTGAGGAAATCCTACAGAGGTGTCCTGGAGCTGAGTTACCCATTCCCCAAACAATTACAACCATCTACCAATGTCTTCCACGTGGCTCTGAACAGAGAAGATATTGCCCCCGGTTCACATCAATTCCAGTTTTGTTGTGGCTGCTTTCCTACAAATTAGAAACTGTCTCCTTGATGTCCAGGACAGTCACTCCTACCTGTTCTCCAGTGTTCGTAATTTGTAATGATAACAGGAAATCATATCATGCTAATCCTATCTATAGACTCGATCATAAAGATTTCCACTGTAATAATTTCATGACCTTAATGATAGAGGAGTGGGAAACCTGATGCCTGGAAATAATTAATGCCGTTCGCAAAGCTTAGTGTACCTAATGAACCAAGACCATATAAGGTTCAAACTCCTGAAGTTTCAGAATAGTGAGTACACAATTAACAGAGAGCCCAGGCAGAAATGTATTAATGTATAAATGTTTGAGGAAAGGCCAGTCGAGTGGAATGTGCAGCCTGTCACATGTAGGGAGTACTGGAGATTGTCAGTGCCCGAGATGACCTCATGTTCAGCTGGTGTTCCCAGCTGCAAAACCTGGATTTCTGGGTCTCGGAGCTTGAGCAGCAGTTGGAGACACCGTGGCACATCCGCAAGGCTGTGAGTCACATGGATAGCACGTTTAGAGCGGTAGTCAAACTACAGCTCAAGAGACGAGAGGGAATAAGGGAATGGGGAAACAACCATACAACCCAGAAAGAACAGGCAGGTAGTGCAGGAGTCCCCTGGGGTCCTAATCACTAACCGGTATTCCATTTTGGAAGCTGATGTGGGTACTGGTACTTCGGAGGAACGCAGTCAGAGCCAGGTTTCTGGCACCACAAGCGACTTGACTGTACTGGTGGAGGAATAAAGGAAGAGGAATAGTAATGGGGGATTGTTTACTTGGGGAGCAGGTACGTGCACCCAAAGATTTGACTCCAGAATGGTGTGCTGCCTTCCTCGTGCCCGATTCAGGGATGTCAATGAACGATTGCAGGGCATCCTGAAAGGAGTGGGGGATAGGTGAGAGGGCGGGCAGCATATTGGTCCCAATGATCTGGGCAAAGTGAGGAATGACATCTTAAATCAATAATTCAGGATGCGAGGCAGGAGATTAGAATGCACGACCTCAGTTGTTGTAATCTCTGGATTATTACCAGTGCAACGTAACAGTGAGTATCCAAAATAGGAAAATTGGGCAGGTGAACACGTTGCTCATGAGTTCATGCAAGTATTAGGGTTTTAGATTCCTGGATCACTGGGACCAGTTTTGGGATAGGTGGGACTCGTGTAAAGAGGACGGTTGGCACCTGAACCACATACTTACAGAGAGGTTTGGTCGTCCTGTTCGCAGGAATTTGAACAAGTCTGGCAGGAGGGGATACATAATATTGATGAAATAGAGACACATCATGCTACAGCAAAGGAAGCAAGTCAGAGCAATTTCAGCTACGTTTAGTGTAAAGAACTTAAGGTAAGGTTGGGTTGTCTTTACTTTCATGTGAGGAGTGTATAATGTCAGATTGATGAGTTAATCGTATGGATTAACACATGGAAGTATGATGTTGTTACCATCACAGAAACATGGTTAAGAGAAAGGCTGGCCTGGAAATGCAACATTCCAAGGTACTGGATATTAATGCGAGACAGAGTCGGGTGGGTGGTGGTAAAACACTATTAATGAAGGAGTCAATTATTGCAAGAAGGAGAGATGGGTCCTCAAACGAAGCTTTGGGCGTAGAACGTAGTAATATTAAGGGGACAGCAACTTTATTAGGAGTGTACTATTGACCCTGAAAGTGTCAGCAGGAAATAAAGGAATAAACATTTTAATGGTTCACAGAGATGTGAAAGAATAGTAATCGGTAATTGTACGGATAACATAAAGTCTAAAAAAACCTTTCCCACTACTACATCCCCTCCAAACACTCTTGGGGTAGGGACAACAAGGAGTTGAAACAGAAACATGCGAAATGACAATATCATTTTCCAGGCTGGTGATGAAATCCAGCTCCGGCAGTGTTCACCGATCCCAATGGCCTTGGCCATGATAGTGATGAACACATGGTCCCTCTCCAGCGGCACACACGGGAAAAAGTAACCGTGAAATAGGGGCAGGCAGTCAGGAACGTCAAGCCCCTCCTCAGCCTGCTGCCTGGACCTGTTAATAGCCGTCTTGGACAGGTCCAGGAGCAGAGGCATGAGAAGGCCGGTAGACTTGTCCGCCCATAACCACTCTCGGTGTCAGTAGACCAGGAAGGTGGGACTGAAATGTAAACAACGATTCAACATCAGTCCCTTCAAAAACCGAACAATACGATGGAAATGGACACACTGGACATCCACATGGAAAACCGTGTCCTCCAGGTCACAGAAAGCCTGTGTGGTCTGACACCCGGTTAACAACCTCAGCCTCCGGTTGCTTGGGACCACTGCATGCAGCACTCTCCATACCAGATCCCTGGAAAAAGGGGATGACCCATTTGTAGATGACCCTCCGACGGTAATCTCATCTCACAGATGGAAAAACGTCACGCCAAGGCATGTCCGGGCAGTGGGCGGAAGCGTAGCAGAGGATAATGTGCGGCATCAGCCCGTACAGATAACGCCACTATGCAATTCTAAAGGGCACCGGGAGGATTGCCCTCAGTCAGCTCAGATTGTGGAACACCGTGTCACGGAAGAGGGTACGGGCTGTGAGGCCGATGTCGATGGACAGGGGTCAGAATTCTGTCTCATTTCTTGCTCCAGAGAACACTCCGTGACACTTGTCGTTCCTCATTTATTCATGTTCATCCATTGTTCTTGATGCAGTGTTCTTTGGTGTGACATAAATGTGCTGTTTCATGACATTCTTTTACTAACACTCGAAGTGCCTTTTTGTCACGTTAATGTTGGACAGATTTGCTCCGACAGAACCTTAATTTGCATCCATTCATTCAGCGATGACAACTATGTTTAAACTAAGTTGCAGGGCGGCAGTAGAGGTGAGGGGGGAGAACAAACTGGATGTTTAAGAAGGAAATTGGAGGTAAAGTTAGAACAAGGGGAGTCAAGAAAAATAACTGCATCAATGTGGCAGAAAACTCAGAAAGGGATCATGCTGTAAGGTTGAGTGATATAGGAGTTGATGGGAAGGGTGAGGGCAGGAATAAATTAAAAATACTGTGCATGAATGCACGAAGCATTAGATATAAGATGAATGAGCTTGAGGCTCTTTTGGAAATTGGCAGATCCGATATTGTGAGGATAACTGAGATGTGGCTTCAAGTGGACAGGGCCTGGGAAATGAATAGTCAAGGCTACACGTGCTATCGTAGGACAGACTGACAGTCAGAGGGGGTGGGGTGGCCATGTTGGAAAGGGATGATATTCAGTCCCGTGCGTGGGGGGATCTCGAATCAGGGGATGTAGAGTCAGTGTGGATAGAGCTGAGAAATACTCAGGGTAAAAAGACCCTCTTGGGAGTTATCTACAGGCCTCCAAATAGTAGTCTGGATATAGAACATAGAACATAGAAAGATACAGCGCAGTACAGGCCCTACGGCCCTCGATGCTGCGCCGACCGAAGCCTACCTAACCTACACTAGCCCAAAAATCTCCATATGCTTATCCAATGCCCGCTTAAATGACCATAAAGAAGGAGAGTCCACGACTGCTACTGGCAGGGCATTCCATGAACAAGGAATTTATATTTGCCAGGAATTGGTTTTGTGAGAGACTGTTAGGTCTGAATGTTGATAAGTCCCCTGGCCCTGATGGTCTACATCCCAGGGTACTGAAGGAGGTGGATCGAGAATTCGTGGATGCGTTGGTGATTATTTTCCAGAGTTCGATATATTCGGGATCTGTTTCTGCGGATTGGAGGGTGGCTAATGTTATACCACTGTTTATGAAAGGTGGGAGAGAGAAAGCAGGAAATTATAAACCAGTTAGTCTGACCTCAGTGGTGGGAAATATGCTGGAGACTATTGTAAAGGATGAAATTATGACACATCTGGATCATCGTAACAGGATAGGTGAGAGTCAGCATGGATTTATGAAGGGGAAATCATGCTTGACTCATCTTCTGGAGTTTTTTGAGGATGTAACTTTGAAGATGGATGAGGGAGATCCAGTAGATGTAGTGTACCAGGACTTTCAGAAAGCTTCTGATAAAGTCCCACATAGGAAGTTAGTGAGCAAAATTAGAGCGCATGGTATTGGGGGCAAAGTATTGGATTGAAAGTTGATTGGCTGATAGGAAACAAAGAGTAGTGATAAATGGCTACATTTTGAATGGCAGGCAGTGACCAGTGGGGTTCCGCAGGGATCAGTACTGGGACCGCAGCTTTTAATAATATATGTTAATGATATAGAAGATGGTATTAGTAATTTGCTGATGATACTAAGCTGGGTGGCAGGGTGAAATGTGATGAGGATGTTAGGAGATTACAGGGTGACCTGGACAAGTTAGTTGAGTGGTCATGAAGTTTAATGTGGATAAATGTATGGTTACCCACTTTGGTGGCAAGAACAGGAAGGCAGATTACTACCAAATGGAATCAATTTAGGTAAAGCGGCAGTACAGAGAGATCTGGGTGTTCTTGTACACCAGTCAATGAAGGTAAGCATGCAGGTACAGCAGTTAGTGAAGAAGGCTAATAGCATGCTGGCCTTCATAACAAGAGGGACTGAGTATAGAAACAAAGATGTTCTTCTGCTGCTGTGCATGGCCCTGGTGAGACCACACCTGGAGTACTGTGTGCAGTTCTGGTCTCCAAATTTGAGGAAAGACATTCTGGCTATTGAGGGAGTGCAGCGTAGGTTCACAAGGTCAATTCCTGGAATGGCGGGATTACCTTACACAGAAAGGCTGGAGCGAATGGGCTTGCATTGGGAGAACTCAGAACTCAGAAGCTCAGAACTGCTTTAGTTCAGGGGGAGGGACACTACCACTGCACCACAAGAGCCCTACCCTCAACACTCATATACACTTACTAGGCAAACCGAGTACAGCAATTGCAATGTGGAATACGTTCCTGACCACTTGGATTGGGAGATGCATTTTCCGAATGAAGAGATCAATTGCTTTGTGCTGTGTAATCTATCTGATTCAGAATGGTCTGAAGCCCCTTACTTTATAACCTGAAGGAACTGCCCGGGGAAACTGTGGTTGCAATATTATTAGAGTTGATTATTTTCTGGAGAATTCACAAACTAGTCTTACGACAGCCGTGTTAACTCCCTGGTGATAGCAATGTTTTGGACAGTTCTGCAGCTTGCCTGAGATGAAGAAATTCAATTGAGATGGTCTTAGGCTCAAAAATACCACAAAGTACTCCCGCTCAGCATTTTCTTCATAGAATTCCTACAATGTGGACACAGGCCAGCTTTTGGCCAAAAAGGCTACAGTGACCCTCTCAAGAGTAACACACCCAGACCCATTCACCGGAATTGCCCCAGTCGAATACACCTAAGTTACACATTACTGAATAGCATAGACAGTTGATCATTTTTAGAATGTGGGTATAAACCAGAACAAACCCACATTACACACACAATGGCATGAGGCTGGAATTGAACCCGGATCTCTGGTGCTTTGAGATGTCAATTCTAACTACGCAAACACCGTGCCACCCTAAATGATTGGGCCCTCCCTGATGGGGAGGTTTTTCACAGGGTCTGTGCTGAATCTCTGTAAGAGCAGCTCAGCTTGTCTCAATCAGCAAGCCCACTTCAACCGTCACTTCACTGTTTCCCTCGGCCAGATCAGGAGTACTGTGTCCAGTTCTCGTCGGCTTCTTGTAGAAAAGATGCAAATTTAGCTGGAAAGGGTTCAGAAAATATTTACCAGGGTGTTCCCAGTAATAGAAGGTTTAAGTTATTGGTTGTTTTCACTGGATGACAGGAGGCTGAGGAGTGACCTTATAAAGGTTTTTAAAACCATGAGCTGAATAGCAGGTCTCTTCCCTGGGGTGTGGGATTTCCAGGCGATGGGTATATTTTAATGTGAAAGTAGAAGGATTCCAAAAAGACTTGAGTGTATTATGATTTAAACACAGAGTGCTTTGTGTGTAGAATGAACCTCCGGAGAAAGTGGGTGTGCGTACAGTTACAGCATTTGAAAGACAATAGATAAATACATGAACGAGAAAGGCATGGAGAGATATGGGTCAAGGGCGAGCAGGTGGTCTTAGTTTATTTTGGAGGTCTGGTTAGCATGAACTGGCTGGACTGAAGGGTCTGTTTTTGTGCTGAGTGATCCTCGATGATTGAGCTGATTCGTCATTGCCCTTCAGATTCAATCTTTCTTACCCACACTCCAAGAACATTTATTTCAGATCCTCACCACTGTTCTGTTGAAGAAACGTTTTGCATCAGGACATAGTTTCCTTCATTGGCATTCAGTGCGTACCTGTGTCTTTGATGAACTTTCCTCCAACCTCTTTGGATCACTGTGGATGTCTCTCCAGTTCACTTAGCTTTTTGAGTCTCTGCAACACGCCATCTTGGAAAGTGGGGTCTCTGTAACATTTCTCACCCCTACACCTTGTGACGATGTTGTAATTTTAAAAGGCTACTTTTTCCTTGCTTTTTTATTTTAAAAAGTGCTCGTTAAGACAGAGGTCCCGAGGAATCTGGGGAATTTAACAGTTTAACAATGGAAGAGGAATGGCCAGTTCTCCCAGATCAGGATTCTCAGGTTTTCTTTTGCTGCAGCATTCAAAAGATGTTGGAGTCCGGAAGTGTTGCAAGATTCAGGAAAGGATTCTTCTGAATTTCTCTGAAATTTCTCTCTGAATGTTCTTCCCTCCTGCCTTTAAGAATGTGTGTTTGAATCGGCCATTGTGCCGAGGGTTGTGCTTATGTGATGTTACTGTATTGGAACTGCTAGCTTGTTAAGTTCCTGTCTCTGGTCAGTTAAGTTTATAATGGGCCAGGCCAGACCGCCCTCAAAATAGTTTAAGAAGGGAGCCTTGGCCTTAACTTCTTCTTATTGTAGAGGCAGATGTGAAATGGGTATTCCAGGTAAGATGCAGCTGGTCAAACCACTCGGCTTTAAGCAAAACCTTTTTAATTTGGACAACAGAGTTGAAACGCAATCAAAAGTAATGGAATTTAGAATAACTTAACGATGGGATAAATATCAACAACTGTGACGAGTTTGGACTAGGATACCTGGCAGGCATGTGTGAGTTTGATCGAAGGGCCTATTTCAGTGCTGTACATCTCTATGACTCTTTTTAAAAACTTACCATATATCCTCCAGTAATATTTGCATATATTTGACTACTGTTTTAGGCTAAATTTATGGGTGAAAATGTGTTGCTGGTTAAAGCACAGCAGGCCAGGCAGCATCTCAGGAATAGGGAATTCGACGTTTCGAGCATAAGCCCTTCACATAGATCCTCCTTTTGAGTGGCTGAAATTCATGCCCGCCGTAATTCATTCCGTATCATGAGCAGAAACCCAACTGATCTCTGAACAAAAAAAGAAAAAAAACTATGAATTACGGTAATGCTGAAAACCTGGAGTGCAGGATGACAGCCTGCGCATTGCAAGACGTGGAGCAGAGCATGACGGCCGGCACACTTACTCATAAATGTTCACCTGTTCTCCATGAAGGACTCGGGTCAACGTTTATGTGATATTTATGGAAAATTCCAGATTTTTGGCCAAAAATAAGTGTCAAAACTTACATGAGATTGACTGTTATTTGAGAATATCCGGTAACTGATCCGACACAGTAATGATTACTGATTAACTGTTCCAATACACGAACATCCCATGAACACCCCTTTGCAAAAAGGTAAATTCATAAAAAACAAGGACAACATAACCAATTTAAACTGACAGCATCGTCATACCTCCTCCTTTTAGGAAAGAACCATCAATATGCAGAGATGGTTTCATTTAAAACCCATTAGTCTATCTTTGTTAGTCCACTACAACACACATACACTAACTCTTAACATGCAAACATTCGGGAAGACATTCTTTTTCAATTATTTACTCCTGCCACAGAACACCTCCGTTTTTCATCATCCAAGACAATCACATTTTATTGCCCAGCCAAGTGTTGTATTTTCAAATCGTATGGCTGCAGTAATAAGCTCCAGCGAAACAGCCTGGAACTTTGTCCTTTAATTTATCCACGAACGTGAGTAGGTTATAATTGCATATCGACTTGTTTCAGAAATATTACCAACAACATACATGTGGAAAATTTGGCAACACTAACACCAAGCTCAAGGGCTCCTTCTCAGTTGTGAACTATTTCTATTGATGAATAGTCAATTTTTGGGAGAAAAACCCGATTGGACTTTCTATTTTCTTATCGTCTTCGTGTAAGAGCACTCCACCGACACCCATATCACCTGCATAGATTGCCACAGTGAATGGCTTTGCGTAGTTGGATGGGCCTAATACTTTTTTTTATTAGATTGGATTACTTACAGTGTGGAAACAGGCCCTTGGGCCCAACAAGTCCACAACGACCGGCTGAAACGTAACACACCCAGACCCATTCCTCTACATTTACCCCTTCACCTAACACTACGGGCAATTTAGCATGGCCAATTCACCTAACCTGCACATTTTTTGGATTGTGGGAGGAAACCGGAGCACCCGGAGGAAACCCACGCAGACACGGGGAGAACTTGCAAACTACACAGGAATTGAACCCGGGTCTCTGGCGCTGTGAGGCAGCAGTGCTAACCACTGTGCCACCGTGCCGCCCACAGACTACGAGTCAACTGCGGGAAAGTGGGATTCGAATACATGTTGTTTTTAACAAACATGAACATGATAGGCCGAAAGGCCTCTTTCTGTTTTGCAGATCTCTTTGATCCTCCAGGTCAAAGCAGCTAATGGGGCAGTGATTAAGATAGCTTCCAAACATGCAACCGGATATGAATCAGACTTGGTAACTGCGTTGACTTTGTGATCATCGACAGATAATTGTGGTTTTGGTACCATTACTACGGGGAAGTTCCAGACAATGCAATTCACTTTGATTATGTTGTTGTTGCGCATGTGTTCAAATTCCTTTTGAAACTATGCCAACATTAGAGCCTTACATCCATAAAGGGGTTGCTCTGTTGGAACCGCATTTCCTAAATTTACATCATACACAATCAGATTCGTACTTCCCAGCTTATTCCCACACATTTCCCCACATTATGATAGTCATAACTCTTTCAGGTCATTTCGGTTTTCCTCTTGAAGATAACTCGTTAATTTGTCCCAAGTTTTGAGAACTTCCACATTGTCCAATTTAATTTGAAGAATGTCCATTTCAGAATCACTTCAACTTGATTCTTCATGTTGTATTGTTGTTATTGACCAGGCCATACCCCTCAAAACATTTCAAGAGGGGAGCCCGGACCCGAACTTCTCGAGCTGATACTGCAGGAGTGACACAGCTGGCCCAAACACTTTGTTTGAAGTCAAACAGAATTTATTTGCAGACTACAGAATGAAACACGAACAAAAGAGATCCAAATTTAAAATAACTTAACCTAGCTGAAAACTCAATCGACTCTATCACAACTTGATGATTCTGTTCTAAATAGTTGCAACATTTCCATTAGCATCCGCTTTGCTACAAATTTAAAATCAAAGATAAGTTCTTACAGGAGAGATGACAAACAGAGAGGTAAAAACAAAATGCAGCTGCTTCTTGGACCAGTGGCCTCAAAACCAAAACGAAACCAAACCAAGCCTTGAACCAGGGGAACTGGCCACTTCCCTTTCATTGTACAAGTGTTTTAAAATAAAGGATTGAAAGGCATTTTCAAGAAGAAATCATGAAATTAGTCAGATGGAAATTTGTATGATCCAATCTTTAAGTACAATTATCATGGTATGATATCCTAATATTATCGGAAATTACAAAAACTGGAGAATAGGTAGGACTGACTGTCCTTGACATCAAAGAGATAGTAATTTGTAGGTGAAGAGCCATCACAAAACGGGAGTCAATGTGAATCAAGGGGCAACCTCGCTCCTCTGTTTGGAGCCTTATGGAAGAAAATGGAAGATGGTTGTAGTTGTTTGTGGGATTGGTAGCCATTCAAAAAGGTGAATGACTTAACAGCAATCAATGTTTGCGCAATATATCATTTCAGTTGCATGTCACTGTGATCTTTTGCTGTAAATTCTGTGTCTTATGATTATGCTCCACAGCTTCCTAATGAAGGAGCAGGTTTCCAAAAGCTAGTGATTACAAATAAACCTGTTGTACTATAATGCGGTGTTGTGATTTTTAACTTCGTTCAACACTCATAGCCCTATTCAATGTGGCACAGCTGCAGAATCTCCACCTACTCTGGAACTGTGTCATACCATCTTTGTCCGGTTAACCATGGAAAATCTTATCTGTGTTTAAAGGATTGTTATGTTGATGATGTTGTAACATGCAATGTTACACCAAACGCCATGACTTGAAAATCTGAGTCCAGTGCTTTACTTTCACTTGAGGCTGTAGAAGAAAACTGTCGAGATTATTCAGCGTGCTTTATGGCAGAAAGTAATATTGCTGTACAATATTGATGACAGGAACAGCATAAAATACTGTGAGGAGTAGTGTAAGTACCTGAGAACAGCTCACTCTAATGATCACACAATTGAAATGATGACAGTCACTTACCAGGGAGACCAATACTCCCAAGGAGTGTGTCAGGTATTTTCAATGTAATCCGCCGTAGAGGAGTCATTTTGTGACGTGTCTTTTCCAGCCTTAGCAGAGATCTCTGTGTTTAAATCTAAGATAATACATTACTGGAGCGATGGATTTTCATCCATCTGTGGGATTTCCATGGGGATGATCAGCTTGATCAGCGCGGTGGGCGGCACGGTGGCACAGTGGTTAGCACTGTTGCCTCACAGCGCCTGTAGATCCGGGTTCAATTCCCGACTCAGGCGACTGACTGTGTGGAGTTTGCACGTTCTCCCCGTGTCTGCGTGGGTTTCCTCCGGGTGCTCCGGTTTCCTCCCACAGTCCAAAGATGTGTGGGTCAGGTGAATTGGCCATGCTAAATTGCCCGTAGTGTTAGGTAAGGGGTAAATGTAGGGGTATGGGTGGGTTGCGCTTCGGCGGGTCGGCGTGGACTTGTTGGGCCGAAGGGCCTGTTTCCACACTGTAAGTCTAATCTAATCTAATCTAAAAATGAAGCATCATTCAGTGTCATTCAGAAATAAAACTGAGCAAACACATTCCTTACGGTGATTGTCCTGATTTCTGGAATGTAACTGTTTTCTTTTAACCTGGCTGTTCAGTTCAACGATTAACTAGAGTGCTGTGATGCTTAAAACACTTCTGCCAATTCCAATCAGACCTCCTGGAACATCTTCACTTCCCGACCCCTCTCTGTCTTCCACGTTCCCTTCAACTGTCCTCAGTTTGTACCACTCTCCCCATCGACGCCTACCCCCACCACACTGAAACCCCAGGGTTCGTCCATTGCCACAATCAACCAAAACGCAAATTGGAGGACCAACACCTCATCTGCCTGGGCAGCCTACAGCCCGGAGGAACATTGGGTTCTCCAATTTCAGTGAACCCTCCCCACCCTCCGACTCCCTGCCCGGTTCCTCACCATCCCTTCCACTGGTCCCTGCCAATAACCGAATTCATTCCTCTCATTGACCAACCCTTTGAGGAGGTGGAGAGTCTGCAGAATGATTTGGAACGGTTTGGAGAGTGCAGAAAGAAATGGTAGATGGACTACAATGTGGAAAAATGTGCGGAAAAGCCTCTTCAGTAGGAAGAGGAGAGGCACAGACTAATTTCTGAATAGCGAGAACATTCAGAAATATGAAATGCAATGGGAGTTGAGCGTTCTTGTCTTGAATTCTCTCAAGGTAAACGTGCAGGTTGAGTCAGTAGTTTTGAAGACAAATAAAATGTTGGCATTTATTTCGAGAGGATAAGCATATAAAAGCAGTAAAGATAAAAGCTCTATTCAGATGATGGTTAGAGTATTGTTGGCAATTCTGGGGCCCATATCTCAGGAAGAATGCACTGACCCTGGAGTGTGTTCAGTTGAGGTTTATGAGAATGGTCCCCGGAATGAAAAGCATAACATATGAGGAACGTTTGAGGACTCTGAGTCCAGACTCAATGAAATTTGGAAGTGGAGAGATCCAATTGAGAATTATAGTATGCTGTAAAGCCTGGACAGAATGGAAGTTGGGGAGATGTTTCCATTGGCAGCAGAGACTCAGAGAAGAGGGCACATCCTGATGGGTAAAGGGAAACCCGTTTAGAACAGAGATAACAAGAAACCTCTTCAGTCAGAGAATGATGAATCGATGGAATGCACTGCCACAGACTGTTCTGGAGGCGAGGTTGTTGAGTATATTGAAGACAGAGATAGATACGTTGTTAATTGGCAATGGGATCAAGGGTTCCAGTGAGAAAGCAGGAGAATTGTGTTGAGAAACGTGTAACCAATGATTGAATGGTAGAACAGGTTCAATGGGCCGAATGGCATGATTTCAGCTCCGACGTCTTTTGGTCTTATGATCTTTTGGAGCGGTGAACATTTTACACAGAGGGCGGTGGGTGTCTTCAGTTCACTGCCTGAGTTGGTGTTGAAGGCAGTGACCCTAAACTCTATGAGTGTCTTCTGTTCTGGGTGTTCAGTTCGTTTGGTTTGAACAGTGCGTTGTGTCGTCTTGGCTCTTTCAGTGCCTGAGAGTTTTTTTTTCGGGGCAAAGAAGCGATTGTGGGCTATATTACCAAAGGTGAGCAAGACAAGGCTTTTGGGATTAGAAAGCAAACTGGAGTTGGGGTTGCCTTTGTCTGTGGGAATAGGAGAGGTCATTACACCAATAGCTTTACATTTACTGGAAATGCCATTGGAGCCTTTGGAAATGGCTCGAATTCAATTGCAGGTGAAGCTGTTTGAACATGAAAAGGAACTGAAATAGTTTGAATTTCGTCTAAAAGCAGAGGAAAGAGAAAAGGAATGAATCACTTTGGCAGAACAAAAAGGAAACAAGAGAAAGGTCCCGGCAGAAGAAACGGAAAAAGTGAGGAAAGAGACGGAGAAATAGAGAAGGGAAAGGGAGAAGAAGAGAGAGTTTGAACTCCCGAAGTTGGCAGTGAAACTGGAAAGTTGGCTAAAAAGCATGGAATTGAAGGCAGGCTTGGTAAGGACGATAGTGATGATGAACAAACCCAGATAGCCAAAGGCCTGATGGGAATCGGTTTAAATATTTTGGATGAGAAGAATGTAGAAAACGTTTTCCTTTCATTTGCGAAATTGGTTTAAGATATGAAGTGAACAGTGACCTAATGAGTTCTTCTGATTGAAACAAAATTGTTTGGGAGAGCAAGTGACGTCTTGCATCACTATCAGATGATGCATGTGGAGAGTATGAGGAGGTGAAGAAAGTAATCTAAAGTACACATGAGTTTGTGCCAGAAGCCTACTGACCGTATTTCAAGAATCTAAGGAGGGACCCAAGTCAAACATACATTGAGTTTGAAAGAAACAAACAATGTAATTTTGATCAGAGGATGAGGACATTAAAAGTAGATCAACCTATGACACACTTAGCGAGATTAGCAGCTAAATGGCTGATGATTATGAGCTGAATCAAAAAAACAAAGCGTGGCTTCCAACATCAATTTCGATCCGTGAGGTATAGATGTTGGGGAAAAGAGAACTCCTCGGGTGAAAAGTAGATCTCTCTGAAGATAACATAGATAACCGAGCACAAGTTCAAAAGGAAACCCATGAAAGAGCAAGAGAAGTTAAAAGTCTCAAGTGATTTCACTACAAAAGTATCCCACGTGAAATCACAGTGTTTGTGGAATGTGAAAAACACTGCAAGCCAGATGTTAGAAGATAGGATAATCCAGTGAGTTTTGTTAAAGTGGACAAGGGAAGCACAGTGGAGGCTCAAATGCTGCACTAAGTCCAAGCTGGTCAAACGTTGTTTGAGAAGGAAGTGTCAGATCTTCTTAAACCATTTACTTGCGAAGGTAAGGTTTACTAACGTCGGCCATTGGCAGCATGTAAGTAAGTTGTAATTTTAAAAAAGAACTCGGGATCATGTCGAACTTTGATGTAGAGAGATGAGGAGATAAGTAACTCAGAAGGATTATTGCCAGAAATATGCACGTACGTGCATAGTTCGTAGTCAGGGAAGTGCTCCATTATGTCGAGTGAGGTTAGAGTGTCCGGGAAAAATTGGAGAAGTGGCGGTCGGAGTACTGGAGAAACTATCAACACTAGGAATACAGTTTGTTCTGGGTAATGATCCAGCTGGCTCTGCTGGCGCTGCTGCCTACTGTGATTGAAAATCCAGTGGAAAATAAGGCAACTGAGGTGTAACAGGAAGTATACCCTGGGACTTTTCCTGACTGTCTGATAACAAGGTCACTAAACCACCAGTTGAAACAGGAGGAGAAATCAGAGAGCACTGATTAAAAAAAATCTATCAGAGACCATGTTTGATCGAACAGTTGAGACATAACAATGACAGGTGGAGGACAAAGTGGATATATTTAGCTCAGAGAAATTAACTGAGTGACAACAGAAAGATGAAATAGTGAAACAATTCTATCAAAAAACTTACACAGAAGAAGAATTTGAGTGCATTCCCTAATTTACTCTCTAAAAAAGGAATATCTTGATGAGGAAATGGAGATCTTCTCATATTCAGGCAGATGAGTAATGGCAGAATTTCATCATGTTGCATTGTTAGTGGGTGAAAAAAAGGAGTTGCAAGTAGCACATGAATTACCAGTAAGAAGTCACCTAGTTGTCAGGAAACCTCATGCAGATTCAGGTACTTGTAAAAAGAGTTTAGGGGCTCTGCCTCCAACACCAACTCAGACGGTGAACTCCAGACACACACCACCCTCTGTGTAAAACTGTTTTCCTCTCCAAAACACCATAAGACAAAGGAGCATAAATTAGGCCATTCGGCCGCACACCCATTCTCCTGCTTTCTACCCGCGCCATTGATCCCGGTGCCAGTCAAGAGCCGATCTATTTCAGTCTTAAATGGAGTCAATGACGTGGCCTCAACAATCATGTGAGGCAATGATATCCACAGAATCTCCACTCGCTTGCTGAAGAGGCTTCTCCTTATCTCTGTTCTAAAGAGGTTTCCCTTTACTCTAAGGCTATATTCTCGTGTTCCCGTTTCTCTTACCAATGGAAGCATCTTCCCAACATCTACTTTGTCCAGGCCGTTCAGTATTCTGTAGCTTCCAATTGGACTCCCCACCCCCCCACCCCCCCTCCCCGGCACCCGATTCTTCTAAATTCAATAGAGCACAGACCCAGAGTCCTCAAACATTCCTCACACGTTCATGCTTTCATTCCTGGGACGATTCTCATGAAGATCCTCTGAACACGCTTCAGGGCCACTTCATCCTTCCTGAGACATGGGGCCCAAAATTGCACTCAATACTCTAAATGTGGTCTGACCAGAGATTTACAACGCCTCAGAAGAACTTGCCTGCTTTTATATTCTGGTTCTCTCGAATTAAAAGCCAACATTACATTTGCCTTCCTTACTACTCACTCAACCTGCAAGTTATTCTTACGAGAATTCGGGTCTAGAACTCCCAAGTCTCGTTGCAATTTAGATTCCTGAACTTTGTCCCCATTTAGAAAATAATCCATGCCTCTATTCTTTCGATCAAAATGCATGACCTCACTCCTTCCCATGTTGTAGTCCAGTTGTCACTACTTTGCCAAATCTCCTAACCTGTACAAAACTTCCTCCAGCCTCCCTGCCTCCTAAAAAGTACCTGTCCCTCTTCGTATCTTTGTATCATCCCCTCTTGTCTTTCTGCCACTTTGCTGAATGCATGAGCCCTACGTTTTGAACTCTCTGCCAACGGTCACGGAATCCTGCTGTCCAGTCCACCTTTACTCTTCACAGTTTTCCACATGGATATTCTGGATGATATTGTGGAGTAATTGAAAGTGCATGATGAAATATAACTGAGTCGGCACGTTTTCATCAAGAGAAGGTCATGCTGGACAAACCTGTTTGGTGTCTTTAAGGAAGTAGTGAGCAGGGACTGTTTCTTCAATTACAGGTGCATTCACATAGGTATCAAGCTCTACTTCAACTACATTTAAACCAGACGTTTATTTTGATTGGTTCTGACTTGTATGTTGCGAAGAATTTACCTTTTCCAATCCAGATGTCGATAGCATTTTCAGTATATTCACTCTCCTGGCTACTACCATATGAGTTCTCTTACTCAATTCAGACCGAGAGAGATTCTTTCTTTCTCTTGAGACCGCATACCAGCCGCAACTACAATGGTTTTCCAGCCCACATCCAGAAGCAAATGTTCACCGTTTGGCCACGGCATGGCTTTGTTGTGGGGGTTTGCCGAGGACTAACCTCGAGTCCCTCTGTTCAGGATGTGTCCTTCAAAATTTCTTCTGAGTCTCTCAGGGCACAAGAGTGGGCTGCGGTATGGTACAAACCATCCGTATCCAAGATTGAGTGGGAGGAACTGGACCCAGTGGGAAAATGCTCCAGGAGAAGCAACAAGAGAAAGAACATCAAAATGCTGCAACATTTCATGCTATTTAATGCATCTTACAGTGTTCGCAGTGTTGTTGGTGGAAGCTGAATAGTCAGATGGACAAACATCAATTATAGAGAAGGATACTTAAGGAAACAAAGAACAAAAGCAGTCGCAAGAAATAACAATGAGATTGGAGAAATGCAGTGGAAAGAGACAAAACTGAGATACAAGAAGCGTGAGTTGTTAAATTTCTGAGAAGAAATCTGTCTCCAGGACAATCTTTTCCAAGGCCTTTGTCTGATTGCACAGGGACAGAGAGGATACTGGACGAACACGGCAAGAAAGGCAGTATCATGAGGTGGAGAAGTCAAAGTTTCACTCGCAACCATTTTTCAGGAATTGGGCATGGGTGTAAGAGGGAGCTACAGATACAGTGGGTAGCGGGGTATGGTGGTGACGTGGTGATAGGCGAAAACAGGCACAGGGTACGATCTGGTTGGTCAATGGAAGAAATAAATCCCGTTGGTGGCAGGGAGGAGTGGAAGGGATGGAGAAGGGCTGGGAAGGGAGTTGGGGGATGGGGAACGAGATTATCTGAAATTGGAGAACTCAATGTTGAGTCCTCCGGGCTGTACGCTGCCCAGGCGGAAGATAATGTGCTGTTCCTCCAATTTGCATTTTGGTTCATTGTGGCAATGGAGGAAGCCGAGGATGGTCATGTGAGAAAGGGAGTGGAAAGGTGAATTAAAATGGACAGTGACTGGGGAGGTCATGTCGGCCCCTGTGGACCCGGCTGTGATGCTCATTGAACCATTCCCTCAGTTTACTTTCAGTCTCCTTGATGTAGACAAGACCACAACAGAAGCCCCCGAGGCAGTATACTAAGGAGGGGGAGGGCAGGTAATTGAACGTTTCTCCCATCTAGAGGGATTATTTGATACCCTGGATGGAGGTGTGAGGGTTGGCGTACTGGCAAGGTTTTCAGTACTTTTGGTTGCAGGGGAAGATCTCTGGGGATTCGGGGGTTTGGGAGTCGGTGGGAGGAGTGGCACAAAAAAAATACTGGCTAAGGGTACGCCCCTTGTGGAAGCCAGAGAGGTGTTGGGAGGGGAAGATGCTCTCGGAGGTGGGGTCTAGTTGGATGTGGCAGAAGTGTTTAAGGATCACACAATATTCTAGTTAGTTAGTGAACTGAATAACCAGGTTTAAAAAAAGACAGTTACACCGCAGTACCCAGGACTATGACTCTGAGAGATTATCTGGAAAACTTAGGAAAAAAAGACTGAATGGGCACAGTCAATATGAAGACAGAATTGAAGATAAATTTGGGCTTGAATCTGTTGTGTTGAAATGGGTAGTCAGATTGCAGCAAGATTAAAACAATTTGTTTTCAATCATGACCATTTGAATTGTGTAATTGAAGCTCATTGCCAAAACAAATCCCCCAGTAGCATTGGGAATTAACTTACTGCGGTAATGTGTTTGCTCAGTTTTATTTCTTAATGGCATTGAATGATACTTCATTTTGAAAATCCCCATGGAGATCCCATAGACGGATATAAATCTACCACTCCAGGAATGTATTGGCTTAGAGTTAAACACAGAGCTTTCTGCTGTGGCAGGAAAGGACACGTCACACAATGACTCCTCTAAGGCGCATTATATTGAAAATATCTTACACAATTCTTGGGATTATTGGTCTCCCAGGTAAGTGACTGTCATCTTTTTAGTTGCTTGGTCATGAGAGTGAGCGGTTCTCAGGTATGTACACTGCTCCTGACAGTATTGTATGCCAATCCAATTATCAATATTATGCAGCAATATTACTTTCTGGCATTAAACACCCTGAATAATTTCTACAGTTGTTTTCCACAGCCTCAAGTCATAATAAAGCAGTGGCCTTACGTTTTCAAGACATTGTGTTTTGTGTAACATTGCATTTTGCATTATCAACAGGACAAGCCCTCCGAACGAAGGTGAGCGTTTCCATGCTTAACACATTCAAAGATAATGCGATGTAGCTCCAGTGCAGATGGGACTTGAACGGAGTTCTCCCAGCTGAGAGGTAGAGAATCTGCAATTCTGCCACAGCTGCGTTGTGGTGTGCGTGTTGAACTTAGTTAAAAATCACAACTGCTCAGTCTTTCATCTTTTGGAATGTTTTGGAGGTTTCGGTTCATTAGTATGTAAATCACAGAAATTCTCTCAAATCACATTCTCGAATAACTTAAGGTTTTAAAAAAAAAGTGACATCTCCGCTCAGACAAGACATTAAAGGTGGGAGTTTGGAGTCTGGAGGTGCAAAGATGGAGACAGGTTATGCAAAGATGCGGGAGCAACAGGGTGATGTTTTGGAGAGGTTTTAATTTTCCCAACAGTGATTGGGATTCACGAAGTGGTAGAGGTCTAGATGGAGCAGAATTTGTCAGGAGCTTCCGGGATTTTTGGTGGAGAAGTGTGGAAATATTCCAATTCGGAAAAGGGACATACTGGACACAGTGTTGCGGAATAAGCCCAGCCAGGTGGTTGAAGTTCAGTCGGAGATTATCTTGGGAATGGAGGTCACAATTCCGTAAATTTTTGAATACTCCTGGATAAACACGAGAGAGGTTGTAAACAAAGTGTGTTAACTTAGGGAAAGGTCGACAACAGCAAAATTTCACAGGAGCTGGGGAATGTGGATTGGGAGCAACTGCTTGAGGGTAAATCCAGATTTAGTATGTGGAAGGCTTTTAAAGAGAGGTTGATTACAGTGCAATGTCTCTGCGAAAATGATGGATACAAAAGGCAACATTAGAGAACCATAGATGACAGGCGAAATTGTGACACTATCTAAGAAGAGATAGGGATCACACATCAGGTCCAGGCAACTGAAAACAGATGAAGATTTGGAAAAATATTGGAAAAGTAGAATCAATATGAAATGCTAATTTAAGTGGGAGAAGAGGGTTCATTGAATATCTTTCGTGAAGCGGGTTAAAAAAAGTCCGAAGGATATCATATCAGGAGCAGGACGGTAACCGGATAAAGGGTTGGCCCAGCCAAGGCCAAAGATGAAAGTTATGCATGGAATCAGAGAAAATGAGTGAGATCCTCAATTAGTACTTTGCATTGGTATTCACCGAGGAGAGGGACTTGACAGATGTTAAGGTTCGGAAAAAGATGTGTGATAACTCTAGGTCATGTTGGCTTAAGGATGGCGCAAGTGTTGGGTATCCACAACGACATTAAGGTGAACAAGTCTCCAGGTTTGGATGGGATCTATCCCAGGTTACTGAGGTACGTGAGAGAGGAAATGACTGGAGTCTTAACACACATATTTGCAGCATCCTTGACCACAGGTGTGGTTCCAGAGGGCTGGAGAATTGCTCATGTTTTCCTCTTGCAATAACAGGGATAATCCTGGCAATTATAGATCTATGAGCCTGACATCAGTGGTGGAGAATCTGCTGGAGACGATACTGAGGGATAAGATATATTTACATTTGGGAGAAAATGGGCTTATCAGTGATAGATTCTGTGCAGGCTACGTGTTGTGTTACCATCTTAATAGAATTCTTTGACAAGTGACAAAGTTGATTGATGAGGTTAGGTCTGCAGATATGAAAGACATGGACTTCAGTAACGCGTTTGATAAAGTTCACCATGGTAGCTTGATGGGGAAAGTAAAGTCACATGTGGTTCACTGTGTACTGGCTAGATGCATAGAGCACTGGCTGGGCAACAGGAGACAGAGAGTAGTAGTGAAAGGGAGTTTCTCAAAATGCAGACCTGTGACCAGGTGTGTTTGACAGGGGTCTGTTCTGGGACGTCCGCTGTGTGTGATATGCACAAATGATCTGGAGGAGGGTTATATGTGGTCTTATTAGCAAGTTTGCAGATGGCACTCAGATTGGTGGAGGAGCAGATAGTGAAGAGGACTGTACGCAATGCTGTAGATGATAGATAGATTGAAGAGATGGGCGGAGAAATGGCAGATAGAGTTCAATCTGGGCAAATGCGATGTTTTGCATTATGGAAGATCCGATTGTAGACAGTAAATGGAAAAGCCCTGGGGGAAAGGTGATATGCATGGGCGGCACGGTGGCACAGTGGTTAGCGCTGCTGCCTCATAGTGACTGAGACCCGGGTTCAATTCCCGCCCGAGGCGACTGACTTTGTGGTGTTTGCACATTCTCCCCGTGTCTGCGTGGGTTTTCTCCGGGTGCTCCGGTTTCCTCCCGATGTCCATAGTGTTAGGTTAGGGGTATGGGTGGGTTGCGTTTCGGCGGGTCGGTGTGGACTTGTTGGGCCGAAGGGCCTGTTTCCACACTGTAAATAATCTAGTCTAATATAGATTAGGTTTTTCTGGTCCATTGTACCCTGAGAGGGTGCAGACGAGGTACACCTGGATGTTGTCTGGTTTGGAGGGTGCGAGCTTTGAAAATATCTTAGGATTATTTTCATTAGAAAGACAAAGGTTAAGGGGGGACGTGATTGAGGTCTGCAAAGTCATGAGAGGTATAGACAGGGACGACAGCAACAAGCTTTTCCCAGAGTTAGGTACTCAATGACCGGAGGCACAGTTCAAGGTGAGAGGGAAAATTGTAAGGGTGGTATACGTGGAAAGTTCTTTATGCAGAGGGTGGTGGGTGCCTGGAATGCTTTGCCAGCAAAGGTGGTAGAGGCGGACATGATAGCATCATTTAAGATGTACTTAGACAGACGCATGAATGGGGAGGGAGCAGAGGGATACAGAAAATGGGGGCACCGTTAGATAGTGGATTTGAATCAGCACAGGTTTGGAGAGCCAATGGGATTGAGTTTGTTCTGTAATGTTCTTTGTTCTAAGTCTGTGTACCTTGCCATTGCAGTTTCTTCACTTCCTCTTCCCACTCAAGTCTTTTCATTCCACTCTCTGCCTTTTTCTTCCAAGTGTAGTCTCTTCACATTAAACTGCATCTTAACTGGGTCTCACTGTGACATCTCAGTTACTGGTTTCCCTTTTTCCACGTTCAAAAGTTTGTTCATTTCTGTCAACATCTCCTCTGGTCAAGATCCTACTTGCGCTTCTGATTCCAGTTTAGCTGGTAAGTCGCTCGGGTTAGTCCAAATGCAATAAGTCTAATATTCCACTGGCATATATTCCACTCGAAGATCACTCTTTGCAAGATTCCAATCCATTTTTGAAAATGTACAAGAAAATTCACCAGAACACAGCTGCTTCAATTCCAGAAACTCTTGGTACCTGCGTTCATAAAAGTGACAACGATTTTTCTTAAAGCCAATGATTTCAGTCCTAGCATTTGCACCCAATGTTCTTATTGCAGCTGAGCTTGAGACTGGAGGATACAGGTCCTGACTTAATTCTGGCTTGATAAGAAGCATCTTCCTTTCAGTTCACGAGCCAGTCCTTCACTGGAAGATCACAACATTAGGCTGCGATTCATTCTCTATAATAAGACTGACGTTTATTGCATGAAGTAATTCAAAATAAAATGAAGCAAGTGATCTAAAAATAACATTGTTTGAAATACTTCACTAAACCACTCTAATCTCCGAACAACATTACTTTGCAGTGTTCAAGATGCAGAGAAAATGCCTGTGGATTTTCCATGTTTAATTTAAATGCTTGATCTCATCTCCTGTCTTGTAAACTATGAAAGTGTTTTTTTTTAAATTTTCGTGTAATATTCTTACAACGGGGAATTTAGATTTGGTAATCTGCAGAATTTAAGCAAACGCCTGATCTGGAATGTACATTAACTGTACTCTTTCATTGAGGCAACCTTTCATCTCAACTGCTTTACAAATCTCCTTGCCTGCTTCAGAGCTCAGTAAGCTCTCTTTTGAACTGAACTGAAATGTTTTCCATTCAAATTGGGAATTTTGCCTATCACTGTTGTTTAAGCTAATAAAGTGATTTAGCTTGATATCAAGAAACTTCTATTGAAAAGGCACTATGAAAACTACAATGTTTCGTAAATCATGGTCTTGAGGGACCAAAATAATTATTTTTTAAATCGATCACAAAGAAAGATGAACATGCAAATAGCATTAATCTGAGAGTCAAACTCTAAAAGCAACGATATTAATTCTTAAAAAGCACACAGACTTCATGTGTACACAATGCAAACCGATGTTTAACCATTTAAGTAAAAAAACACCAATGTTTCTCTGAACAAAGTGTGCAAAACCAGATGCATTCATATAATTTTAGAGCTGTCACGCACCCTTTATTAATTTTGCATTGTGACCATTTCACAGATTTCCATCTCAGGTCCAAGCTTGGAGAGTGTCCAAATGGAAGCTCAGATAAGATTGGAAAACTGTTGAGATGTTTGTTACAGAATGGTGGGCCTGATTTTGGGGAGGGACTGAAATCTAGCAGTGATGATGGAGAAGGGACTCTTTTGCAATCACTCGCTTTATGTATAACATCAAGATGAATAAGAGTCTGTCTGATTGTCCTAAAAAAGTTAAACCTATCCATAAAATCATAATCCAGATCTTTGGATTCGTGGAAAGGAATTTTATTTCAGCTGGAATCCAAGATAAGTTGGTGGAGCAGTAAAATCTGTGAATCACCAGCCAACTAGACACATCCTGCAGTCATTTCTGGTGAAGCCAATCTCCTTCCATCTCTTTTTGTATATGATACGTGGGATTTTTGATTAATACCTTCTGCTTTACTTTTGAATTCTCTCTCCCCCACAGTTAATTTACTTGCGATTGTGATTCTTACCCGTTTCAATTGTGGTCTCTCCACCTGCACCATTTGCTACATGGTTGCCATGTCAACAATGGATCTGCTGTCTACTATCACTAACACCATCCTGAAGCAAATTATTCCATTATATACTTCTCAAGACTCTTTCCTGGATCTCATCCCCATTTGTAGCTTTTTGTATGCCTTGCGTTTTGTGATCAGAGACTCCTCTGTCTGGTTCACTGTCTTCTTCTCTTTGGATCGATTTGTGGCTATTTGTTGCCAGAAGCTGAAAACAAGGTATTGCACTGAGAGAACTGCAAAAGTGATTCTATCCATAACCTGCATTCTATTCTGCTTCAAAAATGTGCCTATCTACTTTAAATATGAACCTCGGTATATCATCAACAATGTGCCTTTGAAATGTAAGCTGAAGAAGAGCTATTTGACTGAGGCAGGATGGAGAGGGTATGACATATTTAACAAACTTATAACCCCTTTGCTCCCATTTGCATTAATTCTGCTACTCAACACTCTGACAGTCAAGCATATTTTAGTAGCAAGTCGAGTCCGTAAGGGCCTGAGGGTTCAGAATAAAGGAGTGAACCACAGTGACCCCGAGTTAGACAATAGAAGGAAGTCAATTATTTTACTCTTCGCTATATCCGGTAGTTTTCTACTTCTGTGGATGGGCTACATTCTAAATTTCATACGTTACAGCATCAGAAGAGATTATCTAACTGAAGCTATCAAAATATGTCGAGATATTTCAATTATTTTGCGGAATGTTAGTTCTTGCACAAATGCCTTTATTTATTTGGCAACGCTATCCACGTTCAGGCAGCTGATCAAGGACAATTTGAAAGCTTTGTTTGCACCAATTGCTCGATTAATGAAGAAATAAAAAAAGGGAGAGAATCAGCTCAGACGTTGATGGTTTGATTCTCAGTCCATAAATGCTATATTTATCCCTGACCCTGAGCTAATAAACCATGGCAGTAAATGGGAAGTACGTGAGTGACAGCACCCCTAGAAGGGCAAGACAGGAAACAGTTTGGATGATGTATTCCCCGGTATAATGGATTTTCATTGATTCCCATGGTCACAACGCACTTGGGAAAGTGTTGTACCCCATTATACTGAGGGTGGAGTTGGGATGTTCACAAATATTAATCCTTTAATCAAAGCACAAAAATTCCACAAACAACCTGTCGGCTTGCATCAAGTCCACAGAAAATGCTGACACTTTCCCTGGATTTGGCAAGAGATTAATATTTACTGCAGTTAAGTAAATGCTAATCTCAAGAAAACAGCTATGAGCTGACAGCATATGCGTGTTCTGGTAACAGTCCATTTTGATCGTAAATAGCCTGCATGCAAATGTAGACACAAGTTCACAAACAAAAAAGAACATTGGTTTATTGGTGGAGGGGAAACTAACCCTGTCAACCACAGTTTGATGGCATTGCTCCAAATGGCTTCATTGAGATTACCCGTTTGGCTGATGGTGACATTTTGTTCTACAGTGACTTTTCTCCATTCTCACTTCCTCTCAGAAGTACGGTACCCTATTGTCAACGTTGATGACAGGGTCACTGCTTCAGGGCAGTGATCGTACAGCAACTGATGAGAAAATAGGTTGCCTTCTTCGGACTCCATGTATTTCAATGCATCACCTCACCCCTCCAGAGTTCTTCAGGGCTCTCCCTCTATCGTTCACATCCACAAGCTACCAAAAAACGAATCATCGCTTTGCTTCAAGGCTCATAAACTTTGACATCCGAGAATGGTTAGGTTGCACAAACCAATCAGCGACTTGTTGAAGGACAAATCCCATTCTCCATATACCTGCTGCCTGCCCTACTGAAAACAACTGTTCAAAATAAGCAGCTGTGGAAACAGAGCTTAAAATGAGTTTCAGCGACTTCGTTTCTTTTGAACTGAATCTTGGGAAGATATCTGGCCCTGTGAAGTATATGAGAACAACCTTTGAAGTGGAGAATTGGGAATGAATCTGTTTTCCAGACAGTTTACCGTCGGGGAGAATGTACAGAATCAACTTGATCCAACCAGTTTGGAACTGACAGGAATGGTGATCTCCATCTTCGACTAGTTTCAATCAAGTGATTCCCCAGCATGACATTTGAAATGTTCTAATCACTGAAAAGAACCTGCCCATTCTTTAATTTTCCTTTAATGAGACCTTCAAATGGTACCTTATCTGCTCCTGCCACTGTGAACAGCCAATGTGGTGGGAGTACTTCAAGCTATTTTTGATCCTAAGAATGTCTCCGTTGAATTTCTTCATCTCAAGAGAGCTGCAGTGCAGTCCAAAGCATTTTCATCACCAGGGAGTTAACACGGTTATCGTAAATGTTGTTTGTGAATTGCCCAGAAAGTAATCAACTCTAAAAAAATTGCATTCACAGTTTTTTCTGGCAGAGCCTGAAGCGTATAAAGTAAGGGTCTTAATCCTTTCCTCAATCAGAAAGATTATTTGCAGCACAAAGTAATTGATCTCTTCACTCAGAAAATGCAGCAAACTGCATTTGAAAGATATTTGACGACCCCTCTTCTCCCTCTTAATTCAGCACTTCATATTGATTCTACTTTTCCTATATTTTTCCAAAACTTCATCTGTTTTCAGTTGCCTCGACCTTATGTGTGATCCCTATCTCCTCTTAGCTAGTGTCACAATTTCGCCTGACATCTATGGTTCCCTAATGTTGCCTTTTGTATCCATCATTTTCGCAGAGACATTGCACTGCAATCAAGCTCTCTTTAAAAGCCTTCCACTTACTAAATCAGGATTTACCCTCAAGCAGTTGCTGCCAATCCAGCTCCTGTTATATTTTGCTGTAGCCAGCCTTTCCCTCAGTTAACGTACTTTGTTTAGAACCTCTCTAGTGTTTATCCAGGAGTATTCAAAAATTTACGGAATTGTGACCTCCATTCCCAAGATAATATCCTGCTGAAACGTCAACCACCTGGCTGAGCTCATTCCGCAACACTATGTCCAGTATGTCCCTTTCCCGAGTTGGACTTCTTCCACACTTCTCCACCAAAACTCCCAGACCCTCCTGACAAATTCTGCTCCATCTAGACCTCTACCACTTAGTGAATCCCAGTCAATGTTGGGAAAATTAAAATCTCCCCAAAACACCACCCTGTTGCTCCCGCAACTTTCCATAACCTGTCTCCATTTTTGCACCTCCAGACTCCAAACTCACACCTTTAATGCCTTGTCTGAGCGGAGATGTCACCTGTTTTAAAACCTTAAGTTCTTTCGAGAATGTGACTAGAGAGAAGTTCTGCGACAGACATATGAATGAACCGAAACCTGCAAACCATTCCAAAATATGAAAGACTGAGCAGTTGTGATTTTTAACTTAGTTCAACACGCGCACCATAATGCAGCTGTGGCAGATTCGCAGAACCTCTACCTCTAAGCTGTGAGAACACGGTTCAAGTCCCATCTGCTCTGGAGCTATATCGTATCATCTTTGAATGTGTTAAGCATGGAAACGCTAACCTTCGGAGGGCTTGTCCTGTTGATGATTCAAAATGCAATGTTACACTAAACACAATATCTTGAAAACCTGAGGCCACTGCTTTGTTATGACTTGAGGCTGTGGAAACAACTGTAGAGATTATTCAGGGTGTTTAATGCCAGAAAGTAATTCTGCTGCACAATATTGATAACTGGATCAGCATACAATACTGTCAGGAGCAGTGTACGTACCTGAGAACAGCTCACTCTCATGACCACGCAACTGAAAAGATGACAGTCGCTTACCTGTGAGACCAATAATCCCAAGAATTGCGTAAGATATTTTCAATATAATGCGCCTTAGAGGAGTCATTGTGTGACGTGTCCTTTCCTGCCACAGCAGAGAGCTCTGTGTTTAACTCTAAGCCAATACATTCCTGGAGCGGTGGATTTATATCCGTCTGTGGGATCTCCATGGGGATGTTCAGCTTGAAGGATCATTCAATGCCATGAAGACATAAAACCGAGCAAACACATTACCGCACTAAGTTAATTCCCAATGCTACTGGGGGATTTGTTTTGGCAATGAGATTAAATTACTCAATTCAAATGGTAATGATTGAAAACAAATTGTTTTAATCTTGCTGCAATCTGAATTCCCATTTCAACACAACACATTCACATCCATATTTCTCCTCACTTCTGTCTTCATATTGACTGTGTCCATTCAGTCTTTTTTTTCTAAGTTTTCCAGATAATCTCTCAGAGTCATTGTCCCGGTTTCTGCGGTGTAACTGTCTTTTTAAAACCTGGCTATTCAGGTCACTGATTAACTAGAATACTGTGTGACTCTTAAACACTTCTGTCACATCCAACTAGACCCCACCTCCAAGAGCATCTTCCCCTCACGCCCCCTTTATGGCTTCCACAAGGGCCGTACCTTTAGCCAGTCCTTTGTTTGTGCCACTCCTCCCACCGACCCCCAAACCCCCGAATCCCCAGAGACCTTCCCCTGCAACCGAAAAAAAAGAAAAATCTTCCAATACGCCAACCCTCTCACCTCCACCCAGGGTACCAAATGATCCCTCTAGATGGGACAGACGTTCAAATACCTGCCTTGCTCGTCCTTAGTATACTGCCTCGGGGGATTCCTGATGAAGGGCTTATGCTCGAAACGTCGAATTCTCTATTCCTGAGATGCTGCCTGGCCTGCTGTGCGGGCGGCACGGTGGCACAGTGGTTAGCACTGCTGCCTCACAGCGCCTGTAGACCTGGGTTCAATTCCTGACTCAGGCGACTGACTGTGTGGAGTTTGCACGTTCTCCCCGTGTCTGCGTGGGTTTCCTCCGGGTGCTCCGGTTTCCTCCCACAGTCACAAAGATGTGCGGGTCAGGTGAATCGGCCAAGCTAAATTGCCTGTAGTGTTAGGTAAGGGGTGAATGGAGGGGTATGGGTGGGTTGCGCTTCGGCGGGTCGGTGTGGACTTGTTGGGCCGAAGGGCCTGTTTCCACACTGTAAGTCTAGTCTAATCTAAAAAAAACATTTTCAGCGGCTTCTGTTGTGGTCTGGTCTACATCAAGGAGACTGAAAATAAACTGAGGGAATGGTTCAATGAGCATCACAGCCGGGTCCACAGGGGCCGACCTGACCTCCCCAGTCACCGCCCATTTTAATTCCCCTTTCCACTCCCATTCTCACATGACCATCCTCGGCTTCCTCCATTGCCACAACGATCCAAAATGCAAATTGGAGGAACAGCACGTTATCTTCCACCTGGGCAGCCTACAGCCCGGAGGACTCAACACTGAGTTCTCCGTTTTCAGATAACCTCGCTCCCCATACCCCAGCTCCCTTCCCATCCCCTCTCCCTCCCTGCCACCAACTGGATTCATTTCTCCCATTGACCAACCAGATCGTGCCCTGTGCATGTTTTCCCTATCACCACCTCACCACCATACCCCGTTACCCACTGTATTTGTTGCTCCCTCTTACACCCACGCTCAATTCCTGAAAAATGGTTGCGAATGAAACTTTGACTTCTCTACCTCCTGATGCTGCCTGGCTTGCTGTGTTCTTCCAGTCTCCTCTCTGTCCATGTGTGATCAGACAAAGGCCTTGGAGGTGATTGTCCTGGAGACAGATTTATTCCCTGAAATTTAACAACTCATGCTTCTTATATCTCAGCTTTGTCTATTTCTACTGCATTTCGCCAATCTCATTGTTATTTCTTGCGTCTGCTTTAGTTCTTTGTTTCCTTAAGTATCCTTCTCTATAATCAATGTTTGTCCATCTGACTATTCAGCTTCCACCAACAACACTGCGAACACTGTAAGATGCATTAAATAGCATGAAATGTTGCAGCATTTTGATGTTCTTTCTCTTGTTGCTTCTACTGGAGCATTTTCCCACTGGGTCCAGTTCCTCCCACTCAATCTCGGAACGGATGGTTTGTACCATACCGCAGCCCACTCTTGTGCCCTGAGTGTCTCAGTAGAAATTTTGAAGGACACATCTTGAACAGAGGGACTGGAGGTTAGTCCTCGGCAAACCCCCCACAACAAAGCCATGCCGTGGTCAAACGGTGAACATTTGCTTCTGGATGTGGGCTGGAAAACCATTGTAGTTGCGGCTGGTATGCGGTCTCAAGAGAAAGAAAGAATCTCTCTCGCTCTGAATTGAGTAAGAGAACTCATCGGGTTGTAGCCAGGAGAGGGAATATACTGAAAATGCTATCGACATCTGGATTGGAAAAGGTAAATTGCTCAGTAATATCCAAGTCAGAACCAATCAAAATAAACGTCTGGTTTAAATATCACCCATTTGAAGTGGAGCTTGATACCTGTGTGAGTGTGTCAGTGATTGAAGAAACAGTCCCTGCTCACTACTTCCTCAAAGACATAAAACAGGTTTGTCCATCATGACCTCCCCTTGATGAAGACGTGCTGACTCAGTTCTATTTCGCTATGCACTTTCAATTACTCCACAATCCCATCCAGACTATCCATGTGGACAACACTGTGAAGAGTAGAGGTGGACTGGACAGCAGGATTCCGTTTCCGTTGGCAGAGAGTTCAAAACGTAGGGCTCATAGATTCAGCAAAGTGGCATAAAGACAAGAGGGGATGATACAAAGATACGAAGAGGGACAGGAACTTTTGAAGAGGCAGGGAGGCTGAAGAAAGATTTGGACAGGTTAGGAGATTTGGCAACGTAGTGACAACTGGACTACAATGTGGGAAGGAGTGAGGTCATGCATTTTGATCGAAAGAATAGAGGCATGGATTATTTTCTGGAATCTAAATTGCAACGAGACTTGGGAGTTCTAGTCCTAAATTCTCGCAAGATAACTTGCAGGTTGAGTGAGTAGTAAGAAAGGAAAATGTAATGTTGGCTTTTAATTCGAGAGGACCAGAATATAAAAGCAGGCAAGTTCTTCTGAGGCGTTGTAAATCTCTGGTCAGACCACATTTAATGTATTGAGTGCAATTTTTTATCCCATGTCTCAGGAAGGATGTACTGGCCCTGAAGCGTGTTCAGACGAGCTTCATGAGAATCGTCCCAGGAATGAAATCGTGAACGTGTGAGGAATATTTGAAGACTCTTGGTCTGTACTCCATTGAATTTAGAAGGATCGCGGGGACTAATTGAAACCTACAGAATACTGAACGGCCTGGACAAAGTGGATGTTGGGAAGATGCTTCCATTGGCAAGAGAAACGAGGACACGAGAATATAGCCTGAGATTGACGTGAAACCTCTTTAGAACCGAGATAAGGAGAAACCTCTTCAGCCAGCGAGTGGAGAATCAGTGGATCTCGCTGCTTCACATGATTGTGGAGGCCAGGTCATTGACTACATTTAAGACTGAGATAGATCGGCTCTTGTCTGGCACCGGGATCAATGGTGTGGGGAAAAGCAGGAGAATTGTTTGAGAAAACTATCAGCCACGATTGAATAGCAGAGCAGACGTATGGGGCCGAATTGCCTAATTTATGCTCCTATGCCTTGTGGTCTTTCGGAGAGGAAAACAGTTCTACACAGAGGGTGGTGTGTGTCTGGAATTCACCGTCTGAGTTGGTGTTGGAGGCAGACCCCCTAAACTCTTTTTGCAAGTACCTGAATCTGCATGGTGGGTGCTGTAAACTGCCGGGCTATGGCACGTGAGCAGGAAGATGCGCTAGGAAGGGTATCTGGGTATCTTTGGGTCAGTACAAATAAGATGAGCCCAATGGATCTGCTCTGTGCTGGATCATTTCTGTGGGTCTGTGGTTCATAATGCACTCTAAAATCTGACCAATAACCAAGGTCAGGCGAATCAGCCCGTAGTTTTCTCTGCTCTGCCTCCATCCCTTCCTAAAGAGCGCTGTCACTTTGCAGTCCTCCTAGACCCGTCATGACTCCAGTGATTCCTGAACGATCACCACCAATGCCTCCACAATCTCCTCAGCTCTATCCTTCACAGCTCTGGAATGTCGTCCGTCTGGGAGGAATGACGGTGAAGTTAAATGACAAATGACAATCACTCAATATGGTCGATTTTAACACTTGGAATGGGATAGAAAATTCCTAGAAGAGAAGGGATTTTCCCTACTGGGCGGGATCGAGCAAAATTTAGGGAATGGATAGATGCCCCATTGGTTTAATTTTCGAGTTCAGTCTGAAGGAAGAAAATGCAATCTTCAATGTATGAGTCGAAGAACTGAAAATTCACAACCATTGACACGCCCACTGGAAGTGAAAATCCTGTTGATTGTGTCATTGTTGATTCTGGGCAAAACGTTTCATCAAAGGGTTTTAGAGAGTGCTATTATGAACCAGGCCAGACCCCCTCAAAAAAATTTAAGCAAGTAGCCAAGACTGTTATCTACCTCCCACTCTATAGCAATACATTGATCTGATTACATTTATCGGAAAATGATTTTCAAAACCAAACCGTGGTTGTTGTTTTCGGGTGTCAAGCTTCCTGTGTCTCCCTGGGTTGTTATCAGTCTTCTGCTGCAGAGACTTTTCATCTGGAAAAGGTACTTTGCAGAATGAGGGTTTGTGGGCATTCTGTCGAAGGCTGAAGGTGCTCTTTCTCTGGCCAATGGTCCAAAATGCCTGCTTTTATATGCTTCAAAACATCACATCGTCTCATTCGTTCAATGTTGTCAAAACAATAAAATTCAAAGTCGATTGGATTTTAATATCTTGGGGCATAAATCAAACTGATTGGCTGAATTTGAGTTGTTGCGAAAACAACTCAGCATCTGAGTTACTGGCAAATGTTACATCTTCAAATTGTCCAGTCCACATTTTGACATTGCAGGTGTTTGCCAGCTTTCACTCTCTCTTAAATGTACAGTACATGCCCTTAACTTCATATCTCTGCTGGTCAAACCACCCTGCTGTATGCAAAACAGAATTTACTTAGTCCATACAGTTGAAGCATGAACAAAATAACGCATAATTTAAGATAAATTAACTATTGGAAAACCTGTGGTGATGCTGTCACTTCAAACAAAATATATTGTCCCGATCTTTTTGAAAGAGAGTTTGCAAAGGCAGAGGTGTGGAAGAGTCTACGAAGTGATTAATTTAACAATGGAAGGTGAGTGGCGAGTTTTTCAAGTTCATGCATTTTCTAGATTGCTTTTAACTGCAGCAGTCACAAGATGTGTGAGTCCAGAGGAGTTGCAAGCTTCAGGATGGAAGTCCTGTCCTTTTCTGAAATCTCGTTAATGTTGCTCCCTGCTGCCTGGAAGAATCTGTGCTTGAACTTGCCTTTTTACTAAGGGGGTGTGTTTATGTGATGTTGTCATGTTGGAACAATGATTATGTCGGGATACTTAGGCTTTCGAAAGGTTAAAATATTATGAGGTGTCTGACCTGGTCCATAACACATTGGGTCCTCTTCTTGGGATTGAGTCAAGAATTCCCGAGGGATTCACACTGCTGCCTCGCAGCGCCAGAGACTCAGGTTTGATTTCAGCCTCAGCTGACTGCCTGAAGAGTTGAAGCATTCTCTCCGCATTTGCCTCGATTCCCTCTGGATTCTTCAGTTTTGATGTGTAGGTTAGGGTGAATTGGCCAAGCTGAATTGCCCATATTGTGCAGGGATGTGTAGGTTAGGTGCATTTGACTTGAGAAATAAAGGGTGATCGGACAGGGGGATGGGTCTGAGTGGGACATTCTTTGTATTCTTTAGAGGACCATTGTGGACATGTTGGGCCAATTGGCCTGCTTCCACACTGTAGGTATTCCAGTGCGGTTTGTATGGTATTCCAATTCCACTTTGGATTAGAGTTGTTGGACTCAAAGGGGACAATTGGTAGGCATTAGTGTCTTTTGTTCCGGGCGTTGAATTCGGTTGGTTTAAACAGTGCTCAGTGTAGTAATCGCTAAGAGTTTTTTGGGGATGAAAGAAGTGACTTTGGGTTGTTCTGCCTGCTGTCATTGAAAAGCCAGTGGAAAACTAGGCAACTGAGGTATTACAGGAAGTGTACCCTGGGACATTTCCTGACCATGTGATAACAAGGTCACAAAGCTACCAGATGAAACAAGAGGAGAAATCAAAGAATACAGATAAGAAATTTGAAGTGGAATTATCAGAGACAATGTTTGATCGAATGGTTGAGACAAAACAAAAACAGACCGAAGACAAAGTGGGTATTTTTAGCTCAAACAAATTAACTGAGTTACAACATAAACATGAAAAACTGAAGCAGTTTTATCAAAACATAAATACAGAAGAAGAATTTGAACACATTCCTTAATGTTACCATTTTAAAAATGATGGCTTGATGATGAAACAGAAATCTTCACATTCTCAGGAAATGAGAAATGGCGGAATTTCATCAAGTTGCATTGCTAGTGGGTTTAAAGAAAGAGATGTTCTGGGTTTCAAATGAATCACCAGATGGAGGTCATTTGGAGGTAAGAAAACCTACATTAACCACTGTCCCAGTAATAGCCACATCTATTAAGCCATTCAAGGTTGTAATCAATGCGAGTGATGTGGGTGTCAGTGTTGTGTTCTTACAGGGAGATGACGTGAAAATAGAAAGACATATCGATATTTCTCCAGGAAATATAACATTCATTAGCAGCAACATTCAACATTTGAAAAGGAGACATTATGCTTGGTATGGGTGTTACAAATTTTCAACATTTATGGTGCCAGTAACGTAACTGGACAATCATACGCACTGATCATAACCCCTTGACGTTTGTTGTGAAATTTAAGAACACAAATTGCAGTCTGTTCGGATGGATCTTGTTGTTACAGCCATTCAAATGGAGAAGTGTGCATGCAGCAGGATAAGAAAACTTGATTGCCAACATATTGTCGAGACTTGAATGAGAAATGGAGGAGTAAACTGACTGACACAAATGTCGTCGTGCATGTTTCAATGTTGACAGTAAATATAATGTATATTTGTTGTTGGATACCAACAATTTATGGGTTTTTAGAATGAAACCATCTTTGGATATCCATGGTCAATTTTGTTTAAAGGGGGAAGATGTGACAAGGTTATGTCGCCGTTGGCGTTTTCTACAAAGGGTTTGTAATGGCAGAGTTTTCAGTATGTCTGGAAATTTCTTCTTGAAAATGTTTTTGAGTCCTTTATTTTAAAACACTTGTACAATGACAGGGGAGTCGCCAGTTCTCCTGGTTCAAGGCTTGGTTGCGTTTCGTTTTGGCAAGCATTCTGCTTTTGAGGCCACTGGTCCAAGAATCGGCTGAATTTTGTTTTTACCTCTCTGTTTGTCATCTCTCCTTTAAGAACCTATGTTTGGTTTTACATTTGTAGCAAAGCGGATGTTTATGGAAATGTTGCAACTATTTAGAACAGCATCATCAAATTGTGATAGAGTCGATTGAGTTTTCAGCTTGGTTAAGTTATTCTAAATTTGGATCTCTTTTGTTCGTGTTTAATTCTGTAGTCTGCAAATAAATTCAGTTTTACATAAAACAAAGTGTTCGGGCTAGTTGTGTCACTCCTGCAGTATCAACTCTACACCTGTTCAATCCAGCTCGAAAAGTAAGGGTCCGGGCTCCCTTCTTGAAATGATTTGAGGGGGTATGACCTGGTCAATAACAACAATACAACATGAAGAATCAAGTTGAAATGCTTCTTAAATGGACATTCTTCAAATTAAATTGGACAATGAGGAAATTCTCAAAACTTGGGACAAATTAATGTGTTATCTTCAAGAGGAAAACCGAAATGACCTGAAAATTTATTACTATCACATGGGGAAATGTGTGGGAATAAGCTGGGAAGTACGAATCTGATTATGTATGATGTAAATTTAGGAAATGCAGTTCCAACAGAGCAACCCCTTTATGGATGTAAGGCTGTAATGTTGGCATAGGTTCAAAAAGAATTTGAAAACGTGTGCAACGACAACATAATCAAAGTGAATTGCATTGACTGGAGCTTCCCCATAGAAATGGTACCAAAACCACATGGCACCCAACAATTATGGGTCGATTATCGCAAAGTCAACGCAGTTACAAAGTCTAATTCATATCCGGTTGTATGTTTGGAAGACTATGTTGAGAACGTGGGACAGGAAACTTACATAAACATACCTAAGAGTGAATTCGCCAAAACCCAAGTCACATTCCTGCGCCATGCTACGGTCATGGACTGACGGACCCACGGAATGTGAAATCAAAGTTTATTGGCAACTTTCCAATCACAAAGACTAAGACAGAATTACTCATGTTCTCGTCATTACGTGGGCTTTATTGGAAATTCGTGCCAAATTTTAGCAGGGTGGCTGCTCAATTCTTTGATACAGAGAAGAAGTGCTGGAAATTTGAATGTTTGGTAAACTGTCAGACAGCATTGAGATAGCCTGAAAGCTGTCTTAATCACTGCTCCAGTATGAGGCACATCCAACTAACTAAGCCATTCACTGTGGTAATAGATGCAGGTGATGTGAGTGTCGGTGGAGTGCTCTTACAGGAAGACGATGAGAAAATAGAAAGTCCAATCGGGTATTTCTCCCCAAAATTGAATATTCATCAACAGAAATATTTCACAACTGAGCAGGAGCCCTTGATCTTGGTGTTAGTGTTGCCAAAGTTTCCACTTGTCTATTTCAGTAATGTTTCTGAAACAATTCGATATGCAATTATAACCCATCCACGTTTGTGGCGAAATTAAAGGACAAAATTCCAGTCTGTTTAGCTGGAGCTTATTACTGCTGCCATACAATTTGAAAATAAAACACTTGGCTGGACAATAAAATGTGATTATCTTGGATGATGAAAAACGGAGGTGTTCTGTGGCAGGAGTAAATAGATTGAAATAGAATGTTTTCGTGAATATTTGCATGTTTAGAGTCAGTGTATGTGTGTTGTAGTGTACTAACAAAGTAAGACTAATGGGTTTAAAATGAAACCTTCTTTTTTGTCTCGATGGTTCTTTCCTTAAAAGGAGGAGGTATGACGATGCAGTCACTTTAAAATGGTTATGTTGTGCTTGGTTTTTATGAATTTTAACTTTTTGCAAAGGGGTGTGTTCATGGGATGTTACTGTGTTGGAACAGTTAATTAGTAATCGTTACTGTGTCGGATCAGTTACCGGATATACAGAAATGACAGTCAATCTCATGTAAGTGTTGACACCTATTTTTGGTCAAAAATCTGGAATTTTCCATAAATATCGCGTAAACGTTGACACGAGTCCTTCATGGAAAACGAGTGAACATTTATGAGTTAGTGTGCCAGCCGTCATGCTCCGCTCGGCGTCTTGCAGTGCGCAGGCTGTCACCCTCCACTCCAGGTTTTCAGCATTACCGTAATTCATTGTTTTTTTTTTCTTTCTTTGTTCAGAGATCAGTTGGGTTTCTGCTCATGATACGGAATGAATTATGGCGGGCATGAATTTCACCCACTCAAAAGAAGTATCTATGTAATAGGCGACCCTATAAATTTAGCCTAAAACAGTGTTCAAACATATTCAACTATTACTGGAGTATATATGGTAAGTTTTTGAAAAGAGACATAGAGATGTACAGCACTGAAACAGACCTTTCGATCAAACTCCCACATGCCTGCCAGATATCCTAATCCAATCTCGTCACAGTTATCAATATTGGTACCATCGTTAAGTTATTCTAAATTCCATTTCTTTTGGTTGCATTTCAACTCTGGTGTTCAAAGTAAAAAGGTTTTGCTTAAAGCCGAGTGGTTTGACCAGCTGCATCATATCTAGAATATCCACTTCACGTCTGCCTCTACAATGAGAAAAAGTTAAGGCCTAGGATCCCATCTTAAATTATTTTGAGGGCGGTCTGGCCTGGTCCATTACAAACCAAATTGACCAGGGACAGGAACTTGACAAACTAGCAGTTCTAATACAGTAACATCCATAAGCACAACCCTAGGCCCAAAGGCCGATTCAAACACACATTCTTAGAGGCAGGAGGGAACAACATCCAGAGAGAAATTTCAGAGAAATTCAGAGGAATCCTTTCCTGAATCTTGCAACACTTCCGGACTCCAACATCTTTTGAATGCTGCAGCAAAAGAAAACCTGAGAATCCTGATCTGGGAGAACTGGCCATTCCTCTTCCATTGTTAAACTGTTAAATTCCCCAGATTCCTCGGGACCTCTGTCTTAACGACCACTGTTTAAAAAAAAACAAGGACAAAGTAACCTTTTAAAATTACAGCATCGTCACAAGGTGTAGGGGTGAGAAATGTTACAGAGACCCCACTTTCCGAAGATGGCGTGTTGCAGAGACTCAAAAAGTTAAGTGAACTGGAGAGAGATCTACAGTGATCCGAAGACGTTGGAGGAAAGTTCATCAAAGACACAGGTACGCACTGTATGCCAATGAATGAAAGCGTGTCCTGATGCAAAAAGTACCTTTAACAGAACAGTGGTGAGGATCTGAAATGAATGTTCTTGGAGTGTGGGTAAGAAAGATTGAATCTGAAGGGCATTGACCAACCAGCTCAATCATCGAGGGTCACTCAGCACAAAAACAGACCCTTCAGTCCAGCCAGTTCATGCTGACCAGAACTCCAAAATAAACTAGGACCACCTGCTCGCCCTTGGTCCATATCTCTCCATACATTTGTCGTTCATGTATTTATCTATTGTCTTTTAAATGTTGTAATTTTACCCACATCCACTTTCTCCGGAGGTTCATTCTACACACAAAGCACTCTGTGTTTAAAACGTAATGCACTCAAGTCTTTTTTGAATCCTTCTCCTGTCACATTAAAATATACCCATCGTCTGGAAATCCTGCACACCAGGGAAGAGACCTGCTATTCACCTCATGGTTTTAAATATCTTTGTAAGGTCTCTCCTCAACCTACTGTGATCCAGTGAAAACAACCAATAACTTAAACCTTCTATTCCTGGGAACACCGTGGTAAATATTTTCTGAACCTTTTCCAGCTAAATTTATATCCTTTCTACAACAGGGCGACGAGAACTGGACACAATATTCGTGATCCGGACGAGGGAAACAATGAAGTGACGGTTGAAGTGGGGTTGCTGACTGAGACAAACTGAGCTGCTCTTACACAAAGTCAGCACAGACCCTATGAAACACCGCCCCCCCCGCCCCCACCGGCAAGGGAGTACCCAATCATTTAGGGTGGCACGATGTTTAAGTAGTTAGCATTGCTATCTCAAAGCACCAGGGATCCGGGTTCAATTCCAGCCTGATACCATTGTGTGCGTAATGTGGATTTGTTCTGGTTTCCCCCCACATTACAAAAATGGTCAACTGTCTATGCTATTCAGTAATGTGTAACTCAGGCACATTAGTCTGGGATAATGTCGGTGAATGGGTCTGGGTGAGTTACACTAGAGAGGGTCGCTGTAGCCTTTTTGGCCAAAAGCCGACCTGTTTCCACACTGTAAGAATTCTATGAAGAAAATGCTGAGCGGGAGTACTTTGTTATATTTTTGAACCTAAGTACGTCTCAATGGAATATCTTCATCTCAGACGAGCTGCAGAGCTGTCCAAAACACCAGGGAGTTAACTCAGCTGTCGTAAGCCTAGTTTGTGAATTCTCCAGAAAATAATCAACTCTAATAATATTATAATCACAGTTTCCCCGGGCAGTTCCATCAGGTTATAAAGTAAGGGGTTTTACACCATTCTGAATCAGATAGATTACACAGCACAAAGTAATTGATCTCTTCATTCGGAAAATGCATCTACCAATCCAAGTGGTCAGGAACGTATTCCAAATTGCAATTGCTGTACTCGGTTTGCCTTGTAAGTGTATGTGAGTCTTGAGGTTAGGGCTCTTGTGGTGCAGTGGTATGTCTCCCTCCCCCTGAACTAAAGCAGTTCTGGGTACAAGCTTCCCCATGTGTTTCTTACATTTCTGTGCAAGTTGATTAAAAGTGTCTGGAATTCTTGAGTTTGCATGTCTTGAACACTGACTGGCTTGGAGTGTTATTGTCGTATCGGATTCATTTGGAGCGAATCTGTTGAGTACATGCTGAGTAGCACAGAAGTTCACTTCAAACATGTTGAGTTGGTCCGACGCCTGTAAAGAACACACTGGATTGGAGGGAAGGTTCTGAGGATATAGTTGAGTTGGAGGTAAGTCTGCAAAGGACACGTTGAATTGGAGAGAAAACTGCCATAAGGAAGCTACTCCAGATAATCTTGCCCAACTCAGACACAAAAAAACTCCCACAACATAACTTCAGAGTGAAGACTATTCCTTATCTTGAATCAGCGACTGGAAGAACAAGAGAAATCTTATACTTTCTGAAGAATCTGTATGCATCAGACTTCATAGGCAAAGATGCATACTGAGCGGCATGACCACACGTGTGAAACCACAGAACAAATGTCGTGCAACATCCAACACCTTTTCATTTTGTATTCAGAAATAATCTATTCGTCAAACTGTGCGTGTCCTTCAGAAATTTGAACATCCCTGCACGAGAACATGTTTTCTAGTTTGTTTTTAACTGCAGCAGTCACAGGATGTGTGAGTCCAGAGGAGTTGCAAGCTTCAGGAATAAATTCCTGTCCTTCTTCTGAAATCTCCGTTAATGTTACTCCCTGCTGCCTTGAAGAATCTGTGCTTGAACTTGCCTTTTTACGAAGGGGGTGTGTTTATGTGATGTTGTCATGTTGGAACAATGACAATGTTGGAATGGCTAGGCTTTCGAATGGTTAAAATATTATGAGGTGTCTAACCTGGTCCATACCACATTGGGTCCTCTTCTTGGGATTGAGTCAAGAATTCCAGAGGGTTTCGCACTGCTGCCTTGCATCGCCAGAGACTCAGGTTTCATTCCAGGTTCAGCCGTCTGACGGCAGAGTTTGAGCATTCTCTCCGTATTTGCCAGGATTCCGTCTGGATGCTTCAGTTTTGATGTGTAGGTTAGGGTGAATTGGCCAAGCTAAATTGCCGATATTGTGCAGGGATGTGTAGGTTAGGTGCATTTGACTTGAGAAATAACGGGTGATCGGACACTGGGATGGGTCTGGGTGGGACATCCTTTGTATTTTTTGGAGGATCATTGTGGACTTGTTGGGCCAGTTGGCCTGTTTCCACACTGTAGGTATTCTATGGCGTTTTCTATGGTATTCCAATTCCACTTTGGATTAAAGTTATTGGACTCAAAGGGGACAAGTGGTAGGTATTAGTGTCTTTTGTTCCAGACGTTGAATCTGGTTGGTTTAAACAGTGCTCAGTGTAATAATCGCTAAGAGTTTTTTGGGGATGAAAGAAGTGACTTTAGGGTAGTTCTGCCTGCTGTCATTGAAAAGCCAGTGGAAAATCAGGCAACTGAGGTATTACAGGAAGTGTACCCTGGGACATCTCCTGACCATGTGATAACAAGGTCACAACGCCACCAGATGAAACAAGAGGAGGAAACAAAGAATACAGATAAGAAATTTGAAGTGGAATTATCAGAGACCATGTTTGATCGAATTGTTGAAACAAAACAAAAACACGCTGAGGGCAAAGTGGATATTTTTAGCTCAAACAAATTAACTGCGTTACAACAGAAACATGAAAAACTGAAGCAGTTGTATCAAAACAGAAATACAGAAGAAGAATTTAAACGCATTCCTTAATGTTACCAGTTTAAAAATGATGGCTTGATGATGGAACAGAGATCGTCACAAACTCAGGAAGATGAGAAATGGCAGAATTTCATCAAGTTGCATTGCTAGTGGGTTATAAAGAAAGAGATGTTCTGGGTTTCAAATGAATCGCCAGAAGGAGGTCATTTGGAGGTAAGAAAACCAGTAATAGCCACATCTAACTATTCAAAGCCGTTCAAGCTTGTAATCGATGCGAGTTATGTGGGTGTCAGTGTTGTGATCTTACAGGAATTTGACGAGAAAATAGAAAGACCTATCGATATTTCTCCAGGAAATTTAACATTTGAAAAGAAGACTTTGTGCTTGGTATTGGTGTTACAACATTTCAACATTTATGGTGCCAGTAACGTATCTGGACAATCATATACACTGATCATAACCTACTGACGTTTGTGGAGAAATTTAAGAACACAATTAACAGTCTTTTCGGATGGATCTTGTTGTTGCAGCCATTCAATTAGAGAAGTGTGCATGCGGCAGGATAAGAAAACTTGATTGCCGACATATTGTCGAGCTGCAAATGTGTTGCTGGTCAAAGCACAGCAGGTTAGGCAGCATCTCAGGAATAGAGAATTCGACGTTTCGAGCATAAGCCTTCCTGATGAAGGGCTTATGCTCGAAACGTCGAATTCTCTATTCCTGAGATGCTGCCTAACCTGCTGTGCTTTGACCAGCAACACATTTGCAGCTGTGATCTCCAGCATCTGCAGACCTCATTTTTTACTCGACATATTGTCGAGGCTTGAATGAGAAATGGAGGAGTAAACTGACTGACACAAATGTCCTCGTGCATGTTTCAATGTTGACAGTAAATTTAATGTATATTTGTTGTTGGATACCAACAGTTTATGAGTTTTTTTTAGAAAGAAACCATCTTTGGATATACATGGTCCATTTTGTTTAAAGGGGGAGATGTGATGATGCTGCTCCATTGACAAGGTTATGCCGCCGTTGGCGTTTTCTACCGAGGGGTTGTAATGGCAGAGTTTTCAGTATGTCTGGAGATTTCTACTTGAAAATGTTTTTCAGTCCTTTATTTTAAAACACTTGCTCAATAAATGGGGAGGGGCCAGTTCCCCTGGTTCATGGCTTGGTTGCGTTTCGTTTTGACAAGCATTCTGGTTTTGAGGCCATTGGTCCAAGAAGTAGCTGCATCTCTCCTGTAAGAACCTATATTTGATTTTACATTTGTAGCAAAGCGGATGTTTATGGAAATGTTGCAACTATTTAGAACAGCATGAATGAATGCAGTTTGTTTCATTGAATGAAAGCGTTAAGCTCAAGGCATTGAATGAATGCAATAAGCACTGCACACTGAATTAACACGTGTGCTTTGTTTCATTGAATGGTTGAATGCACTTTCACTAAATGAATGAATGCATTTGGATTCATTAAATGTATGTGCTAAGTCTGTTTCATTGAAAGAATAAGTGCGGTTTGATTCATTGCGTGAATGAATGCAGTTTGATTCATTTAATGAATGAATGGTGCAGTTTGTTTCAATAAATGCACAACTGCAGTTTGATTCATTAAATGTATGAGTTAAGTTTGTTTCATAGAACGAATGATTGAAGTTTGATTCAATGAATGAACGAATGCAGTTCGTTTAATTGAATGAATGCGTTAAGCTCGAGACATTGAATGAATGAGTTAAGCTCTACTCATTGAATTACCACCTGTGCTCTGTTTCATTGAATGGTTTAGCGCTGTTTTTTGTTGAGTGAGGGAATGCAGTTTGTTTCATTGAATGAATGCATTAAGCTCGAGACTTTGAATGAATGAGATCGGCTCTCCTCATTGAAGTAACACGTGCAGTTTGTATCATTGAAGAATGAGTGTAGTTTGTTTCAATAAAGGAATGAAGATGGTTTGATTCATTAAATGCATGAGCTAAGGTTGTATCATTGACCGAATGATTGAAGTTAGATTCAATAAATGAATGAAAGCAGTTTGTTTCATTGAATGAATCCGTTGAGCTCCAGACATTGAATGAATGAAACAAACTTAACTTATACATTTAATGAATCAAATTGCATGCCTTCCCTCATTCATTACATCAAACAGCTTTTCAACCATTCAGTGAAGCAAATCACACGTGTTAATTCAATGAGTGACTTTATCTCGTTAATTCGATGTGTCAAGGTAAACGGGATCATTCAATGAAACAATCTGCATTCATTCATTGAATCTAACTTCAATTAATCGTTCCATGAATCAATCGTTATTCAAACAAACTGAACGTTGATTGACTTAACGTTGATACATCAAACTGCATCAATTCATTTCATGAATTACACTTCAATCGTTCATTCAATCATTCAAACTTTATTCATTGTTTCAAAGAGTCAAGTTTGTTTCATTGAATGAATGATTGACGTTATATTCAATAAATGAATGAATGTAGCTTGTTTGATTGAATGAATGTGTTAAGCTCGGCATATTGAATGAATGAGATAAGCTATACACATTGAATTAAAACGTGTGCTTTATTACATTGAATGAATGAGTCCAGTTTTTTTTTCAGTAAATGCATAAATGCAGTTTGATTCATTAAATGTATCAGTTAAATTTGTTTCATTGAATCAAAGAATGACGTTTGGTTCATTGAATGAATGATTGAAGTTAGATTCAATGAATGAATGAATGTCGTTCAGCTCGGGATATTGAATGAATGAGATAAATTCAAATGATTGAATTAAAACATGCGTTTTTTTCATTGAATGATTGACTGCAGTTTTATTCAATGCATGAATGAATGCAATTTGTTTCAGTGAAAGAATGAGCTCAGCTCAAGGCATTGAATGAATGAGATAAGGCCTACACACTGCTTTGTTTCATTGAATGGTTGAATACACTTTCTCTAAATGAATGAATGCGGTTGGATGTGCTAAGTTTGTTTCATTTAATGAATATGTGCGGTTTGATTCATTGCATTAATACAAGCAGTCTGATTTCATCCGCAGGGATGAACACTCTCTGGAGACGGTTCCATAGTGCGTTTAGGCAGTACCGCCCTCATTAGAAATGGACTGTATTCAATTTCGTGTAGGGTTTTGGGTTCATTGTGAATCATTCGATTCAGTACATATGCACCTAAAGGTGACCCTTGAAATCTGCAGCAGCTCGTCTCCAAACAAACATTCTAGTGATGAAACTGACGTACGGACAGAATCATTTTTTGTTGCGAACTATATTCACCAGAGTTTCAGAGAATCAGGAGAACTCTGAAAGTGAATGGCAATCTGTCTGTAAAAACTCCATGATTCGATTACTTTTGAGGGTGAAAAAAGGTAAATGCTGTGTCACTAAGAAACGATAGAAATATTGCTTCAGTCTGCCCTGCTGGTTTATTGGTTAGAAATAAGAACGGTTACCACCGTGGCCCGACTTCGATTTCTGGTGAGGGAGTCGGAATTTGTGGTTCCTGACAATGACAACAGCAATTCATTCAAATGTCTTGGATCAGACGTGCCAGTGTGTGAAATAATGGAAAACTGTCTCTGCTCAGTCGGTCAATTGACACTTCATTCTCCCATGATTACAGTTCCCAATGAATTTCTAAAGTTTGAGAAAGCTGTATATTCGCTTTTTTTGGTTTCTTTCCTTTCCATTTCAAGGAGGCACTTGCATGGATTGGTGTGTTTGGGAAATGGAAAGGTTCTCATGAGCAGCGTGTGGGATTATTTCAGCTTCCCCTCCTCTGACAGCGTTGTGTGTTTGACAAGGTTCTCGGTGACACGTACTGATGTGAAACAGTGATAGGATCCTTGTGCCAGTCAAAGAGGAATTGAAATTCCCCTCGCTTCATCACAACGATAAAGATGATTGTGGAAATTTAAAGAAGCGGAAAGCTACATTGGATTTCAGCTGAAATTGGACCAACAATCCACAGATTTGTAGTCAGACACGTTACCAACTGCGCCAGTGATACAACAGGGAGTTAGGGGCGACCTGCTACAGAGTAGTGATGTGTTCACGACATGAGCAGAATGGAAATTTTAAAAAGGTGAACAACCAGCAAGGATACTCACCGTCAATGCTTCACTTCGATCGTCCCCACTTTGTGAGGCTGTGCCTTTCACTGGCAAAGGAAACATTTGTCCTGAAATGCCTACTTCAGGGTCGCCTGCTTCTCTGCTGGAACGTTCCAACATTTTATTCCCAGCCACTGCTTATTTCATGAATCGCTCCAGTGAGCTTTACTTTCATACTTTGAGGCATGGTCTCGTCGAGTCAAAACCCTGAACAAATTCAGCAAAAAACCTCTGTGCATTTCTATCCAGGAACCTGGATTCAGCTGAGTTGAACGACACTTTTACTGTTGCCGCTCTGTCACCACAGCTCAGCGCCTCAAAATGAGTCTCTGTTAGCATTAGCCTGTGCTGTGCCCTCCTGAATTACCTCTGCTGAACAAGATCAGATTATCACATAACTGCTTTCTTCACGTTGATAATCAGTGTGAGAAGATGAAATGGTTTTGAAATTTGGAGAGAGAAGCATGGCTGCTGAAGGCTGTGATCACGTGCAGAACAGGCACAAGAGTGTGTACAATTCTGGTCGCAAGTTTTCACTTCAGCATCAGTGCGGTTCTCTGCTTTAGACTCAGCATTTGTATCACCCAGACCTGGATACAATTGACAGGTAGTGACAATTGTTTTCTTGTGAATTATCTGAATGTAAATGATATTATGTTTATACGAAGACCACGCATCCTGATCCTTACAAACTCAGTCCCGTGATCATTTGCAAGTTATCTCAAAGGACATAAGCAGCAGATACTAGGGAAAACTATCACTGCAAATCCCAAACCATAGATCTCACCATTCTGAGTTGGGAATACCTCGCTCTTTCTTCATTATCGTTGGGTGGAAATGCTGGAACTCCCTCCTTTGCTTCATCAAGGCTATAACTCTGTACTGAGGACTTCCAGATTTCTGGAAAATAACACAGGGGGAAATAGTGATGGGCAGTGAATTCGATCCCAATGTGTGTCGTCCATCTCCCATCAATCCGTTCCTAAAAGTTACAACTTCTAAGAAAACACCTGAAAGTAGTTTGGGACAAGTTGAAAAGCTGAGTGCAGAAGTGAAAGGCAAGAGAAAGACAATGCTGACTGGAAGACATGAGACAAAACATGAGTGAGGAGCTGGTGGTGCAAGTCTCATTGTCGTTGCTGATGGCTCAGCCTTTACTGCCCACTGTTTTCCCTGACTCACACACTACTCCTTGTCAATTCACCACAATGATACTGTTCCTCTTGGTGTGCAGTTCCCTCTCTGTAGATTGAGGTGGTGAATGGTCGCCGAGAGTGTGAGCGTATACTGTGTATCACGTTAGTTGTTGATACAGGTTAATGTATCGGTTTGAAACCAAAGCAAGAGGAGATTGTCTCTTTCTGTGGATCTTCAGTGGCAAATGTTCAGCTGTGAACGGTCCTTTTCTGCACCAGTGGAGGTTGATTTAACTTCTCAATGAGCAACATGATTCCAATCAAAAAGCCCGAGTTACTTTGATCGAAGGCAGTCGAAGCTCCAGCCGACTCAACACGCCATTATGCGGTCACATCCAGGCGTTGCAGGTCGAAAACGATGATGGCTTCGCCTTTAAACGTCTTGCCCGTACTGTGTTGTTGACGCAGCATCTCGAAAAAGTCGGCTAAGCATGCTTCCTGTGTTTGTGCACAGCCTGTTGTTATTTGGTGTGACCTTACTCAGTCGCCTGCTGTGGCCCCATCAGTCAATGTTGTATCCTGCTCATTCCACTCGGAGTTTTTTCACCCTGATCCATAAGGACTTCTCCTTTCCTCCTCTTTTATTCTCCCTCTTTCATTCCCAGTGTGTTGGGAATGAGAGTTAATCCAGGAGACACTTCAGTCTTGCCAGGGAATGCTGTGATCATGGTATTGAAACCACTAGCTGATCGTCTTCATTCCCTCCTGTCACTGTTCATTCATTTAACACCAACTGCAAAGACTTTATTGAAACCTTATAATCGGGGGTAATTGCTTTCCTTTTCTGGTGGGTTATAGATTGCATTTAGAATTGTAAAAGCTCATCATATCTTGAGGGAAGAAATGTCATCTTACCTCAGGCCTAAGTGACAGATACATTATGTGAATCCAGATCTACGCTATCCAGCCAGGGGCCGGAAAAAAACCTCTCAGCAGCTCTACTCTCAAACAATCTCCGAACGTCAGGCTTTTGATTAGTTTGGATTCCCTGCAGTAGTGAAACACGTCCTTCAGCAACAAGTTCACTGACGAGCAATCACCCAGACTCATTCCCCTACTCTATATTTACCCCTGACTGATGCACTGAGAACTATGGCCATTGTCCCATGGCCAATTGATCTAGCCTGCTGGGGGAAAAGGGAGCAACGGGAAGAGACCCAAGTGGTCCTGGTGTGAATGTGCAAACTCCAGACACAGTGGAGGGATCAAAGCAGAGCCCCTGGCCCTTCAAGGCAGTAGTGATAACCATTGAGCCAGCATGCTGCCCTTGCCCAAGAGCAGACATGGGAATTTAGGAATATGGGCAGAGAGTCAGAGACTTTAAAAGAGGCAATAATGGATATGCAGAGACAAACCGACACTGAAAGAGCCAATTCTCCATTCGACATGGCTGCTCTCTGACAGAATGTAAGAGCTAAAAAAACACAAGAAAGAAATGGAACACAGCCTTTCACCAGATCAGGGCGACGGGAGCAGAATTAGAGCGATAAATGCATTCTATTTTTTTTTAAGTTGAGGCTTGTCAGCTAATGACAGATTTGGGTAAATATGTTAATTCGTAAGGTAAAACTGATAATCACACCGGTATTAAAATATAAGAATGCATCACCAACCTGGTCCTGTCGATCTGAAACATGAAATCTGTTTCTCTCCATAAATGCTGCCAGAACTGCTGAGTACCTCTGTCGATTGCTGGTTTTGTTTCAGATTTCCAGCAACTGCGTTTCTTTGTTTTATGTTTGTCTGAATCATGATTGGGAGAAACATCAATCAATTCCCAGATCCAGACATCATTCCCTAGTTCAGGAATATTGTCACCATGATAAACGTTGAGTGGAAAGCATTCCTTCCTTTATGATGAATCGCAGCCAGGCCACAGCAGTGAAGGTACTGAATCCTCACCATGAGACGAACAGGGAAAGCGAAAATCGGCGTTACATGTTGTCTAAATGAAACCACTTTTATCTTTTCATTTGTGACCATTGTAGCTGCAGATCAGTTTCTCACTCATTTCGGTATGAAGAACTGTTTTCCTGATCCTATTCAAAACCTGCAACTGTGCAGCAAAGAAAACGGATGGAGTGAGAACAGCAACAAGTTCATCCTTGGGTGGTCTCCAGCCACCAACCTTTTTGTGAACAGCCGAACGCGCTGACAGATTGCACTGCAGAGTCTGGGAAGTTCAGTGCTTTCACGGTCCCCGAAAGCAGGCTCTCAGTAAGTTCAAGCTTCAACCTGTTTCTCCCCAAACAACAATTGTTTGCTATCAGCTTTTACAGTGAGAAAAAAAAAACACTCGGCCCAACGGCAGTGCGGGTCATCAGGCATCGACAGAGGGAGACACACAGAGAGGGGCAAAGATCTCAGGATTATATCTGCTCCATGTGCTTTGCATCAGCCACTTTCTCCGACCAGCTCATCGTAGCTGATCATACAGGTCTGCAGCACAGAAAATGCCCTTCAGCCCTTCATGACTGCATCAGTCAATGACAAGCCCCTGACTGTTCTTGTCTCATTTCTCAACAGGTGGCTCATAGCCTCAAACGAAATTGGTGGTGGAAGTGCACATCTCAATGCGTCTCAAATGCTGTGGGGGTTTCTGCTTTTTGCATCCTGATAGCCAGTGCGTTGCAGGCTCCCACCATTCCCAATCTGATTAAAACGTCTTTTCAACTCCTGTGATTTGAATCGGAATGACGAAGCCAAGGAACAATTTCTGTTTCAATGTGTCAATATTTCTCAGTCGCAAGCAATAGGATTCCAGCCTGTGTGGCCAATCCCCAATGGCTTGCACCTGCACGCCTTCACCACTCAGCCACGACTACAGTACAACACAGGCCTCTACACTTTCCACCTTTCTCTCCCTGTGAAGCCGAAGAAGAGTGAATCATTGCTACGGTTTGTTAGAAGCAATCACTCTCACGCTTAGAAAGGGTTAAATGTCGATACGGGGTTGGTCTGTGTACCCTATTCCGTTCGATGGAATGAACATTCAGTTAAAAACAAAAGCTGAAATTACCGGAGATTCTCAGAAGGTCTAGCAGAAGGCGCAGAATGAGAGTCAGAAATGTTTCTGAACCTTTTTTTCCCCCAGCTTCTGCAGTTCTCCACAGTAACCATTCAAGGAAGGCACAAACCTTTATTGATCTGGTCTGGACTAGATATCTGTTTGAAAAACGTTTTCCTGACATCATTAAAAACCAGAAATTGTGTGGCAAAGAGACTGTGGGCAATGAAAACGGCCATCGCTCCCCCCAGGTAATGCCATAGCACCAGCCTGAGATAGAAAGACATTTAGTCACTTGGGTAAACAAGAGTCACGGGGATAAAGCAGAAAACTGGAGTTCAGGATTAACCAAATCCGCCAGGATCTCATTGAAAATTGTAGCTGACCTGATGGAACAAATGTCTATCATCTGCTTCAATGTATTTTCTGTCATTTGTAAAATGCCAGAGACCAATGTAAAGGAAGAAAAACAGAAAGATTCGAAAGGCTGATTGCAGTCAAACTAAATTAACATCATTTGTTGAAAGGAAAATTGACACTTGGCAATTTGCTATTGTTCTTTGCTGACACAACAAGCAGAGTTCATCAAGGAAGCTGGTGCATTAAATGTATTTGAAATTCTGGCAAGAATTCAGTAAGGAGCCATATAAAAGGTCATTACACAAGAGAGGAGATCACTTTGTTCGGTAATACATGAGCATGGAGGGTGCATAGTTTATTTAACAGAAGACACCGAGTCGGGACTTATGGCCATTTTACAAGTTCGAAAGATATAATTTCCGAAATGTAGAAAGGTGAGTCATTGGTTTCCATCATTTATTGCCGTCTTCATGACATGGAGGTAGGGGCAGAGCGAAACGTGCCCAGTTTTGTTGACGACACACAGTAGGTGAGAGGGCATGTTGTGATGAAGACGGGGGTATCCTCAAAGGCGAGAGTGTGTTGCTGGGAAAGCACAGCAGGTCAGGCAGCTTCCAAGGAGCAGGAGAATCGACGCTTCGGGCATAAAACCTTCATTAGGAATCAGTGAGTGGTAGGTTTTGGGAAATGATGAACAGGCGGCAGAGTTGGAAGCTCAAAACTGGAGTTGACTGAAGCTGGAGATGGGGGCACAGAGAGTTCATTAATAGGGCGCGACTTAGGGTCAGGAGTGATGTTACCAACTGAAGCGACGCTACCAAATTAGATGAAAGTAGGGCTTATAGCTGTATCAACAGGGGCAGAAACCATGTCACGACCGATGCTGTCGGCATTTCGGTTTGATTCTCAGTGGGTTACATCAGTGGTGGCGAAAGTGACGTCGGAGAGCGGGGCTTTCGTGTGGAGGTGAGTGGTGTCCAGCGGGTGGAATTCGATGCCCATAGCGGCAACTTCGGGGGCTGAAGTGTCGTAAAAGGTAGGAAACGCATCTGTGCGGGGGACCGTGAAACTGGAGGCGGTGGTGGATCCTGCAGCTCTCGTGGCGGCGGTCATCTTGCCGGGATGTGAATATGGTTTGGTGGATGGAGATTGCGCGCCTGTGTCATTGGCTGTGGGTGCGGTCTGTGCAGGGCAAGGGCAGAAATAACGCCATGGATCGCTCCAGCTGTCGCAAGATGCGTCTGCCTGACTACTGCCATCTGAGCTGTGCCAGAAGCCAGGAGAAGGTTCTAGAGAGTGCGAGGGAATTCGTCTATTTAAAGTACGTGAGCGCTTGTTTAACTTGCATTCTTTTTCTCCAACGTAGCGGATAAAAACCGTTGGTTGAGCTAGGGATGATTCTGAGAATGTGGAAATGTTGCTGGACTGGGATATTGAGGCTCTGAGCTTGAGCAGGACTGACTGCAGGTAGAGTCGATGGCCGTGCATGGCTGTTTTCAGAAAAGATAAAATAACTAATGTTGACCTCCGTGAGGGGGATATCTGGGGGATTTCTTTTCTTCAAAAAAATGGAATAAGTAAAGGGCTTGTGCTGCTCCTCGGATCCTAACTGATCTACTGTACTTTCCCAGCAACGCATTCTTGACTCTGATCTCCAGCATCTGCAGTCCTCTTTTTCTCCTAGTATTTGCAAAGACATGCACCGTAGACAGGTTAACAAGCAGGGAAATGCTTGGCAGATGCTGTTTCATGTCTAGAGGTAATAGCAAAACATAAAACATAGATATTACAGTGCAGTACCGGCCCTTCAGCCCTCGATGATGTGTCGCCCAGTGAAACTAATCTGAAGATTATCCAACCAACTCTTTTCCATTCTCCTTCTCATGCTAATCCACTGATCATTTTACTGCCCGTAACATTCTGCTGCAGGCACCGCGTTCCCTGCCACTACTACTTCTGGCATCTGTCCTGTATTTATCACCCCTCAAACTGAAGCTTTACCTCCTTGTGTTCGGCATCACAAACCACAATCTTATATGTCTCAAATAATTCAGCTCTCAAACTTTTTTCTCTCGAATGAAAACCATCTAAAGTCCCGCAAACATTCCCCGGTATGCATTCCCTCCATGCCAGGCACAATACTAGTACATCTCATCTGAATCTTTTCCAAACCTTCCACATACTTCACATAATGCCATTCCAGACCTGCATGCAAGGCACCAAGTGTGGCCGCACCCGATAATAGTACAGCTGCAGCATGACCTTATATTTCCGAAACTTGATCCTTCTACGAATAAAATCTAACACAACATATGCCTTCTTTAGGGCTCTGTCAACCTGGGTGGCAACTTTGAGGTGCCTATGCACGTGGACGCCGAGATCTCTCTTCCCACCTACACTGCTGAGAATCTTAAGATTCGCCCAGTGATCTGCATACCTAATGATCCTTGCAAAGTGAATTGCCTCACACTTTTCCGCATTAAACTCCATTGGCTACCTCTCAGTACGACCCTTCAGGTTTTCTGTGTCTCCCTGAAGGCTACAACATCCTTTGGCATGATCCACAACTGTACCGAATTTAGTGCCATCCACAAATTTATAAACCATTCTTCTTCGCCTTCATAAAAACGCCAAACAGGAGTGGACACAAAACTAATCCTTGTGTTACACCACGAGGACAAGACCTCCAAGATGAACATTTCCTATCAACCACCAGCAAGTTCAGCAAGTCAATTTCGGATCAAAAACCGCTAGATTGCCCTCATTTCCATGCCTCGGTATTATGTGTTGTAGCCTACCATGCGGAATCTTATCAAACGCATTACTGATATCCATAGACACCACATCAGCAGCATTACCCTCATATAATTGTTTTCTCACCTTTTGAAACAACCCAGGGACCTTTGTGAGGCACAAACTACCCTTCACAAAACTGTGTTGATTCTCCTTAACCAATTTATTCCTCTCGAGAAAATTATAAATTCTAACTTGTGTAATATTTTCCAACATGTTATTCACAACCGAAGTAAGACTCAGTGGGCAATAATTACCAGGGCTTTCTGTATTCCCGTTCTTGAACAATGTAACAACATTTCTTACTCTCCAGTCTTCCGCTACTATTTCTGTTGGCAATAACCACGTGAAGATCAAAGCCAAAGGCTCGGTTACCTCCTGCCTCACTTCCCAAACTTGAGGTTTTATCTGATCGTACCTGCCAACAACTTCTAATAACCCCTCCTCGCTCATCTTGGCTCTTTCTTTAGGTGTTCCCTGGCTACCTTCTAACTCTCAATCGCCCTAATTGAGCCTTCACATCTTCACATTTTTCTTCCTCTTGACATGGGATTCGTCTTCCTCAGTAAACCTACATCTCTCGATAACTTTCTCCATGTCTGGCAGGTGAAGAACACACAGTAGCTGTTTCTTGAATAAGCTCGAAATTTCAATTTTGCTCATCTCCTGTGTGCTTGGTTTAATTAGCAGAGGTGTTCACTGCCATGTCGTAACATCCTTGTGTGTGATCTTTCACAAACAACTGCTTGGCTATTTTCCCATCCAATTTTCCATCAAATGGTATTGTATCGCATTGCATCACCAATTCGCATCTGAATTCTTATTGAGTTTGAGCAGTTTTCTGCAGCTCCGACGTTTACAGATAGTAAGGTCCAGATTCAACCACCCACTGGCTGATAAAGGTGCTCCGCTCATCAACTGAAACCTTTCTGTCTCTTACGTTAAATCTATGACTCCCTGGTCAACGATACCTCCATCCAGGGGAAATGCTTCTTTCAGTCTTCCCTATCTATATTATTCGTTATTTTGCATTTCTCAATCATGTCTCCTGTCAACCTCCAAGGTTCTGTGAAAAATCAACCCATTATGTGCAATTTCTCTTCATACATCCACGTCTTCAGTCCAGATAATATCCTGTTAACACACTCTGCACCGTTTGCGTAGCTATGATAGCCCTGCTATAAGTTAATTGCAGAATTGCATGAGATACCTTTGTGAGAGCCGAATGAACAAATGAAATAAATGCTGCAGAAAGACACAGAAATTGTTGTTTTCCAATAAAGTCTCTTTTCCTCAATACTGCTATGCGTCTTTTTCGTGATCGTGATGCTCCAATCATCAGTTATCCATGCCAGTAAATCCTGCATCGGAAGATTGATCTCACAGCCACGGTACTTAAATGGATTGCATAGCTTGAAGGTACTGATGTTGAGATTGGGGCACTTGCATCTAGCGCAGGGGCGCCAGAGGTGCAGACTACACGCTTTCCACGTTTAAGTGAGTGTTAGATTTTGCAATGTCACAGGGAATTCGGAGGAGGGACGGAAAGGCAGTTTAGTGATTGCGGCAGCGTTAACCATCTCCGTGAATGGGTGGGTTTGAATCTGATATAGAACTCCAAGAGATGTTCGAGAGCGGCGGTTTGAATTTGTGTTTGAATTTAACTTTCTGTCTGGGGGTATGTTCATGCAAGTTGGCTGTATTGGAAAGGCTAGTTACTGTGTCGGGTCAGTTTGGTTTGTTATAGACCAGGCCAAACTCCCCTCAAAATATTTTAAGAAGGTAGCCTCGACCCTAAGTATTTCTTAATGTAAAGGTAGATGTGAAGTAGGTATTCCAGGTGTGATGCAGCTGGTCAAACCATTCAGCTTTAAGCAAAGCCTATTTAATTTAGATGCTACAGTTGAAGCACAAACAAAATGACGTAGAATTTAGAAAAACGTAATGATGGGCCAAATGCTGGCAAATGGGACGAAATTGGTAAGGATATCTGGTTGGCATGGACGAGTTGGACCAAATGGTCGTTTACTGTGCCGTAAATATCTGTGTCTCTATTGGAAAACTTACAGTATATATTCGAGTAACAGTCAGATATTCTTTAACTACTTTCTAAGATTAAATTTATGGGATCAACTATTACATGGATGTTATATTTGAGCGGCTGAAATTCATGTCCGTCAAAATTCATTCCGTATCATTAACATAAACTCAGTTGGTCTCTAAATAAATAAAGAGAAATAACAATATTTGGGGTAATGCTGAAAACCCAGAGTGAAGGGTGGCAGCCTGCGCACTGGAAGACCCAGAGTGGAGCATTAAGGCTGGCACACTCACTCATAAATGTCAATCTGTTCTCTGTGAAGAATTGGGAGCAACCTCTGCACAAGATATATGGAATATTCCAGATTTTTTTGACAACACATTGACAATTATGTTTTCTTGTCCTGTCACATGTAAAAGTTTCAAATTTAATGGTAGTAGTAATAAGCTCCATCTAAATAGTCTGGAATTTTGTCTTTAAATTTCTCCAAAAAGTTTAATGGGTTATAATCAGTATATACAATTATCTGAGGCACATTACTGGCAATATCAATGTGGAAACGCTAACACCAAGTTCAAGTCTCCTTCTCAATTGATGATGAATATTCAATTTCCTGGAGAAGTATCTGATAGGTCTCTCCATCTTCTTGTCGTCTTCCTGTAAGATCACGGCGCTGACACTTACATCACTTACATTGATAGCCTCTTTGTAGTTCTTTGCGTAATGAGGTGTGCCTAACACTGGGCCAGTGATTAACACAGCTTTCAGGCTGTCAAATGCTGTCTGCCAGTTTACTGTCTATTGAAGGTTTCTGAACTTCTTTAATAAGTCAGTGAGTAGAACAGCCACTCTGCTAAAATTTGGCAGAAATTTCCAATAAAACCCATTTAATCCCAGTTATCATAGAACTGCTCTCTTTGTGGATGCTATGAGAAACTCCCCAATAACATTCGTTGTCCCATTCCGTGAAACCATCTGTCTATGTCCGATAACATGGCCCAGGAACGTGACTTGGGCTATGGTGAATTCAGTCTTAGCCAGCGTTATCAGTAAGCCTCTCTCCCAAATTCAATCGAACAATTCTGAGAAATGCTGCAAATATTCTTTCCATGTGCAACTAAAAATCGCCAGGTTATCGATGTACACAGCACAATTGCGCTACCAACAAATGATTGTATTGATGAGCCTTTCAAATGTGGCAGATGCCGTTTTCAAACCAAATGGCATGACTTTAAATTAGTAGAGTTGCGAGTGTAGTGCTGGAAAAGCATAGCTGGACAGGCAGTGTCTGATTAGCAGGAAAATCGGGTCTGTGCTGACTCTCTGTAAGAGCAGCTCAGCTTGTCTCAATCAGCAACCCCACTTCAACCGTCACTTCACTATTTCCCTCGGAAAGATCAGGAATAATGTGTCCAGTTCTCGTCGCTTTTGTTCAGGGGGAGGGTCAGTACCACTGCACCACAACAGCCCTACCCTCAACACTCACATACACTTACTAGGCAAACCGATTACAGCAATTGCAATGTGGAATACGTTCCTGACCACTTGGATTGGGAGATGCATTTTCCAAATGAAGAGATCAATCACTTTGTGCTGTGTAACCTATTTGATTCAGAATGGTGTAAAGCCACTTCCTTTATAACCTGATGGAACTGCCAGGGGAAACTGTGATTGTAATATTATTAGAGTTTATTATATTCTGGAGAATTCACAAACTAGGCTTACGACAGCCGAGTAAACTCCCTGGTGATAGCAATGTTTTGGACAGCTTTGCAGCTCGCCTGAGATGAAGAAATTCAATTGAGACATTCTTAGGCTCAAAAATATCACAAAGTACTCCCGCTCAGCATTTTCTTCATGGAATTCTTACAGTGTCGAAACAGGCCAGCTTTTGGCCAAAAAGGCTACAGCGACCCTCTCAAGAGTAACGCACCCGGACCCATTCACCGGCATTTTCCCAGACGAACGCACCTAAGTTACACATTACTGAATAGCATAGACAGTTGACCATTTTTGGAATGTGGGGGGAAACCAGAACAAATCCACATGATGCACGCAATGGCATCAGGCTGGAATTGAACCCGGATCCCGGGTGCTTTGAGATAGCAATGCTAACTCCTTAAACAACTGCAATCCTTTATGCAATGAATCAAACTGCACTCAAACATTCAATGAAACAGAATGCATGTGTTAACTCAATGAGTTGAGCTTATCTCATTCATTCAATGTCTCGAATTCAACGCATTAATTCAATTAAACGAACTGCATTCGTTTATTCATTGAATCAAACTTCAATCATTCGTTCTATGAAACAAACTTAACTCATAAATTTAATGAATCAAACTGCACTTGTGCATTTTTTGAAACAAACTGCACTCATTCATTCATTTAATTAATCAAACTGCTTTCATTCATTTAGTGAAAGCGCATTCAACCATTCAATGAAACAAAGCACACGTGTTAATTCAGTGTGCAGTGCTTATTGCATTCAATCAATGCCTTGAGCTTAACGCATTCATTCAATGAAACAAACTGCATTCATTCATACTGTTCTAAATAGTTGCAACATTTCCATAAACATCTGCTTCGCTACAAATGTAAAATCTAAGACAGGTTCTTACAGGAGAGATGACAAACAGAGAGGTAAAAACAAAATGCAGCTACATCTTGGGCCAGTGGCCTCAAAACCAGAATGCATGCCAAAACGAAATCAAACCAAGCTTTGAACCAGGGGAACTGGCCACCCCCCTTTCATTGTACATTTGTTCTAAAATAAAGGACTGAAAAGCATTGTCAAGTAGAAATTTCCACACATACTGAGACCTCTGCCATTATAACCCCTCTGTAGAAAACGCCAACGGCGACATAAACTTGTCAATGAAGCAGCATCGTCACATCTCCCCCCTAGATGGACCATGGATATCCAAAGATGGTTTCATTCTAAAAAACCCATACACTGTTGGTATCCAACAACGAATATACATTATATTTACTGTCAACATTGAAACATGCACGACGACATTTGTGTCAGTCAGTTAACTCCTCCATTTTTCATTCAAGTCTCGACGATATGTCGGCAATCAAGTTTTCTTATTCTGCCGCATGCACACTGTTCTAATTGAATGGCTGTAACAACAAGATCCATCCGAACAGACTGCAATTTGTGGTGTTAATTTTTTCCACAAAAGTCAATGGGTTATGATCAGTGTATATGATTGTCCAGATACGTTACTGGCACCATAAATGTTGAAATATTATAACAACAATACCAAGCACAAAGTCTCCTTTAAAAATGTCGAATGTTTCTGCTGAAGAATATTAAACTTCCTGGAGAAATATCGATATGTCTTTCTATTTTCTCGTCATCTTCCTGTAAGAGCACAACACTGACACCCACATCACTCGCATCGATTACAACCTTGAATGACTTTGAATAATTAGATGTGGGTATTACTGGACCCGTGGTCAATATCACTTTTCTAACTTCAAAATGACCTCCTTCTGGATATTCATTTGAAACCCAGAACATCTCTTTCTTTATAACCCACCAGCAATACACCTTGATGAAATTCTGCCATACTCTTCCTGAGTATGTGAAGATCTCTGTTTCATCATCAAGCCGTCATTTTTAAACTGGTAACATTAAGGAATGTGTTCAAATTCTTCTTCTGTATTTATTTTTTGATACAACTGGTTCAGTTTTTCATGTTTCTGTTGTAACGCAGTCAATTTGTTTGAGCTAAAAATATCCACTTTGTCCTCGGCCTGTTTTTGTTTTGTCTCAACCATTCGATCAAACATGGTCTCTGATAGTTCCACTTTAAATTTCTAATCTGCATTCTTTGATTGCTCCTCCTGTTTCATCTGGTGGCTTTGTGACCTTGTTATCAAATGGTCAGGAAATGTCCCAGGGTACACTTCCTGTAATAACTCAGTTCCTGGTTTTCCACTGGCTTTTCAACCACAGCAGGCAGAACGACCCCAAAGTCACTTCTTTCATCCCCAGAAAACTCTTAGTGATTATTACACTAAGCACTCTTTAAACCAACCGAATTCAACCCCCGGAAGAAAAGACACTAATACCTACCAATTGTCCCCTTTGAGTCCAACAACTCTAATCCAAAGTGGAATTGGAATACCATAGAAAATGCCATAGAAAACCTAGTGTGGAAGCAGGCCAATTGGCCCAACAAGTCCACAATGATCCTCCAAAGAATACAAAGAATATCCCAACCAGACCCATCCCCCTGTCCGATCACCCTTTATTTCTCAAGTCATATGCACCTAACCGACACATCCATGCACACTATGGGCAATTTAGCTTAGCCAATTCACCCTAACCTACACATCAAAACTGAAGCATCCAGAGGGAGTCCTGGAAAATACACGGATAATGCTCCAATTCTTCAGGCAGTCAGCTGAGGCTGGAATCAAACCTGAGTCTCTGGCGCTGCGAGGCAGCAGTGCGAACCCCTCTGGAATTCTTGAATCAATTCCAATAAGAGGACCCAATGTGTTATGGATCAGGTCAGACACCTCATAATATTTTAACCATTCGAAAGCCTAAGCATCCCGACATAGTCATGGTTCCAACATAACATCATCGCATAAACACACCCCCTTAGTATAAAGGCAGTTCAAGCACAGATTCTTACAGGCAACAGGGAGCAACATTAATGGAGATTTCTGAAGAAGGACAGGAATTCCTTCCTAAAACTTGCAACTCCTCTGGACTCACACATCTTGTGACTGCTACAGTTAAAAGCAATCTACAAAATACATGAACTGGAAAAACTCGCCACTCACCTTCCATTGTTAAATTAATCACTTCATAGACTCTTCCACATCTCTACCTTCGCAACCTCTCTTCCAAAACGTCCAGAACAATATATTTTGTTTGAAGTGACAGCATCATCACGGGTTTTCCAACAGTTAATTTATCTTAAAATATGCGTTATTTTGTTCATGCTTCAACTGTATGGACTAAGTAAATTCCAGTATGCATACAGCAGAGTGGTTTGACCAGCAGAGATATGAAGTTGAGGGCATGTACTGTACATTTAAGAGAGAGTGAAAGCTGGCAAACACCTGCGATATCAAAATGTGGACTGGACAATTTGAAGATGCAACACTTGCCAGGAACTCAGATACTGAATTCTTTTCGCAACAACTCAAATTCAGCCAATCATTTTGAATTATGACCCCAAAATACTAAAATCCAATCGACTTTGAATTTTACTGTTTTGACAACATTGAACGAATGAGACGATGTGATGTTTTGGGGCATATAAAAGCAGGCATTTTGGACCATTGGCCAGAGAAAGAGCACATTCAGTCTTCTACAGAATGCCCACAAACCCTCATTCGGCAAAGTACCTTTTTCAGATGAAAAGTCTCTGCAGCAGAAGACTGATAACAACCCAGGGAGACACAAGAAGCTTGACACCCGAAAACAACAATCAGGGTCTGGTTTTGAAAATCATTTTGCTATAACTGTAATCAGATCAGTGTATTGCTATAGAGTGGGAGGTAGATAACAGTCTTGGCTATTTTCTTAAAATATTTTGAGGGGGTCTGGCCTGGTTCATAATAGCACTCTCTAAAACCCTTTGATGAAACGTTTTGCCTAGAATCAACAATGACACAATCAACAGGATTTTCACTTCCAGTGGGCGTGTCAATGGTTGTGAATTTTCAGTTCTTCAACTCATACATTGAAGATTGCATTTTCTTCCTTCATACTGAACTCGAAAATTAAACCAATGGGGCATCTAACCATTCCCTGAATTTTGCTCGCTCCCGCCCATTATGGAAAATCCCTTCTATTCCAGGAATTTTCTATCCCATTCCAAATGTTAAAATCGACCATATTCAGTAATTGTCATTTGTCATTTAACTTCACTGTCATTCCTCCCAGATGGACGCCATTCCAGAGCTCTGAAGGATAGAGCTGAGGAGGTTGTGGAGGTATTGGTGGTGATCATTCAGGAATCACTGGAGTCGTGGCGGATCAGAAGGCCTGCAAAGTGACAGCGCTCTTTAGGAAGGGATGGAGGGAGACAGAGACAACTACAGGCTAGTTCGCCTGACCTTGATTATTGGCCAGATTTTAGAGTGCATTATGAACCTCAGACCCACAGAAATGACACAGAACAGAGCAGGTCCATTGGGCCCATCTTGTTTGTACTGACCCAAAGATACCCAGATACCCTTCCTAGCGCATCTTCCTGCTCACATGCCATTGCCCAGCAGTTTACAGCACCCACCATTCAGATTCAGGAACTTGTAAAAAGAGTTTAGGGGCTATGCCTCGAACACCAACTCAGACGGTGAACTCCAGACACACACCGCCCTTTGTGTAAAACTGTTTTCCTCTCCGAAAGACCATTAGACAGAGGAGCATAAATTCGACCATTCGGCACCATACGTCTGCTCTGCCATTAAATCATGGCTGATAAGTTTCTCAACCCATTCTCCTGCTTTCTCGTGGCACCACTGATCCCGGTGCCAGTCAAGAGCAATCTATCTCAGTCTTAAATGTAGTCAATGACCTGGCCTCCACAATCATGTGAGACAATGATATCCACAGATTCTCCACTCGCTGGCTGAAGAGGTTTCTCCTTATTTCTGTTCGAATGAGGTTTCCCTTTACCCTCAGGCTATATTCTTGTGTCCTCGTTTCTCTAACCAATGGAAGCATCTTCCCAACATCCACTTTGTCCAGGCCGTTCAGTATTCTGTAGCTTTCAATTAGACACCCGATCCTTCTCAATTCAATGGAGTACAGACCCAGAGTCCTCAAACATTCATCATACGTTCACGTTTTCATTCCTGGGACGATTCTCACAAAGTTCCTCTGAACACGCTACAGGGCCAGTACATCCTTCCTGAGACATGAGACCCAAAATTGCACTCAATACTCCAAATGTGGTCTGACCAGAGATTTACAACGCCTCAGAAGAACCTCCCTGCTTTTATATTCTGGTCCTCTCGAATAAAAAGCCAACATTACATTTGCCTTCCTTACTACTCACTCATCCTGCAAGTTTATCTTGCTAGAATTCGGGACGAGAACTCCCAAGTCTCATTGCAATTTAGATTCCTGAATTTTCTCCACATTTAGAAAATAATCCATGCCTCTATTCTTTCGATCAAAATGCGTAACCTCACTCCTTCCCACGTTGTAGTTCAGTTGCCACTACTTTGCCAACTCTCCTAACCTGTACAAATCTTTCTTCAGCCTCCCTGCCTCTTCAAAAGTACCTGTCCCTCTTCGTATCTTTGTATCATCCCCTCTTGTCTTTATGCCACTTTGCTGAATCTATGAGCCCTACGTTTTGAACTCTCTGCCACCGGAAACAGAATCCTGCTGCCCAGTCCACCTCTACTCTTCACAGTTTTGTCCACATGGATATTCTGGATGAGATTGTGGAGTAATTGAAAGTGCATGGTGAAATAGAACTGAGTCAGCACGTCTTCATCAAGGGGAGGTCATGCTGGCCAAACCTGTTTTATGTCTTTGAGGAAGTAGTGTGCAGGGACTGTTTCTTCAATCACTGATACACTCACACAGGTATCAAGCTCCACTTCAACTGGGTGATATTTAAACCAGACGTTTATTTTGATTGATTCTGACTTGGATGTTGCTTAGCAATTTACCTTTTCCAATCCAGATGAAGATAGCTTTTTCAGTATATTCACTCTCGTGGATACTACCCTATGAGTTCTCTTACCCAATTCAGACTGAGAGAGATTCTTTTTTCTCAGGGCACAAGAGTGGGCTGCGGTACAGTACAAACCATCCGTATCCGAGATTGAGTAGGAGGAACTGGACCCAGTGGGAAAATACTCCAGGAGAAGCAACAAGAGAAAGAACATCAAAATGCTGCAACATTTCATTCTATTTTATGCATTTTCCAGTGTTCGCAGTGTGGTTGGTGGAAGCTGAATAGTCAGATTGTCAAACGTCGATTATAGAGAAGGATACTTAAGGAAGGAAAGAACGAAAGCAGACGCAAGAAATAACAATGAGATTGGCGAAATGCAGTAGAAATAGACAAAGCTGAGATACAAGACGTATGAGTTGTTAAATTTCTGAGAATAAATCTGTCTCTAGGACAGTAACCTCCAAGGTCTTTGTCTGATCGCAATTCGACAGAGAGGAGACTGGAAGAACACAGCAAGCCAGGCAGCATCATGAGGTGGAGAAGTCAATGTTTCACTCGCAACCATTTTTCAGGAATTGGGCTTGGGTGTAAGAGGGAGCTACAGATACAGTGGGTAGCGGGGTATGGTGGTGAGGTGGTGATCGGTGAAAAAAGGCACAGGGTACGATCTGGTTGGCCAATGGGAGAAATGAATCCCGTTGGTGGCAGGGAGGAGTGGAAGGGAGGGAGAGGGGCTGGGAAGGGGTTGGGTGATGGGGAGCGAGGTAATCTGAAATTGGAGAACTCAATGTTGAGTCCTCCGGGCTGTAGGCTGCCCAGGTGGAAGATAACGTGTTGTTCCTCCAATTTGCATTTTGGTTCGTTGTGGCAATGGAGGAAGCCGAGGATGGTCATGTGAGAAAGGGAGTGGAAAGGTGAATTAAAATTGGCGGTGACTGGGAGGTCAGGTCGGCCCCTGTGGACCCGGCTGTGATGCTCATTGAACCATTCCCCCAGTTTACTTTCAGTCTCCCTGATGTCGACAAGACCACAACAGAAGCCCCCGAGGCAGTATACTAAGGAGGAGGAGGGCAGGTATTTGAACCTCTGTCCCATCTAGAGGGATTATTTGGTAACCTGGGTGGAGATGAGAGGGTTGGCATACTGGCAGATATTTTCATTTTTTTACGGTTGCAGGGGAAGGTCTCTGGGGATTCGGGGGTTGGGGGTTGGTGGGAGGAGTGGCACAAACAATGGAATGGCTCTTGTGGAAGTCAGTGATAGGTCAGGAGGGTTGTCGGAGGTGGGGTCTAGTTGCATGTGGCTGAAGTGTTTAAGGATCACACAATATTCTAGTTCATCAGTAACCTGAATAGCCAGGTTTTAAAAAGACAGTTGCACCGCAGAACCCGGGACAATGACTCTGAGAGATTCTCTGGAAAACTTAGAAATAAAAGACTGAACGGACAGTGTCAAAATGAAGACAGAATTGAGGAGAAATCTGGGCTTGAATCTGTTGTGTTGAAATGAGTAGTCAGATTGCAGCAAGATTAAAAAAAAATTTTCAATCATTACCATTTAAATTGTGTAATTGAAGTTAAATGCCAAAACAAATCCCCCAGTAGCATTGGGAATTAACTTACTGCGGTCATGTGTTTGCTCGGTTTTATTTCTTCATGCCTTTGACTGATACTTCAAGCTGAACATCCCCATGGAGATCCCATAGACTTATACATAAATCTACCGCTCCAGGAATGTATTGGCTAAGAGTTAAACACAGAGCTCTCTGCTGTGGCAGGAAAGGACACGTCACACAATGACTCCTCTAAGGGGCATTATATTGAAAATATCATACACAGTTCTTGGGATTATTGGCCCTGGTTCCGAAACTCAATCTCTCTATTAATAAAGGCCAAAATACTGTCTGCCTTCTTAACAACCCTGTCAATATGGGTGGCAACTTTCAGGGATCTGTGTACATGGACACCGAGATCTCTCTGCTCATCTGCACTCCCAAGAATCTTACCATTAGCCCAGTACTTTGCATTCTGATTACACCATCCAAAGTGTATCACTTCACACTTTTCCACATTAAACTCCATTTGCCACCTCTCAGCCCAGCTCTTCTAAGCACACCCTTCTAAGCCCTCATCCAGGTCATTTATAAAAATGACGAACACCAGTTGACCCAACACCGACCCTTGCGGTACGCCGCTCATAACTGGACACCAAGATGAACATGTTCCATCAACTACAACCCTCTGTTTTCTTTCAGCAAGCCAAACTGCTATGTATCCCACAATCCCATTCCTCCGCATTTTGTATAATAGCCTACTGTGGGGAACCTTATCGAACGCCTTGCTGAAATCCATACACATGACAATAACCGGTTTACTCTCATCTACCTGTTTGGTCACTTTGTCGAAAAGCTCAATAAGATTCGTTAGGCACGACCAACACTTCACAAAACCGTGCTGACTGTCCCTGATCAGATTATTATCTTCTATATCGTTAAAAATCCTACCTTTTATAACCTTTTCCAACACTTTATCAACAACTGAAGTGAGACTCGCTGGTCTTTAATTACCAGGGTTGCCTCTACTACCCTTTTTGAACAAGGGAACCACATTTGCTATCTTCTAGTCCTCAGGCACGATTCCTGAAGACAATGATGATTTGAAGATCAATGCCAAAGGCTCGGTAATCTCTTCCCTCGCTTCCCAGAGGATCCTAGGATAGATCCCATCCGTCCCAGGGGACCTGTCTATTTTCACACTCTGCAGTATTTCTAATACCTCTTCCGTGTGAACTTCAAACTCTTCTAGACTAGATGCAAATGCCTCTGTATCTTCCTCGCAAACATTTTCATTTTCTATAGAGAACACTGTTGAAAAATATTTATTTAATGCTTCCCCTATCTCCTCGCCGTAAATTAACTCTCGTCATTCTTTTATTCCTGACATACCGATGGAAAGCCTTAGGGTAAACCGTAATCCTATCCTCCAACTACTTCTCATTTCTCCTCCTGGCTCTTCTGAGCTCTCTTTTTAGGTATTTCCTGACTTCCTTGTAACCCTCAAGCGCCATAACTGAGTTTTCACATTTTGTCCTAACATATGCCTTCTTAGAACATAGAACATAGAACATAGAACAATACAGCACAGAACAGGCCCTTCGGCCCACGATGTTGTGCCGAACATCTATCCTAGATTAAGCACCCATCCATGTACCTATCCAATTGCCGCTTAAAGGTCGCCAATGATTCTGACTCTACCACTCCCACAGGCAGCGCATTCCATGCCCCCACCACTCTCTGGGTAAAGAACCCACCCCTGACATCTCCCCTATACCTTCCACCCTTCACCTTAAATTTATGTCCCCTTCTTCTTCTTCTTCTTGGCCAGGGATTCCACTTCCTTAGTAAACCACGGCGCACGCATTCTATATCTTCCTCCCTGCCTGACAGGTGCATACTGATCTAGGACTCAGAGGATCTTTTTCTTGAATGAGCTCTTCATTTTAACGTGTTCATTCCCTGCAGTTTCCTTCCCCATTCTATGCTTCCTTAATCTTTTCTAACTGCATCGTAATTTCCCTTCCCCCAGCTGTAACTCTTGCTCGATGGAGTAAATTTATCCCTTTCTGTCACTAAAGTAAACCGGACAGAATTGTGATTGCTGTCTCCAAAGTGCTCACCTACTTCAAAATCTAACACCGGGCCAGGATCGTTACCCAGTACTAAATCTAAAGAGGCTTCGCCCCTTGTAAGCCTGTCCACATACTGTATCAGGAAGCCTTCCTGCACACACTGCGCAAAAGCTGACCCATCTATAGTACTCGTACTCTAGTGATCCGAGTCAATATTTGGATAGTTGAAGTCCCCCGTGACAACAACCCTGCCTCTCTCACTCCTATCGACAGTCATCTTTGTTATCCTTTCCTCTACATCTCTAGGACTATTCGGAGGCCTATAGAAAACTCTCAGCATGGTTACTTCTCCTTTCCTGTGTCTAAGCTCAGCCCATACTACATCAGTTAACGAGTCCCCAGACATCCTTTCTACAACTGTCATATCGTCCCTGATCGACAATGCCACACCTCCCCCTCTTTTACCATTTTTTTCTTCATATTTAACATCTGAATCCGGAACCCGCAACAGCCACCCCTGTCCCTGTTCTATCCATGTCTCCTAAATGGCCACAACATCGTAGTCTCAGGTACCAACCCACGCTCCCAGTTCACCCACTTTATTTCGGATGCTCCTCGCATTGAAGTACACACACTTCAAACCAGGTTCTCCTTGCCAGTGTCAGATACTTGATTATGGAACTCCCAACTCTCATCCTCTTCTATACCTGTCCTACAATTTTGGTTCCCACCCCACTGCTGTATGATTTTAAATCTACCTTAATAGTTTGAGCGAATTTCCTACGCAGCATATTGGTACCCCTCTGGTTTAGATGAAGACCATCCTGCTTGTAGAGTCCCACCTACCCCAGAAAGAGCTACAATTATTCAAAAAACCGAAACCCTTCCTCCTGCAACATCCCTGTAGCCACGTGTTCAACTCCTTTCTTTCCCTATTCCTCATCTCACAAGTACGTGGCACAGCCATCAAACCAGAGAAAGCAACTCCGTTTGTGCTAGCTCTAAGCTTCCGTCCTAGCTCTCTGAATTTCTGCCTCAAGTCCCCATCTCTCTTCAGACCTGTGTCGGTGCCAATGTGGACCACGACTTGGGGCTGCTCTGCCTCCTCACGAAGGATCCCAAAAACACGATCAGAGACATCACGGACCCTGGCACCCGGGAGGCAGCACAATAACCATGAGTCTCTCTCTTCCCCACAGAACATCCTACTGTCCACCTAACTATCGTGTCCCCAGTGATTACTGCTCTGCTCCTTTTCCCCCTTTCCTTCTGAGCAGCAGGTGCCCCTGGTAAGTTACCTCCCCCCACAACAGTATTCAAAACATATAGCATGCTTGCCTTCATTGGGCGGGTCATCGAGTATAAGATCAGGCAAGCCATGTGAAAATTGTACAAGGCACTGTTTCAACCGCATTTAGAATACTGTGTACAGTTATTGTTGCCACATTACCAAAATGATGTGGACGCTTTGGAGAGGGTGCAGAGAAGGTTGACGAGGATATTGCCTGGTATGGAAGGTGCTAGCTATGAAGAGAGTTTGATTAGGTTAGATTTGTTTTCATTCGAAAGAAGGAGATTGAGGGGGGACCTGATTGAGGTTTACAAAATCATGAAGTGTATAGACAGGCTGGATAGAGAGACGCTTTTTCCAAGAGTGAAGGATTCAATAACGAGAGGTCAAGCTTTCAATGTGAGAGGTGAAAGTTTTAAGGGGGATACACGCGGCAAAGGGTTGTAGGCATTTGGAACGCGGTGCCAGCAGAGGTGGTAGAGGCAGGCACGGTAGATTAATTTAAGATGCGTCTGGACAGGTGCATGAGTCGGTGGGGAGCAGAGGGATACAGATGCCTAGGAATTGGGCGGCAGGTTTAGACGGTAAATTTGGATTGGCTCTTGCTTGGAGGGCAGAAGGCTCTGTTCCCGGGCTGTAACATTTCTTTATTCTTTGCTCTCTCTTCCCAGTAATTTGGGTGAGCTGAAAACTCCTTCGTCGTCTTTACCACTCATGGAGGATTCCTGTCGAGGATTCACTGGAATCTCCCCACTGCATGAAGTAAAGGGACCTCAGCTAAGTCCACCTCTTCCAGGAAGTAATCTCATTACCAGTAGCTTGGAAGAGCAGAATGACACTGTAAACTGAATTATATTTGGGACAATAACTCGTGCTTCCTTTCATCATGAGTTCAATTAATATTTGGACAAAGTTCTTTCAAGTTAACGCTCTGCAGAACGTTTATTTTTCAGTTTGACATCAATCATGTACATGAGTCAGTATTTTTAGGAAGGGAAATATCGGTGCACAGATTTGCAATATCTAAACTGTTTGCCATTCATCTTTCCATCTTAGTTTGGGTAACTTTGTTTGGGTCATAAACCTGTTAATATTATCAGATTAAAAACTCTGCCTGACTTGTTTCTAAACCTGACCCAGTCTGAGACCTATAATATTCACCATATCACCAACCCGATTACATTAATATTTGCAGTGAACTTTGGAGGCGTGAGACGAGGAAAGGGAATAGCGACCTGAATTTTAATTCGGTGATGAAAATGTGTTGCTGGAATAGCGCAGCAGGTCAGCAGCATCCAAGGAGCAGGAGAATCGACGTTTCGGGCATGAGCCCTTCCTGAAGTAGGGCTTATGCCTGAAACGTAGATGTTCCTGCTCCTTGGTTGCTGCCTGACCTGCTGCGCTTTTCCAGCAACACATTTTCAGCTCTGATCTCCAGCATCGGCAGTCCTCACTTTCTCCTCTCAATCGGTGAGCCTGATGTCATTGGTGGGTTCATTGTTGGAGAGGATTGTGAGGGATCGGATTTACATGCATTTTGCAGATGCAACGACAGATTAGGGCTAATCAACGTGATTTTCTGCACGGGAAATCATTTCTAACAAAGTTGATTGCGTTTTTTGAAGAGTTGACAAAAAGTGATTAATGAAGGCCATGTGGAAGATTCTGTCCATACAGCCTTCAACAAGGTGTTCGACAAGATTTCGCATGACAGGCAAGTTAATATGCTTAAATCATAAATTGATCCAAGATTAACTGCCAAGCGACTACAAAAAGTATGTTGAAGGTAAGAGACAGAGGGTGGTAGAGGACTGCCTTTCAGACTGTAGCCCTGTAACCAGTGGTATAACAGATGTGACGATTTCCCTGTTTATTATTATTATGGATGACAGCAAAATCGGGGGTGCATTGGCCAGCAAGGTTTATCTCAGAGTACAATGGGAGCTTGATCAGATGGGCCAATGGGCCAAGGAGTGACAGGTGGAGTTAAATTTAGATAAATGTGAAGTGTTGCTTTTTGGTAAGGTAAACTCGGACATATACAATTACTGGTGGGGCTCTGGGGAGTGTTTTTGAACAAAAGGGTGCAGGCTCATCGTTTCTTAAAAGCGGAGTCGCAGGTAGACAGTGTGGTGAAGAAGAGGTTTGGTATTCTTGCCTTTATTGGACAGTACATTGAGTATGCAAGTTGGGAGATCATGTTGCGACTGGGAAGGATGTTGGTGAGGTCACATTTACAACGTTATGCCTAATTTGGTTCTCACTGCTATTGAAACAATGCTGTTAACCAGGAGTTTCAGCAGAAACGATTTACAAGGACATGGTCGGGACTGGAGGGATTGAGTTACAGGGGGAGGATGGACATACTTGGACTTGTGGAGTATCAGAGGCCAAGGCGTGACATTATAGAGGTTTATAAAATCATAAGGGACATGGATAATCTGAATAGCCAAGGCCTTTTTCCAAAGGTAGTGTAGTCAAAAACTGTAGGACAAAGTCTTAAGTGAGAGGAGAAAGATAGTAAAGGGACAAAAGTTTCATGCAGATTGTGGTGTGTGTGTGTGTGTTTGTGTGTGTGTAATGAGATGTCAGAGAAAGTGTTGGAGGCTGGTACAGTTGCAACATTTAAAAGGCATAATGATGTTCAAACCAATATGAAGGATTGAGAGGGATGTGGGCCTAATGCTGGCAAACTGGTTGAGAACAGATTGGGATATCCGGTTTATGTGGACAGGTTTCCCTGCTGCATGACGTTATGAGAAAGATGAGGAGCAATTCTAAAAGGGCCTCTCGAGTGGGAATTCTGTTCCTCAGAATTTTGTGGTGCCTCTCCATTTACATTTATTCAAATTGCGTCAGTTAAATATTTGACAGAGAAATGACTCACGGATAATGGGATACAGGCAAGACAGTGGGGCTGAGACCACAACCTGATTAGCCACAATCTTTGTGCCTAGTGGAGAAGGCAGAAAGTGTCTCGCTGCCCCACCTGTCTGTGTAAGAGAGTTCCTGGCATTAATGCACAGAACATAGAAACGTACAGCACAGAACAGGCCCTTTGGCCCACGATGAAATGCTGATGTTTAATCCTAATGTAACATATAATAACTTAACCTTCGCACCCTTCAACTCAATGCTCTCCACGTGCCTGTTCAGCAGTCTCTTAAATGTCCCTAATGACTCTGCTTCCACCACCACTGCTGGCAACGCTTTCCAGGCATTCACAACTCTCTACATGGAGAACCTGCCTCGGAAGTCTCATCTATACCGTTCCCCTAATATCTTAAAAGTATGACCCCACATGCCCTGGGGAAATTTATCTGGCTATTGACTATATCTATTCCTCTCATTATATTTTATACCTCTACCAGGTCGCCTCTCTTCTTCCTTCTCTCCAGAGAGAAATGTCCAAACGTTTTCAAAACTTTCTTCATCAGGCAAGCCCTCCAGTCCAGGCAGGATCCTGATAAACCTTCTTTGCACTCTCTCCAAAGCCTCTGTATCTTTCCTATAGGAGGGCGACCAGAAGTGGACACAATATTCCAAGTGTGGTCTCACCGTGGTCTTGTAGAGATGTTGAAAAACCTCACAGCTCTAAAACTCGATCTCCTTGTTAATGAAAGCTAAAAATCCATATGCTTTCCGAACAACCTTATCCACTTGTGTGGCAACTTTTAAGGATATATGTACTTGCACACCCAGATCCATTTGTTCCTGCACACTGCCAAGAATGCAGTCCTTAATCCTATATTCAGCATTCGAGTTTGACCTTCCAAAATGCATCACTTCCCATTTATCCAGGTTGAACTCCATCTGCCGTTTCTCAGCCCAGCTCTGCATCCTCTCCATGTCGTACTGTAGCCTGCAACAGCCCTCGATACTACCGACGACACCTGTAACCTTTGTGCCATCTGCAAATTTAATAATCCACCCCTCAACTTCCGCATCCAAGTCGTTTATAAAAACTACGAAGAGCAGAGGCCCAAGAACAGACCCCTGCGGGACCCCGCTCAATACTGACCTCCAGGCAGAATGCTTTCCATCCACAACCACTCGCTATCTTCTGTCAGACAACTAATTCTGAATTCAGATAGTCAAATCCCCCTGTATCCTATACTTCCTGACTTTATGAATGAGCCTACCATGGGGGCACCATTAGCTCCCCTTTATCTAAAGAGAACACGACCTGCCTCTGCACCATGACCTATTGATAAGAGCGACAGAGATGAATACAAGAGCTTAGGTAAGAGCGACTGGTTCTGCTATCAGGGCAATGTTTGACTGTGGATGACAACAAGGAGCCCGTGCAAACTTGCACTTAATGAGAATCGATCGCAAGCTCTCCACTGTTTGTATTCATTCACAGTACAAGAGAAGATGTTTATCATCGGTGGGCAACAATTATCTCAGCCGTGGGACATCACTGCAGAAGATCCTCAGTGTAGCGCCCTCAGCCCCGGCATCTCTAGTTTGTCAACAAGGATTCCCTACAGTGTGGAAGCAGGACATTCAGCCCACTGATTTCACACCGATCAGAAGTGGGGATGTTCACTCATGGTTGCACAATATTCAGAACACTTGATCATCCCTCAGCTCGTGGAGCAGTCTGTGTCCACGTGCAACAAGACCTGGACAGCATTTAAGCCTGTGCTGTCAATGTGTCGGTAACATTCATGTAACAGCGCCGCCAGACACTGCCCATTTCCATAGAAAACGGAGGAGGTCATTCAGCATCTCAATCTGGCTTTCACAGGAATGGACAAGAAGAGGTACAGCCCATTCAGTCACTCCTGCCAATTACACAGGAAGAGAAGGATTCTCCTCGCTCGCATACGTCACTTACACGAGATCAGAAAAAGACCATTTCACATCTGGAGTTACTTGCAAATGAAAAGAAGAGGTCATCCTGCTTCTCAAGTCACTAATGCAGGAACATATAGGTGTCAGATGTTCTCCAATATCACAAACAAATGGAGCAGAGACTGCACGAATAAACTGTTCCAATTTGTTCCTCATGCCTTCATTACTCAAAGTATATATGTGTTACTTTAACATAGTTTTCTGGCAGTAGGAATGAAGCCAACTTTTTTTAACCACTTTCCAAGGTGTCTCCCATCTCCAAGAAGGCAGACCCATGGTTTACACGGAAGTCAGAAGCTAGTGGGGAATGGCAAACTGTTTCAGAATGAAGGTTATGTGGCGGCTGACATGAGTGTAAACAATGTAGGGTCACACAGTAACTGTGCATTAAAGTGTTCAGCGTTCATTCAGAGCCTGTAGCTCTCTGTGAATCGAAATGAGGTCTCTCCACAGGCACGTAAACTACTGGGAATCGAGCACCTATAGAAAGTTTGGAAATTATCACCTTATCAAGACTGCTTGAGACATCGTGAGTG